>NC_134915.1:11343070-11968070 GCF_051014615.1 Bombus vancouverensis nearcticus
CTTCCATGTTTATTGTCAAGATCTCACTCACGTGTTACATAGGTGAGAGATGATGAGCACAACGATCATAGATTATAAGCTTAACAATGTCTCAGCGACTGACGATGGGTTAATATACTATACAAGATGTATTTTCCAGAATGTGTGTATATGTGGTTAGACTGTGGAGTTTTATTGCATATTAACAAAATTTATAACCAGTAATGGAATTTGAATTTATAATATTAATGCTAGATTCACTCTTACATATTATAGCTGAAGTAATGGATAAAATTAAATATATAGTGAGGACTATAAATAATAATATTATTAATTTTCGTATTAAATTCCAATAATGCTATTAAAATTTTGTGCTATCTATTCCAGTAATTTTACATCAGACATTACAGTTTAGAAGATATATGTACTTTACCTATTATAAATAGGCGCACATTTGTAATTAAAATTGAGATTTATACCGATATTTTTATTGCATCACGCAATAATTACTAGCCATCGTCAGTCACTTTCAGGAAAATGATATGTAAATTAGCATGCAAGTTGTCTGCCAAACTTAGATGTTAAATGAAATTGCCACAGGTGAGAAAACTCATCTCTAGCTTTACCTATTGATTTTTCGAATTTCATGGTCGCTGTCACGAAGTGGATTTTGAAACGAACGTACACATATTGCACGAGTATGCATATTACGAATAGGCAACAATCGCCTATGATCGTTTGTCATCTCCGTGTATCTGAATCAGCTTCCTCGATTTATATTTCTATTTCACTGTCGTAAGTTATATTTTAGTTTTCGATCAAAAAGTCTCGAGCCCAGATATAAGTTTCAGCGAGCATTGCGCTCGAAGAAAGAAGAGGCTACAAGCTGAAGAGGCTCGGCATATTGCCAGTCAAGAGAGCAACTACTAATGATTTCCCATCCTCTGGCTCACCTAGAGCATGGGTAGTCATTCTTGTTACTATTTTGTTACTATGCTCGCTTTTAGTATTTGTAGTCGTAGTAAGTTTTCTTTGACCGATGTACGAGTCAGTTTACTGTCATATTAGACAAATCGCGAATTTTTTACTAATATTAGGTAGTTTGAATTTTGTATTTTCTATTAAAGTTGCGAATAAACGTTAATTTCTATTTAAAGTAGAATTTTGATAATTTCGCGATTTCGATGTAAATTAGTGTTGCGATAAAATGATGAATTTGACAGAATTTCGTGGAAAATATAGCTGTCCGTAAATGTATGCATATTCCTACCGCGTAAACATCGTTTTACGTACTACTACTTCAAATTTACAAGCAACACGATTTTCCAGTTAAACAAGTTAACATACAAACAAACACCTACCATACGAATAAGCTTCCAATTTACTCGTTGAACAATAATCACATTTTCCACTTTTTGGCTAGAAGCAATGTTCGGTTTCAATGCAATATCCGTGGTAGTTCCTGTAGCAACAAATCCATTCCATCTAACGATTGGCACTCAAAAGCGACTACAGTTTTTTCCTCTCGCGTTACAATCGATACTTAATCACTCCATTTCATCCGTATAAATATACATCCGTGTTTTCCACTGTCTAAATGCTTTCGAGCTCGTTCGTTGACGCAAACACGGCCAAGTTTCACGGTGTTTTGCACGATCCACCTGCGCGTGTTCGCCCTTAAGCCCCGGAACGTGACAATGAGTATTTGCGGTCGCGCTGCTGCTTCGCGAGAGCGTGATCAGATTAAACGCCGCGTGGATTTTATGGCTGAGCCGTGAACGATTTACGGTAATCGATTAATTAGTCTTATTCCGGGACTTTCCGATGATCAGCTTCTCTAGATTTGTGTCAATGACGGGCTGGATGCTGCTTTAGCTCCGCTAATTGCTGTTGACTGATAAACCCTTGTCGCGATACAGAACTTGATAAGTAAGATTCTGCTTAACATATGAAGAGGATCCGGCGAATTTTTGTTACAAGTTTGTTTTTAATAAATTTTGTGAATTTTCAAGTATGCTATATTGCAATATGGAGCTGTATTAAACAATAAGAAATCTTAGATAGTTGCAAAAATGTAACGAAAGTAAGCAAGTTTTGGAATCTTCCATACGTGTTCTTCGAATTTTGATTCAATTTTTGCTATCCAAATGAAATTATTTTACAATTTTTTGAAGGTACATTAAAGCTCCTTTGATTGAATTTCCATTCTCCAGGCAATATTATTTCACAATTGAATTAATTTGCGAAATATAATAAGTTTTTCTTTAAACCACAATAAATTTCAACTTGTTTCAAAAAATTGACAGAAAAACGAAGCTTTAAAATCCCCAAACTATGCATTTCGCGGAACGTCTTTGACCCAATTTCCACTCACGAAACATCACCGTAAGAAGGAGAGTTATCCAAGCAATTCAGAGAAGCGTGCAAGACGAAAGATTATCCAGCCACTGTAAACCATTCGTGGTTAGGAAAAAGGTAGATATAAACTCAGTGAAAAAAAAAGAAAAGAATAACACGATAACGTGGTTTGCACGCGATAGTTTTAACGACCGCGGGGGGTTCGGCCGAATTTTATTAAAGGACACTCATCGTTGGCCAACGAAGGGGTTATGCATATGCATGAGGGCGCGTTCGCGCGACGAACATGTTTATTGTAATACTGACATAGAGCGCGCGAAATTAGTGCGGGTTAAGGCGACATTTCCATTCCTGCGATGGAATATGCATGAGAAAATGCATCGTAACATCTGCGCGGAGCGTTGTTGCACTGGGTCAGCCGAGCTTAGACGGCTAGGGAAATATTTCATGCTGTCGAGTGGGACCCTCGGCCGACTCGCGTGGTCATAGTCCGTGAACGTAACTGTTTTCGCTTATGCACTTTGCCAACGGCCGTTCTCCGACCCTGTGAAGAGATAGAGAGTTGTGACGATGAAGTATTCAAACGGGAGGCCGGAAGTATCTTCCCTCGGTTTCCGCGTTTTCTGAAAATTGGATTCGCGAGACCGTTCCACTACCTTTTGCTCACGATTTTTCTCGGACCTTTCTCGGGATATAGCCCTGGCTTCAGTATTATGCAACTTTAAAAGGCTAAGCTACTACGCAGAGATTTTCAGAAAGAAGAATATTACCTCGTAAGAATTATATAGCGGAGTTTCGTTTGTCTGGATTAGAATAAAGAATTTGTGTTGTTGGGATGAGTAGAAGAGAGGCATCTACGAAATTGTCGATTCTACCATATATGCAAAAACTAATTCTAAAAATGGGTTATTTTAAAATCCTTTCTTTAATAGCGAACAATATTTCTATCGTTATTAAAGAGTATTAAATTATAGGAAACTCTTCGTATTTTACTCTCCTTTCATATTGGACCAAAATGTAGGATATTTGCGCCTATTCAGAAATACAAAGAACCTCAGTTTGCAGTGTCTGCCTTTCCTCATAAATTGGTAGGATAGAAGGTAGGAATTGAGAGAATATTGAACGATATTTTATATTTATTGGCATGCCTCGATAGGATGCATATAATCTTAAGAAAAACCAAAAGAAGAGTAACGCGATGCAATCGGAAGGAAACGAAAGTGTGGATGATCGAGTCTATCTTGCAGTGTCTATCTTTCAGCCACGGTGCAGGATATCGTTGGCTGCTTATATCCATGGCAGATGCGCCCGGTCGAATCTAGACGGAGACAGAGAACGAACAACGCGGAGCAGACGAGCAAAGAAAGGGGCCACTTCGTATGCAAATCCGACTCCGCCCTGAATAAAATATTAACCGACCAATCGAGGCGCGTGGCGGGGGTAGAAGCACGCGAGCCTCCCTCGACGAGTTCGTTTCCTTGCCGAGGTCGCTTCCTTTTTTTCATTACCTTTCGCGTAGGCATCATGCGTGCAAATGCACTTACACATACCAGGATCTATATGTGTACACATAAAAGTACACACTAGCAAAAATTTCTTTTGCATCTCATTTTTTCGCTGGTGGCTCTTTACGGCTTCTTTCCTCGTCGTCATCCAGCTAACCAACGCTATACAACCTTCGTGACGATGCTTCTTCTTCTTCGGTCCGTTCCCCGAGGTCTCTTTAAATCGAAGACCTCGTTATCTCACCAACGAACGGATTCTCGTTAGCGAAGCTTTAATTATAACCACTCTGCTCCGCAATCCTGATAACCGTCTCCGGTACTGGAGTGGCGACCTGCAGGAAAGCTGACGAAGGAGAAAACGAAACTCGCTCGTGTCGCGTCCAACAATTAACGCCTCCGTTATTATGATTTGTTCTTTCTCGGACGACAGTCCTGTTTCCCTTCTCGTTTGATCAGGTTCGTCATTTGTTACGGTTATGATTGATTTTGTTTGATTTGTTGAATTTCAGAATGTTTGCACGTTTATTTGATGGCCATGGTCCATTCAAGTATTCGTTGATAGGATAATAAGGAATGGCGAAAGTATATAGTCGTTGACAGTAGTTGCTTTATTACTTTGAATACTTATGCTAGTGTAAATAATACCATTTCATCACGCATTAGTGTATATATTATATATATTAGTGTATATAGCATATATTAGTATATATATATATACCATCTAAAATCCCAGGGAATAATTATAAGGTGACGTATCGTATAAATATTGGTATTTAAAGGATAGAAATGCCAAATTCTATCATGACTTTCAAAAACAGCAATCGTTCCTAACTATGTCATAAAGTTTACCTAACAAAGAACTTTAATATCGTCAGTTTTTCCTTAGAAATCGACCAGTTGCGTCATCAGTCGCCATCGAAGACCTGATGGATCGAAAGGAACGAATGGAAACGAAAAAGTTCGAAGGAAAACGGTGGCAGCGGGTTTCCTGATCGTTAACAAGCATGGATCGTTGCTGGGTTTCTCTTCCGCATGAACAATTCTGCTTTTATTTCACGGCGACTGTTCGTTTCGCGTTTTAGAGCGAGCCGTTATAAAGGAATTCGTGAGAAACGCCCGGGAAGATAATAAGGAACGGTGAACGGGTAACGATCGAGCCACGGTTGTTACTCTTTCTCTCTGAATCTTTCTGTTCTTCCTCTTTCTCCCCTCTTCTCTTCATTTTTTTTTTCTTTGAACAGAAAAGAACGAATAGATTTTGTTTGGTTTTTTGCTCGTCGTGAACGAAAGCTACGAGTTTCCAGAGGAGAAAAATCGATGAAATCGTTAAAGCACAAAGAAGGTTTAGGTTAGGCAGTAGTCATGCTACGCTGCTAGGCTGGTTTTTGTTATAGGCACTTTCGAGTAGAAAGAACACAGACATAGTCGCGGTGCAAGCGAATTGCCGCGTGTAATTAAGAAAGTTTCCTTGCGAAACCGCGTTCCCTATCTCTTTATTAGCTTTTACTCGCGCGCCTCTTTGTAAATCCTTGGCGCGAACAGTGTCAGAAACCGGTTCCGAAGGCATTAAAAGCGTCTTTGAAAATTCCCAGTTCTCCCCCCCCCCCTACCATCGAAATTCCATCTTTGATTAAACTTAATGGCAGGCCATTACCACTATATATTATCTTGAATCACAACGTTGCAAAGCAGAGTCACTGGTTTTACAACCAGTCGTTCGGATGTTTCATTGTATTCCGAAGTTCACTATGTTCACTAAGTTAAATGACGAAGAATATGAACCAAGAAATGAGTAGAAATTAATTCTTTCTTTCCATCGAAAGTCTTCGCTTATAGCACTTGCACCGTGCATCATTTCAACTTCTCAATTATCTCTCGTTTCTGACGAAAATCGTGGATGAAAAATGAAACTGAGGAGAAAAAGCGCGTAGAAAAACCGAAGACGGAGGACGGTGCCAGTGACGAGAGATAAGCGACGTGACTGCTGGTCACGTCGATTCATGATAACCCCGTTGCTTTTCACCTTTTGTCCAGGAGGCGCGGTTGGATCCCTGTTTAGCCAGCCGCGAAATTACGTAGCTTCGTGGTTGGTGCACGATGCCGTCTGTTCTGGGGAAACAAAATTCTAGCGAGACGAGATTCTAACGAGCGTACCCATGTAGAGCCAGAGAGAGAAAGAAGTGTGAGGGAGGGTAGTGTGGTTGTTCGACGCGAGATTCGAACAAAAAAGCCTGGGGACCTCGTTAGGGGACGAGAGCATTTCTGCTCGGCGCATCGTTATTTCGATTAATTATTAGGCGAGCATTCGTTGGCCGGTTATATTGTTCGCGGTCCGACGGCCTCGATCGCGTCCTCCGGGGGAAAAAAATGTCGACTCCACGAGACGCCGATTCCACCCTATTTTTCTTTTTTCTGCAATTAGCGTGAATTAATGCGACCAGGCTGTGTCGCGGCATCGTCCAACGTCCTGCTAAATGAGAGTTCTAACTAACAAACTATGGCAACTAAAATTCTGCTTTACGAGGATATCCTTCAATTGGGAATATGTAGTTTGTATTTTTAATATCGAAATGGAAGACAGAAATGATAAATATGTAGGAAGCAAGAATTTAATTGGAATTACAAAAATTGTATTACATATAAGCATATCTTATCTTCCTACATTTCTGGAAATAGCACAACAGAATACTCCAAAACACACGTAGTGTAATCAGGACCCCGAAAACGTTACTGTTCCATCATCGAAGCGATTTTCGAGGGTCGAAAATTAAACCGTCTTAAATACCACCGTCATTGTATGCTAAACACACGCGTGGGAGGTTCTATTAGCATGACGTACGTATAATTTCCGGACGCAATTAAGTCGTCTCGATGTTTAACAGCCCGACGGTTACAAGCCTGACGAGGCATTACCTAGATTTTTCATTCGTTAATACGAGTCTAATCGTAATAACGATTAACTGGACGAGTCGTAATTAAAGATCCAATACAAAAGGGAAAAGGAGAGGGAGAGAGAGAGAGAGAGAGAGGGAAAGAGAAAGGAAGACATTCTAAAGCAACGGTGCACGCGACTCGATACCATCTCGAAGGATAATCTAATGAGCAGCGATTCGTGCGATTCATTTCGAGACTGGCTAGCCTATTCGTTGGGCTCGTAACTCCGGGATAATCGAGCTTCTCCAACAAGGAAAGAAATTGCATCGGATGAGGACGATCCTTAAAAGGGAATACTCCTCTGATCCGTTTTTTCTCGTCTTGTTGGTAAAGAGAGAGGGTGGCTAGTGAGAGAGACGCGGGGTGCATAGTGGCCCGGAATCGTTTTCGGTACTCCTGGGACCGATGACGAAGGCAAATTCTCGGAGAGATTTCCGAGGAACGAACCTAATCCTCCGGGGTTCCTATGGCCGGCGAATTGGGTAGTAAAGCGGCCGGTAACGGAAAAGGGGTGAATTAGTGTAAGAGTGGTGGGTTTCCGCTCTCGTGGATCGCTAATAGAAAAGCTCCGAGGCTGTTCTGAATTTTTTTTCCCGGTCTTTCGAAGCTTTTTGCTGAATTATACGAGCTAGATCGGGGGTGGATTTAGTGCCGGTAGGGTAATGGAAGAATATATGCGAAGGACGTCGGTGTAGGTACTATACGCTTTTACGGAGACTTATCTTCACCATGGCTTTCTACATGGTATTGTTTTTGCGTGAGCTTGTAATCAGTTAGGAAGATATAGTATGCTTTCCTGATAGTTTTGTTTTATGATATTTATTCTTTTGGTTTATCTGTTTATAAGAAAATTCTGAACAGTTTTATTCAATGATCGATATTCTAATGTAATATATCTCCCATTGATACATTAAATCACGGATAAATACAGAATGCGTTGAAAAATACGTGTTTATATAACAAAACGTGTTTATATATGATCACTGATGAAATTACGCAACCTTAAATCCTACTATACACGTTGATTGGAATTACAGATGAGTGGCACGATTACGTAACAGGGATACACATATATTATATCTTTCATCGGGGGCGATTTCTTTTTCTTGATTCGCAGCTGGCCTAACGCAACATCGTTAAAGCGAAAGATAAAATGCACGGTCGTAATGAATTTTCTTGATCGTTCCACCAATTTACACGCAACTCTGCTATTCAAAGGACCGGCCCCGCGCCACCAACGCGTTTTCACCCGTTCATAAATTATCCGCTGGTTTTCATAGGCCGTGTATCGGCCAGAGCGATAAATATTTATAGTAACTCGCGATGCTCAAATAAATATTTATGAACGGCCTGATCGCGACTATAAATATTTATCGACCAGCCCTCCGGAGTCCGTAGAAACGCAACGCGTCTTTTCACGCGCGTCCTCAACTTTTAATCGTTTCGCTAGAAAAAATAAGGGGAAAAATGACGAAAAGAATAGAAAAAACAGATCTCTCGATGGATTTTCATCGCTTTTGCGCGAGTTCGCAGATGTCAATGGTCACAGACGCGAATGGACACTCTCTTAGTTTCCCACGATTGATATTCAATTCCCAAGCAAAGCAAATATTCGTCCATTTGTCGAATCGGTCAACAATCTCGTGAGTCCCTTTGGGATTATGCTTTCGGGGGATGGTTTCAGAGTCCAGGGATCAGGTTGGTCGAATTTTTTCCAGGGTTCCAGAAGGCTTCGTGTCGCACGAGACGGCACGAGGAAGCCCGCGCGAGCACAGGAATTACTGTCGACGCTGGTGTAATAATATCCAGCCGATCGTGTCTGGCCGGGTCGCGAGCACGCGCGATCTACTTTTTGCACGGCAGGATCGTTAATGAGAGAGTCACGCGACACACGCGAAGCGAATCACGACCGGCGCGATCAAAACCCTCCAGAAAAGGAGCTCTCGCACGTTTTTCTCCTCTCAACTCCAGCATACGTATGGTAGTTGTAAATTCGATAAATGATTCGCTAATCGATCCTATCAAGGTTTATTGTTTTAACAATACGTGTATTATATATTCCGATACTTAAATTGTGAAAGTAAGAAATTAAATTAGTTTAATTTTCGAATGAATCGAGTTTGAGCTTAAAACATTTCCAAATACCAATACAATAAATAAGAAAGTCCCTAACAAAATAAATTGCAAATATTTTTTAAAGGAAAAATAAAAGTCGTGAGAAAAAGGAATCGAACACATCAAAACGTCCACGTATAAAATATTGCATCTACATATAAACAATATCCAACAATACTGTAATCATCAGCACATAAATCATACCGCTAAATCACCTACCCCTTTTCCCCTGATTTTCTTCAAACCATAGAAACGCACCTTCACCCCCTGAAGCGTCACTGGCCGCCGCAGGACGTTTGATTAATTGCAAACCGGATCGGGCTGAATGTAAATCGCGATATCCGTCCGGGATTTTTGCGTGGAAGCGAATCCACGGGCGCGGAAGAGATCTATGGCGTCCGATCACGAAACGTTTCACGTGCGCCTACATGACGGACGCGCGCGATCGACACGGTGTATTAGTACTTGTTAATGCGTCGCTCCGCGTCGCTATTTATCGCCACCGTGCAGCTACCACGTCCGGTCCCCTCCGGAGAACACACACGTGGGCGTCGTCGGTGTCTCCTTTGAGCGCTCGACCCACCGGTTCTACAGATTTCTAGTTTTTTTTCCCCGTTTCATCTGATCACTGGCTCGCAGCAGCTTTCTCCCTCCGTGATTACAGAGAGAAAACGTCAATGCGTTAAATTGAAAATAAACAGTCCAACACTCGCGACATTTTGTTTTTAAATTAAAGACAAATAAAGACTATTTCTGTGAGTGATTTTTCTATTGCTTACACGAGGTAGAAAGACAGGGTGGGAAGTGATCGTAGATTAATCGCTGCGTTGCGTCTGACTGATTTTCGACGTTCGATAGAACTGACCGGGGCTAATGGGGATTATCCTCCCTGCGATTGCAGGCAGGGAATTCTGAGTAATAGGGCGGTTCTTGTTAATATCGAAATTAAATCGTAATTGGAAAGTAAGATCGCTTTCTCGACATTACGAGGATAAGCAAAGTGGTCAAAATTACTGATTTGTAATTCTCCTATTCCATACAAATTTTATAGATTTAATATGATGCATTCTTTGGGATTTAATTCGAAAGAAGATTAAAACGTTGAAAGAAGAAGGAAATGTTGCATAGGACTCCACTAGGAAACCTAAGTAGAATAAAACGGAAGAAGTTCTGATCATTACGACGGGTAACTTTCATAGCTGGGCCGTAAACTCGAACAATTTCCGAAACTACCTCGTGAAGGTAACGCCGGGTCGCAGCTCTCGTGCGGTATGTCGCATGTATACGTAATAAGTCGTACCAGCTAAATTCCATGGATGCGGAGGAGTGGGCCATTAATACCGGAAGCGGGATCGTTTGCATGGAAACGACGTCGTGGAGGCGGTAACGCGGAAGAGTGTCGATTCAATATCCATCGAAGCTCTGATGGGACGAGGGTCTGGATACGAGCGCGAGGAGAGAACAGATACCAGTCAGGTGAAACGAGTTTCCCTGGAGGATCCGTGAGAGGGAAGAATCGAAGGAAGGAAAGAGGAAGAGGGTTCGACGTAACTGGGGTAAAAGACTGGCTCATTTTCCATGGGGAATGACAAAATCTGCTACGATCACCGAAGGGCTAGAGAAGGCAGAGGGAGCAGTAGGAAACCTAAAATCTTGGTAGTTATCGTTCCGTCTCATGAATCGCGAGAAGAGAGAGAAAGGATGCGCGATGAAACAATATTTTTCTTTTTATAATAAGTTTTAAAGTCGAATCAACTGCACGTACGTGTACGGTTATTAGCAACAATGAAGACCATTGACGAAAATCAATGATGAAAATCAACGATGAAATACGTTTCTGCTGGTTTTCTGATTTTAACATTGCTCTATGATCAGAGGATTTTGGTACAAGATAATTGAAAATGAGAACGACCTGTTTGATCGAAAAATATGTCTCTGAGATTTCAAGACGACCTGTAATTTTTTAAATGATACTGTACTTTCGTTTAATTCAGACTGTAGTCTATTCCATGACAAGCTCATTTAGTTCATTGATCTTTGACATGCTGTTGATCTTTCCAAGTACAATATCACAAGTTTGTAGATCAGACTTAGAAATTAGACGTGTAGATCTACTGTGACCAATCCCAAGTTAGTTTCATATAGCTTGTTTTTTACGGTGGAGATTTTCAGCAGTTAGATCTTCGTTGAGAGACAGACGATATTGAAAACCTATAAAACCCACCGTAATTCGATGGGTGCCGCAGTCCATTGCAGTTTAGCCGGAAATGCAATTTAAACAAATTGCTGGAGCGAGCACGGCGCCGTGTCGTCCCTTTCTCTCTTCGCGCGTCCATCTCTGCTCGGTGTCTCTATCTATTCATCCATCTCCGGCTCTGGAACTCCGTCCTCGTCCCTCTTCTGGGTCCGCGACGTTCCCCTGGTCGTCCGACTAGGCGCCTTGCTCGATTAATCGAAATCGAAACGAGCGCACCGTTCTAACGGACGTTTATCGCCCGTAGGGCAATAATTCGATTTTCGGTTAGCGGCAGCATCTCCTCTCCCTCTTTCTCTCGGCTTTCCTGGCGCGAGCATCCGCGCCGCCGCCGCTCATTGTTCATCCGCCGACACACGCGGCAAAACTGGCGATCAGAACCGGGGGTTTATGGATTTTCAGTTGGCGCCCGACCACCCTGTCGTGACTCGCAGCCCGATCGAGTTAAAAACTCGGTGACGCTGCACACGCTGTGCAGAACCACGTCTCTTCTACTCCGTTTCTCCCTTGCTTTTATGCCTCTTTTATTTTTATCGCCGTTTTTACGTGCCTTTTTGCCTTGTTTTTCCTTGCAGTTTGATTCTTTATGATATTTTGTTTGTTCTATCTGGCTGAGCTTCGATAGCCAGTTAGCAGAGAAATTTCCGCGGAGAACGTCCTGTTTGTAGCGAAATTTTGCCGCTAGAATTCGCAGCGGTTACGTTCTATAATACGACGTATGCTTTTAGAGTACTCGGAAAATAGTTCCATGGAAACGAGATATCGTTCACTCGTCCACACGTAGAACTCGGATTTTAAATATTGCTCTGGTTTTTCCCCTTTTTTACCGAACTGTTTTAACGGGACTTTCGTTTCATGAAGTCCGCCCGTCCACGAGTGAAATGAAAGCTGAAAGAGTCGCGCAACGAGTTCACGTTGAAATTAACGTGGCTCTGTGGATGTCGGATTGCGAATGACAGAGTTTCCGGTGTTTCAAATATCGTTTTGATATAGTGGAAAAATTTTGTCGGCCTAAAAACATGGTCTAACAAACGGATTTTAATAAAAATTTTCATAAGAAATTCGGGTAATTGCACGTGGTACGCTTTTGATGGTAAGAGACGGAAACTCGTCATGTAGTCCGGAAATTCGACGTGTCACTTTGCGTCGGCCCGACGTTATCTGCTTCGAATAATGTTTAGCCGCGATTAATAACCTCTGTCGCGGTACCACACACGCACTTTCGTCGAACGGACGAGAGAGTGGGGGAGAAAAAAGCGATTTCTAACGGGGACTGTACGACCACTGGGTGACAACGTAGTTTCCCATGTTTTATGGTCAGTTCCGTGCGCCATGGTATCTGATTGCGTCATAAATCGAACGAGAAACGGGGCGAGGGTTGCAACGCGCGATACACGACCTACGAGATTTCGTTTTGCTGAAATTTAGCGGTCGTGTTCGGCCGTTTTTTTTTTCATTCTATCCCCTCTACCGCCTACGATATATTTTTTGCTCACTGCGAATAGCCCGCATAATTCTCTGGCGTCTCGTTAAAGTCGAGTTTCCTAGATTTTAGATTCGTAATCTTTATGTAAGTCGTTTTATGGTTTTCCTTTGTGACGTAGAATATTTAGCAATTCTCTGAAATAAAATGCAATATTTTTAGCTAATGTTCATGTTTAGTTCAGTTCTAGACTTTTATGGACTGATAGTTTAACCACACAGACACTTCAGTTACTCAGTTCCTTCATTACTTGAACAGATCTGTAATTAAAAAATAATCCCTAGGATATTTCAAAATCGTTTGATTACATATTTTTCTCTTTCCTGAAAATGTTCAGCTTTAAATCGTCTTTCATCTGTCCAACATTCTATTAAATCTTATTTATTTCAAAACTTGTCACTTAGAAAACAAATAGCGGTACCAGACAAAAGGGTTGGAGTGTAGAAAGTACAAAGGATATGTTCTCTGAGAAAAATTGATCCTCCAACACTTTCAATATCCGACGATCGAATACGTCGTAGGAAGGTTTCGAAATAGTCGAACGCTTTTAGTTCGTCGAACGGGTAACAGTTGTTCCATTAAAACGATTTGGTACTCGAGTGGCAGCAGTGAGTCAGCCGGCTACGTCGGTTCTTTCGTTCTGGAGAGCCACTCGAGAGAGACTCCGCTCTCTGTGTAATTAATTCGCCGTGAAATGCTACATTAATTCGTAATGGGCCATGTGTCGTGTATACCAGGTACCCCGGCTCGCTTACAAGTGCGCCGGATACGGCCTGCGTATTAATTGTTTCCCGCCCCGCGCGAAACACGCTGCGACGATGCAGCCGCAATTCCAACCCTTTCTTCCAGCCACCAAGATCGATATTCATTTGTCGGAATATCGACTGCGTAGTTTGTTGTAATTTTAATAATTCGTTTCCATGTAATATTTCCATATAATAATGTATTATTTATAAAATTAACAGTTCAATCTTAGAAACTGAATCGGGTGAAGACAAATGTGCTTGAAATTTACAGTTGGCCGAGTATATAAAAAATGCTCCTTGCATTGCTAGAGACCATTTCTTTGAATATAGCGTCGCTTTTTTGTCCATTTTTTGCATTCCGTATGTATATGCATAGTGTGATTGTATTATCTATTTTGCATTGTCATTTTTACGCTGAATATGGTATTGTTGTCCATTTTTTCATTGTCTCCTTTGCATTGAATACACGCTTTGTGTATACTTTGTGTATAACAATTGCGTTGTTGCATTATTCTATATTCTTAATATTCTCCGAATATATATTTCATTAACTATGCTGCACGTCATACATTTCTTTTTATATTCCACCATTTTTTCCTAAATATTTAATATAAACTTCAATATTTCCAACTTCTTGACCCTCGAAATTTAACATTTCGCCATGAAATTAAACTGCGTGTTCCTCCGTCCGCTCGATTCCCAATTTATAACGACAATAAAACCCCGGACGAATCGAACGAGTACGCCGAGAATCGAGAGGGCGAATATAACGAGTCGCGGGACAAAGAAATCCAGCAACCCGGAACAGATCGGGCAGCGGTAACGTTTAAATTACCGGCGCGCAGCTTAGGTTCGACGGCTGGCGAAAGGAAAAAAGGAATTGCCGAAGTTTCTTCAATGGAGTGCAGGTCGAACGAACAGCTACATTGTCCCCGTCGTTTAATCACGTTTTTCACAGTCTCACCGAAACCTTTTTACACAGTCAGCGACTATGGATAGAGCGAAAAGAAGATGCAGGGGTTGGTTCGATCCCCGGGCGAGTAAACTTTGTTTCCTTCTACGGGACAGATCCGGAGCGCTTCCGAGGAAGAGGAACGAGCATAGACAGACAGACGTAGAATTTGCTACGACGAAAGAAACCGAGACACAAGAGAAACCACGAAAAATGGCGAGGGATGCTGGTGGTAATCGCAACTTCCAAACGAGAGACACCCCTCTCCCCTTTCTACCCCCTTGCAATTTTACTCCGGTGAACTCGCGGGAAACTTTCGTCGTCCTCGTGTCGCTTGCACACACCGTGGAAATCGTCTCGCGACTGGTACCTGAAAAACTTTAACTTCATCCGCAATCCGGCAGCTCTTTTCCTGCCACAGAGCTTCTCGTGGATTTCGCTCGACTTCGTTCCGGGATCTTTCGCTCACCCCCGTTCCCACGAGGGGATCTCGCCGGTTGGCACGCCCGCTGAACAAAGCATTATACGTAGAGACGACTGCTCTCGCGAGTCGAACCGGTTACTGAGGCGGAGGTCGAAGGTCGCGGGGAGTTCGGTTTCTACCTTGCCTCGTTTCAGCGCAACTACATCGGCCGACTTCCAAGTGGGTCGAGTGGCGGCTTGCCTATCATTGCTGGAGAGTTTACGAGTATTTATTGCGAGCCGTGTCGTGGACCGCCGAGATCGAGCGTGTATCAAGGCTGGATCTTGAAATATCAATTCCGTGCCGTTTATTAGAGGCTCGATGCGCGCCATGCGTGATAGTTCGATTCGCTCGGCCACACACGTGGGTCGGTGATCGTGTGCTCCACCTGGAATTGTCTGCTCTTTGTTGTCTGTCATTTGTTTCACAGAGGATCGGAATAGGAATGTTTGTCGAACCTTTCTCATTTTCATTAGATAGACACTTTTTTATGACAATTTATCAAGTAATAATTTATTAATTACAAGTTTTTATTAATAATATTTGTTCAATTGTACAAGGAAGTTCTGTTCATCCTCTTTATTTTATACTTATTTTGTATCTCTATTTAATACTATTTCCTGTCTTTTTCTCCAAGATTCATTTTTTTCGGGCTTTCTTCCTCTACTTAATATGATTTTCTGTAGAGAGTATCTTTTTTCGCAATTTTTTTTACTAGTGTCGCCTTGTTCGATAATTATGCTATGTTCATAACTGCTGTTTGAATACATCGAACTTTCGAAATATATTAACTTTCACAGAATCACTTGTTTCACACTTGCTCCGAAATTCCGTTTCGGACTAGGTAATTCACTTTTATCACGATCCATTCATCATACAAACCGTTCAAACTTCCACTTGCACACGCGGCCGATTCTACGTCAAACCCGAAACATTTTCAACTCTCCTCGATGCGCACAGTCTTTCATTCTAACCGGTGAAATTCACCGGTTGCTCCCCGAATCTGGAATTATCGCGGCGATTTACGAATTCCTCGTCTATTGTCTGGCCCCTGTCTCGCGCTCGTCGTTACTCGATCGACGTAGACGTTTCCGCGCTAGGCGAATTACTCGAAATTTTCGTCGGGACAGATTTCACGGTCTGCCTGAGACGTTCGAAAGTTTGGAGACACCGAAGCAGGCGGAAACGCACCGGTGCCAACGATAGAGCTTGCGAGAGATTCCGCTCGAAGCCCTTCCGCTTTTCCTTAGAAGAAGAAAACGACATGATCGAGCGGCTATGTCAGAGTAAGAGAGAAAGAGGCTGAATTTGATCGGGATGGGGGAAAATCGCGGGAAGGGAAAGTTTCCCTTAATAACTATGCCGCGTAGCTTGGCAATCGAGGCGTGAACGCGAGATACGGATTAAAGGGGAGAAGTTCGCGTCGCTGTTCCTTGCGAACCAACGAAATTCTGAAGCTTGTTTTTCGCCGAAGCTGAAGCTTGAAGGGCGTGAAAGCGCGTCGAACTTCCGCGACGGCGAACATTTTTACGTCGACGTGGCACCAACCACCGAGAAGATTCTGCCAAGCCCGTTAATCCCTGTCAAATGATCGTGCTAGAAGTTGCAACGTTTATAGAACGTTTTAGTGATTTTTTCTTTTATTAATCGTTTTGGGATATTGACTTCTTAGCGAGAGTGGTCTGATCATATTTTAATCGCCTTTGAAAAGTCACAAGTTACATGTTACCATTAATATATTAAGTTTAGAAATCAAACAAATGCAGTTTGCAAAACAAGCAAATTTTACACATTATAGATTTATAAATTTATATAAGAAAATTTATAATAGCGTGGAAATGATATCCGTAACCTACAACTTATGACTTGTCAATTTACAAATATTATTAATAGCTGAATCATTGCATAAGGAGATCCAAACATCTCATCTAAAACGTCTTACGAATTTCGCTAACTCACAAGATACTTCTTTCGCAGATTCGAAAGGATCCATCTCTTCGCTTATTTCTTACCTTCCATAAGACCAAACTTCGATCAAACTCAATACCAAACTTCGATACAAGTCAGTAACAAATTAAACAATAAACTCCATCCACTGCGTCAATTAAAGGAATTACGAGGAGCAGGTTAAAGTCGATTAAATCCTGGAGTGGAGTGCACACGAGTCGATTAGCGTCGGTTAGGGAAATTATCGGAGGTTGGAGCGCGCGGAGGAATCTCGTTTGAGACGTAACGAGGTCCAGTGGTGAACCGGAAGAATTCGATTTTCCTCGCGGCGGTATCGTTCCGTGTGTCGTTGTAATAGGGCGAAACGGGCCGGCGGCGGGCCGAGCTGTCCAATCAGCGACGCAGCAACAAGCCAGTTACGGATAGCCGAGCGTAGCAATTACATACGTCGCCCCGTTGCAGGTACAATGGAAATTCGCCAGACTGTTTGAAATTCGAATTACCGCACGGCTATCTTGATGTAGACGGTTATTCTGCCCTCTCTCCCGCTTTTCGGGCCGCGATTTTCAGATAAATTTTTCATTTCGCCAAACCGCGAAGAGGGTTCACTTCTGTGGAACGTGTACTTTAACCTCGGCGGTAAAATCCTGTTTGGTTCTGCCGTGATTCTACATCATTAAGTTTTCATTTGCATGAAGTAGATACGTTACATGGCAGTGTTAAAGTAACGATAGGAACGAAAACTCTGAAAATGAAGTAAACGAATTTTTCCATAATAAAGTAAAACCAGCCATGAAAATAGTTATGAAAACAGTTTTCTTATCGTAGCTGGAATTCATAAAAATCAATAAGCAAATGTATAATCAATAAGCAAAAGTATCGACTACATCGGCAGACGTCACGTGTAGGTGCATTCAGATTTAAATTCCAACACATTATTTGACTTACACCATTCCACTTCTCCGTCGAATAAAATTTACCTTCGCTCTACAATTCTCGAAACCATCACCACGAAACTGCAAATTCCCTATTCTCTCACCCGAGTGATCTCCATCTTCGATCCACCTCCCACGATCGAGCACATTCGTTCCGAACGACGAAACGCAGTTGCTTGCAAACCTCGTGACTCGTTCAATCAACCCGCTCGTGTTAAAAATCGACCCGCAATCTCGTATCGATCTGATTTTACGTGTGCAGTAAACCGTGAACCGTATGGAGGAATAACCTTGAACGAAAATCGATCTGGACTCGTATCTTTACGAGAAGATTACGTTTTTTACGGGATGGTATGAGAAATCGAACGTCCTCCTGTTACGTTACTATTGTGGTTCATCAGAAATCGTTGTAAAACGCGTGTCTATTGACGCAATAAAAGCCACGAGAGCGTTCCAATGATCAGAAGAGCGGAGACATGGAGTTCCTGGCGCCTCCGGCCGGAAACAACCCTGTTTATATCGGCAATTAACAAGTTGCCGTACGTTGGATAGGGTTGGAGAGAGACCAGAGTTAGTGCAACCCTTGGTTCGTGGTGCGCTAACGATCATGAGGGTGGCTACGATTTACGAAATTTCGCGAAAGTCACCGCGACGACAATGGCGGTTCGCTTGGGGCGCCACCCCTTTTAGTTGGGCGATAAAATTCGCGGACGTGTGGGCTCGTTTTAATGAACGACGCCTCTAATTTATCGTGGACCACCGTTGAATTAAACAGCGGGTGGAAAAAAGAGTAGGCAAAGGGGTGAATAACGAACGCGTTAGAACGATGGCCGATGTTCAAAGTTACTGCAATAATACGTTTTGATGCGAACAGAGGCGAATCGTATCTAGAATGGGGTAGAGGAGTCCACGATTCTCGACAAAACGATGCGCCCTCTCTTTCATTTAATTGGAGTGCTCCACTTCGTCTATTTCTGTCGCGGATCCTGCAGACTCTTCCGGGCCATCCACTCGTCCAGCTATAAAGTAATTAGTCAGACATTGTTAGCGATCTAGTTGAGCATTCTGGAGTCGATTGCTTCTTCCTCGACGTGTTTAGCTCGCTTGGTTCGGAATGCCTTTCGAGAGATCTTGGAAATCCAATAACGACCAAAAATGGCCTTTGTCGAAGAGTGATGCACGATTACTTCGATTCTATTAGAAACAAATTCTGTTTAATGTCGCGAGGGTGATGGAATTTTATCGATAGATAAGAGTCGTTTGAGAAAAGAATGATGGAGGTGTGAGTCACATACATTTCTGATTCAGAGAGTTAGAAGTATGAAAAAAAGGAACCTTTGGTCAAATACTTAAAATTAACGTACATTGTACAGTTTCGATCATCCAAGATTTTAGGTGGAAGTGTCTGAATATCTTCGTGGAAGGGTTGCTAAGTCGAAGAAGACTGAATTGAACTCAGAGTTGAGATAGAGAGAGAATTCTCGAAAGGAGCAAAAGTTTTGAATGACCGTAGTTGTGTAAAACTTGCCTGCGACTCGCTTCCATCAATGAATTACCTACATCATACAGTAAATATCTATCAGTGAATCAATCGTACAAGTCCAGTGTAACACTCGCAAAGTAGATAAAAATTCTCGTTCAGCATTTCAACATTCCATTCTGCTCGTATAACCGTTCGTTATCGTTCTCACCGCACAGAAAGAAGTCAATACTTCAAAAGAATATTCAGTCGGCGATACGTAGCCATGCGGAAAACGGGCGAAGACAACGAAGACCGCAAAATGGCAGGTTTTTTCCGCTGAGAACTCGTTACTTTTCGGCTGACTCGCGGGAAAGCCGAGTCTCGAAGGTCTGGATAGGCACCAGAGCCTCGGAAAAAAGGCGCTAGGATAAGGGTTGGCGCCGAATCCGCGAGAACGACGAAGGAAAAACGAGGGCGGACAGGAAATATAATTGCTCGGTGAGTCGTTCACGCGCGAAGCTTTTTGATATGCTCGCCAGAGCCCTGATTGCGAATGTGATTTCCCCGGGAAAGTGGATTACTGGATTAAGTTCGTTCCGGCCCGGAAGACCCTGGTCGAAGCGAAGGATAACGGCGTACCAGGCCGCCACTTCTGCTAATCGCAGCCCTCGCTGCTTTTTGTCACTTCCGAGCCGGCGATCTGCGCCACTGGATCCTTCTGAATTGAAGTTAATTGCCGCCTACCACCTCTTTTGATCACCTGAACATTTGCGATCATTTCAGACCCGGAATCGTAGTGATCATGCGTATAATAGATGTTATAAGAGAACAGTTTTGGTGGTTCGGCAAGGGTGAAGTTCGTTCATTTCGTTCGATTCTCCGTTTAGTATGTGGAAAAATGATATATGTGGTTTTAGTATTCTATTGTTTGAATGTGTTAAGATCTGATTATAAAATCTTTATGAATTTTACCATTGAAAGAGCACTGTCAATCATAATATTATGACACGTACTGGTTACATTTATTAGAAAACTGTATTTTTACTTTATTTAGAATTTTACATAATAAGGCACATATTACGTGAATGAAACAACGGATATTAAAGAATAAAAGCAGGAAATGTTTGCGCGGTTGAGATGTAGAAACAAAAAACAGCAAAATGTTACTATTATACGTTTCTTATTGTTTATAATACATTTCTTGGAACTTTAGTTTTCTCATTATCCAACTTTTCATACTTCCACTCATTATTAAATTCTTGATCGATCTTTGAACCCTAACTGACTTGAACTTGATCGCGTAAGTATTCACGGGTAGAATAATTCGTGCAGGAACAAGAACGAACTTGGAAATCCTGGGAGGTCATTGTCGCGACGACAAAGCCGCAGCCCTGGCTTCTGCAGCAGGATCGACGTTAAGGAGTCGACGATGGATCGTCGCGGTGACGAAGAGGCCGGGAATTTCGCTCGTTGAATATGGAGAGGCCACAGGCCTGTCGATCGCCCCTAAACGACGTGCATTCAAGCTCGCTCGCGTCCCGTTGTCATGGAAATCGAACCACGACGACGACAATTTCCTCGTTGGATCGCGCGCGACCGCTTTGCCCGAAAGGGACGACGATCACGATGACAAAAACGTTCTATGTCGTTAAATTCTTCGATGACAGTTCGTATGTTCTATCACTGGGAGTAGACGTTGAATAAAACAATGCGCTCTTTAACCTATGCGCACACGCGTTTCACGTTTTACCAATGTCTCGGTGACACAAAAAATGTGATTTTATTTTTGTTTTCCTTTTTTGTTTTGAAAAATGGAGACATCGAGCGTCGGTTAAATGTGAAAAAATCCGGCGTTTCGGCGATTTAGGATACCCATGATGAATGAGCGAACGTTTGCTAGTTTTTGAATTATTTTTATCGCGTTACGTATACATAGATTTATAGTTTATTGGCTTATCGAAATTTATCATCGGGCGTAGTTTGAATAAAGATAAACTTGACTGGATGCATGATTTTTTATTTGGAAAATATTTGCATAAATATTGGTCCTGTCACGAAAGATTTTTACTAACGGATAGATTGAACGTGAGATATTACTCGTGATTTTTATGTGTACGATCCAATTTCTAGCGATACGTGATTTTGTTAGTATCTTCAAGCTATAACGAGATAATAACGACACAAAATTTTTATTTCATAATGAATTTTATAACGAATTTTATAATGAGAATTGAGTACTGTACGTGAGGATTAAATTATAATATTAAATTTTATTAAATTATTTTCTAGCTATATATCTTCCTTTAAGTAAAATATAATAAAATACATCACTAATTGCTCATCTTTAATAAAAATGGAGAAGGAAAGTAGGGATTGGATTACAATTTATTGGAATTTAACAGAACAATATCGTATAAGTAGTAACAATGACAAGAATCTAAGATCCTATCTTTTTCCATTGAAAGAAGAGTCTCACTAGGGAGCATGATTACTCGTACAGTAAAGGGTTGGCTGCTCCCTCGAGTAATTAACCGACTTATCCAGCTGGTCTGATGCCTAAGGTAATAATCAAACTTTCACGACGAGCAGATTTCCGAGGTCGAAAAGCCGCGGTTTCCGAACGTACGCGTTCTTTATGCATACTCAATAACTCGTCGACGTAGCACGGAAATTCGTTCGTTTTCTCCTCGAATTCGTAGATTTACCGTACATCTCTCTTCTCGATTCTACGAGAACCGCTATTCGTCTTAGAAGCAGAAAAGCAAAAAGAAGGAAATGGGGTTGTTCGACGTCTCGCGATAGCGTCGCGTGCGTTTAACTCCCGGATATTCTCGGAGGTTGCACGCCCGGAGGCCATGCTACAACACGTAAAACGAAAACACGTGCGATCCTCTCGATGTTATCGTACGTTGGCGCCACGTTCGAGACACTTCCCGCTTGTTCTTAGCGGAAGTCCGCTCAGGGGAGGCGTAATTCGAACCACACGTCCACGTCAAGCAGACCTGTTCACCGACACACTATGTATGGTATCGTTTTGTGCGGTTCAAGCTTGTACGAAGACGAGTAGTTTCTTCTTTTCCCGGTGGTTCGTGCATTGGTTATCTCGTTAGAGAAGTCTGGCATTTAATTAACGCCATTCATGATGAATTATGAGGGAAATTTTCGGGCTTGTCTTAGCTTGTTTTCTGTATTAATGGCAACCTACGTTTGGAAATTGGAGAATCTGAAAGCTGAAAATAAATGTGGAAGCTTGAAAGTTTTCTGGAAATTTTTATGTTCTTCGTTAGAACAAATCTGGAAACCATTAATCACGATGGTGATTGTCAGTTTATTTTTACATTTCTAACTTTTGTAAACATTTACCGTAATATTTAACATTGTATATAAAAAGTACATCGTCCGTGTGCTTTTACCGAGCATTTACCGAAAGTTTCAGAACGTAAGCTCAGAAGATATCAATAGAATCAATCATCCATCCCTCCCACAATTAAAATCTCTCTATTCTATTAATCCTGTGCACCCGAACAACGCGATACATACACGAAAAGAGGGTCGAAAATCGTGCACGAAAAGAACCGTCAGTCCGATCCACAAATCACTAGAATTGAATGGCTGCATCGTACGAGATCGAGCGGCGGAACATTGGAACGGCGGCAACAGCCCCAGAAGCGGTTCCTTCCGGTCTGCGGCGCGTGTAACGCGTATAAGTGCAATGAATCTGTCCGCTGGCCCGGCGAAACAAACGCGAAATCGGTGCACAGGTTCCGATTCAATGCGGCTCGTTAACGCGACTCTTAATCACGATCGTCGCCACGGACAATGAGCCCAATCGGGAGAAAAAGTGGTCGGCCCTGGCGGCAAATATAAATCTCCGCTGTCAGAAACAATGCGACGCGGAATACCACGGAACGAAAAAGAGGCGCGGGTATCGCCCACGCGACCGATCTCGTCGATACTCGGGTTCGAACGGCGGCCCTCATCGTCCCATTTCCGCTTTGTCTTCGTCCCTCTTGTTCGTTCTTTGTTTCGTCGGTGTACAGGCTGTTTCTCGCGTGTCTCGTCTTCAGGGCCGGGGGAGAAAAATCGACGACGATCAATTTCGGTGTGCCGATAAAGAGTACGTGGTTGTGGCTTCGATGCTTCGTCGCGAGAAAAATGTTGGCCTCGAGCGGCTTCGATGTACCGGCGATGGGAGAAAAATAGCAACCCTTTAACGCACTGATGATGCATCGACTTACCTGCGTTGTAACGTTCCTTTTTGTTTCGGAGAACATTCGAGATGATGCGGTCGTTCTTTGGGATGAAAGCTGCGACAAGTCACAGAGGGTGATAAGTCGCCTTCGCTTCATTTAAGAATTTTATATAGGCATTTACATGAATTAAAAGAGAGTGAACGAACATGAAAGGATCGAAAGTGAAGGCAAATTGAAGCTGTGAGTTGTTGTTGAAGGTTTTTTTTAATTGTACATATTTCAATATATCAAAAAAACGAAAGTCGCCTCGAATTGTAACTATCCATCTCGTTCTTTTTACAATTTTATGTACGTGAATTGAAAGAAGATAAAGGACTCTACAAAAATTACAAAACGTTGTCCATTTAACTCGAGTATCCAAGAAGGCTTAGCAACCTGCAGCCTCGGAACCAAATTCCACCCATGTTCCGGCTAAACCCGAAGACCTCCTTCGCGTTTTTAACACCGTCTCCGGCGTCCCGTTCCGTGAAACCACCTCGAACAATCTACTTGTTACACGAATCCCTAATTGCCGTTTAAACTTGTGCGCTAAACTCGTTTCTAGTACAAGAGGAAGCGGAAGCAAGAGCAGGCGGGTGGTGAAAAAGAAGTCCAGTTAGAGAGAGGGAGGCTCGTATCGTTCGGGAGGATAGAACAACGCGTTCTGAATACGGGCCAAAGTCATTTAAAGAGGCGGCTACGCACGGGCACGAGCATTAAGCCGTTACAGATCCACGAACTTCTAATAAATTGGCAACGCGGTTAACCACTCCCTGGTATTACTTACAATTAGCTAGAACGACGAAGCGGGCCCGTGTGCGCCGCTCAATTACGACCTCAAACAGCCCCGGTGAACTACGATACGCGTATACCTAGCGTGCGGCGCGGTATCGTTCAATTAGAAGCGGAGAACCGGTGGCCGAGAGGGACGAAGCGAGGCCGGTAAACTGGAACACGCGGCGGAGAACCAGTGTGTTCGCTCGTAATCGCGATTGCATCCCTCTCTCTTCCCCTCTCGTCAAAAGCTTGTCGGATTAGCGATTGGTTCCTGGCCTGTATCGGCAGGAAATTGTCTGGAGAGTGACCGGTTCGCGGAGAGGAACGCCAGTCACGCTGCGTGCCGATCGATAATCGATACTCTCTACCGCGGCACTACGCTTACTCCCCTCTACCTGCTTCAGATTGAATAGCGAACTAGCTATGTAATTGGCTCCAGTTGGGGATACGTGTCCTCCGAAGCTTGTACCAATAGGCAGACATCGATGTAAGGAGAGATTAAGATGTACTGAGAGGGCAGGTGTTATTAGGAGTTCGTGAATGGATCTTGAGACCTTTTGCGGTTTCGTGCAGGTGTTATGAGGGGCTGTTGAAGAGCAGCATGTTCTTTTGGGGTCTGTGCGAGGTTTCTTGGTGGTTGGAAGTTGTAGATGAAATCGGGGATAGATGGTGGAGAAAGAATAGTTTTGAAGTGAAGTTGAGTAGATACTTGAATGGGGCTTCTTTGAATTTTCTTTGCGATGGCTGTTGAATGATAGTTTGGAACACTGGCGCCGTGCGGGTTATAAATACTGCAGTGTGACAGGTTACGATAGAAACTGGTTACAAAGTTATTGATAATGCCATATAAAATAATAGAAAATGAATATGAGAAACGTGTAGGTCTAGTAATTTTTCCAGTAAAGACAAAATACAGTTAATATTAAATCACACAGTAAAAATGAAATCAGTACGAAACATCCAATTTCTCATCCCTATAGAGTTAGTACTCTGTTGAAAAAAAAGAGAAAAAAGTGAAAGGTTCGCAAGGAAGAAGAGGGCCACTCTCCCAACAGGACCGTGCATCGACGAGACAGGAAGAATTTCATGCTCTGCCAAGCGGCAGACTCTACCCGAGGGATTACCTTCAATTGATCCGACCCTGTTGTCGTCTTCCTCTCTCCTCCTTGCTACGTTAGAAAGAGACGAGAACCTCCCAGAGAGAAGTGAGTACTTAGCTCTGTGTGTTTCCTCCGCGGCCACCCCCTTCGTCGACGATCACGAGGCATTGTTCGCGCGAGAAACCGATAGCGGGAAATACATCGTTACGAGGCGACAGGAAGGAAGAACGAAGGACTGTAAGGACTATGGTAACGACTTCGACGTTGCCTCTTTGTGCCTGTCAACTGGCCTTGCACAGAGAATGCTCTATCACGCTTGATTTCGTTCTTTCCACGGACTGGCGAAGCTTCGGGCTTCTTGCTTGTAACAGTTGCTCTGTGAAGCGTTTCCACGGGACTTCCTGCCGGGAAGTCGACGATACGGAACTGTATCGCTATGAGATGGATTCAAATTGTGCTTGTTCCTGGACAAGTTGCAATGGAACGTGACTATTTCGTGAATGTTTCGGAGGAAAGGAATTTATTCCTGAATTTTGTTTTGTGTCTTCTATCTAGGAATTTTTTTGTTTCGATCGGAAACGAGGGTGGTTGAGAAATATTTCTTCAGTAACAATATATTCGCTTTGAAATTTTATTCTATATACCTTATTGTTCCTTCTGTATCTTTTATTCAGTTTATACCTTAAAATAAATTTATTCATCGGGTAAATATATCCTTCGTTTTTAATGTACATGTTTATCTTATATTCTTTTTATATCTGTAATTTATACTTTTTACTCATTCTACTGCTATCTCAAGTCTAGAAGATTGATCGAATTGTATAATAATACATAATTTCTTATTCTTGACGTAAATGTATAAATATTTCCAATCTAGCCACAGTTATCGAATTGTAATATTGTATATTCCAAACCATTTGCACCAAATGAATTACAGTATCAAATATAACCTGTCACTCGATAAGCAACTCAAATCTAGAGACACAAGAGGCCGACACCGAGAGTACTCACGGAAGAGCACTCGCGCTAATCCTTGGCATGTGCAGGCGCCACTCCCGATGCTCTTCGCGTCTACCACGGTGAATCTTCGCGTCAATTAGAAGAAGTGACTCTCTCTCACGCCTGACGAAAAGCCCTCGGGCTAGGAGGAGCGCGTTGACAAAGTGACAATTACGCGGAATGCATGCACGCACGCATCCATAGGCGTCGAGTGGGAGAGGGTAGCCGAACGAACGTCACGGACTAACCCTCCACGTGTTTCCTAGTCACGTGCGGTCTCGTGTTACATTTTCATTCGGCTAATTGCCTTTTCATCGGATCCCCGCGGCAGCCAGGCTCTTTCTACGCGTAAAACTGCTCTCCCTGTTCCCTTGGCTCGTCGCGTGGCGTCGCGGCGGTGATCTCGTCGTCGTCAACGAGCTTCGAATCGCACGAGCCATCAGGGGAATAGGACCCTGATCGTCGAGGTTCAACGCAAATTGGAGACCTCCCCTTTTGGCCCCAGTGCCTTTCGGTACTTACGAAAGAACGCCCTTTACCCGGACGACGACAGTGGAAAGGATTGATTTACCAGCGGCGGGAAAATGCTTTCTCGTTGGCCCCGTTTTGCCTTTGATTGCACCGAGTCAATGGAGCTTGTCTTCAGTCGTTTAAGTCAAGTGGCTTGCTTCCAAAGAAAATAAATAGTAGCTGTCGGAGAACGTTCTTTTTTAATGAATGAATTAGGGAATAGCTAAAGATCGAACAGGTGGAGCCTTTAGTATTGGTAATTGAACGACTAATAGTATTAGTCTATTAATAGATTGCAGGTTGAATACTTTATGGTTTTCTTCATTATAATTTTGTAATCATAGGTCAAATAAGATAGTTAGATAAATTCAGCAGGTTTGAGACATTTTCAATGTGATATGTTACACAAAGTACGTAAAATCCATTTACAGCAGGAGAAACTACGTTCCCTCCCATCGGTGCATTTTCAATTACACGAGCAAACGTAAGACGTTAATTTAAACCTAGTATTGGGCAAACTCCACTGAACTCGAACACTTGGCTGGTACCAAGTTCTAACATTACTACTAGCAAGTTGCAACATCTACCCTTACTAGAACTCAACCTATTCCTCGGTGAATCATTTCTAAAGATAAAAAGCAACCTAAGCACTTGCAGCCTTCGCCTTCAAAGCATTGCTTCATTAACGAAGCTCTCATATAAAATTGTTTGTTAATGTTCGAATGTACTGATCGTTTACTAATTAGACATCTTTATTCGTGGTGAAAATGTTGCTAAGGCATGCTTGGAATTCACGGACGATAAATTCCGGAGAATCCCAAAAGAAACAAGCGCAAAAAAGTGTCAGTATGAAACATCGTTCTCTTCTCCTTTCTCTATTTTTTCCGCTCTTTTTTTCACCCGAACACACTTGGTCGCTAATTGCTTTGTATTTTACGTAAATTATTAACGTTTTATTAAAGAGCCCTGGGCAAAGGTCCGCAATTGCTTGTCGAGGAGTTGTAATGCCGCTGCCCCTAGGGACATCGGCGCGTTCCACGCAAATTAATGCCGCCTAGCCTCGAGAGCGACGCTGCGAGCGCGATAATGAAGCTGCGACATAGATATCGAAGTAAAGCGATTTTATCGTTGCGTGCCAGCGAAACGATAAATTCGAACGGCGCCGTGGTTCGCTGCACTTTTGCCCGGTGATACGACCAAGTCTGTAAAACTTCTCGTGACACTTGTTCTCTGTTTTCTTGGCTCGAGCGGCTTGTCTGTATTGTGTAAGCAGAATGTAATTGTTTATATTCGTGAATAGGAGAAAGTTCGGAAACGTGATGTGTAATTAACTTTATTGGCTTGACAAGGTGGACTCTAATTTTTTTTAGAACTGTCCTGAAGCTAATCTAATAAACTCAGACTTAATAATGACTTTGACTCGTGAACAATAGACTTGCTGATTTAAAAATATAATTTAAATAAGTTTTAATAATAGCATATAAGAATAAAATAAGTTTTAAATAAGTTTTTAAATAACTCCTTAATAAATAAGTTTTTTTATCGAGGTCTACATTAAATCTTCATAGTATCAAATTTTGCAGTTGTATGAAAGTATTAAATGACACGAAAATTATACTGAAGTCTAAGTCTATGTCAGGTCTCAACACGCTTTGATTATACCTTTAACTTCTTAAAGAGGAAAGAATTGACCATCCTCTTCTACAATTTTCCCGTAAAATAAATTTTCTGCCATTGAAATCTCCGACTAAAATTTGTACGATTACTCGATTTCCTCGCTCTATAAAGAAAACACCATGAAATGATGTATTTCTCAGGGAAAACCCACGGAAATCTACGTGTACGCGCGACGTGTACTCAAGGCGACTTCATCTCTAATTCCCTTGGCCCGCTTATGATCAAAGAACGAGAAAATATTCTTCTATCCACGGTTTCGTGTTGTGGCTCATGCACAGCAGAATATTACCTCTCCCTCGCAAGGTCAGAGAGAGGAAAAGAAACAAGCCATCAAGAATCAAGACGTTGCACGAAGACAGTTATCAAGTATCAAGGTAGAAGAGGGAAAAATAAAAAAACACAGACAAAGCCTCCCCTTTCAAGAGTCATCATGGTCTCTCCGTCTTTTCCTCTAGCTATAGCATTTAAACTTCTCTTTTAGCTTTGCGTGGACTCGATTATCTTCTCATTTTCGAGCGACGGCCCGGTTGGGTCATCGCCAAGACAATTTCGGCTTCGTACCAGCCCGGCATCAGGGGGTGGTTGCGGGATTCATGGGTAATAAATGCAATCTTAAGGTTCGTTTCTCTTTACCTTCAGTCTAGCCACTTAATCGACCACACAAGAGTGGTTTATTTATAACTAAACTGCAAATTTTTATACATATATGGGAAATTTAAAGGTAGAAAAATGCATAGAATGTACATAATAGGCAAACTAATATAAAATTATTATACTGTTTAATAGGTTAAACAATTTGCTGCTTATATTCTATTGTTTTAAATATATTCATAAAAAGTATGACTTTAAACAAGTATCCGCAGCCTATTTATAACAGTTAAATTTGTAACATAGTAGTATCCATGGTTTTAAATTTGCTGCTCGAATTCTTCGTTTCTCAACATTTATTTCAGCCAACGCTTTACCCTCCATCGAAATAGAGGCTTTATATTTGTCTCAATGTTAAGAAATTTTCTATCGGCAATAACCATGGAACGCCAAATGAACACCTATCTTTGAAATTTCATCAAACGTCGATGAACGATCAGTTCCCTCTTGCTTCTCCATTTTTACTCTCTTTTCTTCTACTTTCTTCTTCTTCGTGGAATACCGATATCTAGTAATTTAACGGAGGTCAAGAGCTCCGCGAATATCGGATACGCTGGCCCTGTCCCTCGAGTCACCGCACGTTTTAATTTACTATTATTACGAACACTTGGAGGATCAACGGGCCGGATGAAATCTTATTTACGTCGCGCCACCCTGGCCGACCAGCCACCCTATACGGCCATCCCTTGCAGCTACTCGATGCTCGCGACGTGAACCGAGAATTATCGAGAAATTGAGCGAACCGACGATCGTAGCTTGCGAACTCGTTCTGTAATTAACGGCAGTCTTCGGAATCGAACGCCAGCCAGTGCATTGGGAGGGGCACGAATCGATGCTGGGCGAGCAGGTGAAACGATCGAGCTCGTGGTCTGGGGTTAAGAACAGTTTAGTACGATGTTCCCTGGCCCTCTTCGACTTTTTTATAAAATGTAAATTAGAGGATCACTCGTGTATCATTGGAGATACCTGAGTAGATTCTATGTAGGTCTTGTTAGAACGGATTTAGCATTGCATTTTTGTCATACTGTTTCATGGGATGGTTGTACTTATACATTATGCAAGAACTTGATGCGCGATCTTGATATAGAAAAATGTGAAAGTAAATGATTTTCGGCGATTAAAATAAGATAAATAGAATGACGAAATTATCTGTACAAACTATGTGATGTCTGAGAACCTTTAACCAAGTATATCATTAAAAAATAAAAACAAGTTCTAATTCTTCAATAAGTTTTGGATGCAGTTGAAGACTGTACTTGAATTACTTAAGAACAAGATATACTAAAAGTAGAATAAGGAAACTGTCTTTACTTACTGAAAAATATCCGAAGATCCTCAATATCGATTAAACGAAACAGCTGATAGTAGAGAATAGAAACTAGACGAATTTCTGACGAAAGAATGATTGCTAATAATTGTACATAGTTATATAAAATTGAAGTCCTGTCTAACCAATAACGACGAATTTACTTGCATATCCTAGCGAATATTTCAATCAGAGATTATAATTCGCTAAATTCTTCGACTTCGCCATCCATATCCCCTTCTTTCCGCATTTTTCCATATTAATTAAGAAACTTCGCAGTCATTCATACGCCACCGAATCTTTAATCCTTCTCTACTTCTTGCTCCGTCCACTTCGAAACTTCTCTTTCGAACAAGGAACAATTTTCGAGCTACCGGCGATGTTGGTGGTGCTTGGTAGCCGGTGACCTTGAGCGGTAGCAGTCTGGGGAAAGAGAGACAAAAAAGGGAGAAGAAAGAAGAAGGGGGAAGAAAGAGTTAGTTTTGTAAAAAGCGTTTAACGATCCCGGGCGGTTCGGCTGGCGGCGTCGTCGGCGAAACAACGAAAGCCTGGCGCTCGATAATTTGTGGCTCGCGAACCACCGGCGTGGAACCGGCCTCGGTGTAATTACCAAGGTAAATAATGCTCGCCGGCTGTCCAATGGCGTGGCTCGGCTCGCGAATAAATTCGGCCGCACATACGTGGCCGGAGTGCGGAATGTCGGTTTCCGGGGCCCCGGTCTTTCCGAGGAAAACGAAGAGATCGTTACGATAATCACAGATCGGTTTTTTGCCTAGCCTGAGATTTGTTTCCGCAGTCGGGATACGTTTCCGCCGGATCGCGGGCTGTACGGACGTTTTCTTAAAATATACGATCGAACGCGCGGATCGCATCCGTCTGGAGAACGGATCCGAAGACGAGAGCACGGTCATTCGTCTTCTTCTTCTTTTTTCGGACCAGTTCTTCCTTAGAATAATGGGAGAATGTGATCTGGAGCTAATTGGTACCGTGAATTTGCGAAAGAGCACAGAGATTCTGGCAATTACTGCTACTTTCTGCAATTAGATATGCAAAGGGCTTGCTCAGGCTCGTCCTTTCAGTTTCTGTCTGGATTATAAAATGGGTAAAATCGAATGAAGATTTTATATGTCTTTAACCTTTTTCTGCAGAAACGTATGGCAATGGTAGAATTTTTGTGAAGAAAATATTGTAGAAGAGACTTGGAAGTAGAGAAATAGATATTTAGAGAGTGGTCTGGATACTGTTCGAAATAAGAAGAATATTTGCACAGAGAATCTGAGTTTATCGTCTGAATCAATATTACAGTCATTCACGATTTTGCATGGATATAGATTATTTTTTTTAGAAATGGTTACATTAAGCGAAGAAAGTAAAGCAATAAAAGCAGGGAGAATATACAAGTGAAAATGTAGTTGGCCAGGCAGTTAAGAATAACAGAAACTGTTATTCTCAATATTCAAAGTTCGCCAGAGAAATGTAAATTGTGTAGTTACATTGTTATTACAATTCCATCTCATTATTAACCGTAGTTCGTGTTGTTTTATTCTAAGGTTCCAAGTATTAAAAACCTTCCTTATAAACATCCAATATTTTTCTAAGCTGTTTTATTATTTAAAAATATATGTGTATCCGTGAAAAAGATCTTGCCCTAACCTTTCTCTTTTATTCACCAAGGAAACATTTCACCCTCCTTTTTCACTCCAACAAATATAACCCATACAGCTTCAATTTCCAAACTCGGATAAAAAAATTCCTCCAAGATTTTCATCTCCACTAATCCACTCTCGAAGATCATCCTATTCACGTATTTTCATCTCATCATGAACTAATCCACAGTCACCTCAACAATCCATTGCGGTGTCTTGAAACGCGAATTACCACGATCCATCCTGAAAGAAATCTTAGCTCTGGAGTGTCTAATTCCTTCGAGGACAGTGGTCGATGTCGCGGGAAGACCCTGTCAACTGATCGCTGCAGGTTTTTGCGTTCGATCTTCGGTAACTCGATCCGGGGGCGCGAGAGACGCGAGGAAGTCTTACGAACACGCCTTAAGCTCGCCCGTGCCTCCTTCGTCCCACTAACGAGCCACGAACGAAGAAACTAGCTAGTCGGGTAATTGGATCGGGCGATCCGCTCCTTTATGCGACCGACTTCGACGGGCAAAAGCGGTCTTCCTCAAAACCACCGGCGTTGCGCGAGCCAAGACGAAGCCAGGGGTCACGGTAACGTTATTAACCCGTAATCGAGCTCCAGGCAAACAATGAGCCATGGCTGCACCCCTTCTCTTTCGTAGTATTCCCTTCTCCATCATACTACTCGCGATCATGCCCTCCAGGAGGTTAACCCTCCGCATGGCCAAACTTGGGCCACCCCTCGATCAAAAGTTTCGCGGGCCGCGTTATGCAAACTTCTTGTTTCCGGTGTGGGAAACCAGCGTCCGTTTCCGAGTCCCGTCGAATACCTTCTTAACGCTTCGACTGAGACGGTGAACTTGCTTGGCGAACCGTGCACGGCAACTTGTAGGCCGGACAGGTTTAATTTTCGTTGCTTTTCGCAGCTCGAGGGCGAGTTTCGGAGAAGGGATAGAGAGTAGTATTTTGCTAATAGCCTGTTGCGGCACTTCTGTATTTAGTGGCAGAATGATACGTGTTGAGACATATAATTCTTGGCTGTAATCGTTTTACTATCTCTTTTTGCTAATAATTTCTCTAACGTGAAGCTGAGTAAGGTTATTAACCCTTCGCCACAGAGGCTGTATTTTAAATTTGTCGATTAGGTGTGCCACCTCCGATCGCAAAGAGTTAACCAGTTAAGGACCTTCACAGCAAACTTCATTTGCAATTTCTTTCGCTTTATTTCTATTATCTAATTTTGTTTCGTCGGATTTACGTAACTCTGCTGGATTAATCGTTCTTTTCACGATCCAGATCAATTATAATACCTTATAGCGAATAAGCAAGTGTTCTGATATTTGTGAACAGAAGCGTGCAATATCTGTCTGACGGGTATATTAATCCCACGAATTCTACGCTCTCCCTCTCTAGTAGCTATCGATGTATCGATTGAAACGACGTCCGAATTGCACGTATACAGACGAGATAAAGGGGGGAAAGAGCATCGCGGATTCGACATCGTGAAACGCAACTGGTGCGTGTATCGCGGGCAATCAGGATGTTTCGATATTACGTCGCCGCGGCCGGTGAACACGGTTTTTCTCGTTATAACGTAGACGCGGCCCGGAATAACGAGATTTCGCGATTGACTTTGAACAGGGTTTGACGACAGGAAGCTGACTGGTCGGGAAACAGCATGAGCTGGCGCGACGGTGATGAGCCGACGCGCCGAAGGGATTTCCATAACTGAGTCGACCGGACGCGGAGTTGCCTTGTCGGCCGAGCTGTCGCTGCAACCGGTGCAAGCGTATTCGATTTTCACGGGTCACATCGCCGGAAACTTATTATTCTCGGACGGGGAAGAGACAGCCAGAAGTTCCGCAGGAAAGGTGGAAAGAGCTGGATATCGTCGATGGGAAAACGACCGTCATCAGAGAACCGAATATCCCCCGCACAGTTCGATCCGGGAAAAAAAAATAAAGGTTTGCTTTTTTCGAATGGCTCGATCGGGAAACGGCATCGCAAGTTATCTCTATGGAATAATTATTGTTCTGGTGTGACGTGGCTCTGCGTGTGCAACGTATGCGTTTACTTTTTTCTCTGTTTCATATTTTTGCTCAGGGATGATGGAGGATGAGATTGGACACAGGGGCTTGACTTTTTAAATACGATTTTTCTTTTGATCTTGGCGAGCACGCTTTGTTTCTATTGATGGAAATAGCAATTTAAGTCTGGTAAATCTTCATGTTCCAATCTTGTTTCCAGAAATGAAATGACTCTGAATTTTTTGAAGAAAAGTATGGCATAAAACTTAAACGAAAAATCATGTAGCACGTCAATGATTATTGTTGTATATTTTCTTCAAGTTTAACTCATTCGTGATGTACCTTTAAGTAGAAGACAATCCTCAGGATAATTCTGATGGTTGTGGATTATTTTCTTCCTTAAGTTGAAATCACAATCATTTCTCAATTTCATATAATATTCTCCGTAATATTGCTCTTCGTACATCACTAGTTAAATTGAATAGACACTGAATATGTTTCAAGTGAATGAAAAAGTTCTCTATCTGTAAGAAGATATGATTGGATAAAAAATGAATCGAAAGACTTGGGTACTAGAGTTCAGAATTCAATACTACGGCCATTCTAGAGAGGATCGAAGATAAGTTTTAGTCGGAGGAGCTTTAAACCAGATTTAATTACTCCATCTTCTCTGCTTGGTTAGATTTCGTCCTATCGAAAAGCGACGGATTGAAAGAAAGTGGAAGGGGTTAATGTTACGGCTTCGTCCCAATAGGAACGGTTTTCTGAACTTTCTTAGTCATTCCTTAGTTCACGGACGGTAGGTGGCCGTCGTATGTCCCATTGTCGACGAAGAGATCACGATTTCGTGACTTCGTGAGCGTAGCTTCGTGAACGGTGGGCGTATCGATCGTTCGCTCTCGATGCCAATAAGATCCTTAGGTAAATCCTAAGCCGATGAGACGAAGTCGGAGATCAGCGAGCAAAGACCTAAAGACTCCGAGGCAACTGGCTAATCCTAATTGAGTCGCCTTATATAAGTCGAAGCATTCGCTTCTTCTCCACCCTGATTCTGTCCCAGACCTCTCTTCTCCTTGCCTGCCTCTGCTAATTCCCTCCCCCACTTTTGTTTTCGTTGATCATTCCATCTGCTTTCGATTGCTTTTTTCTTTTCTCACCGGTGACTCCCGTTCGTTCTTTTTATTCCTTTTTCTTTATTTATCCTTTCTCGTGCCTTCTGATGTTTTTGTTTCACCTTCTCTTTAAATTTGGTCTCGTAATTATTTCTAGGAATGGAGAGTATTTTTAAGACTGTAGGATTGAAATTTGTTTTTAAAAGATGGAGGGATACGAAGGTTAAATGAAAATAAAATTTTAGGAAAAGCTTGATACTCTTTCTAAATTAATAGAAATGTCGGATAGACCTTTTCTTTAATTCAAACTCCAGTTGAAAAGATAAAATGAGCTATTTCTACACTTACGTAATATTTTCCTCAAGCGTGTCGAAGTTTTTTTCGATATTAGTTATATCTTAATATTTCTAGATATATTTGAAATAAACTTAACCGAAAAGTAAACAAATAGGTGTTTTTTGAACTAAATGAATTCATCGTTGAAAAAGTTAATATCGTCAAGCTGCACGTTTATTATACTCAACGTAAAATACAGCTCTGCTCAATAATATTTCAATAATAAGAGCTGCAACTAACAAACTATGAATAAATAATGAATAAAGTAACAAGATCGGCGATCAAATTATCTTCTGATTTACCCCAGACTTCCACTCACCAACTATCTTGTTATAATATTCCTAAAAATACACGTACTCTTAGATTTCTTCGAAAGCAGAAATATTATTAAAATATAAAAATTTGTCGAAGGTAAAAAAAATCGTTCAAAAAGAAAACACCCTCTTGCCAGTTCTTTACTCCTCCTTTCCTCTATTTTAGCCATTTATCTGCTCACATATCTCCTATCTATTGATCTATTTTCCAACCGGTGGCTCAGATCCACGCAAAAACAGCGAGATCTGAGTTTAGTGGCGAGTTCCAACGACAGATCCCAAAATTGATTTCACGGCTGTGCAGCGAGAAACGATCCATGGCCGGGCGTCGTACATCAAATCCGTGAAACGAGCCAATCGAACGGTCTGCAGCATCAAACTCTTATATCATCCAGTACGAACGATAGCGTCGCAATGCGTGCTTCGATTAAAGACCAACCCGACCGTGTTATCGAGTAACGTTTCACACCGCTTTCTGTCATGTGTAGATGTCAGGAGTCTCGATAATACTCATTAAAGACTTTACGATGCTGAGTCAGAATATTGTGCTTTGATATTGTGCGGTTTAATATTTTACGATCTCCATGATGGATTCAGTTTCCAAAGTTTTCGCCACGTTTATCTCGACGAAGACGATCATTTGGACTATTAAGAGACGAATAACCCAGCGTTTATGTACGGGTGTTACTGTATTATATGATACTATGCTATGCACTTTCATGGTACTATTACTAGAAAAGACACGGAGGAGAAACGTAAGAAGTATTAAAAATTAGGAGAATTTTTAATTCTTCTAGAATGATATTCTGTTTAAATTGTATTAGAATTGGAGTTAATTATATTACATTTAAATCGGAGTTATTTACATTATATCGTATTTGAAAAGGTAATTTCCTACATTTTGTTTACGCTTATTGTTGTACTCCAAGAAGAAAAGATGTTAGATATTACATTAGGCGATATATGGCATCAGTGCTATTCTTTTAGAATCAAAGGCCTTTAGAAGAAGTCATCAATATATATGTCTTTCGATCCTTCATGTTCAAAACCCAATGAAGTCCTACTACTTCAAACTCTTCCAAACTGCATGATTGATGTCTCAATAACATTCGTGCTGTGAATAACCAACATTACAAATCTTCGATAAATTCCAAACTCCAAACTAAAATATTTAAAAAACCCACCTCTTCCCCCATCTGTTAGTACAATTTTATTTTTCTTCGGAAGTAGACAGGTTCAGAGAGATCTCGATGGGAAACACTTGGAAACGAGCGACTCGTGTCCCGGTTGGTCGTTTGATCTTTCCAGGGGAGGGGTTTGGTGACAATCGCGTCGCGACGCGACTTTTCGACGTGCCCCGTCGGTCGGTGTTCCTTGGGAGAGCAGCAACAGCGGAATTTAAGGTCCAGGAGAGGCTGTGTGTGATCCTTTGATCCATTGTCTCGACGAAGGCGAGGAGAGGTGGCGTTGGAGAGCGAGAGAGCCTCCGGGGAGCGTCGCCGTCGCGCCGGCGGAAAGGCGAATTCTAATTTGACGAATGAGAAAGTTTCAAGGAAGAGCGATGTCTCGAAACTCGCGCCGCTGATGCGCGACAAAGGGCGTCAAAGACGGCAGGCCTGAGCTATTACGATATGTAAAAAAAAAAAGTTGGCAAGAGAGAAAAAGAGAGAGAAAGAAGAGAAGAAAGGAAAATACGCTAACGTTCATCGAAGAGAAATGTCTGTGTGTCGGAGTGAAAGGAAAAGGAGAGAGGAAAGAGAGCTCGTTTTCTCTGTAGTCGAAACTGACTGAAGCAACGGGGAAGAAATTCAAAGGGATTCTTGAAAAAGTTGCTTCGAGTTTTGCGGTGATCGATGCACGATGTGGAAGTTCTCTCTTTCCCTTCGAGCGGTTCCAAAACGATGGAAACAAAAGGAGCGTTGTTCGAACGTGAAACGAAAGCCTGATCAAGATTCTTTTTTCCCTCGCTCTTCTTCTTTTGGTCTTCTTTGCATTTAAGGAAACAAGTAATTACTTTTCCATTTTAGAATTCTCGTGGACTGAACATTTCGAGATTTTGCAATAGCAGAAAATATTTTGATCGATTCAGTGAATTAGGAAGTTCGAGAAAGCGATGATGTTACAAATATTGTTTTTTAAATTTACCATAGAATTTATTTATGTCATCTTCTTGCAACGAGTAAAGCTACGAAATTAAATATTTGTTTCCCTCACGTTTGGATATTAATGATCAGTTAATGATCTGTTTGATTTCTGAGAAGTTCGATAGCTTTTTCGTTTCAGGATGTTCATGGTCATGAACATGTCGAGGCTTTGAAATTACACAGAGGCCAGTTATGCACGAAATTTCATATATAATCACATTTATCGAGAATTATCGGTTAATCGCGTTCGATGTTATCGCAATTAGATGGAAAGCTTTTAATTTCATGGGCACTTGGGTCCGTTGAAAGAGCAGATTTTATAGCCGGGGCTTGCTTTCATCTGAAACTCCAGCGATATTATATTGCCTTAATTGTGTACAGATGATCGATATTAACGTGGCTAAACATCGAATCCCGCTGCTTTAAACGTAATCGCTTTTATCCAAAATTACAATATCGAATTTTCAAACTTTGCCAGATAATCGTGACTCGTCCCAGTCTCGTCGCACAAAGCGTTCAAGTTTTGCTGGTCGATCGGTTATATACCTTCGATATTTCCACACCCGTCCTTTCGATTCTATGTGTAATTGCTCTCCAATTTCGAACGTACAAATTCCTTTGAATGTAATATTTCATATTGTATTCACACATTTACATTATACAGAATTGCAAGAAATAATTAACAAGTAAAATCATTAACAAATTTCATTCAGAATATTATTCATAATAATGGAAGAAAATTGTCACCCTGTGATATCGTACTTACTCTATATACATTCCTGTCGATATCATTCTGACGAATTATAGACTCCATATATGAAAATAAATAAAGGTAGCATATAAATAGTTGAAAAGTATGAGCTTATTAATATAGCTCTCATTTCAAACAAGTTTAGATCTGATGTGAAATAATCTTGATTTATCGTGATAGAAAATTGCTAGGATAGAAATAAAAAAGCTGGGATTGATTCCATTTGTTCCTTCGCGTTCGTAAAAATACAACTTTGCATAAATATACATACTCTCCTTATCTACACTGCTATAATTAACCTCTAGTGAACGTAACATTTTAAACACGTAGCCATACGATTACAGTGAAAACGTGAGGGTTGAGTACGCCAGGAAAAAAAATGAGTCGCTGTTGGTAGCACGCGGGTAGAAAGACAGCGGCTGGAAGGAATAATTACCCGAGATTTTTCTCCGTTCTCGGTGAAACATTACGAAATCAGCTTTTCGACGGGGTTGCACGCAAGAGGTACGAAGTGCGAACGAGTCCAGGCGGCAAGGCGCCGTCTCAACGAGCGACTAACGACAGCCACTTTGCGACGCCCACGCCTGGTGCACGCTGTTCGAACGGTTATTAATTACGAGGCAGCGAGTTTTCGTGTTCTTCTCCGCCCTCGTGTTGCTCAGTGTCGTGTTCCCTTGGTCGTTCGGCGACGACGACGACGACGACAACGACGATGGTGCCGTTTTCGAGCAGCACCTCCGTCATTCTCTTGTCTTACACCGTGAAACGTTGCCCTGTTTTACGTTCTTTTTATTTTCCTCTGTTGTTCTCTCATCGACGTCGTAATAGCTCGATGTAGCTTCCAGCACAGTCTTTGACGTACATCTGCCTCTAGATGCTTAAATTTACAGTAAGAATTATGGGGAGTAAGAGGTACACTTTATATATGTATCTTTAAAGTACAATTGAATAATAAGCATATATAGTAGAATAGCCAGATAGAAGATGAATAATGCAGATTTAGAATCAGTCCCATTTCGCTATAACGTTCCTCGATTTTAACCGATATCAAACTCAATACAATTTTCCATGCCATCAGCGAAACGAGAACTCTGTAATGGTAAAGCAACCCCCTTTCCGTACATCGTTACGCAGAAAAGCTCCACCATCCTCAAAACGAAATTCAATCCGCTTCATCGCGATCGAAATCGAAACGATCAGAATCTCGTTCCCTGCCCCATTTACCATCTTTCCTGATTTTCATACAACCATAAACAATGTGAACGTCGCGACAGTAAAGCGAAAGAGAAACGCGGAATGCGAAAACGTCAGAAACGAGGTGCCAGCGAGTGTCGCATGACTCGAACAGTTTCCAATAACATTTTGCCCGCGCTGCTCATGTTTCTTCCGTTTCGATCTTCCACGGATACTTGGATCGAGCTCTTTGAAAAGGACGACGGAGGACGAACCTCGTTCTTCCCTTCCCGAAGACAACGAAACACAGCGGGACCCGGGAAGGCCACAAATTGGACGAGACCAAGGACCAACGTAAGCGGCTTCCTCGACGACGAGGACCGGAAGAAAGGCGGCGGACGGGATTTCCGAGGTCGGGCAATTTCGCGACTCCCAGAAGATCGAGACCTCCAGATACTTCGATCGGATCGATGCCAATCGGCGAGGCATCGATGCCCGTCCGCCCGTAAAATTGATTCCGCTTCCATCGTCTCCCCAGGGTCGGTCGCGAGACGTAAAATCTCGTGGGAACCGAAAGGTGATTCCTTGCCTTTCTGTTCTTCCTTTTTCCTCTTTTGACTTTCTTCCATTCTTCTCAACGTCGATTTGTCTTCTTACCCTTCTTCCTCCTGTTGTTCTCCTTCTCATTGCTCCGACTGATTCCTACAACGGACACAGGACACTTTTCTGTCCTCTAGCGTTTTTTTTTCTCGTGTTTTATTTCTTCTCGTGTCGTTCTCTCTTCTCCCACCCTCTTTGCCTTACGATATTTCTTAGTCTATCTGTTTCTTATTTGCCTCGGCTTTCTTCGCGGTTCTACGTCCGTTTTGAGGTTTTGTTTGCTTTCCCGAAAGCAAGCCGCAGTTTGTAGCCCCGGTTCGTCAGTCTCGATAAGATTCGTCGCAAAGGGACGACCGCGACCCTCCGGCTGCCATTTTAGAAACGATAAGTTCTGCCGCGGGATGACCGGCTATTTGCTTTTCCCTCGCTCCCATCGCTCACCTCACTTCGAGTTTGCTGAGACAATATAGCTACGCTGAGAACGTTTGCCTCGTTTCGAACACCGTGACACCGTATCGATGATTCGAGGTACACCTACCTGGTTCAAACACAGTCGAGGACGCTTTCAGTCGCGTTACTTCGAATTTTGTTTGTTCTTTATAACGGGTATCCCGGGGTATTATTTGCCGTGCGAGATAAAATTGTTTAGTACATCTGTTTGTGGAATTATTTGGAGTTCGGTGTATACTAGTGTTCTTTGCAGTTCTTATTAATATATACTTAGTGTCGTAAGTTTAACAGAATTGGAGTTTAGGATTTACAATAATTTTCTAAAGCGATTTTATGATATTCAATTATATATGATTGGTTTACACGAAGGGTGAAACGTTTTTATTGTTAGATGTTTCACTTTTAGAAAACCGACGATATTGACGAGCAAGGAAGCGTCAAGAGGAGCATAGATTATCAAGCCAGAAATTAAGAATCAGCTGCTGAAATGGCTCGTGACGTGGTTAAAAGAACGCGTTAAACGAGCGTGAAAATATCCATAAAGCCTGATTTTTCTTGCTTTTAACGCGCGAGGTGTCCGCTCGAATAGATTTCTCTGTTGGACTCAGTGGAAGCAAATTGGATTGTGCACGCGTCGAATCGGTCGTATCTCAAGAATACGATTCTCTAATGATGCTTTATGCAGGCTGCGTGTGCTTCAGTGGAATTTTCAATTGGAAAATGTATTACGCCGGAATTTGCGAGCTGTTGCGAACGCGCTGGTTATGCGTCGATAAAGAAACATTATTCGTCTCGAATGGCGCCACTTTCTCATCGTTGATTTCGAGTTATTTCACTTGCTGAAGTGTGTACGACCTTATAAAGAAGAGTGCGAGCTTCAGAAACGAGATAAAAGCAAGCATTATCGTTAAAATAATTTATTAGGTAAAAAGCTATCTTTGATTTATGAATATTACAACAATTTCCTTTGTTCTGTTCCAAGTTAGTCGCATTTTACTTTACGTTCCTGATGAATAATTAACTTTAACGAGTAACAATCTCTCTTCAAAAAAAAGTCAATTATCGCTTGTTAACTTTCGAGAAATCGTCCCTAGGGAGTTCAATTTTAATGACCGAAAATACAATTTATTAAAAGGGAAATATTTAAAAAGAAGAATTGTAGCTAGAGACGAAGTGGGCTATATGTCGATTTTTAAATATTTATCAAAAACAAGAGCAACCTCCTCACGAGTTACAATGTCACGCCCTATCACCCTCGAACGGATCGTTGCTTTCAAAAAACGAGGATTCGATCGTGTCGTGAATCTTTATTTGTTTCGTTGAGTCTTCGCTTGTTCCGTCGAGTCTTTTTCTTTCCGAACGGTTCCTATGGAATACCGTGACAACACTGTGGAGACCGCAAACGTGACGCTGGAGCAAAACAAGAGCAACTTTCGAGCTTCTTCGATCGTTACTTTCGCGTATACACTTGAGAAACATCCGGATTTACATTGAAAGAAATTCCTCCTAAAAAGAGCGTATATATTTTACGAAATATACGAAATGTATTACAATATTTCATATTATACATTTTTCGTTGGCAAACAGACGACTAATTTGCAATTTTATTGCAATACTCTTACGAATCATCGAGATGCATAATTTTAAATTTCATACATCATTTATATTTTAAAACACACTCTCATTATGGACACCACACAATTTTCTCATGCTAATTTTGAGGTGCCGCCGTCTCGTCACTCAGTCGCCAATAAAAGTTGGATAATCAACGCTTCGATCCCTGCGCGACGCATCATTAAAAAGAGAAAGGACTGAAATTTGCAACATCCACTCCCTCGACTTTCAGTCGAGAGCTGGTCAGTTCACCCCGGCGGTTCGTCCCGTGGCAAAAAAAGAGCTGTCCTGCATAAATAGAGGGGGGAGTTGGTTTCGAAACGCAGACCTTGTGGAAAACTGAAAAAAAAGAAAGAAATAGAGGAACGAGTTGAGAGGGGCGAATGGTCGGCTCGAAAGCAGTGCGAGCAAAGTTTCGCCGTGGCTAATTCGATCGGAAAAATTCCGTAGGGGTTCGAGGCAGCAAAACCTGGAGGGGATGGTCGGTGCCGCGTGAAACTTTTATTTTTCGTCGAGCCGATTCGGACGCTCGTCCATTTATATGATTAAATTCCACCTGATACGCTCCCGTTTCCGTCCAAAACTTTACAGACTACCTGAGAAACGAAGAGAAGGGAAAAAGAGGGGGAACAAAAGACGCCAGTGATGGTCCATTGTGTGGCGTATTCTTCATGATCCCTCGTTATCGAGATCTGCGACGCGTTTCGAGGCGATGTTAACGATCGAGATGTAAAATGCTCTTCGAGTAGTGTGACATGAGCAAGTTTCGCTTCTAACCAAGTGGTGAACGTCTTCTTGCGTTCAGTGTGTCGAGTAATCGTACACGGGGTGGTTGTTGAGAAGATTCTGCTTGCTGTTAAGAAATAAATACTTTTTCTTTGAAGAAGTTGTTTAAAGTGACATGCGTATAAAGAAATTCTGTTTTTTGGAGGGTCATATTTGTGTATTATTTGTTTGTTCTATTATATTTGTAATTCCCAATAGGTGTAATTGGATTGTAAGCGATCTATAAGAGTAAGTTTCTTAATATTTGAACATGTTCTTTGATTTACTCTTGTTTATAATGTAATGCAATCACAACGTAATTTATGATATGTCATTAGTGTTTCATGTGATAGACATCATTAGCTTCTTCAAGGAGGACATAAAAATGTCATGCCGATATTTCTCAAAAGATTAATAGCATTTGGCGAACGTAAATGATAGAATATAAATTAATATTAAATATCTTGAAATTAAATCAAAGTATTGTGGTTATCAAACAATCATTGAAGGGTTAAATTATAGAGTATAATGGATGCTATAATTCCTTTGATGTCTGGAATATAGTTTCATACTGAACAACCAAACGATCCAACGTTACCAACTGCTCAAGCGGAAGCCAAGATGGTCATAAAACTTTAGGCGATAAGTTCTCTTGGCCGGAACATTGTGTTTCGGAAAAGGAAAGTTTACGGTGTATATAATGTAGAAGTGGTTTCCGCTAGTTCGATAAATATTGTATTTACTCTGTGTCGCTGTACATTTGAAAGTTTCACGACACAATCACAGCCAGAGAGAAAGAGAGAGGTAGAGTTATGAACCAATTACTTTTACAGGGTAACAGTTGATAGTTTTCCCGGCACAGTGCCACGGAAGTTTATCGTGTGCCCTCTCGGTTGCTTGTATTTTTCGATCTTGATACGGTTAAATAATAACACTGCCCGGAGTACAGCGCTGCCCAAAACGCGCCACAGCGAAACCTTTGCTCGCGCTTCGTCGATTTAATTGGCCGCGAGCACGGAGGTTACGCTTAAACCAGAAAAATATGGCGAGGCAGTAGGGAAAAGGTCGATTGAATTTTACGATTCGATATCCCAAACGAAACTCGCAACCCCTGAAAAATTAATATTTCATTCCCTATCGCGTCGTAAAATTTCTACATTTTACCTCGTTCAACGTATAAAACTCACAATATCCCGCTATTTTTCTATAAAGAAAACCGAGCCAGTGTGTTCAACATCCTTTATTCCGTGATTTATTGCGGAACAAACTTCCCCCTGGTTAACTCCACTCAAAAAAAGAAAGCAGAGAAAAATCGTCGCTCGTTAAACGCACAATCAACCCTCGAAAATACGAAATACGAGGCACGTCAAAAAACGATGCTCGCGCGTTGCTAAATAGGTCATTACAGCCCCCGGGGATATAAAGTGACGCAGCGGTACATCAAACCGCGCGACAGAACGGGGTGGTGGGTTGCGAGAGGGTGGCGCGGCACGTCCAGCGCAAGGCACGTTATATTTTCTTACGAGTGCACTCGCCTGTTGCGGTTTCCCGGGGCGTCCGCATCGGTAACGAGCTGCGTTATGGTCACCGGCCCCGTGAAACGAAGCTTTTGACGTAATTCACCGTCAAGAGGCCACTTTGCCATCGGCTGTGCCACCGTTAAGTTCGACCAGGCCACGAGGGTTGCGGTAGTGGTCGCTGCATCTCCCCGCCCAGTGGTTGAAGAGAGACGAAATCAACAGACGAATATCCACGGAAGAGAAACTACCGATACAAACGCAAGGTGAGAAAAGAAGATGAGAAGAGAGAGTGGAAGATCGCGGAAAAAGAGAACATCGTTGACGGCCGAGAAAAGCAGAACGGTGGAACACAGGGGGATGAACGATTCTACCGCAGGTTTTAGCATATCGTTACTTGGGTACTCGAGTACGGCTGCGTTTAACGACCGGCATCGCGGCGCCCCTCGTGCCAGCCGACAAAAAGCCTGCAACGACGCGGACCAGGGACGCGGAAGAGTGCTCGCGACGTCTCAATTGACTCGCTAACGGCTGATTTATAGAGCGATTCGCCGGCAGTCCGCCTCGAGTACCACGGCACACGCCGCGACGATTGTGTCGCGCTAGCGACGCGAATGGACCGGGCACGGGAAGTCGAATCGACACGGATTTATGGCGGGATACTGAGATTTTAAAGGAGTATTGGATTCCAAACTGGAGAATCCTTATGTGGAATCATACGCAGCGGTGTTGGGTTTTGCTTGGAAAATATTGCAACTCGATGCCAGAAACAATCATGGAATAGTGTGACGAAAAAGAGGAGAGGTATTCTCTCTTCTTTAATTTTCTGTAGATTATTATGTAGAAATTTTAATTTACCTACTATTTCTAGTAAACCTTTAAGCCACAATTCCATACGATACTATCTTGAAAGATCGTTCCGACCTTCAGGGAATTTGGTCGACACGAAAGATCATATTGAAAAGTTTTTCGCCGAAAAATCTGAGAGGTTCTGGGAGGATGGAGTATTCAAGTTACGTGAAGGATGGACAAAGGTTGTGGAACAAAATGTCACCTATATAATTCAATAAACATACATAGAATCGAAATGTAAATCGGAACGAACTTTCCGGGCGACTCGATATAAATTCAGGAAACAATTTAATAATACAAAGAGACTAAAGAATATAAGACTCGCTCGTACTTTTATACTAAAATCCCTTTATATCTATACTTATTCTACAGATAGATATTCATTATTCATCCACCTGTCGCGTTCGATTTTTTCAATAGGTTACATGATAACTCACTCAATCTTTTTCTGCCGTATAACAACAATGAAACATTAATATTCTTTATACAACACATACGATGTAAAAATGTACTATGGTAAACGCTCAAACACTTTCATGAATCAGCGTAGACAGTCAAGGACAATCGGAATGGTTAGGGAAAGAGAACAAAATTCCTCTTTTTCCCGGAGCGAATTAGACGGCCGCGTCGTAAACCGAGTTTTTGCGAGGCGCGCGTCTTCTGCGAGGAATTACGAGCAAGCTTAGTTCAATATTGACCCGGGCAAACGTGTGGCGAATATTATTACACCATCTGCATAATTTCTGTATTCAGTCGGTACTCTCTGAAACGCGTCTGTAATTACTTCGGTTGCCGCGAGCTCGTGGCCGTCGTGGAGGGTGCCGATGCTCGCAAGCCACCGTTCGAACGAGGGATGGCGGTGCTTCCGTTGGTAGTGAAAAGCGCCACGCTGACGAACGGACCATGCGCGTTATGTAAATGCTGTATACGAGATAATTGAACGATCGTGCCCATCCGAAACGACGATTTTCTCGTCGGTCTCGAAGCCAGGTCGTGGTTTACCGAACATCACATGGCGGAATTGCCGCTTGCGATTCCGTTTCTACTGGCGGAAGGCTGTGTCAGACCTTCCTTTTGTACACCAACTTGCTACTATACACTGTGCAGCTAGAATTTCCCGCGTTTACCGGAGGACATTTTGGTTTAACATCCCCTAGATCTATGGGGGTGGCTTGTTTCGGAATAATGACAAGCAATCGGTTACGATGCTGTTTTGACGCGTGTAAACCTTCTCCAATGATTTGGAAATTAGTGGTAAACAAAAGGATGCTGAGATGTACGACGATGTTCAGTTTTGGGGTGGTAAGGAGAAATGTTTAAATCGACGGTAAAATAATTAAACAAAGTTTTATATTTCTGGAAACAAAATTATAAATTTATGGAAATATATAATTCGTTTGATGAAAGATCGAATCGAAATTATGCATATCAGTAATGAAATTAAGAAATGAGCAAAGATTAATCAGTGTGGTTTGTAAGAGGCTGATATATAAATCAAAAAATTGAATAGGTCTTTCCGTTTGTTCTGTTTTAATAGAAGCATAATTCGAAGAATGGTTGGCGGCAGTTACGCGTAGGCCGAAATTAACTCTGCATTCGCACGCAACTTCCTCCCGCGGCGGATTTACGCGGCGGGCGATGCTCACTCAATGGACGGAGGAGGAACGTTCACCGTTACAATGGAGATCGTGAACATTTTAATTCATGAACCGATGAATTAATCATTACTTGCAAATGTACTCTGTCTGGAATCTCGATTAAGGCCTTGGAGCTATTCTTGCCCCGGCTGCAGTTTGTCATACCTTCTCGCCCGCCATCCGGAACGCCCGATAATAAATTATAATAAATTTGGCGACGCGATTACGCGACAATTGACGCTTCTCACGGGTTAATCGCACGTCGAATGTCCTGTCTGAGGCCATTGAATAAAACCGACATATTTATCAGCCACGTAATCGAGTTCAAGAATTCCAATAAACTGGAGAATATCGCTAAACCCTCTGATTCCGTTTCCATACGTTTCCAAATCAAAAAACCATCTCCTCGCTCCACCGAGTTCCATCGAATAAATCGAATTCCCGTCAACGTTGTTCACCGGAGTCCAGTCCATAACAAAAAAGAATTTGCATCCGAATGGGACGCGTTCCCTCTCTATGCACATACGAAATAAAAAAAAGAGAACGGAACGGGAGGAAAAAAGAATAGAGAAGAAGCGGCGTGCTCCCTTTCTTCTTTACCCTTCGTGGAAATATTACGCGTTTAACACCGACGATCCAAGAATCATCCCGCCCCCGTTTCACGAATCGTGCGGCCTAGCGCAGAAAAAAGAACCGATTCACTGTATTGGGGGATCCCCGTGTGCGCTGTGCCACGACGACTTAATCGACGAAGAGAGGTGGTTTCCGTGGTGGCGATCGGTCGCGACGCGGAAAGTACGCTGATTGTGAATCGAGCTGATTGCCCGAGTGCCGGCGGCGTTCAAACATCGTCCACAAAGGCGGTAATACCAGGGCCGGGGCCCGGTGGCGCCCTCCCTAAAACGATTATCCACTCGACGAGCCCTCGCTCGCAGGGGAGGGTTAGCCACCACGTAACGACGTATTGTGAGGACCTCTCTGCTCGGGAAAAGCCTGCAGGGCTTTCCTCTACCTTCCACGCCGGAAAATCCTCCGGGAGTATCCTCTCGAGACCTCTCCGCGTTCCCTTTCCACAGTGCTCCTTTCTCGCTTGCTGACTTCTATCCTTCGCTTTACTTGCAACACCCCTACCCCTTTCTTCCACCCACATTCACCCTTGTGCCTCCTTGACAGAGTCGCCGGATACCGAGGACTCTATCAACACTACGATTCCAAGAGATCTACGAGCCGATTCGACGATTCTATGTCACCCACGGATACTCTCGAGGACACTTCACCAAGGTCAAAGGATTACGCTGCGCGACTACAGCCTCGCGAAACCCTGGGATTAATATCGGTTTGATTCTGCTGATTCTCTCTATTCCGGGGAGATTAAAAATGGAGGGAGGATACGCAGCTTTCTGCTGGTCCCTTCTGAGAGCCTTCAGACTCTTTACAGACAAGTTTCTATTTCTCTTTCTCCCTGCGTTTTGTTTGACGAAAGGTTGTATTAAGTTTTAAGAACCTTTTTCACTGAAGTTCCACTTTCTTTTTGTCTTGGTGGAAGATTGTGTTGCATGTTATGATAAACCTTTCTTTTTGACACGATTTTTTTAATAAACATTACGGTTGGTAAGATTGGTTTGTGACAATCAAGTGTCTCTTGTACTTTTACTTGTACGTTTAACATCCGATGATTTTATCGACTGGAAGCCTTTTACGAGGCTTCTGTTATGTGTGTCTCATATATGCTCACAATCATTCATTCATGGTTGTGTTTCGTGGAAGTACTAGATTCTGAACTCGCATACAGACTTTTCTTAAACACATGTACTTAATCTTTACACTATTATTGAGGGCTGAACAGAGAGAGAGAGCAGAAATTACGCAGTTATAAAAAGGCTTAGAAGAAATATTGCACAATGTGACTGAAAAGACTATTTTCTATGACGCTAGAGCGAGAAAATTTAGAACGAAGAATCGTTCCAGGTCTCTACCAGCGTAAATAAAATATAGACCGATGTATCGAGAGCGTGTTCCTTCTGCTCCGTGCTTTTTTCTCTCGTTTCTCCACCCCGTTCTGTCCTTTCTGAACGATCGCGTTGCACGACAGACACTTTGTTCCCTTCGATCGTCGTTCGAACCTGCATTTTTCCCCTCCCTATCCTCTCCCAGGCAAGAGGCAGAGGCACGATCCGAGGATATACTTAGACCGGTATCAGCTATAATAAATGAATGACGAGGCAATCGAGTGGTCGGTCATGCAAACGTACGACGTTCTATCCGGGGTAAAGTAACCCTTCCGTCCCGGCGTCTTGCGTGAATTTTACTTCCGTGTCGGCAGTGTGCACGTTCTTCCCTCGTATATCCCTCGATGAACGTGTATCGGCATACCGTGCAGTTCCGGAACGTTGTCCGTGAACCTCACGGTCGTCTCGTAAAATCTCCACGAGATCAGGACCGAGTTACGAGCGTCAAATGCCCGTGAAGCGACTACTAAAATCGACGTCGTTACTCTACCGACCGAAGTGTTCGCGATATTTTCGAAAACGTTCCCGTTCAGTTTATCGTCCAAAAATATGGGAGCAGATCGGACAATTCTGTCGTTTTGTTCTTTAAAAAGGTAGAAACCAATTTTAATTGAATTTTCTATCAGTTAGTATTCGGCATAATGTTCATCGTTACTTATAATCGTTCTCTATCTATCTGACAATTTATGTATTTCGTTGCTGCATTATAGTATTAGTAAGGTACATAATATAGACAGTGTAGTTGGTTTATATCTGTGCATTATTCATTACTTTCAATTAGGGTCGAATATTTTTCCCGAAGCAGGTTGTATGATTTTTTACGAGTTTTTACACGTTGTGTATTCCACCAATAATAAATGCTATAGATCTCCATAAATTGTTCTTCGTACTTACGGCAATCATAATTTTGTAACCCTCTGACTTCTGCATTATTCATCCACTCCTGTATAATTTTCCTTCGATACTTTTTGTCTATTATTTCTTCCTTCTACTCATTAAGTTCATGACTGTCCGACATACTTCATTTACTATACTCTACATTATCGATTTAGTAACAAACCGATACTTTTAAAAAACCACTGAAAAATTCCCACATCACTCTTAAAACAGTATTTCATATTTCCTTTATTCGTTTGCTGAATTAATCTTGAAATATTTACTCGACGAAACAAATCTCCATTTAGATTCCATCTCCTTAATCAAAAAATACGAAATTGCATAAATATCCATAGACCATTCATTACCAGGCATTCAGACACTAGTTAGAGCAAAAGCAATACCGCGGAATAATTGCGAGAATCCAGAATCTCCACCCCCACCTTCCACTCCCACAGGGAAAAGAGAGAGAGAGATAGAGAAGTCTTCGACTTAATGAAGCGTTTCTCGAGGAACAGGACTGTTCTACTCTTCGGACCGTACACGATTGTTAATCGTTCGTCTTCTTGCGTGAATATGCAACACTGTGCTGGTGGTCTCGCGCGTTCACGTGCAAGAACTTTCGCCATGAATAGCTGATGGCTAATAAGTGTCCCAGTGTAACGTTTCGTGGCCGAAACCGCGAACCCCTCTTAGCGGTCGTTGAATTAGTAATATTCGGCGACGCGTATCCTAAACGGGCGTACATCGTCGTCTCGGAACGTGAACTATCACCACCCCCGACGGAGTTCCTTTCCATCCAGTTTTGTCACCGTGCCGCGGAAGAGAACAGCCGGTTTTCTCGAGTTTGCGAAGACAACAGCTGCACGCTCGTTGAAATATTAAGGAGTTTCATATGGGAGGCAGCAGCGCCAGCCCTCTAAGAGAGGCATACAATCGATCGAACGCCACGACCAACGTCGTGCTTCCTTCGTTGATCGATAATACATCGTGTCGTCGGTAAATCGATGTATTTGTGCAGCTGTGGCTATACTCGCCGCACGAGGCAAAAGTAGAGCGTTCTGTGTAATGCTCGCACTATTTCCGGAAGAACAGGGAGGTATGAGTGACGTTTGAGCTTTTCGCGGAACGTTCTTTAACCTCTTGAGGAAAGTTGCGGATCCAGAGTGCAGAGGGGATAATTGAACCAAAGAGTTATATTGAGTTACGTAAGATGTTAAAAATGAGTTTCCACCGTTATGTGGTCCATATCGTGATACAGTAGAGTTTAGTTTGTTCGAGACACGTTTATTGGAATGATATTTTAGTCAGAATTGGATTTAACGTTACAGTTACCGATCGAGTAGTAACGAGGATAATCATCGAAGTCTTATTAAGTGCATCCAGTTTCTTGAAGCTTTCCGGACTTCGATGCATTATTACACAAATCAAAGAATATATATATATATAGAAATCGATAGACCGCGAAAGACCAGACCACTCCAAGATACCAACAGCGGTCGATAAGCCTCTACCCCATTTCCGTGCAAATTGCACCGATCCACGAGCGGTCACGATAAGCGTTCTGAAACTCGAATTACAGCGAAAGCTGCTCGAACCTTCTCACTCCTATTTCATGGTACGATTCTCAGAAAGGAATTACGAAAGCTGATTCGCATGACTACACCTACGTCGAGACGAGTTAAATAACAATCGTGGCGCCCTATCGACGAAACAGGGCCAATAGTTGCTATTCAGCCTCTGGCAAATTTAACGTGGATATCTAGTCGAATTGTTAATGTTTTGACTCCATCCGCGTTACGAGGAGTAGTAAGTCTAACTTATTTCATTTTACGAAGCACTAAACATGCTACTTTTCGTTAAAAATCATTGTATTCTGTATTCCTTTCGTAGTAAAACGTACAAATGTGCTACTCTCGGGGAAGAAAAACGAAGTATGATATTCTGAATCACATCTGAGTCAAACTTCTATTTTTTCGTAAGACAAATTAAATGTGCTACTTTTCGAAGCGCAGGTCAATGTTATCGTTGCTCCTACGATTCATAGATAGACCGCCACAATGTCTTTAACCTCTCACGCCTTCCACAACGTGAGTTTGGAACTCGATCGGGATTATCCTTGTTTAATGATGGAGCGGATCGTTACACGGTTTGTCATTTGTATTTTCCATGTTCCGTGGACACAATTAACGAGATCCGATTTAAACGAGATCGCCGATATGTGTGCTTAATGACGCGGAACGTCATTAAACAGTATAAAACCGTTTGTTTGCACGTAATCATCGCGCCACGTCTCCTGCCATACCCGATTTCAGTTATTTCGCTGTTGCGATCGTTTTGGCCCCGCCGTTTTCAGTTTCGCTTCGCTCGCACACGTCGGTCGAAGCGTTAATAGATTTTGGTTGTTTCATAATTTCCAACTGCGTCATGGGCTAAAATTAGTCGCGCGAAATTACGTAGCACGACCTGGCACCGCTTCGTGGCACCGGTATTAATTTTGGGTACATTGAAATTAGGAAGTTTTATAATTGGATAACTTTATTCCGTTTAAGGAAAAATTAGGAAAATTTAGATGCTATTGTAGTAGTGAGAACTCGTATGCGCGGTAAATGAATGTTCGTATTAAGCTGTTGATAGCGAGTAAGGGATAATTTAGAGGATACACACGTAGATTTGACATATATACTAGCCATGTGGAAGTTTGACCGCATCTGAAAAGAATGTGTGTTATCGTGTGAGATTTATAAGATATAAGATAGATCTAGACGATACGATTGAGAAGTGAGAAAGTTCTGACAATAAGTGAATCGTTGAAGAATTGAAAGAGAGTAGGAGTTCAGAAAGACAATGATTGAGGGAGTCCAATTGTATTAGGGGAGAGTTGTTGTAGAATTGAATTGTTATTGTACTGTTTGATTTTATTATTAGGATGTAACATATGGAATTCCTGGTTCATATTTCACTGGACCCAAAGGGAGATTCGTTTATATACGTAAATATAAAACTGCAATTCATATATGAAACAGAAAATTCTCAACTTTGAAATAACGTACACGAAATGATAAAGATAAACTTATTTGTTAAAAAAAGATTTAAAAAATTGCCTACAAGATATTATTATTTTACTCATACGTAATATAGTTGTTATTTTATATTTAGTGATTAAAAGTCTTACAATCTAACATTTCTCCAATACGAGGTACCAAGTAAAACTTTGCAAAACCACCCTTCATACTCGCAATCTGAGCGGAAATCAAACGAGATCAGGAAAGGGATTCATTCCGGGTCACTGTACACCCTTCGCAGTGTTTCCACATTCCCGAGGCAAACAGCTTCCCTTTCAGACACGCAACAGCCCTTTCGCGAAACTTGCAGCGTTCGACGTCTCCGTACACCGGAAATGTACTCCACGTTTGAATATTTCAACCAACTGGCAAGAGGCAAGGCGTAGGCGACGAGGCTTCCTCGAACAAAGCCCAACATTACCGAGTCCTGCGTCCTTTCCAATAAGCAGTCGAACGCTCGTAAGCCTCGAGGCTTCGCGCCCGTTAATAATTCTGGCCGCCTCTTATCTCGATTTAACATGATATATCACATGCTGCGCGTGAAACGAGCACGTGGTAATTTATTTAAACGCGTGCACACGAGCACCTTACCACCCACTCGCGAACGTCTCCTCCCGAGGAAGCAGTCGGCGATTTTTCTTCCTTTGTCCGTCTATGGAAGAACTTTTGTCAACGGTGTATTCCTTTCTTACTCGGGCGCGAAATTAGCGATCGTAATTAGTCGCGGCTGTGGAACGTGGCTAGTAACCGAGCACGGGCTTTCTTCCGTTGTTTTCCGCGTTCTAGCCGCGGGCTGGCACTGCCAGATTGTTTCCCTCGCCTCTATTCTCTTCCGTTGTCCTTCTATTGTCCCTTTTCTTCCTTGTGTCGTCTTTCTCTCCGTCGCTACCTCTTGTGCTCTAGTTCTTTCTTTCTTCTTTTTTCTTTTCAGTTCTCTTGATCCTGATATTTGCAGTGTACGGGGTGTAGATAAGCGTAGGATAAAATGAAGGATAGGGTCGGTATATTTGAGATCTTTTTTGTATTTTTAGATTAATTTTGTAGAGGATAATTGAGTGTAGATTAAGCGTAAATTAAGTGTGTGAACTTGTAGTGAGGTTGAGGATATTAATTTACTTTAAATACTTTTATAGGGTTTAGAAAAATGTATTTTTAGAATTTTCTGATGTAACGAAACCATAGCGAAATAGTAGCTCCATTAATGTGGAATATTCAAAGTGCGGAGCTTAAAATTTACAGTGCCTGATCCCAAAATGTAAGCGATCATCAGATCGAATTTCAAAATTTAACACACCTGCATTAGTAAGTATCTTAATCTACATATGCTTCCCAAAATTTATAATAAATGGCACTAAAATTTAGGCTATCGCCAGATTTGACTCCGAAATTTAAGTGGTCATTAAAGTTACTTCAACATTTAACACACGACGAATTAATAGATAGCTTTCCTAATCTGCATATATCTGCCTTTCAAAATTTATACCAAATGATTTAAAATTCAGACTGTCACAATGTCTGACTCCAGAGTTTAGCCTCAAAGTACTAAATATCTCTATTAATCCATACAGATAGCCCAAAATTCACACGGTCGCCCTGTCTGCCCATATTCACTAATTCTACTTCCAAAGTAGAATTAACCTCCTACGCATCAGACCTCCGCTTGAATCGCAGTTCTCCAAAAGTCAACACCCCTTTCACAGACAAATCCTTCACTTGGCAGCGAGAACGTTGTACAAAGAGGCTCGATGATCCCAAAACGTCATGATCCATGATCACCCTTCCCTCGTGTTCCGTTTTTCCCTTATTCCTCCTTTGTCACTCACCCTTCGTTTCTTCCCCAACTATGGATGCTCATTGTACCACCCTATTTTTCTCCTCTCTCCGTCACTTTTTCTTTCTTTCTTCTATCACTTGGACGGGTCGCAGGCGCTCCCGAGGGCGACATGAACCATCGGACAAATTGCTACGTGTGTTTACGTTAAATGGCTTAAGAGGCGACGTTGAACGCAAAAGCGCGCGATAGCCATCTGCGAGAAAGTGCAATCGATGTAAGTCAAGCTTCGACCAGCCAACGCGCTCTATTCCCCGTGTACGCGCATTTATCTGGATTAAGACAACTTTGTGTTCGTCTCGAATCACGTGGGGCACACTCGTGCTTTCGTGTGTTTCGCGCGCTCGCTAATCCGACGCGCGAGGGTAGTATTAATCGTGGAAACGACGGGGTGTGATTTTGTGGAGATTGCACCAAGTTGTTCTTGGGGAAGTGTTGTAATGGTTCCAGGAGGGTTGAGAAAGTTATGTGATGTGGAATGTTAATCGTGGAGCTCTTAGTGGGGATAAGTCATTGGATATTTAGTGAATATACAGTAGAAATGAATTGATGTCACAGTTATGAAGTTAGGTTGATATTTATTAATGCTCGGGGATTTCCTGGGATTTTATTGTAGTAGGAAATTATGCGTATTGATGATGAATGTTTGTTGCATAAAGTTAATATTTATTAATTGTTACATTAAGAATAAATGTAATTCTCTAAGGCTTTGTCATGGTATTATACAAAGTATAATTCGGTGAATTATTTGTTGGGGAATCAGATCGTGATTCATAACATTGATATTTATTAATCGTTTATTATATTGTGGAAAAAAGTTGTAGTTCTTTAAGGTCCTACTAATAGAAATTTGATTACTTCATTAAACTTAGGCTGGTAGTGTAGGCAAAATGTAATATCCCTGATGATTTTTTATTATATCCTTTCCTTTTAATCCTGTAATCCAGTCGCTAACTTCAAGAACGAATTTTCCTGGAATTAAGTTTGGAAGTCGAGAATATCCTGTATTAAATTGCGGCTCTTTGATAGAATCTCGCCCAAGGGAGCTGCTTTGTTTCAACAGCCCGTATAAAAAGAGTAACGCGATAGAAAATTCGGGACGAAGTTCTTAAAACAATCTCGTAAAACGTCTGAGAAACAGCGCAATCATAATAGTGCGCTATAAATTCCAACAATGGTTATCCTATCTCATTTGCCACGGTGCAACATTCTTGTCTTCTAAACATGAAGTAAATCTCCGCGTTCCGTTGTAATTTACTATGGCCCGGGATTGTTCCATTAAGTAAAAGCAGCGTGATTGCAGCACAGTCCATTAGTACCGTTTCACGAGAACACCTTGACGTTGATCCACGCTACCAACTGTATTCTGTTCGAATTGCGAAACTGATTTCTCTGTCGTAACTCGAAGAATTTGTGCCAGGTATTCAACTACATACTACTTTATGTCAGAGGAATCCGTGTACCTTATACTATATTGATCGAATTTATTAATTATATTCTAACAAAATTGCAAAATTGATCTTTCTGCGGTATTTAGTAGATTTTGTGCTAATATATACAGACACACGTAGAGGGGATCGGTACAGTTCGTATACGTTGATTCATGCTCCTATCCATTTCTTTTCTTATAACTCAAAAAATGTCTATCAACTAGCAATTTCCTCGAAGTAATCAGCAAAACCAGCTTTTCTATTGTATTATGATTCGAAGAATTTCTATAGCCTTCCATTTCGTCGAAAGAATCGATGCAACCTTACGTTAATCCACTCTGCCAACAGTATTCCATTGAAATTACGAAACCGATTTCCCTATCGTAAATCGAAGAATCTCTACCAGCTATCCAATCATCATTTCACTTTCAAGGAATCTTTTCAACCTGTATGATGAGTAACCTGAGCCGATATTCTGTTGAACGATCACGGTGAAGCATCGACAAAAGTTAATCCAGCGGACAAGACGGAACGGAAACAGATCCCCTCGAAGCGATTTATTTACACCAAGCCAGGTATCGGTTTCTTAGACGCGTAACCAACCGATTCGGAAGCTAGTTTACCGTTACATGCCGCCCTCCCTTCGAGAAACACGTCACGAGCATCAACAACGCCTCTAACGCCGTTCCCGTGGTTGGATCCGATTTCACGTTCCAGCGGATCGCCGATGATCGACCGCCGGAAATCCCATACGTTCCCGCGAGGATCCTCTTCGACGACGATCGACTCGTTCGCCAACCGCCTTCGTGCAACCCGACCGTCCTCTTCGATGACATTCATTCGATCCTTACCGGCCCTGATCAGCTGCCACACGAAGCCGCAGTAACAATGACCGCGCACAACATTATTTTACCGACAAATGGGTGGAAAATTGGATCCTCGCAATGTGTCAAGATCACGTTGCTAACTTCAATGAAGTTTATGCCAGTTTTGGATAGTAAGAATTATCAGTGGAATGTTATTCTCTCTGAAGATGTTGTATGTACAACACGTATATATGAACTTGTATAATCTGTGAATTAATTTTTAGAATTAATGTTTGGTCAATCTTAAAAGAAAAGTAACTAATTCTAAGAGGGAAAAGTTAACACTTTCTGAAAACGAATTCAACAAATTAAGCTTTAAGACCTATCCAAATCACTGATTGGATACACACTATCCCAAATACAACTTCACAAATCTCTCACAACCTTCCAATGCCTCCTCGTTCCATGCTAAGTATCAGTCTTATATCGACTTCATTTTTTCCAGCTAGAACCTCCACCTCGCCCTTTCTATTCCTAGGGAAATGTCATCCGCGTAACAGACTCGTTTGACCTGGAATTACCCACCTTCTACATTCTAAGTAACAAGCTCTAAAACCTTCTCAAATCCTCAATACCGAGCACCAATTTCCCAATACACATCTTCACAAACCTCTCACAACCTCTCAAAACCTCTTCAAACTCGACGAAACATCCTCCACGCATCATCTTCATTACTTTCGAAATCAAATCTCCATCTCACCCCTTCCACCTTCACTGGAACTTTGCCCGCGAAACCAACGACCACGACTCGCTGGTACGTTAGTCGACGACTCCTCGACTTTGAATTGCTCACACCCCCTGTGTCCATCGAAAGAAAATAACCGATAAATAAAAAGGATCGAGCTAGAGATGGCCGGCGCACGCAAAAGAGCGAGCACGCGTCTGATTTCGCCGCGACGGATGGTGGTTCGGCATTCGCGGAAGAAGGCGCAGCCTCCGGCATCCTCTCCGGAGCACTACCACCTCCGCGTCTCCGGCAGTGGCAGCGGCGTCGCCACCACTACCCCCGACGACAAGGGGATGAAGAAGAGCGACGCTATCGAAGCGAGACGTGTATATATGTATATATATAGAGGTGCGCGCACGTCGGCAAGTTCAGTCGTCTACCGCGTGCCGAGCGGCGAGGATCGTGCGCTGCCAACACTCCATTCCGAATTCCCCCCTTTCGGCTAGCTCTTCGTTCCGTTTGTCGATCGCGCGCACACCGGGGGGTCTCTCGCAGCCGGTCACGTGTCCCTCTCTCAGCCCATCTTTCTCGTGCTACAACGCGGCACGCTCGAACGGAAGCGCAGCGAACCGTACCGCGCGCAGATTCGTCATGTAATTCGAAGCTGCGAACAATTAACGCCGCTTCAGTCTTCTCTTTTTTCTTTTGCCCGTGTCTTTTTTTCGACGATCAAAGAACAACTTCTCTCTGAATTCATAATTTTCTATTCTTCTGACATTTTGTTAATTTCTTTCTCTCTTTATGGTTTATCCGATATTTTGATATTTGATTTGTAATTCTTAGAAAGAAATTGAAGATGTGAAGAGAGAGTTTGGTAATAAGATAGACAATGGGTGATAGAAGTTTTAATGAAGATTCATGAAGTTGAATGGATTTTTGATCGTGTAATTGAAGGGTGATTGGAGCGTAAGGTGGTCGTATGCTGTTTTTGTTCATCGGTGGTCGAGGGGAAACGGTTCAGTGAGATGTGAGCCGAGAATGGAGCTAAAGATCAGCATATTGCTTCTGGCGCTTTTACGCCTCGCCAGCACTCTCGAGAGTAAGGATGAGTTATTTTAACCACGCGGCTTATGGTTTGTAATAGACAGCATCGAACTTCGCAGCGGGAACATTTTTTCATCGTAGACTTATGAGTCCATGGTAAATAGAGAATTCGAGCTCGAGAGTTCGGAGTTTCGTGCTTGGAATCCCCGAATCAAACAACGCTCCTTGTCCATAGGTACGAGAGTTTGGTCTGGCTGTTCGATTGTTATGAAGTTGTTAGTGTTTGCTTGGTCGCGAACTTTTGTCGCGTTTGCATTTGTGTTTCGCCAGAACTTTGCTTATCGCGACACGTCTTGATGTGGTTGGAAAAACAGTCGAATAATACGACTTTTCTAACTATCGATAGTTCAGATAGAGAGTTACTGATGTTTCTTCAAAAATGTTTTACTATAATTTTCATTACTGAATGCAAAAAAGAAAGAAAATAATGAAAATTCACAGTTCAGGAAATTATAAAAATTCCAGCGAATTTCCATGCGCTGTTTTAACAGCGAGCGGGCGCGAAGATTAACACGTAACCAAAAACTGAGCAGAATGTAAATGAACTGGTGCGTTGATTCTCGCGTCCGTGACACCGGAGGCAATTAATCATATCCCGGAAAGAGGATCGCGAAAATATGAAGCGAGCGAATTAAATTCGCGAATACGAATCACACGTTTCCCATAAAAATCTCGACAGAATACCTATAAAAAAATATTCTCCGTGATTTTTATCGTGAAAGAAACATAAAATTTGTCAAAAATCACTCAGAATATCAAGTCAGCTTCTAAATATACGAAATTTTAAAAAATACCAGAATATTCAGAATTTGTAGAAATTTTATATATTTGTATCGGTGCATTTTTGGAGATAATTTTCTTTTTATCAAATATATATAAATTCTTGTTACTCTTGGTAATCTTACGTGTTAATAATAATTTCCTCTACTTTTACGCTTTGAATTTTTGTCAAAAGAATTCCCAAAGATAACAGTATTTTTTGCTGACTTCTCTCCAAATCCTTCTATTTCATAGAACATACAGTGTACTGAAACTTTTGGTTTAGCAGTGTATGTGGTGAAATACTAAAAGTAAAGAAACAATTTCGTCCATTTTACATTTCGCCGCCGCAGTGTTAACAACTCGCGCGAGAACTTTACACAGAGTCGCGTTCGAAGTGTCCTCGGACACGTCCAAACATCCCCCGGGCGACAGAGATAAATTCGCGGGTTGAATTTACTCGTGCAACGTTGATATTCTACAAAGCCCTGGCTCGAAATCGTGACATGTTTTCCCGCGAGTGTGACAGCGGGGATAATCGTCTCTCGGTTTACTGCTTCGAGTCAAACAAGAGTCGCGATCGCCTAGTCGTGCCGGGTAATAAAGTTCTGGCTGTGACTTAGAGTGTGTGCAAGCCGGACCGAACGAATCACGAGGATAAAAGAGAAAGATAGAGAAACATGGTATGGAGACCAAGTGTAAAGACTAAGAGATCTTAAGCGAGCGGATCCCGCTGACTGATACACGACGTAAAATCCCGTACGCATCGTTAAACCGAGCTTTACCGTTTCCATCGCGCGACGTCTAAATTTACCGTGGGCAGAATCGCGCTTTGGTCGAGGTGGGACAAACATTCGATCGCTCGAGAACAGACATCGTTTGGCTTGTTATCCGCAGCCACGATGATCGGGGAGGAACGGATCTCTCGGCGAGCATGGCTCATTTCACTCGCTGAATTAACGCTTTGCACTCCATGCACGTGTTACTCGGTTGCGACGTCCGATCTTTATCGGCTGTACGTGGAGTTATGCGTTAACTCATTAGAGACCAGATAATGAAATATTTCGTCAGAGTTGCATAAATGCAACAGAATTGAAGGACGTGGTACTTTGAAATTGGAGGAGAAACTGTAGATGAAATTCATGCGATTGTAATGGTATAAGCTTTTTTTTATTAAAGAATTATAGATTTCTATTGAAAAATTCGGGGGTTACATATTTAATACTCTATAATTGGATTTTTTCATTAAAATTATAATTTTAATTTTGTTTGAATTGAATTGAATTGAATTATAATTTTGTTTGAATGTATAGGAACATGTAGTAACTGCTCTAGATGGATTTGTTAAGTCAGATAGAGGATGTTATGGAGGTTATAAGTGCTGTAAAAAGTAGAGAAGTGTGTGATTTTGCATTAAAGATTCTACGATTTCTTCTTGATTAGAATAATTAGATTACGGAAGGGAACACTAGTTGATTCATGAAACTATATGAAATTAGAAGCGTCCCTGTCTTTACACTGCCGCTTACTTCATTCTCTTTCAACTTTCACTTTTCCTCACGTCTGTGGCGGCCAAAGTTAAGCGCCTTAATCATTTATTCATGGTTCAAGGGAAGTTCCCTCGGCTTCCTATAATTGGATTAATCATTTAAATTCCACTTTTGTCATGCTATTCCACTGATATCGCAGAGCATCTAAAATTGTTAATGATGGAGATTTGTTGAAACAAAAGATTCATGATATACATTTTACGTAAATTTCAGGTGAACTTCACCCTTTGCTTCTAGACACGAAGGAGGAGGAAGACGCGGAGGAAGATGACGAAGAAAATTATTCCGTAGATGACTACGATTATGGTGACTACGAAAGTGCAACTATAAACAGCGATATCGATCTTATCGCTGGTGGCTCGTTGCCGATCTTCCTAGCGGAACCCGTTGACACGTTCGTAGTCAAAGGGAAACCGGCTACCCTTCATTGCCGCGCAGCACACGCTCTTCAGGTACGCAAAATAAATCTGTTTTCTGTCGCAATCATACAGAGAAGGCACATATCGTTATTAATCGAAAATCTTCAGATGGCATCGTATTTCACTGTTAGCACAGTGAAGAAAAATTTCTTCTTTATGGAACCTACATCTCCCCTTAGTAATAGAGTATAGTGATAAGAGTTAAACTCCTCTCGCGTAACACTAGCATACCTTCTAAAAACGTGATAAACTTTAAAAAATTCAGCACATACCGCAGCCTACCTCCACCTTCCACATTTGTTCCAATTCCTTCATGAAGACTGAAAATTACAGTAGTTCATCGTACAACGCCTTTGCGATAAACGAGCCCCTTAATCTCTCCAAGTTACAGCTTCTCCATTACACAATGAAATTCGTAAAATAAAGCGTCGAAGAGGCGTAGTAAAGAGGCAAATAGTCGTCGCTTTTGCATCCAAGAGAAGGTTTTTGGCTCGGTGGGTTCCGTGTTTCGCACGTTGTTCGCGAAACAGGCCAGGTCCAAGCGCCGTCGCCCCGTCATTTTCCTCTTCACCCTTATTAACCACTCGAAAAACCTCTACCCACCACGTGGACGACCGTTGGTCTCTGACCCTTTTCACGCGCCGTCAATTACTACCTTATTCTAGTCGTCTTATTCGAACCGTGCTGCATTGCAGGTGTATTTTCGCTGTAACGGTGACCGGGCTGAACGTTCGCAGCACCAGGATTTTGTCGACCCTCGTACCGGAACGAGGGTCGTCGAGGTCGAGTTGAACGTGACGAGGAACGAGGTCGAGGAGTACTTCGGTAGGGAGAGGTTCAAGTGCGAGTGCGTGGCATGGTCGGGACCAGGTCAGATTCGAGGGCAGCCTGCTACGGTTGAGGTCGCTTGTAAGTAGAGAACACTCCAATCTATCCATTCGGCGCTCTTTCTTTTCCTCTTCGAGCTTTTCTTTGGTCACTCAGCTTTCGATCGTCCCATTTCATGTATGTGCCACTTTCCATGCTTGATTCTTCAATCCTGCAAAAGTCTTTGGGATTCCATTGAATCTTGCTTTTGGTAAGATATGGTTATGAATGGACCGCGGATTTTTGTGAATAATTGCATAGGAAAAGACATATTTCATCGGATATAATTCATCGAATTTGATATAATGCATGGATATATAATGTACAGTAGATACCGAATACGTAATTCGCGAGGGTAGTAACGCATAAATAGATGATTCAATACCACAAATAATAAATTTATCCTGCCTCAATCTGGTCAGTTCCTCGACGTTCTTCACGGTACCCCTATTTATTCCACTATAAATACAGCGCCAGCTCAATATAGGGAGAAGTAGATTGAGTCCGACAGATCAGACAGCCTCCAATCAATTTGTCCAAATCAGATATCTTCTTTCCAAAATAAGTTTCCAAGAAAGAAAATTTCTTTTTACTACCAAATTAAACTCTCGAAAATATATCTCTTGAAAAGGTTGATACTAAACTTTTACTGCTATACCGAGTTGTTCCATTAAAGACAGCATGTTACGATGTAATTGAAACGAACGTTCGTCGAGTAATAGCCTCCATAATTCCAATCATATGACGGAAAAAAGAGAAAAGATACGTAATGCAAAATAAAAAGGGGCGACGTGGGTGAACACAGAGAGGGTGAAAACGAATTAACTCGCAATTGTAGCGCGTATTCGAGCGAACGATGGAAGAAGGACTTAGGTCGTGCAGAGAAAACGGCCGGGAGCAACTAACACCTGGAATCGGCCATAAAATGTAACTTCATTAACCCGATTAGAGCGAGCCAACTCTCGAACAGGGGTTTTCGAGATACCCGCCGCGAAATTCACTCCCATAAGCTTCGCTGTCGGCGAGGGTTAGTCGGTAGTGGCGCAGAGGGATGCCGCGTTCGCTTGTTTTCATCGAATATCTCGTGATGCGTAAACCGAGCCCAAAATCTAATCGATATTCTATTGCAAACCAAACACCTGTGAATATAGAAACGTTGCGCTACCTTCCGACTACCCTTCGTTTTATCCTCTCTTTTCTCTTTTTCTTCTTTTTTTTCGTGGGGGTGGAGACAACAACGGTGTATTGTTACCATGCAAATTGGAACGGTAACCCATGAACCGCAATGACGCCAGATGCATAACAATGTGAGACGACTTGCGATTTTTGAACTGATTTTACTTTTGATGGCGATTTGATTGGTGATTTGATGTGAGGAAGATTTAGACGACCGTAAATGATCGAATGATTTTTTAAAATATATATGTTATAAGTCGATGAATTCATTTTACCATCAGGTATATTCAAAGCTTAATACAAAATATACGATTGCATCGAAGAAAGCAAAGATTACTTTGAAATGTTAGAGACATTTTCAAATATCTTTTTCTAGATAGCGTATTTCGTTCGAAACATTTGTTTTAATGACGTATAGTTTACAAAATAATTGGATGCACAGATTGAAATGAATAGATCGATTTTCATCATGGATGAAAAATAAAAATGGACAAAGGCTACTCTATTAATGAACAAACTTTTTGACTTTCTCAGTGCAAAGAGCTTCGCTATAGAAGTGTGTTGAAGTTGTTGATCATACGAAATAATTTTTTAAGTCCAAAGGGATAAAATCTTGTTCTTTCTTCATCACGCTATATTATATTTAAAACATTTGCTTGAGTACCAGGCTTCGCTATAAAAATATCTTAAATTTGGCCAATCCTATAGAAACATTTTTAAAGTGCAAAGGATTCAAATCTCACATTTCGTTTTCAAAACATTATATTGAATCTAAAATACTGTCTTGAGCACGAAGTCATGTCATGCTCTCAAACAAACAGAAGTAGCCAGTATCATCTTTCCAAAAGCAACCTCCAAGCTTCTCCCATCCTCGTGCTTCCTTCACAGAGATCGAAGATCTCTTCGCGCGCAGATAAAACCGAACAGAGGGTTGCCACAGGCGGAAGTTCAAGAGTCGAAAGAGCAATTTTCGCCAGACGCGTCGCGGTGCGCAAACACGCGAGAGACAAACAGGACGTAGAATTAAATTCGTATTTGCGAGCAAACAGGAAACGGACGTGCTTTCGAAATTGAATACGCGGGACGCTATTGATCGTGATGGCGTTTCGTCGCGAAACACGGCGTCGTTTCGCGCCGCGATCCACCTGAGGAAATCGAGCTTGGATTAATCCTGCGGTAATTTCGTTGCACGCCTCGAAACGATGATTCGCCGCGAGAACGCAGCTTAATTTCACGGCTGAAATTCCTGGAGAACACCCGGCGAAACCGCGTACCAACACGCGAGCATGGCTCCTAAGAAAATCGCCGAGGAAATTACGCGGAAAATCTGACAACAAGATCATTCTCTTTCGTTTGTCCGGACACGTTCGCTTTAAAAACAAAGCATTCTTTTAATGAGAGAGTTTAATCTTTATGGTAGTTCATTTTCGCACAATCAAAGCTGGAGAATCTAATTACCGAAGAAGTATTGTGTGCTAATTAAAATTAATGATTGAACACTATGATTGATTCACGAGATCGTCTCATTTCCGCTTGTATGAATGTTATTACGATCTTTGTAACTCAGTGAATTACAAAGGATATGAACTTGTAATTCGTTCTATTTCTTCTAAAAGGCAAAACAATTTCTCGTATAATTTCGACTTAATTTAAATTAAGGAATTCTTCACACCCTATTTGCACCACGAATTATAACACGCCCCGTACAACGCAACCGCGGTCTCCATCTAATCGGTTCATACTCCCCATTCACGAGCGTACTAAAAGCATTCCTGATAGTGATACGGGGTCAAAGGTAGTCTAGACGGTCTGACAGAGGGCAAGAATGTAACCGGTGGATCGGGAGCACGCTCTTGCTTACCAGTCCCTCCCTTCGCGATATAAAAGCGTCTATTTTTCCGTGGATCCACAGCGAATAATATGCTGTTGGCTATCCAGAGTGGCAACCCTCGCGGATCGAGCAAAATCTTTCTCCTGACCGGTGCAAAGAGGCTCTGCTCGAGTGCGGAGCATAGAGTCGCGGTCCATGAAAGCGCCCTTGCATTTATATACGCGGCCTAATATCGCTGAGTGGCCTGCTCCCTCGCTGCTGTTTCCCCGCGCCCTTGTGTCTCGTCGAGTTCTCGTGTCTCGTGTTTTCGGACGAATATTAAAAAAATCCTGCCACTGGTGCGCGGTGGTCCTCGTGTGCAGACCTGAAGAAGCACTTCCTGTCGCCGCCGTACTCGCTGTCCGTGGAAGCTGGCCGAAACGCGGAACTTCGTTGCATGCCACCCTTAGGAGTGCCACAACCGAAAGTCTACTGGCTGAAGAATGGCACGCCTCTCGAGACAATGACCAGTTCCACTCCGGTCTCTTCTATGGCGGACAGCATCCCCAACGACGTGACAGCGGCCAACAACTTCGTTCAAACCGTAGATGGACACCTGATCCTGGGGAAGGCCGAGCTGAGGCATCAGGGGAATTATTCGTGCGTCGCTGAGAACATTGCTGCCAGGCGGGTCAGTGAACCGGCAGTGCTGACGGTTTATGGTGAGACCTCTTGCACATTCCGTGGGACCATGAATATTGCATTAAATCGCGGATCAGAGCGAACGTAATTAGAAACGATGATCGCGTATCGAGGGATAATTAAGCGTAACGCAGATACGGGCCAGGGAAGAGGGATAGGAGAATGAGACGGTGTCTGGGTAGACAATAAGGGGGAATCGGTGGTGCGTTGCGTGAGAGATTGTAGTCTAAGTTCGCGGCAGAGGACTGATGCTAATTGTTGTTCCTGAAGGAGTTTAATGAGATTCCTGTAATTTCGTTCACTTCTGTCGAAACGCTTGCTGACGTTCCAACGCGTTTATTGTTTGTTCCGGAACTTCCTAATCGGAGAATGTATCTGAAATCTCGGTAAGAAGAGTAAATACGAATTGTTTTCCATTCTATAGCTTTAGTTCTTTCGCCTACTACCTTAGTAAGACGTCGTTCGCTTCTTTTCAAACCAGTTCGAGGGCGAAATTTCACTTGAGTTATTGATGATTTAGTTTATGTGCCCACGCGTAATTTTTATACTTCCAAATTTTCAAAAAATTGGATATGAAACCTTGCTTCACTCGTCAATGATTCAATATGCTTAAGAATATCATTATGATTATTACAATTATAATGATCCATCATTTAATAATACGTATTACATATCTATCATCCTGCATATAAACTACATATGATCAAGATTCGAAGAAACTCTTTCAACAATGGAACGCAGCAGGTTGAAACGCTATAGGGTTAATGCTCAACTACCATTTCACCTCGTCACTTTTTTTTGCAAACGCGACACCCTTTCCCAATACAACGTTTCACCCATTTTGAAAACGTTCCCAGTGAACGGCGGGTGGTCTTCCTGGTCAGGATGGTCAGACTGCAGCACCCGTTGCGGCCGAGGTGTACAAAAGAGAACACGAACGTGCACGAATCCCGCGGCCATGAATGGAGGTCAAGCCTGTCCAGGTCCACTGACGCAGAGGGTCGAGTGCAATCCCTCCTGTCCCGGTAAGACCGACAGAACCAACCAATTACAAAACAATTACAACGATACTACTCCATACCTGTGTCTCTATAACCAACTATGTAATTCCTCTCTGTAACTCAAAACAGTCTTGTTTCTTGTCCCATCGACGAAACGATCAAAGACGAGCCTCGTCGTCAAAAGCGTACACAGAACACAACGAGATGTAATCATTTGGTCCCCGTTGGCTGCAGGATACATCTGATAACCAAGATTTAATCGGGATTTTCAAGTTCACCCGTTGCTTTCAGCGGTCGACGGCAGATGGTCAAGCTGGTCCTCGTGGTCCGCATGCGGTCCCGATTGTTCCAGAGTAAGAAGGAGGTCCTGCAACGACCCCCCGGCGAGCAATGGTGGTCGTCCCTGTCAAGGCAAGGACGTCATCGTCGAGTCTTGTTCCATGGATCGATGTAATGGTGAGCTCCAGCTGCGTTTGCCTCCTTTTTTCGTTGCTTCTCTTCTTCTTTTTCGTTGTGTCTTTTTGTTTCTTGATATTCTCGTGACCGGGGCAGCAACGAACAATTTATTACGAGCGAACGGACTTCCCTTGTCCGGCGTCACGTCCGATGGTCGTCGTTCGCGGTTCCATGCGTGCCACAAAGATACGATTTAAATTAATAATGACTCGCAGAAAGACCCTGGTCCTTTATTTGCTGGGGTCAAATAGGACGGAAAGCGTGCGTTGTAACCTCCTTCGATTAACCGGTCGTTGGACGCAAATATTTCCATTGTTCAGTGACAGACGGCACATCGTTGGCAGAGGTCGAATTAAATTTTCAGCCGATGAATTGTCGGGGTGGAACGCGATGAATTAATACTGTAATAGAATTAACAGAATGGTCGAAATTATTAATTTGTAATTATGCATAGAAATTTTGTGAATTTATAATGATATATTCGTGAGAACTTTAATGGCTTTTTGTAGAGTTTTACATGGCCGTCAGAATACTATACTGGAAATAACTATTCATGATATTATAATAATAATTCATATATTTACGATAAGGTAGACGAGCTATCCTTGTAAATTTGTTAGAAGAACTTTCGAAATTTGTGTTATGTAGCAGATGATGGACATTTTGAACTATTCTATCATTATTTCCCACGTTTCTTTTTTATTGTCGAAAATATATATTCCTAGTTTTCATCACTATATCTCCTGATAACTACGAAATGTGTACAAGAAAGTTAGATATATATATATTGTTTCTATTCTCTTACATTTTACTTTTTCATATACTCTTCATTTATATTTCTTTCGTACAAGATTTATGATCCAGTTGGCGGTACTTCTGAAAATAAGAACAATGATACATCAACCGCGACTGTTCAGCTTATAAAGATCGCGGATAAGTAACTAGTTACTCATGTTCCTCAGACTTTCTCAGATCACGTCTGTCCGTTCATGAAATAAACGTTTTTCGTGCTATCACATGCAGCTTTGGGACAGGACGACCCGCGAGTCTTCAAGGAAGGTAAATTCCACTGCACAGAACAGTTCTATCCATAGAAAATCAGTTTGAAAGTCGTTGTTTTCCTCAGCAACCAGGGCGATCGATAATAGTAACATACAGGCACTCTGGATCACTGTCTGCTTAGCAGCGATCATTCTGGCAGTATTAATGATCTTCGTGCTGCGCTTTTTGCGTCGAAAAGAACGAATGGGAGCCCTGTATGGGATAGCCAGGTTAGACTTCCGTCGTCCAGAAGATTTAGCTAAATCGGTCGTCTCGAAGAACGATCGTTCGGTTCTTTCTGTAGACAGGCGGCTGGAACAAGTGATAGACGAGTCAAACGCATCTAGGATGCCTAGGTAAACGACCCTCAGGAATTAAACCCATTTCGATGCTTGTCCCTCGTTGAAAGTCTTTCTGATGGTGCGCAGATCTTGCTCGGAGCACCACTACGACGTGCCGCAGCTTTCACTGCCCTCGACCACAAGGCCATCGCCTAGTTCTTCCGTCGCCAGGTCCTCCTGTAGGAATTCCCAGCGTGGCAAAGGCTTATCTGATAACGAGGAAGGCCGATCATCTCGTAAGAAACGAGTAGCATCAACTCGAACACGACGATCAAGAAACAGATAGTAAACGGACCTGGTAACATCTGGTCTTTAGGTTCCACCTGCCAAGCGACCCAGGAGAGCAACAACGAGGACGACGACGACCACGACGACGAGGAGAGACTTGGAGAAGACGACAGAAGCCACGAAGATTCCGGTGGATTCATCGTGAGAGCTGTAGTCGATGATCAAGGCGCCCTTCTAGTGGTTCCAGAAGTTGGAGTTTCGATGTCCATCTCAGAAGGAGCCATTTCTCGTGGAAGAAGACACGCTCTACACTTGGCTGTTCTAGGAGACGATTCTCTGAGACCTGGTCTACCACCTGGTTTGACTCTACTGTCAGCAATAGTGGCTTGTGGTCCGAATGGAATCGACCTGGTGAAGCCTGTGATCCTCCAATTTGAACACTGTGCCGAATTGAGGACTGGAAACTGGGAACTGAGTCTCTGGTCCACGGATCTTGACTTAGAGACAAAGTCTAACAACTCGAGCAATTCGTCTACCAGTTCTAGTCTCGCTTCTGGTTCTATGTGGAGGAAGATTCTTACACTGGGAGGCGAGCCTATAAATCTTCCTGGGCAACCATTTGCACAATTAGATCATTCTGGAGTGCTTTTGGTCACTGAGAGTCCTAGTGTGTATGCAGTCGCTGGAGAGAATTCTGTGATCGCGCCTGGATTGGCAGTGAAGAGGATTTGTGTTGCTGTGTTCCTGTCTCGCGAGAAGGATCACATCAGGTGCCATTTAATGGAGGACACGAAGGCTGCCTTTAAGCTTGTAGTGGAACAGGTTGACTTTTAACATTATTTCTCACTGTTAGATTAAACTCCAATCATTTCATTTAGAAAATGACACTTTCCAAACCCCAAATTTGCTTCTACACATCGTTTCATTTGATTCAGACATGATCACATCTTTTTATCAATTAATTTTTCATTTTTTGCTAATTACTGAAAAAAAATGACAGAAAAATGGAACGCACATTTATTTGGTACTTCATTTATGACACAATGTTTAATTCATATTTTCCATTGTTAGAATTCTTTTTAGGCGCCATTTTACTTTGTAAATAACACTTACAAATCATTAAGTGTTGCTTGAGATTCCTCAATTTCGTACAGGAACGACGATTAGGCGGTTCCCGAATCGACCACGGAGCGCTAGGCTTCAGAGCAGGTGGTTCACCACTTCGAATCGACTTAGAAGACAGAGAAAGCGGGTTCGTCGAGCGTCAAGAGGTTCCACATCGTCGAATCTGGTCGTCGACGAGAACCAGTGTGAGAAGATCCTTCAGGATCGAGAAAACCGTTGGCGATTTAAGGCTCAGCTTCGAGCTGCGAGTCTGTCAATGTGGCTTCGAAGAGCACGCGCTCTTCCTAAGAATCGATCTGGATTTGATGAAGAGAAATACTTCTAGTGGAAAGAGAGCCACGAAGTCTGAATCATCCATCGTTTTGCGTGGGAAGAATTCGAACAGGTCGACCGAATCAATTGTTCCCAGACCATTCAGGTATCACTCGATGTCCTTTCTATTTTCTTAATTTACACGTAGTTTAATAATTCTGGATAATTTTATTCGCTGAAGATTTTCTAAGACGCTAAGAAGACAGTTGTGTCAGTGTCTCGATCCGCCAAGTGTGCGAGGAAACGATTGGAGAATGTTAGCGCAGAGACTTCAAGTAGATCGGTGAGAGTTTGTTAACTGTTTTTGTGAAAAGATGAAGAAAGGCAAAAGGTTGCAATTATCGATGATTTTATGCAGATACGTTGATTACTTTGCGACAAAATCCAGTCCAACAGAGCACATTTTGGATCTTTGGGAGGCAAAACATCAGGAAGCTACGGCTCTCGCGGATCTTTTGAATCATTTAAGACTGATGGGACGCGTGGACGCTGCCAATGTCCTCGAAAGTCGCCTAGGTCCATGGATCTAACATCCATTGCCCATTAAGCAAACATTCGTTTACAATTTTACAATATTTTGTACATATAAGAGAGTCGAAGTCTATATTATGGATAAGAGGAATCGATGTAGAATCACGTTGTATAGACGCAACGACCGTGTTTGTACATAAAGCTCGTTTATAGTAAGCACTGGTTCTTACTACATTACAACCCTAAAACATTCCTATTACTGGTCTGTAACAAATTCCTTTTATCCCTATCTTTATTTGCAGTTGAGTTGACCGTATAATTTTTTTGGTGGCTTTCTCACTCACCATGAAGAGTACGTGACGAAGACACAATGCTTCACAAGCATTACTCTTTTCTACAAGTTCAATGAAAATTTTTCTTGGTATGGCTTGACTTCTAATCACTCCTTACCTCTACCAGTCCTTAATAGTATCATCTGTTTCAGTATTCTTCTTAACTTTAGCTTCAAGAATCTGCAAAATCTCTAATCCCTCACAAACACCAGTCTGAATAAAAGAAAGAAGAAAAAATTCTGTCATTTAGATTTCGTACTGGCCACTCCATTAAACAACACCTTTTTCCATTTATTCTTCAACACCGTCAGTTGCTATATCATTCGTATCGATCTTCCACTACAACGATTCTCAAGTACTTGATCAACGACAGCCATTATCAGCCTCCTAAAGCTAACCGATCCTAACGCAGAATCCCAGTTCACCAGTTCTGATCTACCGAAGATCCGTAAGATGTCAGTCCCGCAACAATACAACAGGAAGATCGGAAGTAGCGAACGAGCCTTCACAGGGCCAATTTGCACCTGAATACCAGAGTCTGCGTTCCTCGAAGCGATGGTGAGGCTGGTGCCAGCAGAATACAGTCGCGAGTGCATTTAGCCGGCCATTTGGCTGCCATTCGAACACATCGTATCGCGTCGCGAGCATTTCAGCTCGGGGTTTCTACTAGGTATCGCGTCCAAGAGCAAGGATGCGTGGGATGCTCGAAACAATGGGCATTATCCGGCTAAACATGGGAGTGAGGGTCCTGGGATTCTGGCAAGCTTCGAGGAGCTATAGGTATGCGTGGATGCCAGCCCTCATATAGGTATGCATGTATCCCTTTACCTCTACCCTTCCCCTCATATCTCAACCCTCTTCCAAGGACCACGGACCAGCGGTGGGGGAAACCGTTTAATCACGGAAGGCCGCTGCTGGTAATTCCAGCGGACAATGGCTGTTAACCTGCGTCGTCGGGTATACTGGAGAACTACCCTTTCACGCTAATACCGTGAATATGGATTTGTCGCTCGTTCGACTCTCGCCAGATGGCTGTCTTCTTTGCGTTCATGTAAAAGTATGTATTGGAGGAGAGTGATGGATTGTGAAAGCTGAACGGTGTTACGCATCCCTGGTGATTATTGACTGTCGAGTACATCAAGGATGGTGATGGAATAGTAGAAAGTCCTGCAGGTTACTATTGTTCCAACTTTGTTATATCCAATGGGATTATTGTAAGTAGACTGCGAATACTTTTATACAATTTCACGTTTTCATATTTAGATAGAATGTAATTCTGCATATTTTTGGATATTATGTGCATTATGTCTCATTATAAGACAGAGGAAATACTAAGGAAAGTAAAGTACGTGATTAAACATGCAATTTACGTTTGAGATTCTGTCTAATGTAAGTTCTCTTATATAGTTCATGCAGGAGTTAACTAGAATCGACCAAATACATTTGAAAACTATATCACAATATCCACATCCCTAGAATTACACACACTCAAGATCAACCCCTATCAGTCTCGCCAAAGGAAATAGACAACCCCCGTCTCTTTCAGCGTCTAATTCGGAATTGAACCGCGATGCGGGGCGCAAGCGTCATTAATCTTCGATATGAACCAATCGTGGATACCTATCGGGTAAAATCGAGAAGTGGCGGGCGAGAGGTTTCCGCGAACGAGGATGCCTCGATAACGTCGTCGTAACGACGCGGTTATTGCCGCGCCCGGCCGGCCATCGTATATGCATAATCCACGTCAGAGTCGCATAAATTCCACATCCAGAACCGTATTAATTTCCCCGACTAATCGCGATTGGGATCTACAGGCAATTACGAGAAGGATGGGGCCAATCAGATTGGCGGCGGCCGCTTCGCCCGCTTCCGTTAACGCGAAAGGTCCGGTCACGCACACGCAACCCCTGAACGCAGTCGACGCCCCGCGTTTCCATCCCCTCGCGGCCATCGCACAACGCGTGCAAAACTGCATGGCACAACACCATGGAGGGTGGCTGGCTTTATGAATTGTCCAGAGATATCGCGATCGAGCCGAGCTCCGAAATCGATCTGTGCTCTCTGCCCAAATTCACGATTCGATGTGACTAAATTATGCAACTAATTGCCGTAATTGCGGCCGATTATTGCTCGATCGTGTATGACTAATGTGTAAACATTGCATGGCTATAGTTGATATATTTGACGAACAGAGTATAGTATAATGCAGGAAGGATTACCGGAACCGAGGTGGTAATTGGTTAATTAGATAAGAGCAGTATACATTGATGAGTTTTGTGTTACTTCGGTTGTTTCGTGGCTAGTGTGCTTTGGTGGTTAGGTTTAGGTGAGCCAGTTTAAGCAGGGTTGAGTTTGGACTCGTGTTTGAACTGTTCGGCGGTGGTCGAAGGGTCGGTCTTGTTAAGGGAAATTTGACCCGATGAGTTTGATTTACTTAAATCGATACATGTATAGTTGGCACGTTCATCGAGTAGTCATTTGGTCGATGTTTTTGTATATTCTGCTTTGAATAGGAATTAACGAGCAGCAGAGGAGCCGGTAGAAGGGGGTGCTGCAGTAAATACAATCAGTGTGTTACTGTATATACGCGTGTATGGATGTAATATTAGAAGCCCAGGGGTCTCTCGGATAATTACACTCGCTAGCAAAAGAAATAAAAGAGAATCTGCGATATAAGGAGAATGATGGGATCGTTTCGAGAGGGGAGAAGTTGCCGACGCGATGAAAAGAAGATTGTAAAGAACGAGATCGCGATTGAAATCGTATCGAGGATTATTCTTTAGTCAAGAATCGTATCTGTAACGAGCATGGACGTATTTGGAGAATCAAATTTTTCAATATCTTATATTGAATATGAACCAAATAACGAACGCTGTATCTCATTACAGCGTCAATGAAACTTCAAAATGTTTTATCGTATACAATGTGAATATAAAAATGTTCTATGGTTTGAATACTCTTGTGAGATAGCGTACATAATAAAAATCATTTGTCACGTTCTAAAATTTCTATTTCATCGGCGAAATAACGTGGAAATATGCAGGAAAAATAGAAATGCCGTAGAAGAAGAGAAAAATAACGATTGAATCACGCAAACTACTGGCATGAGGAAACACGGATTATACGGAAATAAAAAAGGGACGAAAGCGTCTCTAAAACGGCGTCGGAAGGAACCGGCGTATTTTTCCGCTGTCGTCCGACCGGATTTTTGCCACGGCGCGGAAACAAAAAGCGTGGCCGCATAGTTTCGAAACAATTCCGTCGTGGAATTCCACGACATCCGCGGCTAAAGGGCAGTAAATTTGCCGCGCATTTTGCACACCACGCTAAGCATTCAGGCACGTACAGTCCCAGCAAGAACCGCGCGGTAACTCTTCAGGGATCGATCAATTAATTGCAAATGAGACGAAATAATAGTTTGTCAAGTGGAAACCAATTACTTCTCTCATTTACCTCAAATATGATGATACTTCTTCTCCATTCTAAATACAAATTTCATTGAATTTCCACACAGGATGTCCCATTTGAATCTTTAGACACAACTATTTCCTAAACTATGCGTTATTTGAACAAATTTCCCAAGTAGAATTTAACATAATAGAATTTTGAGAAAAGTATTTTATGAATATGAATTTTGTTTAGCCAAAATGAATTTATCGTTTAGCTAAATGTGCAATTCGTTACTAACCACTTCATAAACCTTTTATATGTTGATTTTTCAAGATTATTCGAGATCATTTTGTATGTCCTGTTCAAAATATTATGCATATAACATCGTGTTTGGAGAATTACTTTTTACGTGGTATTAAATTTTAAGTTCATAATATTACATACAGTTTCTTCAAAGATAATCACCCAGAAAGTTCCCAAGCTTTTAATTCATTCACGCAATCGAAAGAATTTCTCATTCGCAATGCGTACGAAATAAATTTCTTTCAAATTTGTATTATTTACATTCTGTATAAATTTTTCTTAGAATATGAACAATGTGTACAAGTAGCAAAAAGTTGAACCTTCATTCTACAACAACTTTCTACTAACTCAACATTCAAATACATCCATCGCTCTAAAATTATATCCTCCAAGATTCTAGAAACACCTCCATCCACTCGAATCTCGCGCACGCACATAATCCAACCCTGAAGCAGGAACAGTAGCCTCGATCACCGCGTTGCTCGTCAGGATCTAAACACAGCCCCAATCTGCATACATTTTCTTACGGCGTGTTGCTAGAACGGCAACGTTACCACGGCAAGATCGTAAAGCAGTGAGTTTCCCATTCGCGTCTCCACCCCTCCGGTGACTTTACAAATTGCGATGCAGTCGGTTACAAGTCACTGCGAACGAGCAAAGCCGGCGAACGAACGTAAATAGCGCGACGTCTCGCTGCTACACGCTCACGATCGTATTTGCCCGTTCACGAGGGTTGTCTCGTCTGTCGACGAATTTGCACCGTGTCCCTGAACCATTCCCGCCGTATCGATGCACCTCGATACGACGTCGTAGCGCGAATTGAAGCGGATTTCTTGGCCGTGTCTCGCCTAGCTTTCGACATTTGCATGGGAACGCCCGGCTTTAATCCGCGAGTCCGCCGCTGAATTATGCCAGCCGTACGATTTGCATAACGCTCGGCCCGGCGTGCGCCCGATAAATGACGATTTCGCGGCAAAATTGGCCGCCAGACTCGAATTAAATCCGTGGTTCAGTTAATTAAGTGAACTTTACAGCCACGTGACTGGACCGTCGCTCAGGATGATCCCCCGTGATCGTTTTCAACCTCGTTACACTGTGACCATCGTGAAGAGCTGACAGGTGATCATAAAGTACGTAGGAATGCGAGCAGACGCGTTATGTTTCGTTAAGATATGGGAATTAGTCGAGGGATCTTGTGGCGAGGTGATTTACACGAAGATAGGCTAAGGCGTGAGAAGAGTTGAGATGGTTCTCTGATCTAGAGATTTTAATGAGAGATTTTTAAGATTCTTCTTCATGAAAGAATATATATACATTAATAAATAACGTAATACTTAAGTGTTTATATCAACGATTATTAATCATTCGTCAAAATTCCTTTTTTTTTTTAATGTAGTGAAATCTAGAATTACAGCATTATTCCTATCTTACAGTATAATTTTCCAAGCGATACATCACGATAGTATAGCGATGGTAAACGAGAAGTTTTTACCATCTACCATATAAATTATCAAATTAAAACCTCTTACTTTCTTTCTGTCACACTCGACTAATTTTCCATATTCACAAAGAAACCATTCAATAAAAATGTTCATTTCAGTCAGATATCGAGAATTGCACCATGTTCGTATAAACTGAAATCTCTGCGTCAATAAAGAAAGCAAAGAAAAAAATGCAGAGAAAAATCAGAACGAGAGAATAGTAACAGACTAGATATCTCCCGCTACCACGATACTATGGTAGACCTAGATTCGAATCTCGAGCAGGTCCCCGGGGGCCTTTTCTACCCTTTTTCCACGGACCTACACGTGTAGCCGTCGCGGTAGACAGATGTATTGCACGCTCTCGAACACAAATCTTCGCTCGGTGCTCGCTTGATCGCGCAGCTGATTGCTGTCACGAACGAACGAGCCAGCGCTCTAGTCCTCTTGTATATTGCTCGGGCGTAACCAGTCCGTAGTATGGCAGTCCGTAGACAAAAGCGACGAAACACCTCGCGCAATAACCGATCGGCGACAAGGCTTCGTCGACGCAACAATTCTCGCAACGTGTTATCTGTGATCCTACGTTTGATCGCCGGAACGAGACTCGTCGAAAGCAGATTGGCGGATAAGAATATTTTTACTAACATAATGAGCAAACATTTTTGCAAACGATAGAAGATTTCTATATTAATGTAATAACAGCAAAGATACGAGAATAGAGAAATTTTCGATCGTACAACTTTTGTGTCACCTTGTACCAAACTTCTTGACAAAATATCTTCTGTTCTGTTTAAGAGATTCTTATTGAAACCGATATCCATCAGCTGAAATCTATTTCTTCTCGATACAATGCCGATACGATCTTTTGTCTTATCTTTCCATCTAAATCTCGCTCAACAAAAGGCAATAAACCACTCGGTACTACTAATCAACAATTACTCAAGACTCGATCTTCACGCTCCTGTGTTTCAAGTGAAAAGATCGTGGATGCTCGCGAAATGTCAGAGCGAACGGAATCGCACGGAGACTGAGAAGAGAAAGCGCCGGCTCGGTGTTGCATGCATTAAGAGAAGAAGGCGAAGGTGTGAGAGGGTAATTTGTTAATACGATAAATTGCACCACCACGGAAAGTATCATGAGTGGGGAGAGAAAGAAGAAGGTTGAGCGAAGGGTGCGAGGTTCGACCACGGAGGTGAGAGGTAGCTTGGTGACGAGGCGGATGAGAAGGGCAGGGGGCGGACAGAAGACGGGTAATCGGCTTTTGATTCCACCTTAAGTTATGGGCCGCGTCGATCGTACGTCATTGCCATGATGGCACGGCGAACTATCGGCTACGTCGACGATTTATAGCAGATTCACGCGACCAACGTGGCCCCGTGAAAGGTGAAATAGAGTGAAAAAAGGGCGGAGAGAATCTCCGCCACTGTGATTACCGCCTTAATGACCGCGACGATTCGCCAGAGGATAAGAAACGAAACCACGAGTCCAGTCGATTCGACTCGCGTGGCTCTTCTGGTTCTTCGTGCTTGTTCTACGAATAGCCCTGGGGGCCGTAGCTCCTAAAACTCGTCGTTATTTTTTTATCTCGAATTAATCAGCCCACTCGATTAACCTTTGAACCAAATTCATCTTCTACAGAGAAGAAAAAAATTGTTTTTTTTTTGCTCAGACCATAATACGTTAAAGCTGTTCGTTCTCTGACTGGGAGAAAAATCATAATTTTCGTTACTTTCTATTTTTATTTTACTCTTTTCTTAACTATCTTAATTAGGATCCTTAATTAGGATATTATTTACCTATAAAAATTACTTAAAACTATTACCTATAAGGATTATTTAGAAAAAGTATATAGAATAACTATGTATATATATAGAATAATATATAGAATAATCGAGTAGTCAAACGCGAGGCGATGCTAATCTGCAAAGGGAGTACGATACTTTTTTCACGGTCAGACACAGCCATTTGGCACACTACGAGTCGTGATGATAAAGTGATATTTTTCTTCTCTCTAGAGGACGAATGAAGTTCAAGGGTTAACCGAGTTGGCCGGTTGGTTCGAGGTTAAAAAATAACGACTAGTTTCAGGGGCGATTGTTTGGAATATAATTAGAAGGGTGGATGGGTTTATCTGTGGCAATTTTTCAAGATCGTCACGAACCATGGGACCTGGAGGGTTCCTAGAGGTTGAGATTGCCATCAGCATGTAAAACTTTTTCTCTCCTCCCCATTTCTATACGCGTGGTCGCAGCTTGTTGTTTCGCTTTTGTTCGCCACTAGTAATCGATTAGACGAGACACCACGGAGTATCTCGTTGCCTCGCATTGCTCGGCAGCTCGTGACGGCCAAGATTAATTACGCCCGCGGCTTGCTTTTGTTTTCCCGCTCAATTTAGACGGTGTGTCAATTATCTTGCGAACTATCGAACTTTGATTACCACAGTAGCTTTGCTCGAATTTGATCCGGTCTTAAGCGATTGGTCTCACAGCTTGGTCTTTATGGCTGTCGAGAAATGAGAACAATACTGTCGTAATGCAGATTGAGAGGAATCTCGCGTAAATCATTTCTATGCAAATCTATATTCCTATGAGCACAGCGGGGAAGAAAAGGGAGAAATAAAGGAGTAAATCCAAGCTAAGCCAAAGTATTCGTTATAATATATAACGAATGAAGCAAGTCCAATAAAAATGTGGAATTGCATAAAGGTCTGCACTCTAATCGTTAGCTTTAATTTTTCAATCTCTATCTTCCCTCGAAAGTTTATCATAAAAATGAGAAAAGCTTCTCCCTCACAAAATACCGTATCCTTTTCCTCAAAACGTCGTATCAGTCATCAAAATCTATCAAAAATCGTGTACTGGATCGGTCTACGCGAGACGGCAGAAGCAAATTGAACCGCAAATACTTAATCGAAGCAGGTTATATTTTAATAGGCGTGGCCATGAATATTCATTTTTAATCTGGCCCCGTGTCGAAAGTAAATTTCCTCCCTCAGCTTCGTCGTTCCTTCGACGTTCCTCGGCCGCCAGTCACGATCTAATCGGTCCCTTTACCCTCTTACCCTCCTCTTTATTGAACGTCGTATCGTATTAACGAATCGCCGCTATGTCTTACGAACTGCACACATCGTGCAGCTGAAACTTTAAAGTTCCGTGCACGTGCATGCTAATTCGGTTTGGCCGAGGTGGAGCAGAGAGTCGGCCACGTTCTGCTCTTTCTCTCCGCGGAACCGACCGTCCAGATAAACGGTTCTTACGAGCGAACGGAGATCGTTTGCATCGTTCCTCGCGCGATACATTTTTTACGACGATCCAATGGAACGGGAATGTGCACCGATATTTTATGCGCAGCTATCCCATTTCGTATGTGCGGTAAATTCAAAGCCAGATAGTGGATGTAACGTGCCTTTCCGGACATTAAATGGAGGAAATTTCAAGCGTATACCAGGCGAAGTAGCGAAAGGATGAAGTGCCTCGACTAGCTATTTTTTGAAATATTTTTTGAAATATTTTTGGAAATCTATTACGGCTGTTTCTGCTCCTCGAAAAGTGTGATACATTCTTTCTCGAGGCTAGATAGTGGATTGAACGTGCTTGCAGGGATATTAAATGCAGGAAGTAGGACGTTTATCGGGGAACATTTATCGTGGCTTTATATTTTGGGATATTCTTTAAAGTCTATCGCTGTTGCACGTGTTTTATAAAAGCTCTGTCTTTTTGATCACATTCTTCCTCGACGCTGAAATTACCGACGAAGCACGAAACATGTACCAAAGAGATGAAAAGAATACTTATAAATTATAATTGTCATAACTTTCAAAGGAATCAGTAACTCGTTTATTATAAATTACGATAAATTTGAGAATTATATTTGGACTAAGGGAGAACTGATAAACTTAATAGGATAAAGTAAGAGTTAATTATTAAGATTATTAAAATGAAATATAACGAAGTAAGAGGGGGACATGAATATTTTCTAATAATTGAAAATTAAATGATTAAAATTTTCCCTTCGTTAGACGCCAAAAGCGACACCTGGGGAAGACGAATAATCGAAAGAACCGGGCGATCTGATGCTGACAGATGAAAGAAAGGCAAGGACCGAAGGAAACGGAGCAGCGATTCTACGATCCGGTATTGTATTGTCACGGCCGGTGACAGTGAAGTACCGTCCATCGTGCCACGAAGATTAGTCTCGGCTGTTGAAGAATCGGGCGTCGTTCGCCACACGGAGAGATCGCGCGGCTGTCGTTGAAAGCTTGGGGTGGGCTTGATGAAAATCGAATCTATGGGACCAGGCCATTCGTAAACATCAGGAACAATCCTAAGGAAGTGCCAAAGAAAGATCTTTGATGAATGACAGGGTTGAGGACAAAGAAAAGAGATCTTATTGGATCATCCTTTAAATAGAGCGATTTTTATGTGAAAAAGTATAACAGCATCGAATGTTTTTGCTACATATGTGTAAAATTATGAAGTTCAGGGAAATCTAACCCAGTTCAGTTTAGCATCGATCGTCGATTCACAGAGAATCACAAATATAGAAAATAGATGTGTTCAGTCTTCGATGAAAATTAAAAGGTCATCAAGAAATTAGGCATCTCTTTGTACCGCATTGAATTTTGATTTTTATGCAAATTCATATTTTAATGAACGCAGCTGAAAGAACAAGACTCGATCAGAGATTCGTTTCATTTACTAAATATTCTAGCAGGTACTATACCTTGAATATTGTATATCCTTTAACATGTAACGTGCATTTTACAAATTTTTGCACTCTTAAATTTTTCACAAATGCGTAAAATCCTATTCATAACATTAGCCGACCAAATTTCCCCGGATCCCTAAAACCAACAAAAGGGGAAATCATATACAAAGAGTTGAAACTTATTGGCCCACGGTGTATAAAGGAACTGTAAGGCAACTTCCTCCGGAGGCAGCGTGCACGTGGTCCAAAAATTGCATTCCCTTATCGCGGTGCAACCGAATGCGCTCGACGCGAACTTGAACGGCCGACTGCTATGGGGGCAGTGTGTTGAAGGTGCCGCTATAAATACGGCAATAAATCGCCGCCATAAATCGCTGGCTTTGTTACCGGCTGGTATCGATATCGTTGTCGCCTGTGCTATCGGTTCCAGCTTGAATCTCGAGCGAGCTACGACGAGGAACATCGACAAAGACGCGGCCATAAGCAGAAAGGAACATCGAAAGAGAAATAAGGATACAGGGTGGGTGAAAGGGAGCGTACCACCCCCGCTGCATGTAGAACGTCGGGACGCATGGGCGCGTTTCCATAAGAGGCGGCTACGGGGGTGGGTGTTCGATAACGCTCTTGTTACCTCGAACGCAGACACGTCGTGCCGCGTGTATCTTTTGGCCTCGAGGAGTCGGCCAGATCAGGCCCCTTGATCTTGTTAGCAGATAGGAGGCGACCTGATCCAGACCCCTCGGTGCACTCCACCTTGAAGATGGTCTGCCGCAGCGTGGCCACGTCCTTGCCGATTGCCAGAACTGCTGCGATCTCTCCCTCGATCTCTAGGAAACTTGGTGGCGGAGTAGAAAGGTGCATTTTTTCAAAGATTGATGGAGAAGAGAGTTTTGTACCTTTGTGGTTTCGTGGGGAGGAATGATGGCGATGATAATGATGGCAAGCTGGCTGGTAGATTTCAGGTAGGTTCTTGAGAAATTTGCGGTTAAACGGAAGCCCGCTCTTATGATAATTGGGGTGCGTTCCGAGGTGGAGAGTTTGTTCGTGTAAGTTCTCCATATTTTTTGAGTTCTACGTTTGTTCCTTTTATTCTCTGAATTTGTTTACTTGTTCATTTTTCATGTTTGCAGGATCTCGTTTTGTGATAAACTGTTTGTTTATTTATATTCTACGTTCGTATTGCTATGTTATAGGCGTGACTGTTTGTCTTTCGCATGTTTTTGTTTGTTTATTTACCATATTTGCAGATTTTCGATCTGGGATAGTGTCTGTTTATTTATGTTCTTTGTTCATTAGTTTCCAAGTTTGCTTATTTGTTTATCTTTTACCTCGTTTGTTTGCATTTTCCTGTTTACTTATTTCCATCTTTCTGAAATAAAACTCAAGTCTGAACATATGTATAATGTTCGTGATCCACTACTCTCTACGTGATCGGTATCCTAATGCCTATTTTACATTCCACTTTGAGAATTGACTTCTATTAAAAAACTAATGTAACTACATTCATTCTAACCAATTTATGTTGAAGTATAAATCACCATACAAGGCCTCTATGCATAAGAAATTGGTCAGGCTCGGTATAACCGGCGATAAATATTACAACCCTAAATAACGCAGTTTACATCCATGAAATTGAAATAAATTGTAAAAACTGATACGGTATCAAATAATTTCCCTAAGCGGGACGTAACTTATCTGGAAGCAGATACGAGGGCGAGCAAAATTAGTGGATCCTTCACAGTGGTGAATTTAAGCATGATAACGGGCACTTTAGCCAGTTCAAACACACCGGGACGAACCGGACTCGTGACTAAAAGTGCTTCTTCAATGAATTCCCCCTTATCCCGTGGAACTCTCGATTGTATTATCATTTGTAACGGTCGGTGGCACGGCTTGGTAGCCCGACGCTATCGTATTTTTTCGTCTCGACCAGATTTGCATGGCAGCGCGACCGTAAGCAAGACCTCGCGATACCACGAACGGCTTAATCCCTCGAATACAAACGAGAAATTATACCGGGTCCGACTAGCGGTGCTGCTTCTTGCAAGCCAGAGAATCGACGTGCTTCGCCGAAAATCGTCGAAATCACTGCTTAAGAGCATCCCGAATTATTTGATGCAATTGAAAGGGTTTAGTGCTTCAGATAAGTGGATCGTAAGGTACTTTACGTAGTCTAGAAATATAATTCTAGCGCTTTTAGTGGTGCAAATAGGTTCGGAGGATAAAATTACAGACTTTATTTTGAGCACGTCGTTTGGAGATCTTTATTAAGAAAATATTCTTCAGGTGTACGTACTATCGTTTAGTTGGTTAAATAATAATTTATATTAAGTAAGTTTATTCTCCTATGCAGCGAACTGGACTATAGTTTTAAGCATTCAAAGTATCTGAAATGATGTAGGTATACATATTTGACACTTTCTTAATAAAAATAAAGATTAGATGGAAGAAATTTAAGGATGGCATTTGCAAACTGGCTGTCTTAGTCTGACTGTTCAAGTCTAATTTTTGTTATTGTTTCGAGCTTTCGACAATTATGGGAAAATTCTAGAACACTCCTCGGCTCTCCTACTACGTCATTCCTTTTTTATAACCAGGATTTCAATTACTTAGAAACACTTGAAATATTCCGAACCTCGTTTACAAGCTTTGAATTGAAAAACTGAAAACATCCACACGCGTGCACATTCTGCACATATCTCATAATCCTATCTTACCAGTTTTGCGTAATTCCCGCTCGAGTAATTACAATTTTCCCCCGTGACCATTCAAAGATCTCCCCTTGCCCTCCGCGATTTTTCTCTCCACCATGGTTTCCAATGGTATTCATCCGGCCGAAACAACACGGAACAGCCGCGCAGAACGCGGAAGAAGCACGAAACGGCTGATTGAATGCGGACTCATTCAACGAGCGAATGGCAAAGTGTATTGATCGCGAACGAAGATAAATACGCGGCACGGCAACGGGAAACGATGAATTACTATTCTTTTTCTTTTTTTCTTCTTCTTCTTCTCGACGATGCGGCGTCGTCAAAGGAACGCGATTTATCGTTTCGTATTCAACGGATTAAGCCGTCGTTCGGGGCACGGTATTTCGTCCTCCTCGAACCGCGGGGCATGCAAATCCACCGGTCCAGACCGGCGAAAGAATACGGTGACGCGTCGCTTGAATGCCTCGAATGATAATACGGCTTTCATTGAGGAAACGCGTGCGTTTCCAGTGGCTACAAACGCGGCGCCGTTTGAATACCAAATTAAACGCGGTAAATACGCCGCGCGGAATGGCTACCGACCGATTCAACGTTTCCCTCGGTGGCCGTGAAAATGGGACGCGAGAGATTATGCACCGCTAGATTCCAAAGCTTTTGTGTTACTCCCTGGTTATTTTGGTACCGGTGCTGTTCCAGGATTTTGGCGCCGATTGTTCTCCTTCTTTTTCAAGTAGGATGACTTAGGATTCAAATAACGCGTTGAGCTTGGTTTTACGTTCCTAGTTTCGTTGCGTATTATTAACTTTTAAAGAGAGATTTCCTTCCTTCATCATTCTTGATCGTCGTTCTTAATAAAGAAAATTTGAAACATTTAAAGATGGAAATAAAGAGTAGTTATTTAACATCAGGTATCATTAGTTTCCGGTTTTTAAACAACATGTTTCTTAGTGAGATCTGTTGGTGAGTCAGCATGGCTATTACAGCGAAATCAGAAGGCTGACACGTGAAGACTGGCTCGATTTGTTAAAATTTCCAAATCTAAGTATAGAAAGTGAAGAACGAGTTTTCCGATGTCCATCTGGAAGTACAAATTCTTGAAACTGCTCTCAAATGAATACAATATATCATTAGGTTCTACAGTGGTCAAAGAGTTCAGTCAGAGTCACTTGTACGAACGAATTGTTTCAACAATTACTTTAAAACATTGTGCATCAGATACTCCTCTACAGTGTAGCACCGAATATAGAATGGTTATCACACTATACGATCGACAGTTGAACGAATAGCTGAAAATATCGTTCCAGGAACTCACCAGTCTGGACAATAATTTCATGCCCGTGGTCGGAAATATCGTTCCGCGAGGCGAGAAATTCCCAGCAACAACTTGTTCACGTGGCATCCGGGGACGGCGGCGCGGACAAGGCATTAAAACGCCTAATTAAAATGACAAACTACACCGGCAGAAATTAGCCGGCTTCCCGGCGGCGACGACGACGCAGCGGTCGGTAGGAAACGCGTCGCGGCGCTGTTCCAGAGAAAAGGAGGATAACCGGTCGTACGCGCGTAGCCGCCTGGTATAATGAAGAAGAAGAGGCAACAACAGCGCGTCAGCCCCGGAAGAGGCAGCGCTCTCGTTGAACCGCTGTCCTCGTCTACGTGTCCCCGGCGTGTACACATTTGAGTGCGGTTAGTTGCGGCACGGATTAACGGTTACGGCTTCGTGTGCTTTGCAACGAACAGAGACACAGGGCGAAGAGAGGAAGAAGAAGCGAGGGCAGCCAGTTTAAACGCATTTGTATTTGCATTTACATCGGCCCAGCGAGCGACCAACACGACCAAGCGACCAAATTGCCACTGCGCGGGCTGCGCGCGCTGAATTCCTCGGAAATAACGTCGTAAATAAACCGTCCGCTGCGCGCCACCCCCTTGGTTCCTGGCATTTTTTCGCATGCTCCTTCTCGGCCCTTTCCGGGACGCGTAATCTACAAAACCCTCGCGGAGACACGCCTACGAGAGACCGGTCGGTGATTGATGGCGCGAGCTATCCCAACGATTCCGCGAGATAACGCGGTCCAAGAGCTTCCATGCTTTTTATTTAGGGCCCCGAGTTCGAGGAAGGTGACAGGAGTTGGGAGGTTTCGGGAATGGACAGTTCATACGATTTAAGATTGCGTTCTGACGGAAAGATTTAGAGAATAGGTACAATTGGAGGACGAACTGTGCTCTCAGAAGGTCAGAATTGGAAGTTTCACGATTTCATTATATACGTGATTTACGTTGGACTTTTTTACAATAGTATATTTATTACAAATGTGAGTAATATCATCACCCTCCTCGTTCTTTTTATATTTGTTGAATTGATTAGTATGACTTCGGAGCAACTCAATCATGACTCTGGGTTTCACGTTAACCAAGTTTCGCGTGTTTAAATAAGAAATTGCTTCCATAAGTGAGGAACCCGTGGAATGTACGAACACCTCGACGAATCCACTCTACCCAGGGACGTTTCAATTATCTTTTCTGTGTCCCAAAATACTCGTTAGGCGAAGCAAGCGCCGAATTCTCTTGGACTGCCCGCTGCGATGTCGTATAAGCAAGCTATCGAGCGGAATCGCGGCGAATGTCTCCATGATTTACCAGCGACTTGACCACCAAGTGCGACTGGACAACAAATAATCGGCAATTTCGCCGAGTTCTCGGGGACACGGGAATCCAATTAACGCGACTGTGCCACAGCGATCATTAAAAGACCGTAAAAGCCATTTTTGGGGCTTCGATTCTCAACGTCGCTTTAACGAGACGTCGTCGATCGTTTCACGTTGGAAATCTGTCAGAAACGTACGGTCACCTTTTCCAGAAAGGTCGTTTTACCGTCACTTCGTCCCCACGGAAAGCTACGAAAGGAAACTTTCAGCCACCCCCGATGTGACACATCTCTCCCCTCTTTCCCTCTTCTCCACCTTTTTTCTTCGGAATACTCCGGTGAAAACGCTTCCCTACGACGCGTAAGAATCATAGCCGACGTGTCTGCCGACGACAGGATAAAGAGCCGCTCCTACACGCACTTACGTCACGTCCTTCGATTCTCTGCCCTCCATACCTCTTACGAACAGGGCAACTGGTGCGAGACCGTCTTATCGGCGAGGACGTTGCGAGCAGATAAGGCACGTCCGACGTGGCGCGCGCCCAGCAGCATAAATTGTTTCGAGGGCACTCGCCGATCTCGCGAGCGATTCGCGACCGGAACCAACCGACACCAGATACATCTGCTTTCACTGTATGTTGTTGTAAGTGTGTACGTGGTAGAAACACGAGGGTCGATTTTAAAGGTGATCGTAGTAGGAGGCTTAAGAGTTAGGGACAATGCGATTGAACGTCGACTTTGATGACAGAAGGTGGAGTGTTTCTTATCAAGTTGTTTAAGATTTTTTTCTTAGTGCGTATAATTGATACTTTGTAAGGATGAGGTGTCTTTTATTTCAAAGGTTTTTCTGTATTTATAGGCTGGAGGCTCATGGAAGGAGAGGAAGTTGGAGATTAGAAGAAGCTTGAGGAAGATATTAGAGGAAATGAAATGTGAGAAATTTCCTCATAGAAACGATATGCTTTTTGACGACATCCCTGATACAAAGAACGAAGGATTTTACATTATTAAGATGCAAATTTGTTAGTTAATTTTAATATCGCTCAGTATACAAATTTGCATAGAGAGATCGTATGCGGAGCCAACGATCCTTGGACTCCTTCTGCTACCGTCGCAAATGTCTTCTTTCCTGTCTTGCAGTTCCCCCAGGTCTCTCTTCAATTCTATTCTCTCAGTACAGTCTCCCCCTTTCCGATCGTTCGCGAACACAGAAAGAGAATCTCGTCCTCACTACGCCTAACAGCACGCATTCTTTTGCCCCGGAAAAAGAAACGTCGAATATCCCGTTGCTGCTGCGCCCCTTTCTACGAAATCAATGGGGATGGTTGTTTATTTCTATATATACATACATGTAGGTTGCTTGAAGAAAATGTTGTTGACGATTTGAACAAGCACCAGAGCCGAATAAAGGTTGGAATTTTATTCGCTTTTCATCGTTGCTTGTGTCAATGGAAAAATATATAGAAAAAGAGAAACCTCTATCGAAGTGGATAGAGAAACAAGGGTGGCGCGGGTTCGTTAGCCGATGTAATTTCAAACTTGCTGACTGGCCACGAGTATGAATGGATCCAGCGATGTTGTAGGGGGTATAGGAAACGAGGAAAATCGGCTCGCGAAAAAACCCTCGTTATTATTGCCGCGTTTCGTTTTTCGTCCGAGTTCTGTACTATAGGATCAGAGGCTCGATTGACCGCGTAAGATTTTTCCTTCGTCTGGCAGGCCCGGTCGTCGAATTCTTCTTGCTCGACCCCTCGAAGAATGCAGCTCCTTTTCAGGAACCTTCCTCCGAAAAGTTTCCCTCTTCTTGCGCTCGTCCCGTTCAATGGCCGCGGAGATTTTCGCCGACTCGCTGGAAACGAGTTGCCGTAACGCGATTTGGATGAAAGACGATCAGCGTCTTTCAGTCAACTTCCTCGCTGGACGATCCTCCTCGAATGACGAGATCCTTTCTTCGGAGAAGACGTTTAATGTTTTTCTCCGAATACCGAATGCTGTTCCAATCCTGCTTGCGTTTCTTTATTAATTCGTCCCTTTCACAGTAATTTGTTAGAATGCCAAATCTTTCAACGAGAATTTTATGTATAACTTTAGTCCGCTTCAATTATATCAATTGTGTATGATGTGTTTAACAAGAATGCTAATAGAGGATTTACATTTGCATTATATAATCGTCTGCGATGTATTCGGTATGCACTATTGGTATATACTATTCCCTTTGGCTCTTTGACTACTGAATACTCCGGATATGAACGTTTCCTATAAACAACGCGTACTGTGTTATGATTATCATTACGAACACAATATTTTATGTAATTACAATTAAAAATAAATATAAAACACGTTATATTCAATCCCCTTGAGAAACATGATCTACAAACTGAAAATGATCATTATCATTGAATCTTAAAAATTATCATTAATAGAATGATAATACTGCTTCATTCCTTGAGAAACCATATACTATTGTTCGACGTATGTACCCGTTTGACATAATTATTTTAAAACAACCATTAGCTTACGTAGCTGTTTAATGTTGTAATATTCGATTTACAAGCGCAAAGCTTCAAAACTAAGCTTTTGCGTTATGCATAGATTTGCCTCTTAAAGAGTTAATGTAACGAGCGACACTTAAACATTGTGGCTAACCTGACGGCGCAAGAAATCACTTAATTTTTACGCAGCTCGTAAATCAGTAAGAAGGTTGCACGATCGCTACGCAGGTTTACGAGCGACCGTAAAGCCCTCGCAAGCTCGCATTAAGCTCGATCGCGATCAACGTCGAGATTAGGCCAGCAGATCCTTGCACGGAGTCGGTCGATCGATAAGCAGGACCACGGGTATCGTCCGTGTTACAGGGACACAGGACGAGCTCGCATTTAGAATCCGGCTATAGGCGTGGGCGACAAACAGTCCGGTGCTCTATCTCTCTCCGGGAAACCGCACGGAACACCCAATATGCGGTAAATTGTCTCTGACAACTGGTTCTCTAACACCTGCCAACACGGCGAGCGATAATTAAATTTGCCGGCCGAATTAATTCCAGCGTTAGCCGTGTAGCTTCTCAGAGAGTCAACTTGCTGATTACACGGATTAAATATCGTGTCTCGCGACACCGAGACCGACGCTGATTTTCTACCGGCAAGCTTGAAGCAGCCGAGAGATTATTCCACGATCGGTGGACTATTAGCAAACAGCTTTGGAATTATGTCGTTTCGAATGAAAGTGTTATTAGAAATTGTTGTATGCATAGCTTTCTGGTACTTACTTCTGCTAATTGCGATTATACGACGTAATGGTAAGTTTTATGTCATTTTTGTAATTAATAAACAAGTTTAAAAGCAAGGTAAGTTTAATAGGAGACAAGGTTACTTTACACTACTTCTTTACATCACTGAAGAGCAAACTTATTTAAAACTATATGCTCCAAAGACATCTAGAAGTTATGGCAGGTCATCGGATCGTATCATTGGCAGTAAAAGTTATTCCACAGTTATAAAGTGAAGCCGATTAAATAGACTATATTCAGATCAACTATTCGAAGCTCGATATCATTTAATGATAACAGTTTCAGTCACTATATTTGCATGCGAGATTACTTGGAAGTTACGCGAACTGGTAAACTTTATATACCTAGCCGTGTAACGATAAAAATGGTTAAATATCGCAAACTATACACTTGCATTTACGTATAACCTCCTAGCTCGAACTTTAAAATTCTACTTGCTCAAAAGTGCAGAAGCGATTGTCGGTTGCACTGCAAAAAGTGGTCGGTTCTACCATCGAAACATGCAGAAAATCCAACCCTAACGATGTTTCGACGTTAATATGCAGCCGTTCTTAAATCTCGCTAACAACTTAGTTCTAAAATAAGCGCGGTGCCCGGCAGTCGGAGAAATTCTAGCGAAAAAAATAATAGGGAGGCCTGTAGTTGTCTACGTGAAAGGGGTTGGCGTGCCGCGGCGCGTTAAAGGCTGTCGTTACTCATAATTAGCGGCGAATCGCCGGGGCTTTTACACGGATGAAGGCCTTCTGAAACGACGGATTCGTGACGGCCGGCTGTTACAATAGATGGGCAGGCAGCCGTGGTATTACCGAGCCGAGTTTTCAACCTGCGTTCACTATGCCAAAGCCACGCGGGGAAAAATTGTCTGGCCGCGTTAGCAACTTCGAAAATTGCTTTCTCTGCCGTCGTCACCATGCCTCTTTGCCCTTTCTCATCGTGCAATCGATAATTGAGCTTTAAAACGAGTTTCATCGTCAATTATCCAGACTTCGTTGTTTGTTGTCGTCATATAATAACCTGTTTACTTTAGACGTGAAACGTGTTGCAGATTTTTAAAATTTTCCTAGTAAGCTTGATATGCTGTAATGGAAAAATGTTTTAGAAGAATGCCAGTAAAAGTATTGCTAAATGTTAAAGTGTAAAAACATTGTAGGAATAAGATGTACAAGGAGTCTCAACCAGTATTATGCGATTTTCTTAAACTACAGTACAACTGTAGTACTGTGAATTGCAGTAGAACTCTGTTTACATCAATTTAATTCATTGCAACAAAATTTTGTTAGTGGCCGATTATATGAACTCAAAAAACTCTTCCATGATTTTTGTAAGACATCCAAGCTTCTCGGTCATATTATATTTCTCACGCGATACAATGCATGCCAAATTTCTACAAATCTTCGCTCATTACCAGTACTCTGATACAAACATTCACTCGGGTTTTAACCACTCGTCACCCACACAAGTTGCACGATATGGCATTCAGTAAAGTCATTAATGTTCTACTTATTTGCAAGTAGAACAGTATTAAATATCACCAAACGAAATCACAGAAGAAAGAAGAAGCCACGATGAAAGAGAATAACGTTACTAGATGTGTGTAAAAGGAGCTGTAAGCACAGAAAGACAACAGAATAAATTACAGAGGTAGAATCGAAAAAAGGAAGCACCGGAAAAATAGCGAACTACTCGTGAAAGTAACCGCAAGGAGCAGCATCAGAAGCTTCCGTGTTGCAAGGGTATCGGTAACAACTGCTCGTTAAATGAAAGATCCCCGACAAAGAAGAGACAGTGGCAACTCGGTGGTAATAACTTTTCCGTGTCGCTGTTATCATTTCGCACGGGTATCGCGCCGCTTTGCCATACAAATGCCATGTAAATGAATGCAAATTAATCGTTCCAGATCTAGCCGGTCTCTCCATCTTGAAAATTTTCTTTCAAGAACCACAAAGCCGTCCGTCCACTCGTTGAACCGGTCGTTCCTCCGCGCGAATGCGTTTCCACCACGGCCCACCCTCTTATCCCTTTCTATCTTTTTTACCCCTTTCCTTTTCCTGCCCATGGAAATCCATCCGCAAATAAACGAGTCACGCCCAGCCATTTGCGAGAGGAACGAGGGCAGGAACAGCGCGAGTTGCAGTATTCATTAAAAGCCATGGAACAAATGAAGACGGTAAATTGGTCTGCGTGGCAAAGAAGCAGAGAAGTAAAAGGAAGGGAAGAAAAAGACGGAGGAAACGTGGCAGAGAAGAAAAAGAAGGAAAGGGGAAGGGAGAAAGAAGCATGCCCTTTCTGATTCTTAACTCTGCGGAATACACTGTCTCGTGTTTAATTCCGCGTTTAAGAAAACCGGAGTCACCATTTAATCGAAAGTTTGTCTCGCAAGGGATCAAACGTGGCGGCAAACTCGTGTAGTAACGATAACCTGGACCAGGTTACTACAAGCTTCAACGTAATAATTCAGGGCGTTATCAGCCAGTTTTTGGGGATACGGAAGAGGGGTTGGAAAAGAGGGAGTTGGTTTTGACAAAGGTTAGCGGACGAAACAAAGAGGACGATTTCTAAAGGCGCTTCGTTACCTCGACAACGACGTCAACCACCGTCGACGTTCGCGAAAGGACGGTAACAAAGGAAGCCGACATCCACAAAGAGGAATATTATTCCTGCCGGGCGTAATCCTACGGGAGAGAGTGCGAATATTTATTACGTGGGCCACGCTTAAAACGGCCGGCTAAAGTGAAAACAATGGCGGATTTTCTGCAAACTGACTGGCCGGCCGCGAGTACACGCTCACTAGCCTGATTTAGGGTGTGTTTTCCTTTCCTTTTCCCTTGCGGCTATCTTTATCTTTATCTTCTTCTCGCTCTCTCTCTATATATATATTTGTATCTCCTTCTATAATACGTCCTTTCTGTCGCCATTTCAACCACGACGCGGAAAAAAGTTTTCCATGCGGCTGGAACCAGCGACACCCGTCGTGAACTGTTGCATCGTAAAAATGGGAGAACCGGGGCAAGGCCGGTGGTGGATTAATAGCCGGCTGACTTTTTAATTCGCCAAGCAACTTTGTCGATTAATAATACCTGTCGCCGGCTGAATAGCAACCCCCGGTTATTATATTACGTTTCACGCGGAATAATTGAACAGGCAAGGTGAGCACGGCTGGTTCCTTCGGTTCACAATAGCGATGGCCATTCCCGCTATCGTTAAGAATCAATTACTTCCGTCAGAGTTCTCGTTTCAGAACGCTCGAAAGCGTTCCAACGTCTCTATAACGATTCTCATCGACAACGCTTAGGAAAATATCGCCATCGAAAGACGGTTTTCCAGAGAGGCGACTCCTAATTTTAATTCCATCCGCAGACGCTCGCAAGAGAAACTTCTTCCTCAAAGAACAACTCTATCCAAGCGGCAGGAAGAAGTTGGTGGAGATTCATCGGTTCATCCGCGACGACGACGAGACATCCGTTTGGCATCGAGGAAGGGAAACGAGTCGCGAAGAAGTCGTTCTTGGCCCTTTGTCGTCTGGAACGGGCTCTTGATTCCTTTGGTAATGCGGCCTGCCCACGGAACGTGTATTCCACGCGCGCCACTGTCTTTCCTTCTCCGCCTTCATCCACCTCCGCGTGGCTCTTTTCCTCTTGTTTTAAAATATTTGGGCTTTATGAACGCGGCCGCGGGGTGCATAAATTATACGACGCTGTTCCGTGTGACGACGACGCGAAGACCCGCTATCTCCAGCAATATAATGTCCCGCCGGCTTTTTCCCCTGTTGAAAAACACCATCGATAAAACACGATGATCGCCGGTACTGGATTAGTCGGTATTGACAAAACCCGTACTCACTTATTTGCCACCCTGAGCGGCGCACCGATTTAGTTGCCAACCTGAGCGGCGCACCGACTTATGTGCCAGCCCAAAAATTTCCATATTTTCATGAACTTTGCCAAATGGATGACATCTTTATGTATTTTATGTACATTTTAATGTATATTTCTATGTATATTTTTATGTATATTTTATGTACATTTAACTCGCCGGACTGAGGGAGAAAAGTTATCCGATGAGTTGCCACGTCGCATCCAATATTCTTTGTATATTCTCCACCTATCTTTTATCGACTCCGAAAATGGCTTTATATCCCTTAGAGAATCGTTTGGTGGTAAATCGATCGATTTATGGTATCATAATCAGTAGGTGATTCTACTTGGTTTTTGTCAGTTTGGAAAAATATGTAAGTTTCTGTGCTTCTTTGGTCTCATTTATTTTCTAACCTTTTAATAAACAAACATTTTAGTATGTGAAAGAGCATTCATTTGAGAAGATTGCACGTGAATGTATCAGTAACTACTAATAGACTATATGCAATGATAAATGTCAGTCTACTATTGTAACTAGACTGCGAAATTCATATTTTTATGAACACAAGTGAAAAGAGTAGGTCCTAGTCAGGAATTTGTTTCGCTTAGCAAGTATGTTTTATCATGGATATTATACTTTATATTTTGTATATTTTTGCATGCTACGTATATTCTAATTATAACGGAAAATCTTGATTCATCTCTATTTCATTTCAAAACCGTCAAAAAGGGGTCAGGTGAGAAACTGGTGAACCGTAGAGGTCAATCACTCGTGAAACGTATTCCAAACGATAAATAAGAGAACCAATAGGGTCAAAGCATGATAGAAAGATACGTGAAACGTTGAGGGTCGTAGAAGTCTAAGCAGAAACAGAATCCTCCAGGGAGGATTTCGCCGTCGTAGGCGAGGGTTCTCTCGTTCGATCAATGGAAAACCCGACGCCATTCCTGCCGATTTGTCGGAAATAAGTCGATCGACGTCCCAGGTGCACCATGGTTATCGGTGTTGGGTTATTCGTACTCGATTCACCTGAAACGAAGATAAATGCGTTTCGCCTGTTTTCACGTATGAAGCGAGCGCGCGCCTTTCCTTTCCAACCCCTTTCTTTCTTCTTCGCGCCTACGTTTCCCAACGTCTCCACCTTCACGCTTTCAATATCCACCTTTAATATCGACGATTGTTACGCTTGTTTATCGGTAGCAATCCCGCTGAATGTGCTCCACTATGCACAGCTTTTCAGTTTATGCGTCGTATGCTTCGAACAGGTTGAACGGCGAATAAAACGATACGATATCAGCCTCGGAAGATATTTAGGTGGAAGTAGATAAAAATCTGACTTGTTTCAAGACTTTTGTTGCACCTATTATAAGTCGTATTATTTAGTTCTTCCGACATTTATAGTTTTATTAAAAGGGATATTAACTGAAGTACGGCTCGAGAGATTCAATATACTCATTTTAAATTCAGTAATCGTAATCTTGCTTCACGATTATCAAAATGACCATATAATTTAAGTGTTATAATTATTTTCAACCATTATGTTAATGCCAATACCATTAACATTTTCAGTGCGCTATATCGTAGTTTGAACTTGTACAATTCTTTTGACATACAATTTCCCTTTTTACAATAAATCAGTGACGTTGTGCTTGATTAGCTTCAAACTCTATATTTAACGTACATGTGACAAATACCCAAGCTTTAATAGAACTTATGTGATTCATCTCGTGTAAGACAAGCTAATATCATCAATAAGTACACGAATGGTAAATAACATTAAAAATCTCTATTTAAAATCAATACCATAACCCTTCACGTTGTACCCTTCAAATACCATAACCGACGAAAGCAGCAACAAGCTGTGTAATTTCATTAAAAATTGCTATTCAGAACTTGCACTGCAAGACAAGTACCATACGTGGCTCCATTATGCAATTTCCACGTTATTATACCGCGGAACAATCGCGCGAACGACTTACATTAGAATCCAGAGGCCGGTACACGTACAGTGCATGCTTCTCGGCCTTATTCTTTTACTTTTGTTTACGGTTCTCCGCTCGGGATATTTAGAACGCTTAAAGGAACAATTAAACGGGGTTAAAACAGTTCGCGTCCCCGTGGCTCTATCTCGCTTAATTGCCGTGGCTTTTTTTCACCCGTACTCGCCGTTCACTCCGCCCTTCACTCTGCACGGAGAACATTCTTTGAAGACTGTGGCCAGAAATTCGGCTCGTTTTATTTCGGAGGTGTGTAACCGGCACTCGAGGTTCCTTCTTGCACGGCCGTTCCACCCGGGCGCCAGCTCATGCCGCAGACACGGTTATGTCTCGGAGATATTTTAATTGTCGCCTCAAAGCAACGTTCGCCCTGATGCGAGAATTCTTCGTCAAACGCGTGAAATATGAGGGAACTTGACGACTCGCTAATAACCTTGCCATGCCTGGGCTTCTTGCCCTTTCTCCTGCTCGATTTTAAAGTTCGCCGACCTTAATTTTTCAAGTGGCTCGCGTTTTCACGCCTCTCCAGCCTAGCGTTCGAGCATTTTGCAACAACGTGCTACGGCTTTTTTATATTTTCTCCGGGGAACGAAGGACTGCAGATTATTCTGTTCTTTTATATGAAGATCGTGTGTGTGTATGTGTATGTGCGTGCGCATGTTAATGCGGAGTACTTGAGAACTTTTTACGAGGTTCTTAACTTGATATTTTTTTTACTTTCACGCCTGAGCTTACTCTTCAGTCCTATTTACATTTATACACAGGCTCGTGAAAATAATCGAACAGTTGTACATACAAATAGAGGAAATTCTAATATCAATTAGTCAGAAATGAATACATTAAAATTATAAGCATCTTGCACAACGGAGAAAGTAAGTTATGCTACATATTAGTCGATAAAATAATACATATTTCCACAGCTACGAATATCCTACATCGTATAGTGGAGAGAGGAATGAAAAATATTTTCCAGAGATTTTTCTCAATCGGAAAGCACTCTAGAAGGAAGAATAGAGACCGTATATTTTTGTGAAATATTCTTCCTGTGATCCACAAGGCAATCTGGAAAAAGGCATATGCACAAAGGTACAAAGCGTTCTGCAAACTTTCCCCCAAGTTTTCCATCCCTACCTGATATTCCCGCGAAACTTCGACTCCCTCGACCAGCGTAATACGCTTCAATCATGATAACTCGACTCTATTCCAACCGTTCGAATGAAGCCTGGCGAACAGTGACCGAGTAATTCGGCGAGGGTGGGCGACAGTCCCGTGATTTCATTTCGCGATAGTCACGCTTTGATTTCCGTGGCTCAGGTGTCTCCGAGAAGAAAGGGAGCTGGGGTGTGATCCCGGAAATTCGCGGCCACCCTCCGGAAAGGGTGACGAGGATCGTCCAAGTGCACCCTGTGGACTCTGAATCCTCGTTTGTTAAACATGTTCGTCCCACGAACGACTTAAATCACTCGAGATATCGAACGACGCAACGCCTTGACATCACTGGGAATTTTCCTTGGTTTGGATTAAATTGGATCGAGGAACAGCATGATGGGAAGAAACGAAAATTGGAAGTACAAAGGATGACGTAAATTCGACCGGTTTCAAACTGAGCAAAGTCGAAGTCTCACGGTGAATAACAATGAACCGGGATTTCGATTTACGCGATCGTTTCCAGAAACTTACCCTTGCTAAGCGGTGATAAATGTTTGACGTCGAAATTTTGTATTACACGTTTACACATGTTTATAGTTGAAAGCTTGAAAAATGATACAAATGCATCGTTATCAGGAAATAATACGTACCGTCAACCATGTTGATAGAATTTGTTTCTATAAGTAAGCGTCTTTGAGTTAGCTTTTAAAATGCAGAATTTTGCAGGGTGATTTCACTTCTGAAACTTGAGCTAGCGTAGCTAGAAAAAAGTACACACTTCGTGTAATATTTTTAGCTGTTCTTCAAGGCTACGAGGTTTTACCCAAAACGGAGTCGGACCGTTGCCGACCTTTCCTTGTTAGAGAAAGAGTTACTTTAATATTGCGACTAGCAGCCACTTCGTATGCGCGCCATCTCCTGCCGTGTTTCCCCGCGGTCTCACCCTCTTCCTCCCTTTCTATCCTGTACCTCTTTGCTTATCTCTGGCCATCTCGCCGAAATAACCAGCGTTCGTAATCCTCGGACCGACAGGATCACTCGGATCGCGCTCGACGGGATGCTTTTGGGAGTTGCGTCTCGTAATTTCGCCCAAGTGATCTTCAAAAATAATGAAAACTCTTTTATCTAAGAAGAAAGTAAACAAAACTGCGAGTCGTGAATAAAAAGAAGACACTCTGTACGATTATTAAGTTAGTTATTAGGAGTAAGGGAATAAGTAGAAATAGTTGGGAGAAGGGGATGAAGATGGCGGAAAGAGCGGACGAAGTTTGAATTAAAATTGACTCCCAGGGAGTTCTTAATCATAGATCTCTATTTAACTTTCTTACGCCACTATTTAGTTCTGAATCTGTCTGCCAGTTACCGGATTCACGTAAAGAAGATTCGTGATTTCAAAAACGGAAATATCCGCCACGTGTCGAAACGGGTTTTCTCCCCGCGACTTTGTCTTGAGAATTGAAAGGAAAAAGGAAAGAGCATTTGGCAGATGCATCTGGGACTTTTAAAAGCGTTTCGTTCCACGGCGCTGCTCAGCAATGCAGATTGTTTGCAATCGATACGGAAAGATACGCTCCCCTCCGAGAGGGGGTTTAATAAATAATGGAGGGGCGAAGTCGGCTCGATCGAGTTTTAGACGTTGCATCAAAGCGTACGCATCCTTTAATAAAGCATACGATGCCAGCAGACATCGGTAAATAATACAGGAAGCTTTCTCTTTCTCGAGTACGCGGGGTAGAGGAATTGCGTCGGAGGTTCCATGAGTAAAGATGATGCAGTAAACTCCACTGTTATTGGCACTCTAAGCGCAGGTGTTCCGAATGATTTCTCCGGGGACCCAGACAGTCCGTGGGAGCGAGTCTCTGATTCCAGCGCGAACGAATCGCGACAGGCATAGGAAATCAGCCAGAAGAAGAATTAAACGCCTTGACTGGACGACGAAAGATTTGAATCCTCTGTAACTTTCGATTCGATCGCTTTACGTGTTCATGAACTTCGCTCACGTTTCATATTTTCAAGATTGTAAAAGTTCCGGCATTTCTGCTGGCAAAACTTTTAACTTGGCAAAGTTTAATACTATTTGCAATGCATCCTTTCTCGTAAATATCCCGATAGTTCGGTAACAGGTTATAAGTGGCTGCACTATCTGGTTGCACTTGTAGCGATACAGCGTGAGTTTTGTCAAAGCGTACAGATTAATCGTAAATTAATTTTTAAATAACATTACGAAATAATGGTATATGAGTTTCGCCAAGATGTATAAATTAACTGTAAATGAATAATCAGAGGCTGTTCGTGTCATTTTCTTACGAAATTAATTGTAAAGTTAGTAATCGCAAGTAATTTTTGTTATTGTTTATGGGACTAGGAGACACTAAGTTTAGATTGTTCATCAGACTTAAATTAGCTGCATGTATATTATAGTCAGGAATATAATTTGCCGGCGTATTGATCGATCTTATCATTGATTCCAATTAATTACGTATCTTTATATGTGTATTAGTTTCTTTATTATCTGTATATAACTTCACACAGTCTAACAATTTTTGCTATTACATATCACTCCCTAAGAATCAATTTTACGGTACAATACTTTCCTATCATGGAGAGTAAAGTCATTGTACAATTACACCATGTTCTTACATTTCTATAGAAAGTAAAGTTAGAACTTCCAATCTACGCCGTCTCTATTACCTTTTACAATGAACAATTTGCAACAATTTGGCCGAGCATGAACTCATTCGCGAAACAAAGGAGCGACAGACAAAGAAGCGAGGTTCTGGGACATGGGTTCGTAACGACACAATTCATTCCGCGAATGAGCGTATCGCGTCGAGAATTCGTGTTTCAGCGTGGCGGGGTGCGTTAGCATAATTCGATAGAAGCCGGTAATCGAGAAGAATCGCGGGATGTGGCTCGAAGGACGCAGGAAGAAGGCTTGAACGAGGTGGAAAGAGGGGAGAGGGACGCGTAGGTAGGATCCGGAGCGGCGGCATTATTGCTTGAGCACGAGGACGATGTCATTTCGGACGATTCGTTGTCTCGTCCCGTTCGGCGTGGCGGGTGGCGAGGGAGAGACAGCCTGAGACGTAGGTGGAAACACGAACTTCCAAAGGAACACAGTTGGCGCGAGTCGTCCGCCAGTATAGACGAGGCCACGATCATAAATTCACAGCATGCGAGCACCGTGGTACGTGTCTTCATAAAATCTTAGATCGAAGATTGCCCGGTGGACGTCACGCTGCACGCGAAAAAAATAATTAGAGAGCGAGGGGCGAGCAGGTAGCGTTTGCTTTTTCGGTATGCATGCCGCGCCGTTGTATCGCGTGTGCTCGCTGTTTCGTATAAATTACGCGAATGTATCGCTAACGCCTCGCCTGGTTGCCTCGTTAATTGCTCCTGACTCGATTGAATTTTATACGATCGTGGCTGGATCGAGTCGCTTAAAAAAAAAAAAAAAAAAAAAACAGAGAGAAAGAGAATTAAATTCCTGTGACAAAATGGAGATTCACGTAGATGGGTTCACGTGGATTAATAACGAAGAGAGTCACGTCGGTGAGGATGATATAATTAATTGACATTCGACATTGCAGTTTATTTGCATTTGTTTTATGATTTTCTTTTTCATCTTTTTTATTCGTGAGTGAAGTTTAAAAGATGGTCGTGAATAACTTTTGACGAAAGACAACGGGATCACAAGGGATTGTAATCGTTTGGATGATTCGGGAAAGTAGTCACGGAAGCATCTTTCCTTTTGGCAACCTGGGCCCTGTAAAAATGTAAATCGCAAAAATTCGAATGTAAATCCGTGGAAACAGGTAGCGGGAGACGTAAGCCCACGAGGGATTACGATAATTTATTCTCACAGCCCATAGGGTTACTTTATCCCCGGGTACGAAATAAATTCGCGTCCCTTTCGGGCAGCGTGTAAGGCGACGTTCACAATGATTAGAGCCTCGTAGATGATAGAAAAATGGAAGATGTTTCATAGATATATTTTTGTTCCTTATAATGATACTGTTAATGAAATTGTCTCAAACACTCTCGAAGACAACGATCGATTAAGAATTTACAAGGAATAAAGTTAGTTAAAGATAATCAGAAAACCAGGCAGATTATGTCTCCATCTTCTTACAAGACTGTAACGCTTGCATATTTATAGAAGAATATTTATTCAACATTATGTGAAAGTTAACAAACGAGTGTGTCACATACATGGAAAGAAACCTCCAATGTAGTTTCAAATGTATAATGAAGGGAAAAGAAGATTCAAAGAAAGATAACGAATCTCCTTTGTGAAAAGCGACTACGACATATCTGTTTCTTTAAAAGACAACAAGTTAAGAAATACTACAATGTTACCTTAAGAGCTAGTACATTATAATGGAACTTTTGAAAGGCGGAATAATCGTAAAGTGCTGAACCAAGCTTAATACAACGTTGTATTCGTGTCGTGTTACCTGAAAGCTGTCAGAAATCCAAGGGATACGCGAGGGAAGGTCCCTAACAATCGTATATTCTCAAAGTTTCATCGTTTCCATTCTTCGAATTTCTCCGCTCAAAACACCCCTCCGTGTCAGCTGTCCGCGTACAAATTTAATGTTCCATTTCCCTCCATAAACGACACCTCAAAAATGCCATCGACCGCAAGACATCGTTTCCATTAAATCTTCCATCTCTAAAATTAGACACCGTCTCTTTCAATCTACAACGTGACCCGCGATACAGATTCAAATCTTCACGGTGTAACAATGGGCTATCTTGTATCAGCTACCTCTACGTTACAAGATTTTATCGAACTGTACAACCTAGAACATGATCTTACTGCCGGCATGATGCTATACGAATATCATCACTAGACTGCGGATATTCATGCAAATTCATACTTTTATAAATATAATTAAAGAAATGGCACTTAGGCAGAAACTTGTATTTCTTGCTAGTGTTACAACCAATACTATACTTTGGATATTTTATATACTTTTGCATACGATGTGTACTGTCAAATTTCCCATAAGTACAACAAAAATCCGCGGTCTAATCATCATGTTACATTGATTACCATACGTACGTTAATTACTATAAAAATTTATCAAATCTATAACTAGGAACTTTTCCATTCGCTAGTATCATCAATTAGTAAATTATTGTACATAAGGATCGAAGAGACTTTCTATTATTAATTTTCAACTTTAAACTTTATTTTATTTAAGATCGAACACAGAATTTCTGTATCAGCCTTCACAAATCCCATCTTAATTAATTTAGCAAACTAATTAGACCAAAGCACACGAATCTGGGATTCATTCGAAAAGAATTCAGCTTCGCGGAATGTTTCTTCTTAATTTTTATCGAGCGTTTTCAAACTCGAGGCCTCTCGTGCTTTCGCTTCTCGGTGAAAGTGCGCTCATATATCTCTCCTTGTTCAGGTGTCTTGCAGTTGGATGTGTTTACTACCCAGCGGCCCTCTTGCTCCCCCTTTAGCAGCTCGGGCGCCACGCCGATTGATCATCTTATCCGCACCACCCACGATTCTACCCCGAGCGCGCGTGCCTCGTGGTATTTTTCATGCGGCTCGAAATTGTTTCCGCGCGGCTTTCTTCCGATAAAACACGAACATTTCATTCTCTATAGCACGAAAGAAAGAGGGGACGACAATAGATGAATCACATGTATTTAATAAATCGAGTGAAAATTTTCCGTACGATTCCTCCAAGTTTTATCTCCGAATCCTAGACGAGTCCTTGTGAAATTATAAGATCAATACATATATTTCTATCTTCCTATTTATTTATTACAAGTCAGAATATATACGTTGATGTAAATTAGCTAAATGCTACATGACACGAAGGATTTATTCCATGTAAAGGGTACAATGTATCAATTTTTCTTTATGATCGAGGACAGAGGAACAATAAAAGGAAACAAGGTTGATGGTATGGAGGACACAATTCCAGACACCGAGGAAAGACGGCTGACAAACGACAACAAGATCACCGGAACCCTGTACAGCATGAGAACGCACTTTACGAATCAAAATCGACTGCGTGACTGACCGTACTGTCTCCATCCATCAAGCTTCCAAAACTTCTTCCCAAATCCTTCCTCCTCTGGTACTTTCTTGTTTCTTTGGATACTGATTGATGATACTGTTGTTTCGTCTTAGATCGACACAATTTTCTTATTAGGAGCATTCTGATCGCACAGTGTGTTAATTTAAAAGAATCTAGCAGATGTACATGTCATTCGTTCCTAAGTATCAGAATATTTTCAAGGACCTCTTGCGCAATAGTTTGCTGTCTAATAATATTACTGATATTATAGACTTCTGCCGTTTACTTTTACAATGAAATTTGCGGAATCCATCAAAGTATTCATGGGATCAAATGATAATAAATATAACAAGAAAATCGACAATACCTTGTTAGTGGAAACAATTTTCGAATAGTCCGGCAGATTCAAATACGAAAGAAAAATCGAATTACGTAAAGAATCAATTTATTCAATTTTCTAAATTTATACGCGTGTGTCCATGATAAATTTGCCAACAAATTATAAATTAGATAATTTATTATATTGAATGATTAATATTGTATCTGTAAAAATGACAAATTTTTATTCCAAACTTACCGAACATACGACATCTTTCAAATCTAATTAGTACAAGATTTCAAGTGAGATAATCACTCTTAAAAATTTCTTAATAATCATTCAAGTTCCCCTAATTTTTGGCAAGTATCCTAATATTCACCAGTAGCTTTGTTATGCATCTGCCAGTTTTCTTCTTCGCCTTTCTTTCCGTCGGAGGAACTGACTGCTGCTCCGTAGCTTCTTTCAATCAACGTCGATTAATCTCGATTTCGAGCAGCGTCTATCAGTTCCCCTTAACGTTCCCTTTTTCTCTTGTCCTTTCTTTTCGTTTCCTCATCGTCGTGGGGCTGACGGTGGTCCTTCTTTTTCTCCACGTGGAACGCTCGTGCACGCCAGACTTTCTCGGTCGCTTGGGGCCGGGACGGCGCATAATTATTCATCAGGGACTTTGCCTAATTCTCGCTCGTTAATCACCGTCTTCGAGAGACGCCGTAGATCCGGCCCAGTTCGGTCAACGACTGCCACGTGATCGACGGTTTAAGCTGTTTTATTGAATCGTCGTCGGTGTATCGCCGGTGTTGCTCCATTAAACACTGTACCAGGTGTTGCTTTGTTTTCTGACAACTTTATCCTGGTCAGGAAAGTACCGCTGAAAAGTGGTTCAACGTAGAATTGTGTGTAGACTTCTTTAATCTTTTCGTCTCCATTGTCGAGTACAGTTGTCAATCACGAAACAATAGGCTTTTTAAAATTGTTTCTCAGGTATTGCGATATCGACTTTACTTATAGTGATCGTCTGTATTAAGTTTCTATATGCCCGATGAACGTATAACAATATTTGAACGCTGTTTCATCTACACGCTTTAGATTTGCATATTCAACTGACGTTGCCATGAAGAATCCAAAGTCATTTGAATTGTAAAAATATTAAAAAAAGACCAATCCAATTTGACGACGTTGAATTTTTAAATGCGATTAAAAAGTATTATTTGATCATTTTATTTACCCACTGAAATGGATTAACAGCAAAATACGATTTGTGTTTAAACTGAAGGTGGACTTAAAAATTGACTTTAAACACGATTTAAAATAACAAAAATATGGATGCAAATAGTAGAAAAAGATAAAACTGAAGAACGTATCAGAAAGAAAAATTACAGAAGAAAATCTATTCTCACTTTCACGATCCTGAATAACATGTGTCTCCATACATATGTACTCCCGAGGCTGCATGGAGATGAAGAAAAGATGCTTGAACATAGAGAGACAAGTATGAATGTACTGGAACAAGAAAAGATACTGAAGACGTCTAAAGGAATCCCCATGAGAAAGTTTAGGATAAAAAGTAGGAAAGGATTTTAGAAGAGTAATTATATCGACCAACATGCGATGGCAGAGAGAAAAAATTTGCTTTTTTATTTAACAATATAATATTTTTATTTAAAATCTACAACCGTAACGATGAAATTTCAACATGAGTTTGATTTTATTGGAGGGGTATAAAATTTCCCTTTTTTTTCCTCTCTGTCGCTTTTTTCCCTGGTATACCGTAGAGCAAATGGTTGCTCGCAATTTTCCAGTTCGTGTGTAAAGCTATCTAGAGGATCGTTTTCGCGATTAGTTGGATCATCGGCGCAATGGGAGTCTATTATACGGATGGCTATTAATTGAATCCTGCGTCCGGTTCGTGTTATGTAACCGATATGCAAATAGATTGTCTGTTTCGCCGTGTGTCGCGCGCGGAATTAATTCCAGGAATTGTTTAACGAACGTACTACCGCGATCGGGAAGAGATGTCCCATAAAAATGATCGTGCAATTCAAAACCGAGGATTTTATTCAAAATGCAAATAAATAGTATGGTTTATAACAATGGATATAAAAAAAAATGATTAAAAAGATATGTATCTCACGTTCATTTATACACTGAAAGATCCTTAAATCGAGCGTTAATTCGAAGCGTCAATGAAAAGAAACGAGGCGACGATATCTTCTTCCGTGACGATGGATGAAGGCAGATTCTCATCTGCCAGGGACGAAGATCCTTTATTGCCGCTGTCCTACCGTGCTACCGAGCCATTCCAACGATGAAGTTGGTTTCGAAAGGGCGGAGATTCGTATCGAAACCGGATCGAAACAGTCAAGACTGTCGCCATCGCGCATTGGAATAAAAACACGCAGCTTACGATTTCTACGTGGAGTTGTTTTTGCGCTTGAGAAAGGATTTTGTCCGCGTTTTATCCTTGGGCCGGGAGAATAACATTGGGAAGCGGTCGCAATCTCCGGGGAAAACGCGTGACTCGGTTGCTTAAATGCCCATTAATTATGCAAATCGAGCGATTGCCTCGTTCTCTTGTTTTCAACAAACTAGCGTTTCCATGGCGAATTTAGGATCTCCGTAATTACTTTTACTGTAAAAGTTTCACAGTAATCGTAGCGCCAAAGAAAAGGTAAAAGGACAGGATAGAAATTTCTATCAAGGTTTCTCTTCGAATGGAAGCAACCCTTATCAATGAAGAAAGAATGCATCCTATCGATCAGCGTGAGACTTCGTTCAGTCTCGCGTTCTTCCCTGTCCGTTGTCCCCTAAATTCGCTTCTTCACTTTTATTTCGGCCCGTTCATTAAGCCGTCACCCGGAAACGTATTTCAGCAGAAGGTCTGCGGTAAATGATGCCGTTCGATCCGCCGATAGATCGCGGAGAAAGTCAAGCCCGCTACTCCCTCTAATTACCTTGCGAGACTCGATGAAAATGTCCTCGTTGATTCTCCTTTCTTCTGATGGATTAATTTCTTTCTGAATGAATCTGTATTTCCCCGAATTTAATGTGTTTTATAGATTCGAATCTAAAGTGTATTTGGACGAACTGTCTGCAAGACAGAGTTTATAGATATATCAATCATGATCGAAGTGATGTAACATTTCAGTAATATTCTAGTAATTAATATAATCAATGAGAAATCTCCTTCAAAGAGTAAGAGCATATTAATTGTATTAAATATAATTTTCCTTCATAAACTTCTTCTAAAATGGATTAGTTTTCAGAGAAAGAAAGAGGTATCACCACCAGCATCTTGCGTTAGAAATAATTGCTAATAGCTGGAACCAAATGCATGTATAATATTGTCTACGAATCGCTACAAGTCAGTTCTTACGAAGATCCTGCTTTGTCAAGGATCTTTTGGATTTTAAACCGTGAAAAGGTGAAGAGGGGCTGAGGTGGCTCTTTTAAGCGTACTCCAATTAGACACGGATACGTAAGCTTCCCCCGCGGTAAATTAACTCCACGAGACTCGGTGTCATGCGTGAGATTGATCGTCTCGGTCCTCCGGGCGAGACGATGTCCCGTGGAACAGTTTTCTTCTTGACGAGGATACAGCCGCGTGAAATGCAGAACGACGCTTTGTGCGACGGACAGCAGAGAAATTGTGCGTCGTGGCCGGGGGGACGGAAAAAATGGTCGCCGTGTGCGACGTAGGAAGACGTACGCTCGAGATGCGAGTATCGCGGTCACCGTTCCCTGGGACCATGATGGATTCACCATGAGAATCAAGTCGTTGTCTAGAGGTTAACCGCGAGTCAAGGAAATTTGGTTTTTAGAGTTTAACTTCTTCTGTGTGTCGTACTTTCTCTGTATTTGGTCCAATTATTCGCTATCCTTTTAAAAAGAAAGCAATAATAATTATATTGCAAGTGGAAGATTCCTGGGGAACATATAAAATGTTCTGCATTTGTTATTTTGCTATTGTTTCTAGAGAAGTCGTTTATTATGTTACACTTAATTTAAATGACAACGAGTGTTTGAAATATTCGGACGAGTCTGTCGAGTTTTTAAAATTAGAATGTATAATTAGTGAGAGTTTAATCTGCTTATTTATAAAGAACCTTTTAGAACTAAAAAGATCTTGACAATATTTCTTGAAAGTACTCAAATACCAGAAATAATTCTGCGAAAATTCCTATCGATTTCTCAAACAGAGAACCACTCGACGAACATATTTCAACGCAGTAATTTCTTTCGTACATCTTGCGAAGAAGACGTTGCAAATTACGATAGATAGAGAGAGACAGAGAGACAGAGTAGCATAACCATAACCGGGAACAATGTCGGGAATTCCATTTCTTCCTTTCTCGATGCAACCATTTAGATGTGCGGGGACACGAGAAGCGTAGGATAGTACAAAAGGACTTGCAGCGTGTTTGGATGGCGACCGGTGTGTGTTCGTTGCACGAAAGAGAAGGCTCCATGGGAAGAGCGAGGAGTCGCGCAGGCCCTGATTACACCATAAATCGAATCTCGGCCGACCGCGCGGAACCTCGGATTAAATGAAATTCCTATGCCATCTCGTATATCTTTCGATGCGACGCTGGTGTTCGGTAACGAGTATTACGCCGATGTAACGTTTTCCATTTGGAATCGTTGCTCCTTGATCCACTACACGGTGGCTTGCTTCTAAGCTTATTCGTGTGCTCGTAGTAACGTCGTTGTTGCTGAACCGGTAATCGTACATTTCGCTGTCACGGTGTATTAATTAATTTAAAAGGCCATTCAAAGAGAAGAACAAAGCGTACGACAAATATACTACACATTCAGCGTTCTTCGGGAGATAGATGCTGTCTTACGGTGAGATTGGAATGGTTATTTTTATATGTATGCGAGAGGTAAAGTGATTCATGTCCTATTTTATTATTTCTCAGGAGAGTAGAAAGAGAAGTGCATTCAGACATTTTTCGTATAGAAATGTATTAACTATATGACTATATGTTGTAATACATTTATTTGCATATGTAAAAAAATTACTATTTTCTTAGTCGTTATAAAGTAGTTGAGACAGTTTGCAAGAAAAGAAAAAGGCAAAAGGAGAGAAAATATGGCTATAGAAAGTAACGTTCTACTTAAACTACTCTTAAACGGCATTAAATCTTCTGCATTTACAGCGTAACGTAAACAGATTTCTATTATTCTAATAAAACGAGAAGCGATAATGTACGTAATTCAATTTACAAAAACATGGAGTGGTTTAGCCTGGCTCTCAAATACAAATTTGTTCCGACAATCTGGCTCTTGCATCGCATCGGTCGATGTTATTACAGGAAAGAGAAACGCGTACACAAAGACAAAACATGCGCAAAGAGAATGGACGGAGCGTGGTCAGCGTGAACTTGAAGCGTGGGCGACTGGTTAAGAGATCTACAAGATCGATAAAGTCCTCTGGATGTAGCGACTGCCAGTGGGTCCATCGACAATGCGAGCCGATCACCTCCAACGATCGAAATCTGTCGTTCCAATTGGAACTGTGGCACTCTATAGAAACGCCAACGAATTCCTACCTTTCGTAGTTATTTTTAAGCATAAAATTGTTTCATCAATCTCATTATTTTAATTCTCTATTGCGTATGAACATCGGAAACAAAAAGTGTGATAAAATAATATAATAAAAAGGCGATTTTAAAATTCAGCGTGTTCGTCATCCTTTGAAACGTTTAAAGAATATCGCTAACATTAGTTATATGCGAGTTAGACTAACGTAATAGCTAAGAAAATATTATTTGTTTCTAACAAAACACTGTAGATTAATCAAAATACTTCATTTTAGCTCGAGTAACGTAAAGGTTAAAAAATAGAAAAACGTGGGCTTGTTGAGATATCGACATATCTAGCTACTTAGATATTTTGACATTTAAATAGTTGCAGATTAAAATGTGGATGTGTCATACGATACAAATATCATTCGAAGAATTACACAACAATCTCCAGAACCCATCGACTTTTTACTTCGCACAATTCTTCTATACAATACACTAATACTTAAAAGTAATCGAGGAAATCTTCAATTTTCCCGCTACAAAGTAGCGAGTTGCGGGGACCTAATCCCGGTGACCGAGAAGGAGCTTAACGTACCTTTCTTGTCGCGGTGGAAGCGTCGAGCAAAGACGACATTGTACCACGAAAAGCTCCGTTGGCGAGCAAGTTCTCGTAACGAAACCGGAGAGAGTCCGAGTCCCACCGTCACGACGTCGCAGCGTCGGACGTATCTGGCTTTGGAAAGTTTTTAACGAGCTTTCTCGCTGGTCTTTTCCACGAGACTGAAGCCGGTGTTTACTTTGTCGAAGTCCAGGCGACGCTGGTACCCGTAGATGGGAAATCTTGCGGTATGCCGTGGCTTGTTATTTGTCTTCGTCTACTCTTTCTCTCTTTTGCTCGATGGCGAAAAACCGTGCTCGTGAAACTAAAATGCGCGTCGCTGGAAAGCATTCGGATTGCCCGTGTTTGACATCCCGCCTCTGGAGCCGATGTCAATTAATTCGCGAAATTGAATTCTGTCGAGTATTAGTGTCAATTAAAATTGAATCGCCTTTTGACGTTCATCGATGAACTTCTCGTTTATTAAACGTGTTGCAGATGCAATAAACTGTCGGACACTTCTGTTAAAATATCGATGGATTATCTGGAAAATCGATATCAACGTTTCGTGGTGAAGAAAGAAAGACGTGAAATATTTGGAGAATGTAAAGGATAAGTTTTGTTAACTGCTTGAATATCTAAGTGGATGTTTGTCCCGATGTTTTAATTGGTCCATGCAGACAGGGTACTGCTTACCGAATACAAGTTCATTTTCAGCAACAAACTACTTCCGGGCAAACCATGCCGAAAACTTTGCTCGTTATAAGAGACCAAATGGATATAGGAGGATTGAGGTATGACGTTAATCCTGTGACAAATCGCAAGTGCGAGTGCATGGAGCACGAGTTCAACCAAGGGAATCTTCCGTGTGTGTGTTCAAACGACAAAATACTCTGGCAAAGAGATATTGTAATCCTTTGACTTAATTGCGTATTGTTGCGCTGAACGAGAAGTAGAAGTAGGAGAAACAGAATTACTTAACTGAGTAATTAGATAGTCAGACTTGAAGAATTATAACTCAACTTACATCATTATGTCATAGACGACTACGAAAGAAAATTTCTTACCTCTAGAATATTAATTTCGCTAATATTAAATATATTGCCATAAATGTTATCGATGACTTTTATCGCTTAAAATATAGAACAGGGAGTAAAACAGGGTTATTTGTGTCTAATTTCAACATTTTTAATCAATTTTATCCATAAATTTGCACAGAATAATCAAACTTGTATATTATAAAACGCTATTAGTCTTTAATATGACAATGAGAAAACGAGGAAATATTGTACATTTCAAATTCAGCAAAACAAGATATTAAAGGGAAGAACATGATTGAAATAATTTTAGAATTACAGGCAGCATTGGATATAGAACGAGAGAATAATGCAACAACATTTAGTAAAACAATAGGAGTACGCTGAAACAAAATTGTTTAATTCGAAGAAATGTCGGTTTGACCTATGACCCAACAGTGTCAACAGAGAAGGATTGAATATATAATATCGTAATTCATCCACCGACAACAGATCGCTTGTCTCACTGTCCGAATCACGGAGTTTTGTCTTTTAATGGGAGTACGTTAACTCGTGACGATGAAGCTGCTACGTTAATCCTTTGACAGTTCGAAAACGACTATTTGTCGTGCTAATGTCACGCGAGAGAGCGGAAACTAGAGGACAGAGGCGAAGAAAAGAGAGAAGGAGAGGGTAGAAATAGGAGGATGACAAGGGGTGACCCTCACGCCGCTGTCCTACCCTTTGTTTAAGCTCTGTCAAGCGAGATACATTTTCCGTTTCGCGCGGAGGGTGCAAAACGATTGTTCGACGTTGGAAGCCCGCACACGACAGCATCCTTCGGTTACATTTACGCACATGACCGCGCCCATCTATCCTAATTCCTCCATCCTCAGGATTTATCCCTCAAAGAAATCGTCCCGACAGCGCAGAGATCATCCGGATCGCAGTCACGAAATGCCACCTACCGATCGCTTGCCCGTTGGTTTTGCTCCGTTGCGCTCCCGCGGACCCGACTCACTATACCATTTCTGTTTGCGACAGTAAACTTTGAAGCACCCCTATTGGTGCGTCTATAGCACTTGAAAGTGGGTGGAACTATTTTTTACGGATAAGTTGATCCAAAATGCGTCGTAAATAATATCACAGAGAAAAGTAGTAAAAATGGCAAGTTCGCGGAAGTATTACAGTTCAGACGATTGGTAGTTTGGTAAGATCGTTAGTGAAGCGATTTCTTACGGATAAGTTGATCCAAAATGTGTCGTGAATAATATAATAGAAGTAAAAAATACAATTGCACCCTTTCGGAGATACAGTATATTTTGGATTATTCGGAGATTGGTATGATCGAAAGTAGAACAAATTTCTTACGGATAAGTTGGTCCAAAGCGCATCGTAAATAATAGAATAGTATCTACTATATCTTGGATTATTGAAACTACATGTAGTACGATCGAAAGCGAAGCAATTTCTTTTGAATATTTCATCGAAGATACATAAATAATACGATCAAAATAGAAATATCTCCCTCCCGAGACACACTATATTTTATATATCACACATTATCCATATTCATACCCAAATAATGAGCGAAGATCAGTATCAAATGATTTTAATTTCACATTTGAATTTAATCATAATTCCATCTAAAGAAAACTGTGGAAGGCCGAGTTCGTAGAACAACAGACGTGCCGACATCTATGTATCGGACATTCCTGCGCAAATTTAATTACCGACTCTTTCGATAATCCGGATCCGATATTAGATGGATAAACAGGGCAAAAACGAGAGGGTATCCAGCAGTTAATACAGCGATTTTCTCCAACGACGCCTGATCGTGCTGCACCTGAACATTGGAGTCTCGCGGAAAGTGGGTGGTTGGTTAGGTGGCTAGATCGGCATGCAGGTGTAATCCGTGCCGCTCAATCGCGGCCCGACTATGGCGAGAATCGGTTGTAGCGGGAATCGGTATTAGCACTCCCCGATTATGTAAAGCCCGAGCGATTATGGAGATCGAATTAAGCTCGTGGCGTGCGTTCGCGCGTTCAACGAGCTTGACGCGTGAAGAGAGGGTTCTCCCGCCACTGGTCACGATGGGGATGGCGGTACAGGATAGAATGAGAAGGAATGGAAGGGATTCGTGAGTGCTTGCGGCGATGGTTGCGCGGGGGTGGATGGGTGGCGGTGGCAACGGTAGTAGCTGGACGCGAACGTAGTCGACGGTAGGGGATTGCAATTCCCGTAAATTAAAGGACAATCGAGCCGAGGTCACCCCCGTCTATTGTTACTAGCTCTGCTTCGAACGGTGCAACCGGACAATGCGCATCCAGTGAGTTTCACCCTCGTATTTCATGTAACTGCCAAACGCTCGTGGCTTCCGACACGAAAGAGAAACGGAGAGAGACTTTGCAGATAGATGGATAGATGGTAACCGTGAATGATGAAAGAGACGCAACAAGAATGAAGCAGAAGGCTAGAGTCGGAGGGGTGATAGTTGAACGACGACGACGACGTTATCGAGGGTTGAAGGACTAAAGGGGTGGCAGGATAGCTAGACCGACTCGTGTTTTAAGCTCGTTACACCATGGGTAAATCGACAAGTTCTGGAGTCGGCTTAACGCCACCACCTGCCACCTGCTGGGTCTTGCGTTTACACAGCCGAACCAGTCGGTTCTCTCTCAAGTTAGACTGGATCTTCTTGGTTTACCTCGGAATCACGACGGTTTGCCTCGAGTTACGGTCCCGCTTTGATCTTCGGCTTCGATAAGTCGCGAAAGGATCGTCGTCCTCGTGCCGATTGGTCGGGTAAACTTCGACAAGTTTCTAGGCTGGATTTCCGATGTCGTTTGCTCTCCTAGCTGGAGATCGGTCGGTAATATTTTAAAAGAGTCAAGGCTACGTAAACGCTGTTCTTCAGGCTTTCACCACGGTGGAGCGGAGGATTGCTTTCGACCTTATAGCTCGGGTATTCGATCGAACATACTTTGTAATTTATTTCCTCAAGTTAGAAAGGATTTAGTAATGTAATTCTTGGATTGGATAATGGAATTCTTGGATAGTAATGTGTTTCCTGGATTCAACTACTTACTATTTTCCTATTGTTAACAAATGATTTAAGTTTAATGAAGATACGAATAAGTCCTTGTTATACAGCTTAAAAGCTGTAAATAAATAAATTCCAGAGATACGATTGTTAAAATCGATATAAATATCCTTAGATTAACGCTCTGGTTTCAATTCCATGTTACAAATTTTCTTGAAATATCAAAGCCCTTTTTGTGCACTTGAACGATCATTGATCAAGTTGGCTAGACAATGATTTATCTTCTCATCCAGTCATACATAATCATAAATATTAATTTATCTAGCCATGTAGCCAAATTAAATTCTCCAATCTCTAGTCTTATCACGTCTCGAAAAAACTCCCCTGTCCATGAAATTCCACCCTCCTAGCGAGCCTCTGCCCGCTATTAGAGCCCATCGAAGTTCTTGCGCGGCAATTAAGGCCGCGACGGGGCGTAGCCAGCCAATAAATCACTGATCAATAAATTAGCGGACTGGTTGAAGCTCGGAGGTGACTTTATCTTCGCGGTGGCATCTCGGCGGTGGCCGGCCAGGGATAGGTAAAGGAAAACGGAAGCTGGCCCCAATAAAACACTAGCCACCCGACGCTCTTACGTTCACGTCTACGTTCACGTACGGCACTCGAATCTCTCTCTTTCTCTCTCTCTGGTGCACGCGCTAATCTGCATTTTAAATGTCCGTACTTCCCAGCCCCGAGCGGCAACCGCCGATAACAGAGAGCCGAAACTCACAGACGCGGCCACCGCCTCACCACCAGCAGGGGTCTTCTTCGACCCCTTTCGGCGCAGGGAACGCCGGATACGCCACCGGATACTTGGCGAGTACGTTTTCGCGCCCACGAGCCAGAGATAAAAGTACCTAACGCCTGGACGAAGCATCGCTACGTCGAGAGCCTGTCCAGGCCAGACCTCCGTTCAACCTGACGCCATTGTTCGCTCCTCTTTTTCCAGATTTCGCCATCCTGGAGATATTAATATCCGGTCCGGTTACGGTCGAGCGTTATTTTCGAGTTGGACTGCCTCTCTCGTATTTTCGCGACATATCGTACTGGATTATCGCTTCCTTCGCTAAGGCGTACTCTCTCTGAACATCTTTTTTTTTTGCGGTTGAATATACGAGCACCGTGGTTTATTGCAATTTTTGTAAATTTGTTTCTGTCCTAGGTGGAGAGAAAATTGTGGGCGCGATTAAATCATGTCGTGCAGGAAGCGGAGAATGTTTCTGAAACGCAGAATTCTTACAGTTCCGACTCTCATAATTATTTTTGTTGAGCTATCTCTTTAAAATAGTAGGTCTATGACTGTGCTACTGCGTATGTGCATATACATTTCAAGATGAGTGACGGAGTTATGAATGATATTCGGTCGAGTATCGGACGAACATTCGATATGAACAAAACGTATAAACGTATAACGAATAAATTGACAGGATACATTACGCGGGTGCTATATGTAGGTGCGCGGTGCCACATATAGATTTGACTATATGGGAAATGTTTTTACGAGACATCGAAACATCTTGATCGAAACGTACAAATTGAAATACTAATTGCGCAGATATACTATTGGCTACTTAATCAAATTCATTCCATTTACTATCGACAAATGCACATATCTATGAGAGACAGTAAAATTTTCATGACGTGTAAAATAGGAATTGGTAATAAAGTGAAACCAGTTTGCTAGGTTTCGATCTGTCGCAAAGACGTACGTACAAGGAGGACGGCGGGAAACGTGGCCGTGGATCGGCGGAAGTGAGACGTCGCGGTGCTTCTCGCCGACATAAATCACCATTGTCGGTCGCCCTGGCTCGAAGAAACGCTCGATTTTACGGTCGCCTCGAACTGAATGGGACAAGAGTTACGACGACGCATCCAATGCATCGAGCAGCAGAGTAAGGGAGAACTCGACGAAAGGGGAAGATGACTCACAGCCAGCCAGCTCGTTGGCTAAATGGCCAGAGATCATGGCGTGCATGGTTGAAGGGAAAAAAAAGGTTCCACCCCGTATCGTCGACTTTTCATGCGTGTGCATCCGCCGAGCCGAGCAGATCTCACTCGGAAACGCGAGAGAACACCGTGTTTCACCTTTGTTGCGACACCCTCTCTCCGAACGTATTCAAAAGGATAACTCTGGATGTGTTTCACTTTCCCTAAAAATCTGGCGTCAGCTCCTCTTCTATGTCGCGCGAAATTAAATACTCCCGCATGATCCCCGTTGTACCTTCTCTCGTATACAACCTGTGACGTTGAATTATATCATTGTGTAGCTTGTAAGAGAAAAGAGCAGACGATGCTTGATTAAAGAAGAAAAATTTTTTTTATTCCTTCAAACACCGGTATGCATCACTGTTAAATAAAAATAGGTGTTGATATTTTATAAATTTTTTAAATGATTTCATCTGACTGGTGTGATGCACGGTCATCAAATTACATACTTTGGGAAAGCTCTAAAATATCTACGTGAAAAATTTATTGAACTCGCATATACTACTATTGATATTTAAATTCGAATCAAGATGTTTGACAAAATAATAAGGATATGAAATGCATATAAAAAAAACGGTACAAAAAAATGCAAATTATTAACGGTCGATGAACTTTATTATTAAAACTCGCTCGTGTCTCTCAAGTTTATTAAAAATGAAACTGTGCGTGGAACGTGATTCGACTAGAAGTAACCTTCACGTTCCATAGACGTTAATACAGCTCTGAGCGCATTGTCCACTTGTCACGGAGTAACTGTAGCGTAGAGCAATGCCAAGCAAACGCGTGCCTACTGTTATTTCGTGACGAGACGGCAACCTGATGTTGACTCGAGAATGCAGACGAAATGCAGCTCGAGACGTGCTCGCGAGGTCAAGTCGCCGGTCGCGACGCATAGGACAGAGAGACGTGGCCCAGTGGCGGAAGCTTCTCGTCAGGTGGTGCGTCTCAAGGAGTCGAGTGTCTCTATTCTGAAAGCGAATAAAGAAGTCAGAGGTACCGTTACGGCTACTTCTATCGCCGGACGTTAGCTCGTTCGTTTTCCCTACGGTGAATTTTCGTTCGCGTCCGTAGCCATGCGACCGAACAATAGGTTTTCGCGAGCGACTGTTCCATACACGCGCGTCTGTGCTCACATATACTTGAACAAACAACACAAAAAATAAGAACACCCAGATGGAAAGGCCCTTTGTTTTCCACGGTGCAGCCGGTTGTTTTTGCAGGGGCCAAGCTTTTCGACGAGAAAGGATCCTGTCTCGCCCAGGAACATCTTCCCTCCCTTTGTCCTCAGTGACATCTACGTTAAATCGGAAGAAACAAATAATTCCGTAGCTCGTCTGCGCCTCTGAATGTTCCCTATAATAGCATCCTTCGTCCTCTTTGGAATCATCAGATTAAAACGTTCGAATCGCGACATTGTTCACGAAGCGAGGAAACTTGGAAAGTTCGCCATGGAAATTTTCCAATCTCTCGGTTTCTCTTCTGCGAACGTCTGTTCCTTTGACAATCCTTTTGGTTGTAGTTCGTCGAACGACACGGAAGAGAAAACGGAGTCTCGAAACTCTTTCGCGAACAAAGCTCGAGAGTTGAATCAGCAGAAAGGCCTAGTAGTGACGTTCTAATTTCTATAAAACGCGGAATGCAATGGTCGACCGGGGGAATTGTGTAGGTATATACATAATCGAGGTAGAGCGTTTTCCTCCGAAATCCGGCGAGTCGGTATGTCAGGCCTTGGAAAATTTATTAACACCCCAGGTTGGAGGCGTCGACGAAGGGGATCGCGAACAAAGTAACGTGACGGCGTTTCCAGTGGCGCAGAGGCGTCATCAGATAGAGATACGTCGGAAGTTCGCGTCGCTTCTGTCTATCTGTCGCAGCCAGACAATGCGAGATCCGACGACAGACGTGGCCGAACCGCGCCCCTTTCATGTACCACTGATTGATACCCTTGGTCCTGTCCGATGTGGGGTTGCGACGGTAATGTCGTCCTCGTTGCGAGTCCCGCCACATTATCAACGCCGACTGGAGATCCGCCGATTAACAGTCCTCTCCGATATCGTGTCGATCCTGTCGAAATTGTTCACAAGGAGCCTACATGGCCTGGATGCGCTTCTGGTCGCCATCCACGTACATGCTGCTGTCATAGAATTATGAAAATCACCATTTACATCGATCTCCTTATTACGATTCTTAAGAACAAATATTTCTTAAGAAGAAGAAGAAAAAAAAAGAAGACGTGCCCCTGCCTCGCATGTTCGTTCTCAATTAAACATGTTTATAAAATGTTTATGATTCTCTCTTTTACTTGGTTTATGTTCTTCGAATTTAATCCCATGATGATATCCAAGCATTAATATATTCCTTCCGGAAATGTAGATCATATTTTATCAAAAGTAAATGAAGAATTACGCCGATCTTCGTATTTATTAGGAAACTGTGAATATGATAATTGTATAATGCAAGTGTTATTTAATATTGCTCGACCGTGATGATTGAATAAGCGTTTCTAAATTTTTATTTTTACCATACAACGTTTCACATTTTATCTCCGATTATCAATATTTATTTATAATTATCATTATTGATATGATTATCATTATTAATCAAACCCTTTTTTGAAAATTTTATTTCTTATAAAGATGGCGAGTACTTATATTCTAACTACAGGAACATTACTTCGTCGGATTATTATTATCAGTCGAAAAATTCGAGCAATATTACTACTTCACAAACATCTTCCGCAACAACCCCACGTATCACGAACCTCCGACAAAGACGCAATTTCCAAAGTACACGATGTGGCAGGGTTCGCGGCCGTTTGGTCACGAGATGACATCTCGTGCTCGCGTCAACAAGATTCACTGCCAGGCTACATTGTGTGGCTCGACCGCAAAATGACCCGCGTCAATCGCCGTCGGTCGCAAGAGCCGAAGCGTGAGACTACGCTCGATTCAGGCGACACGACGGTATGGCGCTCGGCGATACGCGGCAAGACAATCGCGCCCGTACGACCGGAATTTTTGATAAATGTCGTGTTTCGCCTCGGTTGCTCTAAGGAGGAAGGTGTTTCAAAGGAGATCACGTAGCTATAACGGGAGAATCGGGACCGGCGAGTTATACGTTGCCTCTTGTTAAGAGCAATGCTCGCAAAGCTACGATCAAAGGGAACATTCCTCCGAGGCAAGAATCCACGGAATTGCTTCCCGGACGCGGTGACAAGCGGAGTGTGACGATTCCGCGAGGAAATTAGCGGCTACGATACGTCGTCGACGATGATACGCCGACGTCGACGCTACATTTTGCGGCGCTGATACACACGTCGGCACGTGATGCTGCGAGCAAGAGAAGAATGCTGGGCTTCTCCGATTACTGGTTCAGAAAGACGACCGAGGGTCCCGTAGAGAGAAGTTTATGGGTTCGAATTATTCTCGCTCCGAGAGTTTGACAGTTGATCGTGTTTTAGGAATTCTTTGTGGATCTTGATTAATTTAAACGAATTGCCATTCTTTTTCCTTCTGGATATAGTTAGAAAATATTCTGCAGGTAGTATTATTTTGTTTTGTGAGATTCAAGAAGGCGTTTGGTCTGTATCTGTTCAAGTGTTGGGTATTATTCACGATCAGTCGTTTTGTCCACATCTACATTTCAGTTTGGGAAATTCACAGGACGACTTGATAAATTTGCACATTATCGTTTCATAAGATTTGAGTGTGATTTATGAAGATTTATTTGACCGTATTTGGTCTAACGTTGTGCATTACTTCCGACAGTTATGAAAGTTTTGGTAATTGTGAATGAACTACGACTTCTATAAAGTGGTTGCAGAAAATTGTGCGGTCTTGTTTTCTGAGATTTGAGAATTATGTAAAAAGATGTCTTTTAGATTGTTCAAGATTTACGTATGACTGTTGATGAATAATTTTTGTCAACGTCTACGTTTACACTCGTGTAACCGTTGTTGAAACGTCGTAAGAATTTCCCGGGCGTCCACGATGTATTCTCAAACATTAAAAAAGACCGGACGATCGTAGCGCAAATATGCGAATTCTCGAACATGAATGTTTTCGTGCGATTGTCTTGAGTGTAAAAACGAAGCCGAGAACGTACTTTGTGAAAAGTATAAAAACAGAAGGAAGACGCCCGAGAGATTGAGAGAGAAGTCTGTCAAATTGGATTTAAACCGTTGTAATCGCCTTACATCGGGAATGAAGCATTTAATTGCTTTACTGTCTTGATTTATCACAGTCCTTCCATCTAAAGCGATAAAAAGGTCTTTCAAGATTTTCTTCTTGAAAGAATAAAGTATAATTCCAATTTTAAACGTGACTCAATATAAGATGACGTGCAGCAAAACGTTCTTGCTATTGCAATAATTTTATTCCAGAAATATCTCTACTAATTAATCAGTGAACAGAGTAAAACCGTTTTTAGATTGCATTTAAAATTATTCATTGCATCTCTGAAAAGCATTTCAATATTACGTTCTTAGAATGAAAGTTTTATTTTTCAATTGAATTTCACAAAATAACATGTAATAAAGTGTTAACATAATTGAAATGATTTTATTTCAAAAATATGTTCGCTATGTAATTAATCATCAGACAGGATAAATGCATCATTTTTGCATTACAATCTATTATTTATCGTTCCTTTAACATAATTAAAGTATTTAACAAACACTTTAACCAGCATTATTCAATTTCGGTCGCTGGACTGACAAAGATGTTTTTAGCACGTCTTACCAATAACTAAAGCAAATATGGAAATAACGACACGGGCCACGTTCACGTTAAAAATAAAGCAACGATTGGATATCGCTTTCCGGCCGTTCATAAATTATATCATCGAAGCGAAGAATGCAAATAGATGATAAGGGACCGAAACGGAGCGCGCTTTTTATACGATCTTCCCGAAGATTGCATACGTCAGTGAGAACATCCAGTACATAAATATTCAAGTCCCAGAGGGAGAGAAAAGGTATTATAACTACGGTGAATCTTCGTTTTCGTTTCTACCTTTCATTTCTCTCTTCTCTTTCCTCTTTTTCTTTTCTCCTTCTTTTCTTTTTTTATCATTTTCCATCTGTTTGCCGGTGTACCGAGTGAAACGAAGAGTAATTACGAAAGTAACTACGAGACTTTAAATACCCTCGAAGGATTCTTTTCGCCGAAGGGAGCTGCACGCGCAGATAAAAGAAGAAACTCTCCCCCTTGCAATTAAAGTATTTATTACCCGACAACGATGGCAGAAAACGAAGTAGGCGATGGATAACGCGTTGAAGTAACACCGACTTACGACTTTTTCTCGTCGACGTTGATTTTAAATGCTAAACCGCCGCAAATATTGTCTTCGTCATCGACTGTGTGGATTAAAGCGCGTAAGGAGAAACGGACGGGCCTATTGCCAGACATAGCGGCGTAACCAATGCGATAGAAATTAAATTATATTGACATGCAATTTATAAATATCGACAGTTGCAGTATATTTGAAAATGATTGAAAATTATTTTCGATTATAGTTTTGCGATTTTATTCGGAATTTATAACCTAAAAATTATTGTAGATTAAACTTCTATGATATTAGATACCGAAAGTTTGTGATTGAATTCGAAGGATATCTTTATTAGATCTTTGAGAGGATTACGATATGGTTTTGTGTATAGAATTTCAAGAAGCAGGTTTTGCATTTCAGAGCTGGCGTAAGAAGCTCTTTGAGGAAACTATAAGGGAAGGTAATGTACGAGTAACCGAGTTTCCATTCACAGTGATCGATCAAAGTCCAGAGCAAGCACGTTCGAACCTCAACGCTTCTTGGCTTGGCTTTTAGTGTTTCGTATACATTATGATGATAATGTATCGCTCCATTTACGTCCGATACTTGGCTCATAATCCGGCGGGTTCAATGTCCAAGTATTCATAACCGACTCTATCAATCTATAACGTTGGTATTACCCTATTAATCATAATATCTTTACGACAAGAGTTTTGCATGCAGAATATTTTACGCTAATTTCACAAATTTCCTATTTTGTATTTTAAAAAGTATTTTGTATCTCATTTTAATAATATATCGCGGGATCGATTGGGATATCATTGGCGGATCAAAAATCCTCTTTAAATTTGTTATGCAAATTCGTAGACACCTATGTATCGACGTTACTTCCTGTCGTATTTAGATTCATAGGGGTTATATCACATCATCTACAATGATTTCGCTTCGTGTATGTGCGTCATGATATTATTACACATGGAAATCGAATAAATTTGGCCGGTGTCGATCAACGTTTTTGCAAGCATCGTCGAATAATTTACGTCGATGACATGCGACACGGGGTGAGATGCGATTCATAAAATCCACGACATCAACGCGATATTACAATTGAAATTCTATATTTCGTTGATCCGCATGATTTTTCGCCGGGTTGTCGACGATTCTCGCGTCCCAAGCGTCCTCGACTTGAACGCGCTTCACCGTGAAGATCTTCGGGGAATCTATTATCCGCGAGAGTCGCGTTGCGTTTGATTTACACGCTTGGAAATTTCTGCTCGATGACTGTTGGTTACGTGTCATCCGCAGCGGGCGTGGATAATAATTGTACATTAACGAATAAACTGGAGGACATTTGCTGCAGCGACATTATTAAAATACGCGTTGAAGAGCAGAGAGGCTGTGCTTAGTATTTATGAAAAAGATATATAAATTGTTTTCTGTGGGGAAAATTAAAATCTCGAATTTCCTAGAAAAGCGAAGTGTATATTTGTTGGTAGCAAACTGGGTAGATTTTTGTAAGATTTCATGAAAGTAACAGAATCAGTTCTTTATAAAACGAAGGTAGTCTTTTATCAGAAAACAAACGTGTGACACTTTTTCTGTCGATGTATGGGAGAAGCAAACCAACGAAGCTTCTTCCTCCTGCAGACACAATGAGGTTCTTCCTTTCTTTCCTCCTGTTTCGTCCAATTTCTGATAAGTTTCGGTTTGCCCAAAGAGACGTTGAACGACTTTTTCAGAATGGAGGACGAAAGGTAAGGATGAATCTGTAAGATGATATTCATTGAAAGAATAAAGTCTCTGATAGTAGTATTAACTGCGTCTTTTTATCAAATTAAATTATTGGATTATTCTGTAGGCGATACAATCATTTTCGGAGCTGAATTTTATAAACGAGGAACAGCAAATTTAACATATCGATCGCTATGCAAATTTTGTTTTGTCTACAGCGTCAAGCCGGTCGCTTACTATCGCACATTATATTTGAATATATATACATATTAAAACATAAAAACATTGGAAACTGTTTAAACGTTTTTGGTACATTTAGCACTTTACGTTGTTAATGCACCATTGAAAATATTAAAAATTTCATAAAAGCGACTGTTCATTTCATTCAAATGTTTCAATTAATTCTCGTATCACTCTATTGCTGTGACGTGACGTGATAAATAAAACTGAGAAAATGATTCAAAATTTTTGTCTGCCAGCATATGAACTGAAGACGCTGCATTACTCACCAGGTGTATTACATATATAGAACCTGAAACATATTTTTCTATCCTTTAAAAGAAGACGTGGCAGACAAGCAGCGCACGATACAATTCCAAACTTTACATTCACGGAACTTCCATTCCCTCGACACATTCATCTCGCAGGTTGGTTGCGCGCGAAAGACGTCCAACGGGGGAAAAAGAAGGACTTCCGTTTCAATTCGGGCTATTTACGAACCCTGCTTCGTGCACGGTGGAACCACGTCGGACAGAGGTAATACGGACCGACGCTGGCCCATCTAACCATCTCGTAACGCGCGGCTCATACATCACCATCTGAAGTATCCGGTATTATTCCCGCGCGCGCACCGAGCACGCAATATCCTGGACCGTGACAACAAAGTAAATACCGTATACGTGAACCGACAGAACGGAATAGAAATTTCGACGTGAAAATACGCGAGCCATCCGCCGGCCTCTGCGCCGTTTCGATTTTCGTTTCGTTGTTACGTTGTCGTTCCATGAAAACAACGGCCTCGAAATCGTCCACAGGACGATCGTTTTCATTTCTACACGCTACGATAATTCGATACCGTTAGTTTCGTTGATATAGAGATCAAAACTTACGCAGTAACGAGTTGGTGGCGGACTGAATGATAATTCTGCAATCTTCTCAGATTCTGGAATCACACCACCCTTCACATTTTCCGATATATCAGTGATCACGTTATAATAGGTTGGATCTGGTAAAAATTATATTTGTGTAATTTGTCACAATAATAGATTTAATGGTCATCTCATTAAGTACCAATGAATTTTATTATCCCGATACATTTCTCTGTTACTTGACAAGACAATAATTTACGTTTCCCTAACTATATTTTAGTAATGTTTGTAAAATTTACACAACTTTCGAACGTTGTTTTGTTACTTGGTTCTTAATGGGTTAAAAATAATTTTGCTAGAATTTTTGACATTGATTTAACGTATATACCTGGCATATCTTTGATGTCACGCGGACTTCTCGGCAGTCGTTTGCTGCGAGTCCCGAAGGGAGGAGCTAATCGGGGACAGAGGAAATCACATTTATCACGATTTGCCTTGAAAGCCGTTAAGACCTCGTAAGCGCCGGAATCGGGAGCTGTCTATAAATATTGAATAATAAGGGTCCGTGATTTTTGGAATCAGGGAGGGTGTCGATTAGATTTATACGTAAGTCACATCGTTTCGAATGCTATTCCATCTTCATCTACGGGAGGACATATATATATATATATATAAGTATAAAGAGATCAATTCTCAATAATTCATCCAGAAGTATCGTTCGTTTTAAAGGTACAGAAATATAGAATAGAAGAATTTCCCGATAATCGTCCGATAATGTAAAGGTTTTCACGGGCATTTGCTCGCGAAAGCTGGCATTTCTTCGTCGAGTTATCTTTACCATTGCCCCATAATCGATTACACTCGAATCACCAAGCATAAATTCATTTCCTGTCAGTATTTGATCAGTGTTCGTCAATTAAGCACCGTCGGTCTTCTTCACGATAATTCGATCGAACGACAACGAACGATCTCTCGAGATTCAGAAATGAATACTAAAGGTCGATACTAGCGACGTTCCGCGTTTCAAGGGTGGGTCGACATACCAGGCCAGGGATTGGCTCGAATTTCCGGCTCAACGAGCCGGAAGTGATTTCTCTGGGCTACGTCGGCCACGCGCCTCTACGTGGAAATGACCTGCAGAGTGTGGCAGAACGTCATTTCCGCCGCTGTCGAGTTACGACGCTTCCCTACGTTATGTAAATACCGTCGTCCCTGAATCTCAACGACATCGTCACCCTCCTTCCACTCCGACATCCTTATCCGACGATCGTAAGAATTCGCGACGACACCTTCTTCCTGCGTTTTATCGCCCTGTCGCGATAATCTCGTACGACAAAAGCGACATATAACTTCTGGTCCGTATAAAACGAACCTGCTTCCCTTCCAAAATCCACTTTTATCGAGATTCACGCGGAATTTATTAAAATTTAGCGTAAATTCCTCCGATCTGTTTGTCGAATACTATGATGCGTACTGCGTACATACACCCTCGTCCATGAATATTAGGACAGTTAGAAAAATTGAAGCAAGCGTGAAAAATCATTAGAAAACCTATCAGAACACCTAAGAATTATTACTTCGTTTAGAAGAGTAAACTGTAACAAACCCATAAATTCAATATTATGATAATAAGTTCAGTAATTTAATTACTAAAATAATTATTTCCTTTTCATCACATCAACCATCCCTTTCGATCATTATAAATTAAGAATAAATAAGTTTTCGTGTAACTCTTTACGTGATATTCATAAGATTTGATCGTGAGGTTGTTAGGTCCTATAGATACATCCACACATAACATAAATCTTCGCATGTCAAAAAAAAATGTTGAAAAGTTTTTTTATATAGTGGACTTGATTGTTCTATCAAATATAAAAAATAAATAAATGAAAGAAAATTATCGGCAGTATTGTTCTTCGTATCGCTCTTTGTATCTCGTTAAATTCCACGAATTTGCAGGTGCGATCGTGGAGATTCTAATCTCAGTCCGATACTTCCTCTAAACGTAATTGCGAGCCAAGTGGACGGACCGGAAACCGCAAGCTACTTCTTCGATCCGAGCGCATAGTGGCTCCGAAAAACGATGTTTAATGAAATTTCTGCGTGTCAACTTGTCAAACGCGAACTTCGTGCCGCTCAAAAGGCGAGGCTCACAGAAGGATTCCACCTTTCAGTGTGGAGGAACGCGGCTACTTCAAAGGAGACGGTTGCGACAGAGGCAGGAACACGCGTTGTTCCGGCTATGTCCCGTCCTATCTTGGCCTATCTGCGGCTACACCGTCGTACCAGCATTCGACGGTCTCTCGATTAACGGGCAAATTGGATCCTGGTCTCGAACCGCCCCGGGTACAGATGCATCGCTTCGATCCACCGCCATTAATTTCACCTCGACCTCTCCTGATTACCTTGCGCTTCGAGGATTACCTGGACCTTGGCTGGTTCATGGATTTCCGGCAACGAACGAAAGAATCCCCTGAATTTGGTCTGACCGCAGACTTATTGTGACTATTCGCTCTCGAAGCGCACACCACGATCTCATTAAAGCAATTGCTCCGTTCCTGGTTAACATTTTCAATCTGAAAGTGCTTGGTCCTTTCTGATGTCTGACTCAACTTTGATAAAGGGAGTTTTGGTCTTCTTTTTCGAAGGCGACGACACGTGGGTGGAGGGTGAGTTATGGTAGAGTTTCTTGGAAGGGTTGTTGGTTTCTCCTTTTGTTCATTTTTTTCTTAGAGATGATTGGGGACGGTTTATGAAGAAGGATGTCGGTTTAGTAGGTGTTGTTGAGTATTTTTTAATATTATAATTGTTTGGGGAATTTGGTTTTGCCAGTTCACGTGGTTTGGCTGAGCGAATGTAATGGTGGTGACATCTGTGTTTGCTGTCGCGTTGAGTAGATCTGACATCGTTTGGTTTAGATTCAATATGATACTATTCATTGAGTTTCTTTCACGATTGTCATAGTTTTGTAATTATCATTGTGTAACTACTTTGTTACGAGTTATATTAACGGATGAAGTTAGTAAGACTTAGAAAATAGAGAATCTTTACCTTTTCGATTTTAGGGAATCTCTGTGTTTTAGATTTGAAAGCAGCATGATAAACAGCACTCTTCTTTTCTTCAGTTTTCTCTGGAGAACACGCATTATTATAATCCTCTTCGTTTGGATAGGAAATTGTCTCGAGATAAATCCGTGGCTGCAGCTGTCTTAAATAAGCGTACCGGTAACGCTTCTCTGACTCGTATGCCAAGTTACCGACTTTCGAATGGTAATCGCTGGGTCCTAAAACAGAAACGCGCTTCCTCGATAAGATGCTAACAATTTCGACGAGTGACTGAGTCGAGAACATAACAGAAATAATAATAATAAATAAATTTTATAATAATGAATAAATAACAATGAATAACTTTTTTAATGGAAAAATGTTTTACCTGGCCCAGTGTCGTCAGAAATTTTTGGAAAACGACCAACACAGGTGCCAAATGGCGCAGGGTAAATGGAGCCTGTACATTTTATTCGAACAGGAGAATCGTATTTACCTGGACCAGGTACATTTGATTCCGCTTTATCTTCGAATCTCTGTAATAAAGTATACATTTCTATAACTCGAAAATCTTCTGATAAAATTGTTTCCAAAAAACGAACCTTAGCAGTTTGTCCAAAAGGGGGTGGTTCTGTGACATAAGGGTCACACTTGCAATCGATCTTGAAGAATTTCTCGAAATTGCCCTTTACGTTATACGCATTTGGGGCTGGAAAATTCTATATTTATTTGAAAATTCTATAAAATTAAAATTCTATAAAAGTGTACTCCAAACATCACAATTGGCGAAGTATTTCAAAAACATACTTCAATATAATTTTATGTTCATATGATATTACCTCTCGGGCTTTTTTTCTGCACATTGTATCAAGGAAACGAGGCTGCCAAGAACTCATCCTCTTCGCTTCTCTTACTTTTTCATCTTGTGCTTGCGCGGCTGTTTTCTTCGCTTCGTGTTCGTAATCTCCAGGGCCTGGTGTCAGTGAGGGCGGAAGCTCGATTCTCCCTGTCATTCTGCTCCAAAAGTTTCCTTTGTAGAGCAATGTGGTGGCATTTGTTTCCTAAAAATTATATATTTTCTTTTTGAATATTTTTTTTATTCTACAAATTGCTTTATTTGGCTCGTTAACTTGTAAAGGAAAATACAGAGATTCTTACTCCTCGTGGGACGTTGTAAAAAAAAGTTGTTTTTTTTCTGAAGGGAGGGTTCTTTACTAAGCTTCCATTTTCGTTGATACTGTACGCCGTGTAATTTTTGTCTGGAATTGATGTAGGATTTGGAATAATCGAACGAGGAGGTCGAGTTAGCCATAGCTGCAATTTATTATCAAAATAAAGTGAATACACAATACACAAGATTCACAATGCACAAGACATACAAAGATACACAAGTTTAGAAACTAAATAAATATGTTACTTTTCCTGCAGGTCCTCTCCAGGTGCCAGGATGACATCTTATTTTTCGTGACTTAATTAAATCTGTAGCTACGTGATAATCCACTGGACCTGGTCCTTCGGGTATCTTTTCCTTAAATCTAGCATCTGTAAAATCGATGCTGACTCCGCCCTGTAATTTATCATTCTTTCATCACAAAGACTTAGCTGAATTCAATCTCGATAGATTTAATTTTTAGAAACTACGTTCTGGTATATGTCGTTGAGGTTCTTTTATATTGTACGTGCCAGGCCCTGGTAATCGTTCGGCATCTCTCGATATAGCAATAGTTCTCCTTTTTGATCCAGAGAGAAAGGGATAGCAATCAGCTGTGGAAATAATTTCATGTCATAACTTAGGATTTTGAAACACCGTGAATTACTTTTAATTATAGTACCAAGATGCCTTTTAGGCTCTGGCAAGTCCGATACATCGTAAGTTCCAGGTCCAATTTTAGGCGGTGTCTGAGTAATTAATTTTGGAAATCTTTTTGTTCTATCGTGTGCCATTCCCTCATAACTTTAAGAAAAAATATATACAGCGATGATGAAGTAGAAATTGTAACCTAATTAGCTGCACGTGTGGAACGCGTATGAACTGCGCTGAAAGTCGATCGAATCCAGTCAATCGAAATTTTTAATTCTCTAATGGAGTCCGATTATTCATTTTACTCCGTCAAGAATTCCACATATTTTAAAGATCCACTTGCTTTCGCTAATGAATCATCTTGGTGCAAGAAACATTATATTTGTTTGCAATAATTGTAACGGACGATGTATTCGCGCCCGAAGGACGCTGTTTTCACTTCTTTAACCTACTTTTTTACAACGTTCGCCTTGCATAAATTTTCGGTCAGGTCAGTTAATAATTTCGTTCTCGTTACGCGAAACCCATTAACGTTTTGACGCCGAAGTAAGAGATTATCGTTTGCATCAAATTGAAAACGATTCGCGGGCGCGCTTGCAATGAAAGTGAAGGGTTCTACGATGAACGACTTGAGTGTTTTGCAAGTTATATCTCTTATATTGCATCATTCAAGGAATGTTGCGTATCAGCGATCATAAGGAATTGTCATTCCATATAACATCGATTTCTTTTTTAAAAACCCAGTTCCTTTCGAATAATATTAAACTTGAAATTTTTGCTTCATATATGTAAATTACTTAATTCATCTGAGTTTCGTCGAAGGAGATATATTTTTTATAATAATTAGTTATATTAATTCTTTAATTTACTGTAGAAAAAGGTTGCATCTTATCGATACACAGAACTAAATGACCCATAGATCATTGGACAACGACGCATTCCCTTTAATACCAGCATTCTACGCTAGAGAGCGTCACGTGTACCGTTCAAAATTATGTTTGGTCGATAATTCGAGATGTTTCTCATTAAAACGTGGTAACGAAGTTCGTTGGTTTTCAACGTCAGTAGACGTTTCGTGTGATTTGTTCGTTGATATTAATTAAATATTCTTCTAATCTTGAAGAAAAATGACAAAGAAGGAGGAGAAATTCGATGGAATGTTGCTGGCTATGGCTCAGCAACACGAAGGCGGTGTGCAAGAGGTGAGTCTTGTTTCGTCGCCAGCTTAGGTTATGTCTCACTTGGAGAAACATCATTATTTTTAAAATAACTTTCCCATTATTAATGAAATACCGTTTACTTTGTAGCTCCTAGACACAATCTTCAGTTTTCTTGCGAGGAAAACGGATTTCTACACGGGAGGAGGGGAAGGAGCTGCAGAGAAGGTAATTGTTCTTCGTCTATGACTTTAAACAATGTCGTGTGATGTTGTAAATGATTTCATCACTTCTTGTGGATTTTATAATTCACATTACGATCTTTGTATTTGACTGTAGCTTGTTATGAGTAAATTTAAGAAGCACGAAGCTACGGCTGTTACCAAAGCAGCTGGTGAAAAGGCAGAGCGTGCAGAGCAAGAGAGACGTCGCAAAGAAAGAATAGAAAAGAGAAAGAAAGAAGAAAAGGCTAAGGAGGAAAAGTTCTACTCAGAGTCAAAGATTGTCGAACTGACTGATGAACAGGCTGTTAAGTTACAAGAAGAGATAGACAATAAGGTATGCAATTATGATTAGCAAAATTGAGGTTATATTAAAGAAATTATTTTGATTACACTCTGCGGTTCTGGTTACAGAAATCGGCAAAAGAATCACTTGCTGTTCCTGGTCCAAGTGGTGATAATGCGCATAATGATAATAATGAGCATAATAGTGATAATGCGCATAATGGTAAAAATGAGGAAATAGAAGATGAGGAAGAAGATGAGAAGGAAAAGAACAAACTTCGGCCTAATAGTGGAAATGGCGCAGACTTGCCCAATTACAGATGGACTCAGACACTTCAGGATTTGGAGGTAAGTAATATCATGCATGTAAATAAATTTTCGATTTCTTATTCTCTGAAATATTTTTTTGACATCAAAATGGCAGAATGTTTATTAATACACAGTATAAAGGAAGTCAATCTTGTAATCTCTTATATTTAGGATTATGTAATGTATTTGTTAATACCATTTCGTAGGATAACCTTCTATTTTCTTAAAGATTATCACGTTTAACTCCGGAAAAAGTCGTAAAATATAAAATGCTCTAATTTATTTTTTTTATATTTTACCGTATGTTTTTAGAACAGAACTTTTTCGAATATCTAACGATACGATAGTAACTAAACAATAATGCATTATGCAGTCTTAGAAAGTACTTTTTTTTCGTCTATCATTGTTAGAAATATCTTTCTACATATATTTGTTTTTTAAGTAAAAGAGAAGAAGCAAATAGAGTATCGCAATATATAATAATATTAGGAGGATAGAAGGGACAGGGGTGAAATAAAACACATCCTGATTTTCTTCATGGTTCGACAGTTTCTTGTTGAATCGACGATTAATTAATACGCAAGTAATATCACAGTTTCGGGTCAGCGATCGACACGATCGCTGCTCATTGCTTTTCCGTACATTCCCTGGAACACGACACCCTGGCATGCGGAATCCAGGTTTGATTCAAGCGTTCTTTCTGTTAGTAACAATTAAATAACGACCCCTAAAAATTAACACATATCCGCTTATCTTACTCCCATCTCGTCGATTGTTCCGAACCGTCAACGTTAATCGAAGAAATACTTGTGCGTATGACTTACTAAATGTTTCGCTGGACGACGACTTGTCCAGCTTACAATTAATATTTTCCTTTTACAATCTTATCGTCCTTAAATCTAATTTAAATTAGATTTAAATCAGAAATTTACATTTCAGAAACATCTTAATTTAAATTTAATTTAAATTAATAATTTTCACAAATCGATTCAAAGAAATGATGATTCGTACATTTTATTTAATACGTTATCGTCTGATCTTAATTATAGAAAGGGAAGGATAGTAGAAGAAATATTGATCGAATTTCGAAGGACGCGGATCGGCCTCCTCGCCAGATAATCGAGTGGCTCAATTTAGGAGTTAGGATCGCATTCGTGCTATTTATACGGCCTTACCTAAAGCTAGCTCATTACATGAATGTAATTACTGAGTTTTCACGTACCGCACGTCAAATACGGTGCAATACAGCCTTTGAAACTTTGTCTCTGACCGAGAACGTCTAATCGAGTTGTCCTAACACTCTAAGTGATAATATACATATACATTATAAATACGAATAATTCCATCGATTGTAATCGACAATCTTAATATCAAATGATTCGCAGAGATCGATACATCCCTGATTCCATTCTTCAATGTTGACTCGCAGTTTGCACTCTTTTGTCTCGTCGTTAGCATAGTCTTCTACAGGATGATCCCACGATCGCTGCATTCGCCAATTTTTATAGGCCTAGTGGTACTTGTCGCGAATTCTCACTGTAATCAGAAGCAAAAAGCACCGGAGACTGGTGGAGACTAGACTTTAAAACATTCGGTATGGGTAGCATTGTTAAAAGATTGAAGAGCCTCTGAAGTGGAGCTTTTGAATCAATTAACATCACTACGAGTAGTACTCACTTTCCATGTAGAGAATCCCGAGAAGCAGGCCGACCATGAATAGAAAGCTCATCGTGCAGACGAGCACGGTGAGCTGATTTCTCGCGCAGCAGGACTTCCTGTAAACGGTCGTCGGTCTGCCTAGGCCGTTCACTACGGTGAAGTGAGTGCTGCTCGCAACCGATGCGGTGTCCATCTGTTTCGGCGCCGTCACCGTAGGCGGATGAATCGCCGCGAGATTGGCTAGGTTAGCGGCTGTCAGAAGTAACGTACCCGATGCGGCACTCTGTAATACAAGAATGTTATTTAATCGCTCGGTTATTGAACTTTCTACTTGAAATTGAATAATTGGTTAATTTCAGTCTCCTGAATGATTAGTCTTACACTTAATGATTCATTAGATTTATTGATTATATTAATTTAATTTTGTGGGGTTGTTATGGCTTCTTAAACCTCGAGACTTCTGATACCTAATCTTTTCATTTATTTGTTTAGCTTCAATGGTTACATTTATTGATTATACTAATTGTACTTCTTTCTAACATTTATTAGGATTTCTGAATTCTTTTACAATGGGATAATTTAACCGTCAAAATATCAAGGTAGGGTGCTCAATATTCCTTCAAAGGATCTCATGTTTTTCCTCATAATTGTATCAGTTTATATTATCTTATTTTCTCATAACTGTTTTTCCAGTGACTCTGACTAAGAATTATGAATATTATTTGCTATAAATCTTCACTCATCAAATAAGTCTAATTGTAGTCATAGATGTGTTACATTTACTTTATAATTTTTAAGGTACCAAGAATTAATTTCAACTAGCTTTTCATTTACGTTCTTCAACTTCTTCTAAACTCCAAATACATGATCTATCGATGCACGCTTACGTGTGTACTGGCAGTGGATCCTTGCGACGAGGTGGATCCTCTGGATGGCGAGTTTGGGTGCAGATGATGAGCCCAGCTACCATTTTCGCTATCCCTCTCGCTTCGTCCCACCAAGGACGGCCTTGGGATGTGCCAGGAAAGCGGGCTGCCCGCTACTGCTGTCGTAGCCGCCGTCGCCTCGATCTGAAAGCAACGTAAATCGACGTGAAGCTTTGATTGCATAAGCGATAATGTCGCGGCGATTACGCTTCTGCCTCGCCCGCATGTCCTCCACCTGCAACCGCGTGTTGTTTATCTCACGCCAACAGAACATTACTCTATATGTATCCACCACGTTATCTGAGTTTCATCTGTTCGACGAACAGGCTCGTGGTCCGATTCGATTGACCAATCAGCAGATTAAATAGCTGTTTAAACCTGCTGTATTATATCCTGAGCGAACGTTCTTTGCAAATGTATCTAGTCTTTTTTACTAATACGATTCTATTTTACAGTCGTGTAAATTGTACGTCGATGATATACTAATTAACCGACGAAACAATTGGGAACTTTGGACACATAGACTTTCTCGTTAACCAAGTATTGTATTCATTCGCTTGTTTCCTTGTGTTCGCGTCATAAGCAAGTTTTACATACCAAAGAACGTTGTTTTCGAAAGGCTGTCGCAATGGCTTATTGTTCTAGCTCGGTCCCATCTGCGGGTATCCGTATCGCGCGTTTCACCGCATCGAAATACCAGCGGGGATGATGTACCGCGACCTAACTAAATCGTACACTCTTCGCTTCGATCGAGTTCACTTCAAACGAGAGAAGAGAATAGAAGAGGAGTGGTTATCGAGGAATGGTTCTTAGAACGAGTAATCTTTCTGTAATATTTTCCTCACAACAGACATATACCTTCTAGAATTTTTTTTTTCTATACTGAATCTTCATCTTTATTCTGTTCTTTGGACTTTTATTTATCCTTGCGGCTTTCAAACTCTAATTTACCCCTATGCTCTTCAAACCCTCATTCACGTCATCTTATGTGTTCTTTTCTACAATCACCTGACTAACAAGAAGGATTTACACACCATCGTATTTGTTGTGTGCCAAATATGATTTAGTCGGTCAATAACTTAGTAGCATTATGAGTTTCTTCAGAAGGTCACCAAGAGACTTCAGCTCCTCGCATATCCCAGTTCGAGTTTTGGTCATTTTAACAAACTATTACTGAGTATACCAAATAATATTAAACGCCATCATCTATAATACTCTCATTTCGAACAAAAATGATGCACTTTGCAATGGAGCAACGTTCAGAGCCGAACGAGTCCTCGATTGCGCTACCACTCGGAGCTCGAAGGAAGATTTTCGGGGGACCAAGCTCCCGATATTCCGGTTTGATCGTTGCACAACGCTGGTACTCTCGAATTCCTCTGTGCAGCTCGTTGCTTCGAATGTAATTCTCTGGTCGCATCTTGGTCGTCTTCGTCGTTGTCTCGTCGTGTCGTCGTGTGTTTCCTCGACTCTTGAAGCATGCCTGGAGGTGTACGGCCGCGAAACGTTTTCAGGGCCAAGCCGGGGATAGCAGCGCGAGCATTTCCGCGACTTTGACACTGGCTTGGCCCGTTGGCTCGGCTCGTGCGTACGCACGTCGATTACGCCAGTTAATTGGCCATTTTCGCACGTAAATCAGCCGCGTTTCGCACCGAACCTGTGGCCTACCTTCGCCGCACACTGGCCACCGCCCAAGGTCCGAACTCGGCTTGCTTCTTTTTTCGAGTCGCTTTTTCACTCGGATACGGTTCGAAGTATCGAGTCTCTAATGGAACGCGAGCCGACCCACGATTTATGCGTCCTGTCGGGCGTGGCCGATTCAGAAAATAACGTGGAAGCAGCCTTGCACCGCATTTTTGCCGCCGGTGCCTCGCGGATCTTCCGGGACTCGCCGGAGCACCGACCACCTGGTATTTTTAGTCTTGGAGTCTCTTGTTCATTCCATTGTTAGGTCTTTAAGAGATTGATTCAGTCGGAGATGCATATGTTACATGATTTACAAGGATTAGTTTTGTCTTAAATGATTTGAGGGACATTTTGTGTTAGGTCAGAATTACAGTTCTATTATTTGACAAAGATAATAGTTTCTTCAGCCGATGATATAATTGGAGAATTATACTACTAGATCGCTCTACAAGTTTGAGGATCCTGTTTAAAACAATGCGATTTTTATAAAGGTAGAATAGGAAACTTGATAAAAGATCACTGATACGATATTATTCGTGAATTATCAACACAGAATAAAGCTATTAGGATTAAACTTACTGCAATAATCAAGTCAAGCAACTTTGAATCCTCCATTTTAACTCTGAATAATCTACTGATATCTCTTTAGCAACATTGACATTTTGCAAATTGTTCTCGCTGATATAAAAGGAAGATGACCACTGTATCGTTAACGTTGTCAATGAACATTTCGAAATATAACTTTCTGCTTTCGAAAAATTTCACTGCAAAGGACTACTGAGATCACTGATCGATTGTATCAAGAAATCGTCAGAGTGCAAGATACCAAAACATGGACCTAACAATTAATACGACATATCGTATAAATCGCTATAGAAGATACTTGAAAGACATTCGTTGGCGAAATTACATAGGCTGGAATGAAAAGATACGAGTGAAATTGCGCAAAGCTCCTAGACAATGGAGGAGAATGGCGCCGTATTTGTCGGAATCGAAGTTTCATAACTGAATCTCGATACCCGACGGCGCGTTCTCGGTGACAGGTATTCGTTGCCGAGCTGGTATATCTCGAAATTTTTCGAGACGATGCGAGAGGCAAAAGAGTCGGATACTCGAGCCGGAGCAAGAAGAAAAACCCGTGCACCCGAGCGGGAACCGAGACCAAGACAGAGAGAATGGCCTGGGCGACGCTCAAAGAGAGGCGTCGTTAAGAATTTTTGTGGAATTCAATACACTGGTCAGCCTCGAAGCGCTGCACCTGTGCTGGGACCGGGTAACGCGACACTCTGAAACTCGCCACTCTTTTTTCGTTCTCCCATCGTTGTTTCTGTATCATCTCGAGGGGTTGAACGATTTTGATTAATCGTCCTCTTCATGTATCAAGAACGATTAACATTGACAGAGAGTATCGTTGTAGTGAAAAGTAACGACCGGTCAGGGGAGGATCTTTAAGATAAGTTGTAAATATCTTCGAATAAATAAATATTCGAAATGGGGATGATTTCTTGATCGCAACATGTTAAAATATTTTGATATATCAATATATTAAAGTATATTTTTATCGTATTATATACGTTCGGTGATTTGAGTTTTAACGTCTTCTGAGGAATGTGAGTTCGAGTTTTAACGTCTTCCGAGGAATGTGAGTTTGAGTTCTGGGTATTCCCCACTCTTCTTTATCTGATGTCACATTTTTTGATTAATGTGTTTCGTAAAGTAGTCTTGGTATTTCAGTGGAAGGAGAAGAGGCGTAACCTATTTTCTTAAGCACACAAAAGTGACAATAATTATAATTTGATGGCAAAGTAATATAATTGCTGATCATGCGTGGTTCTCTACTAAACCTGTTGTCTAGGTTTCTCGTAGCTCGGACCGTTGTTAATATATTCCGAAGTCATTATCTTTATAAACTAATTATAACTGTTTAACATTACTAGAATGGCTAAACGGTCGGCAAATATTTTCAAAGAAACGTTAAAACGAATTATCTCGTTTCAAGGGCAGAATATATTCGGTCATCGATCTTTGTTCCCTCTCATCTCGTGTTCCCCTCTTTTGAAGAATTCATTTGCCTAATCTTTAAGTAACCTTAAGACATTCTTCGATTTTGAGAAGACTCTGATAGAACATTAAGGAGTCAGTGCTTTTTATTGCTTCCTCGGAAACGTTTTGTTTCTCCCGGCTCTTGTCGGCTACACAAAAAATACGTCCGCCAAGAAGCCAGTGACTCGGTTGGAATTTAACACTGGTCTTGGAATATCGCTTGAATATTCGTTAACCGGTTGTACGAACGCGAGCTGTGCAGGTCGAGGATCATCATCCAGGAGCGCCACGTCAGTCGATACCTCGAGGTACGTTTTCTCGTTACCGATACCGCGAACGGGTAGAGAAGTTGGCGTCTAATGAGCGTCGCACGCGGATGCGTGAACGATCATAAAAAGATATATGTTACAAGGTAGCGATAACAGATTCCGTGGTTTGACCTTGTTCATCCCGTGGCAGATCGCTTTCGCGAGCGAGCAGATCGCATCGGTGAAACTCGAGGAAGAGGAACGAATCGGTTTAGGAATGGCCGTTCTTGAAGTTTCAAGCCATCTGGCTTTAGACATTGTTTCTTTTTCATTTTCGGAGCAATTGGTCATTCGGTGATGATACTGGAATTCGCACGATGAATTTATACGATTTAATTAAGATAGAGATAATTATGACGAAAATGGTAGAATAGTAGAAATAATATGAGGGATTAGATGGAAAATAAAAGTTATAACTTTCTTCATTTTTTTGTAACGATGGAATATTTGGTAATAATAGGTGTCGGTATTCGTGTGATAAATTTATATAATGTTATTAAGACAGGAATAATTAGATAGATAATAAAAAAATACAGAGAATGTAGAATGGAAGGCTAGATAGGAAATTTTTTTTACAGAGATTAAATCACTAGTAATAATAATGGAATTTACATGTCAAATTTATATAACGTAATTAAAACAGGGACAATTAAGAAGGAAATAAAGAATTTTACAAGCCAGGTTTCTATAACGCCACGTATTTTATGATATCCTGAGATCTAGTTCGATTATTTCTACCTTTTTCCCGTTATGGAAAGACATAAACATTTTTTGGAGCAAATTTTTATAAACTCAAAGTCGACAACCCGGTTTATTAAAAGTAGTTCCGTAATCACCCGGGATTCCCAACGTTGGATATTTACGTTTCAGAGCGAAAGAAAGCGTTGTTGTTTGACAATTTATAAGAACATACCGCTAATTCCACGAAAAGGCACGATATTTACAAGGAATTTCAATAAAATACGCACTCATGAATATGTTGAGTCATTTCGGCTTTGCTGAGCATAGAATGAGCTTGTTTCTTCTATTCGACACCTACGATCGGGCGAACCGGATTTCACATTGCACCTCCGCTCGTTCACCCTCGATGAATTCAAACTTGAATATTTTGTATAATATATCTGGTAATAAAATTAAACTGTTCTTCATTTTTTTTTCGCTATTCATCGAAATCTTATTCTGACATTTAGTATTTTCCAGTTTGATATTTCTTGAGAGAATTATTATTATTTATAATGATAGAGGTATCTCAACAAATTGTCTATACAGTTGATAAACAAACGAATAGAAAGTTTGTTATTAACGAAAGAATATAATATTTGACTCGACAACTTTCGATAATTATCGGTCATTTCTTCAATATACCTTTAAATTTTCGTAAATGCTGTTATTAACCAAATCACAGCGACCTGTTTAAAGCAGTTTCTATTGCTCTTTAATACGTATGTATTTACGAGCACGTTACGTGTCACCAGGTGAGCTAAGTGTTACGTTACGATTATGCTGTTAGAACGTTACGTGACATTTAAACATCTCCATGTTTCGTAGTGAGGAAATTACGAAGACCTGGATCTGTTACCCTTTGCATATTAGTTTACCTTTACGCTCCTCGCAATTTAGAAGTTGGTATTAGCACAAATGGAATATCTAAACACACAATGTGAAAATATTTCTTGGAAGTACGATCGTTTTGAGATCATTATGAGATTACTAGTTGAAATGGCCTAAGACACATCTGCACTGCAATTCAATCATCTCGTAACCAATTAATCATTTCAACATTCTTTCTTAAGGTGAACGAAATTAAAATAGGGTTCCTTATGTCGTTAAAGAACTAAAAAAGGGAAACTCAGAACTCGTATTCCTATCGGAAAAACAGCCCAGCCGACAACCTATTATTTGCCACTATAAAGATCACCTAGGGAGGTAATAATTTTAATAATACACAAGTTTCGACATGGTCTCATTTCCATCCGCGACGGCGTCTTCGAGCGCGGCCCATTTTCACGCCGATCTCGCGCCGCGTTGCCTCACAGAAAACATAAATCTAAGGCCCGTTTGCCACGATCGTCTACATATTTTGCAACTCGCGAGCTGGGCTCATTACATCGACTATTGCACGATGCTTCACTTTGTTTACCACGAGATCCACGGCGGTTCTTCCAATAGAAAAGAGAAGTCACAACGGCGAAGTCGAATGAAAAAAAGGACAGAGGTCGCTGCCCTCACTGTATCGCGATCTTTGATATTTGGTATGATAATCTGCTCATCGATATTGGAGATACGCATTGACTTTCGATATTTCCATCAAATCATTTGCAGTGGTCGAACATTCTCGTCCTTGAGACTCCGTGTGTCTGTTGGCTCTAAACTAGACAGAACGCGGGCATCTCGTGGATTATGAAAGAGCTCGAGCGAGCGTTACGAAGGGAGATTCTACCGTCTGTGAAATCGTTGCGCGCCTCCTGTCGTGCACAGCGAAGACGAAGATTCATGGCGAATAATATACGGGATTTAGAATAGATTCTAGAGACTTCGTTAACGAGACCGTATTGAATTCCGTGTATTATCGGTTTGATAGAAGAGTGATATATCCGGAGATATTTGCAAGAACTGGCTGTGGAAGCATTTAAATAGTCAGTCAATTATCCATCATGTTAATAGGCTCTAATAAATATTACAATTTATGTAATAATAAGCTCATTAAATTAATGAGATTAATAGAAACGTGGTGCAAATACTTCTTGCAGTTTAAAACTGATAGAATTCATTGAATTTATATAATTATTAAAAAAATGAAATTATAAATTGTAAAAGGAAACGAATTTTTTGCTAAAATAGTTTGCTAACCATTGCTAAATAGTTGGGTAATTAACAACTTTCCATTTCAAACCGACTTCTTCAAAAAAATCTTCTCGCAATAATTGTATCACTTTCCTAGCGAACCAATGAATTCAAAGTGAAATGTTTGACGCGAAATGATCCGAGAATTAAAATGATCGACGAGTGGAAGAAGCTTCTACACCGATTTCTAGCGAGCCTGCTTAATAGCCTTGGCGGCTATCTAGATGGAATAGCGATCGCGAAGTAATTATTTCGTCGCTTATATTCACTATATTCATTGGTGCAATGTTACGGGGATGGCTTTCAAACGATTTTAATGATCCCGGACGTAATTAGTTCCGAACATCGTACAGGTATCGCCGGTTTCAGGTCGTTTCCGTGATGACAAGGTCTCTGTTCTATGTCCCAAGTAGTTTTTACGATTTGTCCTCGTGTCTCGGAGAAGCGTGAAAAGTGTAACAAGAATCGTTTAGTGAGATCTAAAGCGTTCTTCTGACCTTCCTCCTTCCACGAGGTCGCTTTGATTGCCAATTAACAGATACCAAACCGATCGAAAATAGGTCGATCAATCGAAATCAGATACACCTGTCATTATTATAATTACACGCATGACTGAGCGCCTTTGATCTCGTTATGGGATATTTGTTGCAGTCGTTCCAGCAAATTCAGTGTTTAATAGAGTAAAGAGTCTAATAATTTAAAGATAACATAATATACCGATTAAATGTCAATGTCTCGTGACAGTGAAAAAAGTTCTTGTACAAAAATGTCGTTTAAGGCTCATTTTCCAGGTTACAAACAATTAAATCATCCTCCGATTTTATACCTTGTATAGATGCGTATGCCTATTTCGGAAGTCAAGATAGTTATTTATTTCTAGTTAGACTTTTATCGCAATTTTTTTTAGAGAAAAGAACGTTCCTCTTTACGCTCTATTCATTGCGTTGCACATTTGACATTTCTCGCTGAAAGGAATTGCAAACATTTTGGAAAGTTTCCAATATATGCTGGATTGTTTCTCAATCATCTTGAACTCTACATTGACATACATAAAATACTTGTATTTCTTTCAGGGTTAATTTTGTAACCTGTGGCTATAGAACATTTCTCCTTATATTTAATTATTTGCTGTTCTTTTTTTCTCTAATAACCTTTAAACATACTAGTTCCTCCACCCTGTTGAAATTTCACAATAACAAGAAAGCATGTTTGTCTCGTGTACGAGCTCTTGACAAATACCGGTCGCTGAATAGGTAACCGGTGAGAAGGAAAGTCGTTATGCGGAGAGAATCTTCGAGAGTCTGTAAAATAAAGAAGCGTTCGGAGGAGAGGAAGAAAGCCGTTTCCTGATGGCGAATGTCTGTTTCACGTATACGAATCGTTTCGAGCGTAGTGTGCGTACGCGTTCTACGGTTTTCACCAGCAGAACGAACGCGCTTATCTTTGGATAAGCAGTAGTGGCTGTTGCATGAGCAGTCGAAGGACTGTTAAAAATCGAAACGCCACGTCGTTCCACTTCCGCGAGTTGCGACCCAGCTCCAGCTCTGGGACCTTGTTTGCGAATTTACCCGCCTATTTCGTAACGCGCCTGGCACCGTTTCGGAATATATCTGAGGACAAGAAATTAACAGAAGCTCGTATATCGATACCACTGATTTATTTTGTAAAAAGAACACGGTGGTATCGGGAATTGTCCGGTTATCTGAATTTAGTTTATACGTATACAGTGACTGACGAAAGTATCGAAACGCTTGTAGATTTTTTTTATAGATATATGTATTATGTTGTACGAAACACATTTAGAAATTTCATTAGCATCGTTACGAGACTGGGCTATCATGTTTATATCGAAGTAAATAAATACTTTAGACGACTGTTTACGCTGTATATACTAATTTTTTTTACAGAATATACATATGTTTCCAGTAAATGTCTTGCAACTTCTATAAAATAGTTTCGAAGTTGTTGAAAATTTCACCAATCATGGCAGTCGTATCTCGTTATAATGCTAATGAAATTTCAAAATATTTTATATAACACATTCAATATACAAGAATTTTCTATATCTGTAAATGTAAATATCTAAATACTTTGGAGCCACTGTGTGACTGAAATTTATATGATTTTTCCTGTGATTTGGCATTCGGTTAAGAAGAATTCAGATATAACAAGAGAAGAAAGAAAGTTTCGAAGTGATACTTATGTACTTGAATACTAGTAATTTTTGTATTAGATGGTTTTTACTACGTCGTAAACATGATTCATATATCCATTGCTCTCGTCAATTATAATTCTGTCTTGTAAAATTATGATGTCATTTAGTGTCGTTTACCATCTAAGCTTTCTTCGCTGTGTATAGATTCAATCTGCAGTTTACTCAATCAGATACGAAATAAAATGTCGTTCCAATAAATGAGGTTCTATTGTTCGTCGATTGTTGGTCAAGGTTCCCAGCGAACGCTTTAAATGGTTCTTGATTATCCTACGAGTACCTTTGTCTTATGATTTTTGTACTTATTGTCTTCGAATATTTTAATGTTTGAATATGCATGATTAAAGATGAATATGTTTGGAACAGTAATCAATTTAAGAAACTATTTGGGACCCATATAATTACAGTATAATTTACTGTAATTTTCAAACTTTCTTCGTTGAAGAATGGCTGACTATCCGTTTAGCTTGAAAAATTCTCAGATTTTAGTTGAATCGTCGATTTGCTGGTGAGTGAATGGAACACTTAACCTCTGTTTCATCGTCAGCGTATAATTAAATCCAAGCTTTCCAGGTGAACCATGGCACCGTTTGTCTTCGTCGCGATGCGTCAACGTTATGTCACTGGGTGTACGCGCGCAAATTTAATTAGTCCGAGTAATTTGCACGCTTGGCTACTCTTCCCTTGTTTTTCTTTAGCAGAATTCGCCAGTCGTTTGTCTTCATTATCCTTCGCTCGAGTACCGTCCACATAATCTGTCACATATAATGGGAGAGTCAGCGAGTGTAACAATCGTTGTTATCTTCTTCACTCCAATTTTTCAATCTTCCTGCTTCGTGAATGAAATATTTAATCGCGAATTAAACGCTCGATCTCTCATCATCGTCGGTTTCTCAAGAGAAATAAGATATTTCTAAACAACAAACACATCGTAACGGGAACTTTCCATTTCGTTTATCCAGTAATAAACTATACACGAAATCCTGCTCGTGCGTTTTTAATTCCAAACTTTCGACAGCTTTCTACTTCTCTGCGAAAAGGAATATTATCGATCGAAGCGAGATTCATCGCTATCGCGATCGATAACTTCATGATGCTTTATCATCGATCTCGTTCATTTATCGCGAGCACTGCCCGCGGCGTCGACCTCAAACCGAGTCGCAAACCAATCGAACACCCTGGTCCGATCCAACTCTCTGAAATTCTTTTCTACCTGAAAGAAAAAGCTTGTGTATAAATTCATAAATCAACGCGACGCGCGAGGCTATAAATAAACCAGTCAAGAATCCATTGATTTCATAACAGCGAGGCAATTCTGTTTGCAAATTATTTACGCGTCTCCCAGCCGTTTCTCGTGATCTGCCTCGATCCCGAGTACGTTTACTCCGTGATAATAGCTATGGCCGATGATGATGCTCGGCGCCGCCACGTCCTCCGTCATCGTCGCGAAATGTCACGAGCACGCTTCGCCGAATCCGGAGGAACTTGTTGCTGGTCGATTCTAAACCTTCTCTAGGTCATTTGGAAACGATCGATTCTGGTCCATTTGCATTTACAACGTAAATAAGGAGTACGTTCCGAAATTGTGACATCGAGGCAAACACGTGTCGTGAGACCTAATAGTTGTAAACGACGTTTGTCAACCTTATCCCTCCTATAAATATATCTTCCTCCTTCGAGTCTGTTTCTTCTTGCTTTCTTCGGTCTCGAGAATCGACGCGTCTAATACACGTCGCGGCGGTGACCGTTGAAGTAGAAGCGGCGTGTCATGATCAGACACGGAGTGATCATAGCTTGGACGCGAGTGACGTGTGTGAATATATGGCAATACTGGTTCTTACGGTTCTTCTATAATGATCATTCTTTGAAAGTAAAATTATAGTGGTCTATAAATGGTGCCGTGTAGGTTAGGTTAATGTACAGTACTGGGCAAATACTAAGATCATGTACGAAGTTGAAATGTTTTGTTTTTACGAGTGGATGTGAAGATACCTTGAATCTTAAATTTATTCTTTGTTAAGTATTGAATTCAGGAATTATTGATGATTGATATTTGTTATGAAAGTATTAATAATTATCATATATATTTATTTCTCATGGCTCATCTAAAGTCGTTTTGGAAAGTTACAAACATGATACCATAAAGGGGATATTGCTTCTACATAATGATTAATATTTCCTAAAAATATGATCAATTAGTGTTGCAAAATTACTGTCGTAGATGATCTAAGACTTTTGCATATACGGTCCTGTAAATTTAGGCAAGCAGATAGGTGTCTTTGTAAATTGGAAACAGCAGGACCCGTTAGAAAACTGTCACGTCGTGGTGTCTTGAAACGAATGAAAGTTCGACACGCGTCGCTTCTATCACGCAATCTAATGAAATATGCTTCCTTAATGAAGCAGCACAAGACGAATTATATAATTACGCCGTTGTCGCTGTCATCGTTATCCAATAATTGTTTTCGGATTATAGATGGAGATCGCAAATCAATGTTTATCTCTTATTTACACAAAAATATATTTAATACTTTCATTGTTCGTCAACATAATTTAAACCTGTATTTGACATTCTGTAAAGCTGTCATGCATTCTTTTATTTAATAATTAATGAGAAAAACACCTGTTTTTATTGACGATCTTGTTCTCAAAGTAACTCGCTGTCACAATAAAGCACCCGTGAGTGTTGCACGAATCAATGTCGCGATCTCGTGAATTCCTTCCCCGAGGCGACATTTGCATGCAACAAGAGAAAGCACTTCATATTGCAAAATCGATTTCTCTGCTTCGACCTTAGACGAAAACACTCCAGCTTTTCCCCTCGGTTGATCGATGACCTTGTATCAAACCTTGACTTGACAAATCCAACGAAGATTCGTGGCTACTCCGTTTAATAGTTTTGGATATTTTCGAATTTTATCTAATCCGCTAATAAACAATGTCGTTTCGTCAGTTGATGACTGGTGAGCGAATAAACGAGCCTTCCAAATATCAAGATGGAAAGTGAAATCCTCGATTCCGCACCAGCGTAAGTTCCTCTTAAGGTCAACGACTGAGAATTGTTTTCACACACAGATCGATTAGTACTCTAATCTTCCAGGGACACGGATACTCAACCGTTCATAGCTCGATAGCTGTTCACTGTTGACGACACTAACACTTCTCGGTTGACAAATGCGAAGACGATTAATCGCGCATGGATGATAAAGGACGATTCTGATTAAAAATTCGTCGTCGTGGAAACGTGTCGACCAATATTTTAATTCCATATTTAACATGCGAAGGTTATCGATGTTAATAGGATTTGCTGAACGAAGTTGTCTGTATTCAAAGGTTAATATGTTTCTAACGTATATTTTGATTCTCAATTTTGTAATATTCACACATTTAAAAACATAATTTTGTTACATTCAGATCTTCAGTCAAAAATATCAATTTTCGTTTCATTCATATTTTCAACCGGTCGTGAATGCAAAATTTCGGATTAACATTCGGGAAATGTTTCTAAAAAGTATTTGATACGTTGTCGACCTTTACGAATTTTTCTCAAATGACTAATTTCGTTCACCAGCTTTCCGTTTTTAATCGTCGCGCATGACTGATCACGCGAGTGGAACACGCGGCATTTTGCTCGAGTCGAATCGAGTTGCAACTCTGAAGTTCTGGTGTACGCGCGCGGTGCAATGATGAAATAAACGCGTACGTTCTAAATTGTAGGTTCGCGCTAAAGATCGCGGCCACAGTTCCGAGAGATATCGCGATGTTATGTAAATGATCGATAACGAAGGCTGAATCGACACGGATCGTATCTTGCTTCTTCGACTTGCAATCTGCGTTACGAGATGCATTCATGAAATCCATTCGAACGGCAGATCTCGAGCGGACGATCAATTATATCTCGTTGATTTAAACGCGGCGTTTCCCAAAATGGTTACTTTGTTTTTAACCTTTTGCAAACCGCTTTCTGTTTGAGTTTCACCGTCGAATCCGTACAAGGTGAACGCGGTACATAAATCAGGCTAACTTCCTCCTATGATTAAGTTCCTTCCTAATATTTGTGAATTAATGTGTATACATTAACTATATATATTGATGTATATCGATAAGGCCGATCAAAGTTCTAGATAATCGGCAATGTTACACAAGGATGTATTGCAAAAGATTCTGCTTGCCAATAAGTATTCAGCTGGTCAATATTTAACCTGCTAATTGAGAAAGTTGTCTTGTATTTAATCTCGAGATTAATAACTTGATTATTGTGGGATAGGCTGTTTGTAATGCTTCGTTCTTTTGTCTTATATATTATACATTGGAGTTTCTTTTATTCGAACTTCATTTATTGGGACGAAGGTTGAATCAGTGTCTGATTAAACGAATTCTCGTCGACTGAATTTACTTGGCTGAACTTGAACTTCTATTTTATAAGAATGAAAGATCACGGATAGTGAATAAAATTAATGAATTCCTATTATATAATCAATTAGACAAATGAAATTCTGCTCTGAACGATAGCAAAGAATGAAAATCCTTCTTTATTCTTCAAGTTGTTTTATTTAAAACATATAAGTCTTCGTGATAAATCAGAATTAAATCTTTCACGATGCCTAACAAGTAATTTACACTTAGCATAGAATCAGTTTAATTCACAGTAGTAAATCCTAGATTTATCGTAGTTCGAGTAATAAACTTGGAATTCCAGCTAGGATTCTTACGCCTCGAGAAGCAATCGCGGTCCATGCTCGTAAACGTTAGGACGGTGAAGGAATTATGAAACGCGAATGTGAGAAACGGCCTACAGGTGGCTTGGTTACCGGCTTCTCGAGAATCAACCTGGAGCTACGGAATTATGGAAATCGTTTTTCAACGCGAGCCGTGTAGCACTACTTCTATCGCGTAACGCCTACACGTTCTACTGTATGTCAGTTCTATTCGTTTCTTTTCCTTTTAATATAATAACCAACCAAACGCTTGTTCGGTAGATCGTATTTAAAGTTAAGTCACTGCTGCGGGCATGAAAGTTCAATTCGTTGAATTTCGATTCCACTGACAATTGCTAGTTGCTGGTTTTCTCATTTAGGCGACTAACAACCACTTTTAATATCGAGTCATATGGTAAACTATGATCTACTCACTTAGGATCATATTCGAGGATCTTTATTTTAATTTTAAATTTTATTTCAATTCCTGAGACTGAAGTTTAAGTATCCGCTGTAAATCATGAATTTTAAATTACATACACATCTTTTTAAATTTTTAATATTCTACCACTTTATTCATACAACATCCAAGTTAAATCGTATTTCCATTCTTCTAATCTCGAAAGAAACGTAACAACGAGATAGTGAATATTTATACAAATTCAAATTTTTATGCATACATCAAAATGCATCTGATTTTTCCTCTAGATATTATAATGAATGCTTTATTTTTTTCACATTGAAGTTCCTAATGAATTCATGAAGGTCTCCAGTCTAATAATATTTGTCCTAAGACTTTTGTATGTAACGTATCGGAATGTAAAGTATCTCGTTGTTTTTCGTATTAACCATACTGCTTCAAGAAAGTGTAGCTACAAAACAAATAATAAGTGGACGGGTTGAACCTTAATCGGAATACGCGTTCTCGATGTTCGATTTTTCGTGGAAAGTTGCAAACGAATTTCTCACGAGCGACGCGTCGCAGCAGGCAGGTTTTATTGCACAATACGCGTGTACCGTAATTTGTTCGCGATTCGTCGCCGTGGTAATCGCGGCGTGGCTTTCGTGCGCGTTATTTTCTACGAATATCTGGGAACGATATTGTCCTTCGTTTCCCAACTAACATCTAGTGCGTCGACGTTGTCGCGGTGTACTCGGTTTTGCGTTATATAAACCCGTACCGGGATGGGTGTCAGGCTTATTAAGTATTCGCGGTGAACGGTGTTACGCGGCGTGTACATACGCACGCACGTTGCCCGTGAACCTAAACTGTTCGACGCCTTTTACCAAGATATCTCGATTAATCAGAACAGTTTACCTGTTTACCAGTGTCATTTTATATGTCGTTCGTTTGATAATCGTCCGTTGAACTTTCTGCATTATTAACTGTTTCTCATTAACAGGATAGGCAAAGAGAATAGAATAGATAAAGAGAAACATAGTGTTGTTAATTATCGCCGATGCATTAAATCCGGGGAATCTAGTTCCTGTTAGATAACGTTGTGAAATTTTTTTCGCGGACTTCCTCAAAATCTACGCCTGCTTTACGTAACCAGCCCAAACCTGCTAATCACTAGAAACCAAAGATCGAGAGATTTATGATTCCCGATGAATTTAGCTGATTTAACTTCCTCTGCTCCTCTTGTAGTCTCTCCTATTTCTCTTGAACCAGAAGACTAACTTGTCCATCCACTGGATGGTCTTCTATTTCTTTTTCTATCATCTGTTTCCCACCAAAGGAACTTCAGGACGTGCTTTGTATTTACATCGTGAAAGTTCGATAGGAATTGTTCGGTAATTGTGATTAAATCTCGTCGGGCCACAGAGAGGAATTGAGATTTCTGAATTGCGGAAGGGACGACGAGTAGAGAAAGCAGAGATAGTTACAGAGAAGGACCACGAGAGTTCCGTGATACAGCCGCGAACTATCATTTGTCTTCTAAAACACCATTTGCTAGAAGAAACGTCTCAACCATGTATATTCTTTAACATGTAATTCATGATGGACTTACATCAGGAACAGAATCCTCGCGTCCGTCGTTGGAGGCTTCTTCCACGTTGATTTGGATTCCAGACATGTTCCAGGGTGCCTTTCTTTTTTGCGCCTCCTTTTTTCGTTTGAAATCACTCCTATATACTCTATACACTCTCTTCGAGAATTTCGAAGGTCGATCTCCTAGGTCTCAAAGAAAAATCCGCACCTAAGAGCCGCACTCTCCGGTTACCACCACTCCCGTGAACGGCTGGTGATATCCCTAGCTGCACGTATATTCCACAAGAAACCGCGATCACCCTCGAAAGAAAGAATTCTGCCCCTCAACGCTGTGCTTCGTGGCTGAACGACCAATCCCCGAGGACCAGCCTGGCCAAGTCCCAGGGAGCCGAGTCCTCTCGACGTACTCCGTCGAGCGCGGAGTTCGTTGTCCTTTCTCTCTCCCTTTTTGGAATCCGAGAGCAGGACGAACTTTTGTTTCTCCTCTCGTCTCTCTCCCTTCAGGACGTTAGCTACTTCTCTTTTCTTCCCTTTTCTCTCGGCTGCTCCTCTCTCAGAGGCTGAGTCGAATTATGCGCACGAATTCACAGACGAAAGGCTGGGTGATCGCCGTGGTGAACCATGAAGGATCTTCACGGGTCGAACGTGATTCCCGGTATGTGTTTTCCAAGCGTTTCGCTATGTCGCGGGAGTACCGCACGCCGTGTCGTTATCGTCTCTCTCGCACGCGTGCGACTAGAGCCGCCGCCACATCTGGCCTTTGGACTGGCTGCCAGCAGTCGGCCAGATCGGTTTTATACCTTCGTATCTCCCACCCTGGAGAGACGAGCGAGCGCGCTCACGGCACGTCGATCCTGCACGCGGCCAACTCTCCGCGGCACACCACGGCCGAGAGGATCGATCTTTTTTTCTCTTCCTCCCTGGACTGTGCGTGTGTGTACGCGTTTACCAGGAATACACAGGGACACGTAGACACACGGAGGTGGCAGGTCTAGGCGCAAGGACGAAGTCAGGAATAAGGGACCAGCCGAGAATTCTGCTTCGTCCGCCCTATCCAGTCCCACGGATTAGTCCTGTGCGTTTCTCAGGATAAAAGCGTGTCGAAGATAGAATTCGTGGCTTATCTCGGTAATTTTTCTCAGTCTCGTTGCCTCGTTTGGTGTTACCGAGTTAAGGAAACGAACGTAGTATCGGCTCGTATTTTCTGTTTTATCACGTTCGTTTTATTTAAATGGCTTGTTCCGTACAAGCACCGCTGAATTATTTTCCACTGGTCGTCTCTATGGAGAAGGTGGTCTTTACAGACGATTCTTGGCAGATAAGAACCGTCAAGATACGCTTTCTGCGTCTGGTAAAATTCAATACGCGTTGTTTTTCGATGTTTTTTCACTTTATCCTGCTGTATTATCTTGAATTTTGATTTGACTGTTCCCCTGATTTTTCTATGTATATCTGTTAGCCGTTGGATTCTGGCGAAGTCGATGATACTAATCTGGTGGGTTTTACGTGGGCATCGGAATGACATCGCGGAGCGGATCCTCCTGCTCGCAAACCTGTTCCACGTTTTCGTGCAGGTATGCGTAGGTACGACGGTAGGAGAGTCTCGTTCCTTCTCTGTCCTTTTAATCTTGCTCGCAGATGTTTTATTGATGAACGAACCGAAGGGTGGCGGCCAGACGCGTCAGGCTTCCTCGGGAATCGTGCACTTTTCTCGTTTACCCCTAACCGCAGGAGACTTGAAACACGATATGTACGCTACCAGATGAGTTGCTTCCGTAAAATGTTAATACAGGAAACTTTTTTGCAATATTTTCTTACATTGTTATTTTAATATGTATATGCATATATATATATTTATTTATCTATTTATTAATAATGTTAAATACTGAGGAGAAATTCTGTTTTTTTTAAATATTAATTATTGAATAGCTTGTGAATATGATTGAATAGAATTTTTGTTTATTTTTTAAATTATTAAATTTTTACATTTTTCTTGACGACTCCACGATATAGTAATAAGTCGAATCTGTGCCTTCAAGTTTGTCTTTAAACTAAGTTATACTTTCGACAGCTTCATCTATCCTTTTAAACGGTGCAGGTGCTTTTATAGGTATTATGCGCTACTATATCACTATAGAAAAATTCGGAAATTATTGCCAGCCATAAGCTCATAAATTCCTGCACAGAAAAATTCGAAAAATATTACCGCCTACAAGATCATAAATCCAACAACTCCCTCCTTCTTCACGCTAACGTTATAATTCAAAAAATAAGCAGAACCATTTATTAAGCTCAATATCAACTACCCCAGATCTATATCGACTCTCCTATAAAGAATTGCCGCGGCAATTTTTTTCGAAGAACCCTAGAGAATCTTAATTAGATTGAAACGCGCCCTATTTATCCATGTTTGCGAAAATTAGAGAGCGCATTTATTGCCGGCGATCATGTGCATAATCCTCGTTTCATAATCGCCGATACAGGTATACGGTGTTTGCGTGGGAGGCAGATTCCCAGGCAGGTAATCTCGGCAGGCAAACGTATCACGATAACGTCCCATTAGAACAGGCAATCACGACTTCGAATCCGGGTCACAAGAAGCTTCTTAGGTGATCGCGTGTCGCGGCTCGTTGCACAGGGTCCTGGATTTACGTTTTAATACGACGACCATGTCGTCGAAACGTTTCATCTGACTCTCTTCTTGGAAACTCGAATCATCGTGCTGGAATGCCGGAGATGGTTGGATAATCCATCGCCAGATGCACCTGTCAGAAAAATCATCGAACGATTCGTAACACGAAAAACCGTCGATCCGAAACACTTCGTCATCGTGACTGCCAAAAATTGAACGATAGGAAGGAGAACGTAATCGCGTGGTTGTACCACGAGGAAATATCGTTTGCGTAATGTTTATCGACTTCGACTTGTTTCACGTGGCCTTGAGTAACGTGATGGTCATATTTCATGATTACGTTCATCTTTGACCACAGTTCGATTCGTGCAGATCCTCGAATCGGTTTAATAGTTTCTCGGAAACGTTTCGACGTATCGTCTCGCGAGAATCGGAGGCTTGAGTCACGCGTTTTCTGCGAGCGAGGACATCGTGCGTGTTAACCGTGGCGCGGGAATTAGATCGCTGTTCGGGCCTGCTCGCGATTAAATATTCCGCTCAGGAGCCAGACAGGAGCTCGGCTCGCTCTATTTCTGGCAAGGACTTCGGTTGCTTCCGTCCTGGCCGCTTCCTTTTCAGCACTTTACGATCTAACGAGGTCGTGATCTAACGAAACGATCGCGTGTGATCGTCAAAGAGACGAACAACCTATTCAGCCTCCGGTTTTTCCAAGGCGAGAACGTGTTACGTGGCTGAAACGACACGAGCGATCTTAAAGCGATCACGGACGCGCCTCATTTGCAAAATTTTACTTTGAAGCGAATCGTGGCGCGTGCCTTCCATCTCGTTGCATCGATTTCTGGCTCCAACTCGCCTCTGACCTTCCATCCGCGACGCAAGAGCATGCCAGACCCGGCGAATTGTGCGCGGATTTTTCATAATAAAGAGAAAGGCGTCGACGAGGCGAGGTACATATTATTGAGTAATCGCAAGGCTGTGCATGTACGCCCGCGAATCGCGGGCGCAAAGATAATTGGTTAATCGGTAAACGAGTCGTTACTTAATCGTACAACGGCAAAAGGTGTTGCTTGATCCTCCTTGACAGACATAATTCGATCCTTTTCCGCGCTTTGTCCGCTCGGAGAAATTGTGGAAACTCTTGTCGCCTTGTTCCAATCGCGTGTGCAAGTACAGAGCTCTGACTATATATAGGTATAAATATGCTTGTGCATGTCAGGAAAGAGAAGTTCTTTTTGCCAAGTTTTCTTCCCGCGTGTATGATTCTTCTCTGATAAATATTTCATGGAAAATGGAATTCGCGTGTTGTTGCAGAAAATTCGTTGTAGAAGTAACAGTATCTCGTTGAATGGTCGATCGTGCTCGATTCCCACCGACTCTTCTCCTCATTTCTTCGTTTCAGTGTTTCTCGTAAATCCATATTGTGGCAACCGAGGTGTAATTCCTGCTTGTCAACAGTCGCGGCTGAATGCGAGCATACCGAAGGTAATTAAAGTTATTAGTCGCGTTTCGTAATTTATGATTAATCATCGCGCCTGAAGATCCTGTTATCGCGCAGACTACGTCTAGACTACGTACGATCTTTATTAAAGATACGTGTAATCGTCGATTTGACCCATTGTCTCTAAATCAATCACCTTTTACTGTGTAATTATCATGATACTTTTATTAATTTATCGTGTACCGAGGCTATCATTAAGCATGTATTTGCTGTTGCTCTATTGGGCAGGGTGATTTTTTTTTTTTTTTTTTGACAAGAATTAATGACCGACTCGGTGTCAAAAGTTATCAATTTTAAGACATTTAATACCACACTTCAATTAATATTTGGAAGAAAACTAAAATAAAATAAGTAAAATCCCTTCTCAAGTATCGAAAGATGATTCCTTAATACATTCGCTGCCACTTGATATCCTGGCAAACTTATATTATAATTTTCATCGGTAACATACTTTAAGTTGATTTGGTAGTTATATAACAGACATATTTAGAATGTTCTTTTTTCCTCAATTTAAAATAATTTTAGGATTTCTTTTAATTCTATTCAACAAGTTCACTTAAGAATCTTCCTATAGGAACGTTCAGTTGCGACGCAGGTTTTTTTCATGAAATATAGATTAAAACAGACAATGAACTTTGGATCTTCTCAAAATCCTCGCTAATTCTTGAACGACTCTCAATTTCTCAATGATTCACGGACGATTCTTTCTTCTTTCAATTATATCACACTTTCATTTATTCTGATCTCTGCAAACTATATAAAAACCTCGTTAAACAATTCATTATCGATAAAGTTATTTAGAAACACAGATAACAAGAGCTATCTAAGAACAACAAAATATCAAAGCATACTATTTTTTAATTTTCCGAAAATTCCACAACAGTGCATTCTTTCCAAACAATCCACTGCTATTTTAAACGCTAATAAACGAGGGGGGAAAGTGAAATGCAGGTCCGGCACACGGTGTGTTAAAAGCCCCTTCCAAATGCACCGAGCGAAGCCGAAACGAGTCATCGATGACTCAGAAACGATATTGATCGCATGCAAACCGACCGTTTCCGTTGTTACCGCGGGTGAACAGGCACTGGATAAAGCGTCCAAGGGTGACGGTGCGTTGTCGAACGTGTCGGAAGCTAATTCGCCTTCCCTCTTGTAGTCTGTTCTTTCTACCTGCTCGCAATTTTGTCGGCCGTTCTATTCGTCTTCTTTTGGCAAAGCAAGGCCAAGCTTTCGACAGCTTCCTGATCCACGTTTCGAAGCGTGCGCGTAAGGAATTCGAACGTCCGCCAGGCTCGTGTATATCGATCATTTCCGATCGCGAGCAAGGCCAAAAGGGATTGGCTACCTCCGATCTTCCTCTCCATGTTGCCTCTTCGCGCCGGGCATTCCCCATCTCTGTTCGACTATCGCTATTTTTGTCTCTCTATATATTTTACCAGGCGGTTCATTTTAGAAATTGATCGCATACATTTTATAGCCTTACACAGACATCGACATCTGCGACGTTATTTCCCGGTGTATATTGTTACGATCTAAAACATAGTTTTAACAAATAAAATAAACACGATCTTTAGATGATAGTACACGATACGATTCAGGAAATAGATTAGGTACTTTTTGTCAGACCTGACGTTCGAAGGGATCGTGGAGAATGTGGTCGTGATTCTTGCGGCAATAGAGTGACCGAAGGTCTTAGAAGAACCTTCGGACTACCGTTATTCATAAAATCCGTTATAAACAGGTTGATTGAGTAAAAACTTGATTTGTCGTGAAATGGAAGTATCGGAGGAGTGAAATGTCTTATTAATTAACTTTTCGCAGAATTATCTTGAAGAGTAGAAATATGTTGGTGATTTATTAAGCATTTGTTATTCTTCCGCAGTATCGTGTGATTCGGGAAGTACATATTTATTTTAGTTGTCGCTCTTAGTTTTGTGTTACGCCACAATTGGACGATCTTTTTTCTCGTTTCAATTAATCTTCTCGTTTCTACGGTAGTCGTGTGACTACATACTTAGGATTATGAAGTAGAATGTTACTGTCATCAGAAGCTAATCGTAAATTTATAGACTTATCCCTGTTATCCCATTGATAAAAAACATTCCTTGTTTCTAAATGTCAAAATGTTATTTGTCATATTATAGGCAGATGAATCAGAGAAATAACTGTCTAAATATCTGCCGAATAATTCGGATGATAAAAGTGTTACTGTAAATGAAAGTTCTAATTATACAGAGTTAAGGAATGTTTTAAGTATTCGTTGAATGAACATTAGTTACAATAGCAGTACGTTTAACGTGCATTAGCGGCAGCGTCCTCGGAATATTTTCCACGCTGTTCAACGACAGCATTCTGTACTGTCCAGCGTCTGCGAAGACGAGCTATACGCGGTACTAGCATTAGTTTATTGCTCATCGCATGCAAATTTTCCCCGTTTGTTTCGATGGCCCATTATCGAACCGTAAATATTCATCTTCCTAGACTACAAGCAAAGACCGAGGATCGTCATTCGTTCAACGGGGATTTCCGTAAAACCGACCAATCTCTCGACACTCTCTGGAATTTTTCAATGTAGCAACGATTAATAAAAAAGAAAAAACTCCGTAAATCGAAAACGAATCAACATTCCATATCGATTTTTCAATTTCTTTTTATTTGCATATAAATCTTGAAATTGAGCAAAATTGGCACACGTATAAAAGACACGTAGTTGGAAAACAAATCCAAATAAGAACTACAAACTTTTTATATCGCTTTTACACGTCGAACTCATTTCTCCGTCGAGTTTTATACCTGTGGAAATTTTACGATCGTCTTAACCCATTCTGAAAAATTATCGATAAGATATTCCTCTCTAGATTGCTTCGAATAAAACGCAACACCGTGACGCGTGTTATACATGTCACGGGAACGCTGTTTGAGCATTCTCGCAACGATAAAGCCATTATATGGCGAACTTTCCCTATCGTCATTCGAAGACAGCCGATGTGTCGAAACGAAACTGGGTGGGTCGGTGCAAGGTGTGAAACTTCGATGATATTTCGACGCTGTGCGCCGATCGATATTCCTGTGGACAGACATGCGAACGAGAAGGAAGCGATAGGCTCTGAGGAGAACGAAACTGGTCCGGGAAGGCATGGTAACTCGCTCAGGGTATCGAGGGCAACCGCGCGATCGAAACGGTTGTTCACGACGCGGATATCCGCATGCCTCTGGATATAGACGAATATTCAGATTGTCGAACAAGAGCAATCGTACCTCTACCGGAGGCAGGATTACGTAGGAGCCACGTCAACAGACACCTGTAACTATCTTGGTTACGATTTGAAGTTTGAAGCTTCGTTCAGATTAGTCATGTTACGTAAAGTTTAACTTGAAACTCGTTTCACATTCGACTTGGAGTTTCTTGAGCAGTATGTACCTGTTGTTTAGTTTTTGGTAGCCTTTGCCCCAATTATTAACTTCAATTGATTGGGAAAAATCTGATGCAATAGTTTTTTATTCTTAACTTTGGAATAAATAAAGTTTAAAATTGCAGTGTAAGATCGTTTTTCTTTAAATTTATAAAAGAACTAATTTACTTTAATTTAATTTACTTTTCTAATAGTATAAAATCTAGAGAAATGACTGAGAGATAACTTCTAACTGTAAGTAACTAGAGTAAGTAGAATGAGACGCTACAACTTCGCCTGAAATATCCTTTCTAGTTTCACCGTTCGCTCTTAGTATTCTACTTGCTTGCTTCAAGTAACTTGAAATCACTAATGCGACTTGTATTGTTAAGCATCTTTTTCGTGTTTTTAATAGAATCTAATTATTTGTAGCCGTTGCTTGGAACTTGAAATACGTTTCGTTCAATAATGTTAATTACAAACGAACCGATAAAAATTTGCGTTTTTCCTCAAACATTATAATTGATATTCCAACAAACTCTAACTGTTTCGTTGCCATTTTAAATACGAGTTCAATTCAAACTTGATTCGAGCAACTTCACTTATTCGAACATAAATTTGGTTTCAAGCAACTCGACTAATCTGAACGAGGCTTAATCCACGTGCCTAGTTCTGTTGAACGCCTTTGTGCTGTCTAACTTAATACACGTCAACATCGTCTGCGATTAGCATGTCTCCATTATTCTTTTTTCAATGCAATCCAATAACTTACAAAGCTTTTTATCTTTGGTAACAAGATAGCACAGTTGAGAAGATTAATACCACCTTTTTTATGCTGTACATGATCTTGAGATTCATAAAAGTTATATAATTTATGGCATTTCTGGCAGGATTTTATGAGATACAAGATTAATTGTACTCTTTTCTAAAGATAGTTCAAAGTTACTTTAGATTCTAATAATAGCCAAGTCACCCTGTAGGCGGACGTAGAAGCCCTCGGATAGAGGTTAGTATAGAGGTTAGTATAGAGGTTCGTGAATGTGCGAGAGAAACGGACTCTGTCTACGAACCCGGACACGATCGCCTGCCTCTCGTGCACTACGTTGTTACACTAGTGCCGATTCTGTTTATCCGTTCAATCCAGAACACACTATATCCGTGCCCGTGAACTATTCCACATATTTTACATACCAGTTATCGTCAAGATTTTATTCTGGAAGTTCTTCGATCGTTAAACTGGATCACTAAGATTCGAATAAATTCTCGTATAAAATGACTTCAATCCCCATTATCATCTAAATTAATAAAAAGTGTACATATAAGTATTCTATAAGAGGATTAAAAATTTTAAACGATTGTAAATATTAAATCACTCAGTAAGTTCGTGACGTAAATATTTCTGACGTGACGTAAATGCATTCAGATCCAGTTCCATTTACAATTTTTTTAAAAATATGAAACACGATTGGCATGGTTATATTAGCAAAATTTATAGCCAGTCTGAAAATGTATAAAAATTACAATCGTTGGTTGCATCTCATTATTGTGCTAATAAATTCTAAAATTCGAATGTGTAACGGATAACACATTCATAAAAGGTATGGACATACAAGTGTTCGAATACTTTCACGAGTTAGTGTACGTTGGAGCATTCTAAATTGTTTAATTAATTAGAAGTACGCTGATCAATTCACGGCGAGCTAGAGAGCGTGCTGTAGGATGAAAGTACTTCACGCTGATTTCATTTACAAATTCATGGCAAAGTGTGAGCGGTCGATAGTTATCGTTCGCCTTGATAGCGTGCATTGTCGTTAAACGGTCACTTTACACAGGGCACGTCACCCTCGGGCGCGATCACGCGATCGACACTGCCAGATAATCAAATTGCCGTTCGATCATAAAGGAGCGATCGTGTTTTCGCACGACCCACGCTTTTTATCGCCCCCGTTATCGATGGTGTGTAATTTTCTCGTTGTTCGAGCCGGCTATCTCATTTGGTCCATTAATCAAATATGTATGTACAGTGAACGATGAAAGTATTTGAACAGTTACCGCAGCAAATTTTTATGGATATATTATGTACGTTATAGAAAATATTTTTGAATTTCATTGGCATTGTAAGAAGATACGATTATTACTTTAACGAATCCTCAGAATAATATATACGCATAAAAGATGTTTGTAGCAGTAGTGTTTCCACAGTTTTGCCGTTAGTTTTCGTAATGCACAATCATTTTGAAACGTTTAGTTCGAACACGTGCAATTGACAACGTAATTAATCAAGAAATATAAAGTCAATGAATATTTCCATATCATGTGATTCGAAAGTTTCAAAAATCCTTGTATAACACACATAATATATCCATAAAAGCTTGTCTATGATAACTATAAAAATACCTTTGTGAGTCATTGCACATCAATCTTGTTTCTCATTTTTTTCTTTAATCGATGTTAAGCGAGAGATCTTCCGCCTCAAGCTCACGAGTTTAAGCAGAGAAGACACGCGCGGGTCCGCGTGAAACAATTTGCAGACACGGATTGTTATGTGCAGCGGAAAATACCAAGGAGAATAATTTGCTGGGAAATTACACATTCAATTGATTCTGATTATTGGAACGATATAACGCATTCCACGTGGATTTAAAATTAAATAACGTGTCTTAAAAAAGACTCTTTACGTCTGAGTTTATTTTTTCTCTCGCGTCACGTCTTAAATTATCAATAATTTTCTCTAATTATAGGCTAGTTTCACGAGATTTATTCCGTGTTTGTTTTTATACCAGCATCATTTAATTCCTGATAGAATCAAACTCGAGCCGATAATAATCGTCCGCCGTTAGTCGTTGCAGTTTCATAATACGTTAAATATGGTCACATTTTGTGAAACGTGCCGTGTAGTCCAGCTGTTTCTTCGATCGATACTAAACCGATCTTACACGAGGAATTACATAACGGACATTGCTAGTCGAGTGTCGGACCTAAGGCCAGGGACGGAGAAAACACTTCACGTCCTCTTTCCTTAAGACTAGGTTTACCAACAACTAAAATATTCATTCAGACTGCTGATTATCTGATTATGCTTATGACGAATTAAGTCTATACAATTTCTTAAAAAAGTTATGAATTGGTAATTTTGTTAATTTTTCATATATCACAAATCACGAAATATCTTTATATTAAAAACCTTACAAATTCCTACAAAATTTCTGTGAAAAATTTCAAATTTGGGATTTGAACATTCTGATAATTAACATTATATAATTATTATTATATAATTTCTGTGGATCTGGAGCCGGAATTGTTGGAAAAGGCAATTATTCGTGATAAAGGCAAACTACGTTGTAATTTAACTGTCGTTAAGATATGTCAGTTTCCTTCTGGATTTTCCTAAAATGAACACGATTCGAATTACATCACCTGACGTAGAAATATTTTCGTATACAGTACATTCTTTTTAGTCAACATCGCGAAACAAAGTATATATGTTCTTCACTCCACGAATGATTGTGTTATGCAAGCGGAGCATCTTCGACGTGTCAGGAAACACGTGGACGATTCGTAATCTTAGGCAAGGCGAAAAGAAAGTGACCATCGGAAGGAGAGACCCGCCTTCGTAACGCCTGTGTACACGTGAGTTAACGACGTCGCTAACTTTTCACGTGTTTTGTGGAAACCACTTGCACAATCGTCCTCTCGTTGACTCAGGTAGCTTCGATTATCTTCGTTACTCCTTCGATATCGATTATTGCATCGATGTTCTATTGACTGAGAAAGTGATCGAGATAGGAACTGAACTGGTATGAGCTGAGAATATTCGATGGCAACGAGAGGGCGGTGAGAACTGGAGTATGAAACGTATTCGGGTACAGAACAAGGATCTATCTGTTCGATCTATCGGTCGTGGAACGTAGGAACGTGTAGAGAATTTGTTGGAAGCTGCATGTTAGTAGAGAGAATAGTACGATATATTCTTTTGAAACGAAATTTTAATTATTGCTTGATTAAGTGGATTGTGAGTTCGATTCAGGTACCTGAATGTGAATTTCTATTATTTGAATGACAAAACACAGAAAGAAAATAATTAAGAGAATTAATAGGAACATAATTTATCAAAATATATTTGATCATAATATAAATAAAGTTTTGGTTTGTATATCTTTCTTAAGACTCTCAATACGACGCTAAGGATCTCGATTAAGATTAATTTCATTGATACACACCACTCATTTCTCTCTATCAGAATATATTAAGTATATTGAGCTATACATGATCGTGTATGTAAATCCGACTGAAAGCCGGATTACGCGTGTCTCGCGAAAAAGTACACCCATGCGTAATCATTGTAACATGGATTATACAACTGGTTACACACAAGTAGGTAGCATTGTTACGTCTTATCAATTAGATCTTGGCTAGACTCGTGGTTCAATAGATACCACACTAGTTCTCCATGTTCATAGGAAAAGTGAGTCGGTTTGCGTACGAGATTGCTACTTTTCTCCATTGTTCCGATTCAGCTTTCACTGTTGCGCCATCACTAGTGCGGATGTTTTGCATTTACCATGTAACATGCTACTTCTCGTAATCTGCTCACACTTTTGCTCCAATGAGAGTGACTAATTCGTACGTGACTCCGAAATCGTATTTTGTTCACGAGTTAATGGAATTCCTGAACTTCGCGCTTCCTCTGTTTGTCATCTGTAAATTACATGCAAGTGTTAACTCATCGAGGACCAACGATGTTTTGACACATATTTTATTTTCAAGTTTTCGAGTTTGGATGTTCGATACTTCCGAATTTATAAGTTTGCAACGTTCCAAGTTTTCATGTCACGATGCTTCCAGATTTCCGTGTTCCTAAGCTGGAAGTTTCGAAATTCTTAAATTCGCTATTGTGCAACCGTGTTATTTCACAGTTTGGTCCTTAAAGAGTTAAGCAGAAGTGAAAGAAAGGTAAACGAAGCTCGTCGATGCGTCACGTTTCAGGCCGCAGTGCAAACAAAGAAAATTGCTTTACGGCTTAAAACGGGCCCGCTGTGTGTAATCCCAACCACATTATAAAAACGCTGAAGAGTAAAGACAAAAAAAGAAATTATTAATACACGAAACCAATTTCATTAGTCGTCGAGGCTTATTCGAGAACACAGTGTATGTCAGGTGGGCGTGTACCAAACAGATTCATCGATTACAACGCGCGTCTTTTACATCGAACGTCGACGAGGTCTTTATAAATCCATATTCATTGTCAACGCTACTTCATCTCCTCCCTTCCCCTGTTCAATCCTCGCGTAACCCTCGCAGGTATCGATTTCACGGGCGACCGGTCAATTACGGACAGGCAAATCCGTGCAAACCTGGCATAATAATTACAGTCGTGTATAGAGCCGACGATGCTGGACGAAGCAACGCCCGTGTTACGACCCATATTCACCATGTATCGTAATTTCACCAGCGCTGCCGTATAAATTACGATCCCACACTGGTTGTAACTCATAGCCGACCTTCGGTAGCAAATTATAATTATGTTCTGCCATACCGATCCGTGAGTAACGATCTTCTCTGTTCTCCAAACCCGTGAGCGATTTAGTGTTTCATCTTGGGAAGCGTCGATGGTATACCATTGGATCGATTCGTGAGATCTGATCGTTACTCGTTACTCGATACGATGATGTGCACGCTTCCTATTTTCAGTTCTTCGCACGTGAATTCCTTGCCTGATTGGAGATGATAAACGATCGTGATCGTGTATAATATGACTATGCATGTACGTTATCGTTCACAAGTATTGGAACGCTTCCAAATTGTTGCAGGTGTATAAAATATATCTCGAATGAAACTCTTTTATTTAATTTTAGTCGCTGATCTTATCTGAGTTAGTTATCTACAATTAGATGATATCGACGAAAATAATAGAATCGATGTTTATGCACTGTTATACTTTCACGTAATCAGAGAGATGGAAACTAAATGTTTCCTAAATATTATAAGTACTCGTAGTGTATGTTTCCGAGATTGTCTGGGAAAACGTTAATTCGATGAAAAATTGGAAAGCTTCTATAAGTATATAAGAATCTAGTATTTTAACTCTGTAGATTGTTACGGCGTGTTTCGTGGGGAAATGGATCATTCGTAGCCGGATTTGGCAATGACGAGCCAATGATTCGTATAATTGCCTGGACCTTGAGATGTTATATGATCGGAAGAAAAAATAAACAGATTGTAGTCTCGTACCTTGATCGAGATCACGATGCCGAATACGGAACCAGGAAGCTGTTGTCTATGCGTTACTCAATAATGAAAAAGGATTTTGGTTTTCGAGTATAACGATTAGTTGTAAGTTTAATTTCTTCTGGTTGGTTATATCTTTAGAGATGGAGAACCGAGATTAAATTGAGGAAGTTTTTTCTGTGTTTCAATTAATTCCTTGTCTGGACAAGAAAGCGTACGAAGAAAAGGGATTTGTCAGTTGTTTCACTGGTTGACTGTAATGCCTGCTACTTATAGTGATTTTTGAGGATCAGTTCAACGATCTGTGATATACGAGATCTAAGATCTTCGATGAGATTTTCAGATAATTCGGTTCAGCGCGCTGTAAAATGACTAATTATTCGGATTTGTAGAAATTTAGTCTCCAAACGGGTACTGAGTAGATTTAACAATAATGACGCGACATGTAAAAAGAGAAAAACTTATGAATTAATATTAATAAATTCTTTAATGACTATTATTATATCATGCTAAAGAACAGTCGCAATCGCTGGGAGTACGTAAAACATAAATTTCTATCAAATTAATCAAATGAAATCAAATGAATTTAATAATGTTCTTATAGATAAAACGAAGAACATAAGAATTAGATATCATTATTCCTAACTGTTCTCAAGTTCCATAAGAACCGATTCGTTACAGGTTAAACACCCAACGAGTTCATTCAAACCAGTCGTGTCAGCGAGTACACTTGACTTTCAAAGAGAATCGCGTCATTTTTAAGTGAACGATCATTATGACGAAACATGTCTGAAGATAGACGAAATCTGTCGAGACCAATCTATCCGGTTCCTGGTACGAAATTTTCGGCACTGTGTACCGTTACCACGAATCTCATCCTGAGCAGCTATGATAGGATCATGTTACCCGAATGAAACAACGTTACTTTAACGTTTGCATCTCTTTCCGGTTCGATGTCTGACATAACCGGGCAGGAATGTTGTTTTCCTGGCGCCGATTCTAAACGCGCCGGTCATCTTCGCGAATTATGCAAACTACGGCGTCTCATATGCAAAAATGAAGAGATCGGATATTTCACGAACTTCACATTGAAAAAGGAACAGATCACCTGTTGCTTTACGATGGTTACATACAGGTTGGTCCGTAATTGACGATACAGTTCGATACAGGATGATTCTATGTGAGAAAATAAGTCGAAAATATGGAATAACATCTTTTTGTATGACACTTCGATTCTGAGAAAATCGAGTTTGAAAATTTATCAAGTACAGTTAAACTTGGCTACCGGTTAGGTCTGAGTAAACGATCAGCAGGAGGCTATTATATATGTGAAAATAAGTAAAAAAAATAAAGTAACATTTTTCCGTGTAAGACCTCATTTTCAAGCAAACAATGTTTTAACATGTTTAGCTAAGAACTGGTCTGATAATGCTCTGGATATATACATGATGCACGATAAATTTTCTTATTTTTCTCGAAAACAAGGCATCTTGTGATCATTCTACATTTTTTATTTATTTTTACATGTTTAACTCCTATCGATTATTTACTTTTGTTCGAAGCGCCGTATGGAAAAATTTTATTCTATATTTTCGCCTTATTTTTTCTTGTTGAATCGCCCCGTATCAAATTGTACTACCAGTTACGAACTACCCTGTATAAGCTGGAGGAAAGTATGCGCGTGAGTCGTCGGAATACGCTTCGTCAGGGCGCTCGTTGATCCTGACGGAAGCTTATTATACCTACTTCTACCGGTGTCGTTGCACCGTATTATTACATGATGTTCCAGCGTGAAATTGTTGAAGTATCGTTTTTCTTCCGCGTTCAGGGATCGCGGGAAGTCGGGATGCGCGATTCGCACGGACATTTCGCACGCAATCTTTTATTGAGTTAAAGTAATTATCACGATTGTCAATATATTTTAAGCTAACGTATCCTTGTGTCTTTCATAATACTTGATTAATAGAATGAGCGATATCACGAGCGACGTGGAAAGTTTAATAGCAATGACAATAATTGAACGTAATAGCTAAAACGGCATGGAATGAAATTCTATGTTCAAAGTGGTCAACACTATCAGTAAGTGAATTTTATGAAAAATTGTTTGTATAAAAAATTTGTTGTTTTTAATTGTACGACAAAAAATTTTATGAACCACATATTACTTTCTGTACATATCTAAAGTATTAAAATTTCTTATTACGAAGAAATTTGTGTTGCTGCTAATACGACGATGTTACATGTGGATGGAATTGAACATTCCAATTATAATTCAGCTTTGATTACCTGATTTTCATTAATTAACCTGACATCGATTCATTTAAAAACATCCTTTTAATCGATCTGGAATTTCTCTCCTTAATTATAGCACGTATATCCAACTAAGATCAGCAGTACTTCTTCCGATTCAATCTTGTTTTTAACAGAACAGAGATTTAATTAAGCAAGCATTTTACCAGAAGTTTATCATGAATAATCGCCTGTTGATCTTGCTATATACACAACGCAATACGTTGACAGTTGTGTGAACTTTCCGAGCAACCTAATAATTCACGAAAGCAAGGACTCACTCGTGTTACGCGAGTAAGAAGGATTAAAATGGCAAGAACGATGTTCGCCGTTGGTCGAGATCTTCATCGATATTAATAAACCGGAGTCCGCGAGCGGAATTCCAGCCATTGAATAATCGAGGGTCGGTAGGAGCGCAAAAATCAAGCGTCCTCCAACCATCGATCACCGTGACGCCGCGGGACGGTGTCTCATCGGTTTGTGCGCGTGTCGCGCGATAAAAACGCGCCTTCTCACGTGAGTCATCCCTCACGACACTCTAAAGTGCGTGGCTGCACGTACGTGGGACGAAACGTCGATGCACCATGTACGTACACCACGGCGAAGCTTCCCTTTGCGGCGGTGCAAACGCGGCTTCTTAACGAACCAAATTAAAAAAGGAGAAACGACGCGGCTGAAAATAAATTGCCAGTCACGGTGGCATAACGCGGTCAGCGGTCTAGCGAACAGCGATCGATTGCGCTGGGATCTCTAATTAGAGGATCATACGCGAGGTTTTGCAACTGCCCCTTTCTTTGATGATTCGGTTGTTTCGATAGACGTGTACGTGTGTGCCTGTGTGCGTTTTATATCGTACGCTAGGTTGGTTGGTAGATTGGTGGTAGGTTGATAGCGCTGGATTAATTGCACGTGAGATTTTGATTGATTCCGAGGTTGCGATTCGGAGCTTTGCAACGTAATTTGGATAGGCTATAGTTGAGAGTAAGACAGTTGCGCAATATTAAGCGTTTAGTTGCCTGAGAGTTAGTTGCCTTTATTTTTAATCAACCGTAGATATGGTAAAGGTGCTGGTAGGACGGTATTTTCGAGATCCGTTTAGTCCTTGTTTTCTTGTTAGAAAAATTGGAATGTAGAATTTTTGCTGTCATTTGAAAATAGAGTTTAGATATAAGGAAAGTAAAATTAATATTGAGATATCGCTAAAAAGATTGGACTATAGAATGTTTTTATTGCTTGCTACTTATTTTATTGTTGTGAAAGTAGCGTTAAATATGGAGATGACAGTTTTTCAGATGTCAAAATAAAGACAGAATTGAGGTTAATTTTTGTTAGAAGAGAATTACATTCATTTTCATTACAACATTCTAATTATTGTGACTCCTGTATAAGATGCCAAGGTACAATCGAACTATTGGACTGATAGTTCTAGAAGCAACAACTTGAGACGTAATATTATACAAGTTTCACAATAGGCACCCATAATACCGACCCAGCTACCTCGGCAAAGGAAATTCATCTTCCTTTGGAAACAGAGGAATGCAATCGAACCATTCATTGAAATGAAGCAACTAATCCTCGCGAGAGAAGAATCGTGCCGATTGCGATTCTCTTTTCATCGCCTGTCAAAGATTAAGAGAGAGAAAGGAAGACATAATGTAACAGGGCCGATGTTGTTCTACAAATTCCACACACGTCCCATCGCCAACATAACAAGGCACTGCTCGTGACATCCAAATGCTCCTGCTATTGTTGTTCGAATGTACCACGTATGCTTCGAACTTCTGCAACGCGCGATCATGTTTGTTTCGTGCTAGAGTATCTTCATTTCAATTCCTATTGTTGATTTCTCAGAAATGGATTCAGTAATTCCTAAATATAAGTCTACGTTTCTCGTGACGAAATCAGATGGAAGGAACATTTACTGTTCACTCGATAGAGTAATCATTCACAAAGTCTGATATTCTATGGTGAAGTAATATAAGTGTGAATTTTTTTGCGAGTAGAATGAGAACGTCTGTCGCATTTACGTGAAATTTATAATGCAAACGTGCGCAGAATGTATATAGGTAGTTTTTCTTTGGATACAACGGTTCATACAGTGTTTGTGTCATTTATATTCCATAATTGTATAGCGTACAATTGTACCGTCGTGTTAGTGAAAATATAAATATTCCTAAGCATAGAATCCCTTCGATAAATACGAATTTACATAATAATCTGCAGCCTGCTTATAATATCACTATGCTAATTTTCATGACATTATAATAAGGAAAAAAAGCAAAAATCTACAGTTACAACAAACACTTAACAAGACCAGCGTACGGTACTTTAAAGACATTCGAACCCCGTCATTCAATTCGTATGGTTGCATTATTCAGATCTTCGCAACAGGTCAACGAACCTGCTTCAACCTTTTCAATTCCGACATAAGACATCAACGACTCTGTTCGACTCGCGTGTCGCGATGCAAAAATTCCTATGGCGGGTTTCAGTGCCGAGAAAAAGAAAAGCAGCAAGTAGAACCGAAACAAGCGCCGTCGGTGTGTTGGCCTGAACGCTAAACGAACTGCTCTTGAAAGGGAGCCGGCTCTTTTTCAAGATTCACTCGCGAGTTCTTTGACCCTGGTGGTGATGGTGGTCGTCGCATCGCAAATCCGCCCGCGGATTCTTATTTCTCATTCTCTGGTCGTATAATTCGTCAAAAACGTGGCTTGTACTTCGCGAGAACCTGCTATTCAACGTGGTAAACTGAAAGAACATTTTAGACGGCGCATAGAAGCGTTTGTCCTCTTTTCTGATCCGTTTCCCTTGTCACTGGCAACATCGTTTTTTTGCTCTGTTAAGCGTGTACTTTGACATCAGGCCGGTTTTATGATACGCGTTATTGGTTTTTGACTGAGGTGTGGTTACACAGTGGAAGTCTTTGGTTTCAGTTTGGTTCGAGGTATCAGACTATATATAATTCTTTTGTCTTATTGAACTTTAAAGTGAATGTAGATTTTACAATATATATGTAATTTCGTTACGTTAATGGGCTGTTACTGACCCTACCAATTCGTGGAATTTGATGAAGTATGCAAAATAAACAAATATGTCAGGTATTTGTATGTTATCTCAGCTTAATGATTCAGAGATATACTTGGGATTTTATAGAAAATTACAATACATGTATCTCTTAATAAGTAATTAAATAAGATCCCGACTGGTGACAGTTAGTGAAATATTTTTGTAGCTTAAATAGATGGGAAGAAAAATACAGATCGAATTAATTATTGTAGATAGTCTTGATGACTTTTTAGTAACATAGCAGAGCAACGTTCATATAGTTTCTATTGTATAACGTTTTCGTTTTAGAATCATTTGTATTCTACGATGTAAGATATCCTCTCTGTTGATGAATTAATATTTCTTAATAATACTGCTCGTTATACACAAAAGATACATGAAAACACATCATTTGTAGGTTATTAATGTAGACACGAAAAGATTCATCAATGAATTTCTATATTAATATATAGGCGCGACATCATTAGCAAGCTGCTAAAGTTATTAATGATTTACAAAAAGGATACAAAGTAATTTACAGGCTCATTGTCAGAAAAAGCCTCAATCATTTTTGAAGTATCTATAAAAAGATACATACACGACATGATTAATAAGTGACTAATATGTACATGCAGAATGAATGATCAATGAAAATGAAATAATTTAGTCAAGCATTGTGGTTCTTAATTCACTGTATAAAAAGCGGTCCGTATCATTGGATTCCTAACACTTTTGGCCGTCATTTCTCCCGATACTAGTGCAACAAATAACTCATTTCGACACGCAAGGTGCGGTCAGTTCCGGCAGAACTGTGTGAGAAAATCTGGAACTCCGCTCACGAGACTTCTTTTATCTGGTGGCGTTCTAAACGGGGCCGGCGTTTCCTCTCGGACGATCGTGCTCAAACGATTCCGCGGCGACCTTCGCGTTCACGGCGGAAACCGCGAAATTCACGGCCTTGTCAGTTGCAAAAAGAATGCTCTTTTACCCTTTCATCCCAGCCGCCTTCCAGAGATACGCATCAACGCCGTTCTGGCGACACAGGTAATCCTGTCACGTACAATACTCCCCCCCCCCCACACACACATATATGTTCGGTGGTCAAGATTTGTTCCATTTCCGGAATGAGGACAATTCAGTTTGCGCGTGTTTAATTCCCATTCGAGAGGCTTTACACGCCTTTACCGACAGGCTAATCCCAGTTGTGTACACGTGAGCACTTTTATTAAGGCTGGTTTTATAGGGTCGGTAAAATGCCTCGAGCCTGCCAAGGCTGGTGATAAACGTCGTCGCGTTGCTTTCCTTATGGCGTGTATCGTCAAGAGAAGAAGTACCTCGCGAGCGGAGCACGGCCCTTCGTAAATTTGCTACCGGAGATAATTGGTGGCTGCTGAAATGGCTTCATTCCTCGACTACTCGACCGGCTAAAGAATTCCGGGGTCTTGTATAAATTGAACGTTTAATTTTCTTTAGTGGTAATAGTTTTCATTTAAGGCGATCGAATGAAACTAACTGAAACCAATTAACTTTTCAAATGAAATATTCTGTCGTGTATGGAAGGTGGTCTTATTAAGGGACAAGTAATTTGTATTATTATGTTTCTGTTGGAGTCGCTTTGCTCCTATCGGAATTCACTGCTCATTCATTAATTGCAAATACTCGTGGTTTTTTCTTTGTACAATAAGAGCCCCTGTTCAGATCGATCGAGTCAGTCAGCAGGAATTTGGATGTCGATAAAAGTAACGGCGTGTTGGAAGATTTAAGGTATTTAAAGAATTTTTGATAATTTTAATTTTTTTTGTAATTATTTATCTGTTAATTAATATGATAGATGCACATATGAAGACTATAAATAATTATCCGTGTATCGTTATAGCAGTTATAAATCTATCCGTCTGTTATGAAGACGACGTACGTGTTCAACAACGTAAAGGTTAGTTGATTATCAACTAAACTTTCTTCTCAATAACTGAAGTTCTACCATATCTATAAAAAAATTATAATAGTTAACGCAAACAACACTTTATACCTTCGAAGTATCATTGCTTCCAACTGTATATTTAGTAGAAAATATTTCTACCAGTAGAAGGACGACCACAAAGAAATACCCGAAAACCTGTCAACAGCCCAATTAATTAAATTAAAACGATTCCGACTGGAATTCCCACCCAGTGTCACAAGCAATCAGCTGCATCCTTCCTACAAGCAATTAAGATAACCAACCGCTCTCCAGAACGTTGGAGGTCCTTTTACTACGTCATCACACCGCTGCATTCGCGATACGACGAAGAACGACCATTATCTAACCCGGGGCAATCTCGAACTTCTTTTCGCGTTAAAGCAATTTCTGCAGTCCATTGACAAGGTCAGGCTGCGCGGCTATCCTGCTCGTTTCACCTGTAACCCTGAATCCCCCTCCAAGAGGACGCGTATCCCGGAGCTGCAGCTTCTCGAGCGTTTCTCTTCTTTGTGTTTTGCTTTGGCTTCCCCTGGCGGGCGACTACCATCGTCTGGATACGAGAAAAATGTCTAATTGCAACGCGGGTGTTAGTGACCGTGTCTACGTCCACCGTGAGTTCGCGTTTTCTCTGTCTTCCAAATGAAACTTTGATTCCCTTGATTCGCATAGAAGGAAACGGAGATAGGTACAACGAATTTATATGCGCGCCACGTTTATATACAGACATACGAGCAAACCTGTCCAGGGGAACGATAAGCCACGCACGCGTTGTGTATGGTTTTCCTCCTTTTTTTCTCCTCGTTCCTTTCCGTTCGGCTCGTGCCTTTCTTCTCCTTTTTCGCCATCCACTCACCCTCCCGCGAACGACTCCTGCATCCGACCGGATATTCAATTCGCAAGGTTACGCACAGTCGCCCCGGGATGGCAAGCTGAATTATTGTGCTACAATTAATTTTTAATTAGGCTTGCCACCGGTATTCTTTGAGTGGTTCTTTTTTTTGTGTGCAAAATGTTTTATGGAGTACAAAGTGTTGATTGAATTTTAACTTAAGAGATGGGAGGAAGTACTTGGGTGGTTCAGGAACAGTCAAGGTTGTTAATACAAGAAATACGTATTTGAAGTAATATCAAGCGCTCTTTGGACGCCTCGTAGAATTAGCTTTTATAGTCTTATGGGAAATTGTATTCGATTATACTTCGATTATATTGTGAAGTTTTAGACAAGATACTTTTGGACTGAACGCAATGGAATTGACAATAAACAGTTGAAACAACTAAAGCAATATCTTGAAGTTGAAGCATCCTGAAAAGAAATTCTGGATAACAAGGGCAAAATAAAATATAACGGCCCCTGAAACCCAACAACAATACGCTGCCACACGTATAGTACAAGCGTAAAAATTATGATAGCTATGAGTCATAAGTAATTCGAGCAACCTGTCCCAGGAGAGTTCGTGTACTCGTCAGTAATTAAAACGAAATAACATATAGGCACGTAGTTCTTTAAAATTGGACAGTCTTCCCTCAGGACCCGCTGCCTCTTTGTCAAAGAATCACGATAAATTAAGAAAGAAAAATCATGTTATTATAACTGTCGGATTATCGCGTAACACAAATAAGATTATCTACGCAAACGATCTCTTGAAAAATCCCCCCTGTCGTAACAATGACGACAGCTCAATTAACATCCGCAATAGCCGAAACCCATTAACGCGACGTAAAAATGGATTCTGAAAAATGGCAAGGCCAGTGCATCCGCATAATAAACCACGAGTTGTGGCTTGGAGAATTCGATCTCCAGCCGTTCTCTTTTCTGCAGCTCTGCAATCTGATGTATTATGTCCGATTACTTAAGACGATCGCGCGAACATCGAGCGTTTGAAATATCGCGTTCAATAAAAGGGCGACAAAAAAGGACGAGCAACGTGAGATGGAATCGCGTTTTTTCTTGTGTACCCTGGTTGGTTTGTTGGCTCGAGTTAATCGCTCACCTCTGGACGAAGTCGTTTTTTTCATTACTCGTCGACGAATTACGTTTTCATTTATTCCGCGATGCGTCACGCTGCACGAGACGATAGCCACCGACTGCGCGATGCAGTACCAACGTCCTGGTGCACGCACGCTCCTTCACGCCGATTTATTATCTCGCCAGATACAGAAGTACTGGTTACTCACCGTCGCGACCCGGAACTCCACGTTATAATTATATGCGTTATGGTATTATCTACGAAGGCACGAGGAACATGTCTTGTCGTTTGTTCCGCTTATCGTCGACAAAGATAAGGAGGTCGACGAGAATCCTCTCCCGCGCACAAATCACGTTTATCGTAGCGTGAGGACAGACCCAGGCGTGGAATCAAAGACGGTAGACGAGGAACAGTCTGGTACAGCGACTACTGGTTGCTGTAATCTTTCGTTTATGTACTTATGTGCTCATGGAAGCATTCAAACAAGCACTGTAGACATATTTTGTGAATTTATTATGTGCGTTATGCGATGCATTTATGAATTTTATTAGTTGTAATGGAAGCCGATTATCATAATTATATTGGTAAATTTTGAAACGAGTCTCAAAATGTATTATATGTAGTTGCAAGATATTTATTGAATGTAGATTATTACGAACACCGAGTAGAAGTGAACTGCGCTTGAAACTGAAGTAGAATAGATCGATCTGTACTAGCCATTAGTACTGATTTAATCACGCAGTCAGTTTTTTACGAGCATATCTGAATCAGACGATTACATGATCACCTGTGAAACTGTTTTAATCCTCTACATAAATATGTTTTCCTCAGACTTAGAGGAAAATAACCATTTTAAGAGAATCTGCTATGCCATCAGGGCGTCATAATTTCCGGCATACGATGTGATATGTAAATCTAACACAATCCTCAATTTTTTTTTTTTTAAACATTACGATATTTATCTCTTACATTTTGCATAGACAAGATAATACTATTCAAATATGTGAAGATCTATTTCTTATAAAAACGTGGTTCACGTAGCATAGAACTTGCACGTATCATAGTAATTACTCGTTTCTTGGAGAATTTTTTTGTTTCTTCGTTTGAGAATAAATTAATTCGAGTAATTTAAGTAATTTTCGTGATCTGAAAAATTAACGTGAACCGAGTAAATTGAGTAGACGGTTAACCGGAAGATAGATCAGGGACAGATTACGTGAAGCGCTTAAATGAGATTCTCCTCACGTCGTACTCCATTATCCGTACGAAGATATTATGTCAATCAGTGTACCTTCTGACTCGAAACGGGCTACTTAAGAACTACGTTCACGACCCGTGTATAATATTAACGCCGCAGTGTACATTCGCGAAAGACTCGTCATAAAATTTGACAGATTAAAGTCAATACAAATCGCTCTTCCATTTATAAGAAATTTAATCCCATTGCATTTTCTCGATCATTTTCAACTCGTTGAAACACGAGTACACTAAAGCGTAAAATATTCAAAGTATACATAATGCTCGTTATAATGTTTAGTAAAAGAAAAAAGCCTCTACTTCTAGCTTCTCACTTCTAGCCTCACTTCTAGTTACATATTATGCATATACTATACATATATGACATTCATAAAAATATGAATTCGCGTAAACATTGTTAGAAAGGTTAGCTATAACTTTCTTCGAGTCGTTTATGCAAAATCAATTCGCAGGTGCGATTCGGGTTTTTATTCAGGAACAAAATTCGTAGAAGACGTCTTTTTTCTATCCTGGTTACGCAAACGATTTGTATAATTTCAAACTTACGCAAATCGACATTAGGGAAGCGTTTGACGGAAACGTGGGCAAGTGAAATCCTTTGGAATCCGGAGATTTACGCACCACCCGGACTAGGAAGCGTAAGTAATGAGGCAAGGTTGCGAAGAGATGTTGTTAGATAACTGTAACGAATGCCGCGTGCCTCGCCTAGGAATATTTATTATTCGCCAGTGAGGAATAGCGGCACGGAGAAAGGTTAATTTGTTTTATAATGTCGAACGATCGGTTTCATCGATACCGCTTAATGTGTCGATTGCCCTCGATTATCTCGGTTAAGCGTAATATATCACCTAACTAACGGGAATATTATAATTTCTTTTTCCACGAATAACTTAGAAATCTAATATTCACGTATATATAGTTTTGTCAATTAATGCAAAACTCCATTTATATGAACTTGTCAGGGGACAAATAGTTTATATAATTGGAATTCATGTAATAGAAGCTCATGAATTTTCATCAGAGTCTTTCATTTTTCGTTCACATGAGAACTCACGTTCACATAATTTACGACGAGTTCAACCAGCAGAAGTTTAGTTAATCGGGCATTAAGTACAATTTCCATCCATTAGAGTTCAAGTAAACGGAGTTAGGCTGTAGAAGAAAAGAATTCATAGAAATTACCATCGAAATGTAACATTTTTTGTCCATAAAAATTAATGTTACAGTACAATAGTTCTTGTTCGTAGAGATTAATATCGGAACATAACATTTTTTTCTTAATAAAAATTAACGTCGGAATATAACTTTCTTATTCCTCTTTCCCTAATAATCTACCAAAATCATCACGCGAACTGAGAACAGTCATCCGACGTCCTAAGATCGGGATGACCTTCTTTTCGCATTTCGTGGCCGTGAGAGAAACTGTCGTCTGTGTATTGCACACATCCGCGACACGAAAAGCAAGTGAATATGTAATCATATGAACAGGTGCAATGCGTGTCATTCAATGTTATCATATCTGTCCCTGCATTCCGGCTTTCGCGCCGATCCTCGCGAAAAACCAGTTGCAATCAAGACTTGTGTCTCCAATTAGGTTCTGCTCTCTCTTTCCGTCCATCCAATCCACTGATTCATTTATCCGCTTTAAATATCCTTCGTATTAAACCACATTGTGGATCGATGACATTTTCGATAGGAATTGCGAATACTTTCGTATATAAGCACGACAAGAAACAGTCGTTCGTAACTTACAGAAAAAAAAGTTGAAAAAAAAAAGATCATTCGACGATTACCTCGGAGACTCGAGCGACTGGGTGCTCCATTTCATTCACTATGAAATTACGGTTCGTGTAACGTGTTTGTAGCGTTTAAGCATTTAAAATCGAAGAAGAAGGAATCGATAAGAATTCGATTACGTAAGGAAGGGCTTATAAACTCGTTATGTGCTACTACTAGTAATACTCCTATGAGAAACCATGACTAAGTCGCAGTGAAAGCCACGAAGCTAATCTCAGATTCCTACACGAGTGATCTCTGTTTGCCAAGACATTAATAACGGTTAACGTTCCTACGCGAAACCTCGTGAAAATCGCGTGTTTTTCGCGAATACTCGTGATTACTCAGCTTCGAGCGGAATTCTGAGTCGAAATCGAACGAATAAGTAACGTTGTTAAAACAAGTCTCGAGTTTGACTTTTCAGAAACTCCAGCTGTAATTCAAATCATAAATTCTACAGCCTTATCGCTTTTGTTTAATGCTTGATCATTTATACTCGAAAGCTTGAAACATCTAAATTAGTATCTAAATGTATGCACGTTAGTTACGAATGAGAGGTAATTCGGAGAATGCACTTGACAAGAAAATTGAAACGCTATTTTTATGTTCGATATTACTCATTAAAGAAATATGTACAAGATCAATTGCACGTGAATACATTGCATATAAATGTTCGAAATGATCAGTCATTTTCAAAAGTGGTCATTAAATTGCCAAAAGGAAGGAACAGACTAAGCCAATTAACGATTCAGCCTCTCATGTACTCAAGTATATAATTACTTTTTATAGAATATAAACAAGATATATCGCAGAATTATTGTCAGTTTCCCAACTTGTACCTTAAGTGTCTCAAACTGTGACTCTCGAAGTTTCGAAGCTTAGCCTTCGTACAGCATCAGTTCCAAAAGTTCAGTTTTTAAGATTGAATTTTTAGTTCTCAGAGATTTAAGTTTTCTGTACCACTAAATATATTCTGTACCATAGATTCTGAGATTTTAAAATCGTTTCTTCTTCGATGGATCCGCCTTAGCCTACGTCGAAGAAGGATCTCGAAGGACACAGGGCTGCACGGTGACCATTTAAAAAGTGGCGGTCGTTGCACCATCTGACTCATGCACCCTCCAACGAGAATAAAACGAATTTCCGCGACTACAGGATACGTTAAAAGGTGTTCCATTCCGAACATCGTATATCTTCTTTGTTTGGTTTGGCGAACACGGCCCGCGCGTGACTGAGAACCATTACAATTTGAAGCCTTTAATCGATACTTAATTGCAACCGGAGATCCCAGATCACCTCTTTGTATTTGCCTGCGGCGAAACGTGTTTTCTGCTCTTTTCGATCAATAATCACTGGCTCATTGTGCCCGCACATAAATTGGAAAGTGTTGTACCACTGCGATTTTTTCTTGTCTCCCTTTGACGGTCGCATGCGATGCGGACGTTTGGGCTATGGCTACTTGCGCGATCGGTGTATTAATATTTGGTGATAAAATCGTGATTTATCTCGTGGCGAAAGTGGTCTCGGACAAATAATGGTATTGACGTATGCAAGAATTCGCCTTGAATGGTTTAAAAGTGGGTTCACCGAGTTCAAGTTTAACATTTTGCACGCCGGATTAACATCGCGTGTGTATTTAATTTCACAGGATTAAAGTGAAAAAGAATAATCCGGCTGTTTTGTATAGTTTGTCAGTTTCAATCATTATTGACACGCAAGAATTACCATGTCTTTAAGTTTCACAGTTAACATTCTTTCTTTATCGAATTTTATTATCAATCAGCAGGCTGCGAGTGTTTCGCCGAGTTCAAGTTTAACGCTGCCGTATGAACATGTAGCGTGTGCATTTAATTTCAGATGATTAATCTGTGGAAAGATAATCTGGTATAAGATGTCGTTTTTAATCGTTATCGACACGTAAGAATTACCATCTCTTTAACTTTCACAGTTAGAGTTCTTTCCTTCAAAATGTTATTGTCAATCGGTGAACTATAGGTTCTAAAGAACTAAAAAATGCACACAATGCACGTAATATAAAAAAAATATGTAGATTATACCGAGTAAACCATTAATTATACTATTTAGTAGCTAAAACAGATTCCTATCGCGATTGTATTTCACAAAAATATAAATTTGCATAAACATCCGCTGCCTGTAATGGGAAAATTGACAGTATTAACACAACAGCGTCTAATTTTCGTTCCAAGATCGTTTCAGTTTCGCGTTGCTGCCTTGAAATTGCGATACGTGTTTGCAAATATTCATGCTGTTCCACTTTCACACGAAAACCATTCATTAGTCTCACGGTTGAGTTTCAAAAATAGATGGATCCTATGAAACGAAACTCATGATCGAAATTACAGGGCGTTTCCTCTGAGACGTAGTTTGGAAATCGCTGGAATATTTAAAAAACGCTGAAGACACCATGAGTAAACAGTCCTTGTTTCCGCGTGATATTCATTATCGTGTTTTAACATTCCTTTCGGCAGTCTAGCCTGATGTAACTGGTTTTGCACGTTCGTAACTGACTTCTGGTATCTGCGGATCTAGGCAGATAGATTTAATTTAAAAAAAAAAGTAGAATGCCTGGACTTTTATTGAAACTGAAATTGGCGGCTTGAAATGCTTAATAGAAATATTGATCGATTAGCGTTAATAAAAAGATGGACGTTTTGGCAAAAACAAGGTCGGAGGGTTAATGTGTTTACGTTGTGATTCCAGTGACTATCTTTAAACGTCGGATTCATTGCTAAAATGAGACCCATTAATTTTTAAGAGATCCAGAATTTTCACGCTTTTAGTTCTGAATGAATCGAGCACAAAAGCTCGGTGACCATAAACGAATAAATTAGGCAGTTCCAGACTAAACAATTTTTTTATTCCCTGAATATCAATCTCTCGTTCCTATACATTTGTCATTCGCTTCGTAAAAACAATCGATAATTAACGTTTCCCAAAATTGTGGCTGTCACGTTGCTATTTGGATCTAGCAAAAAGTTGAATGTAAGTTGAATACGGTTGAATGTAAATACCCATCCATTTTAATATAACACGGTCGAAATATGATTTAAAGGAGTCCAAAGATATCTGAAATTTATAAACAAATCATTTTCTTTTTAGTACTTATTCACCTCATTTACTGTAAATAATAGAAAAATTATTACAGTTCTATAGACTATAGATATTTACGAATTTATAGGAAATTCTAAAAATATACAGAATGTACACGATGTACAAAGATATATAAAATATCCGAATGAAAGGACGAGAGAGTGAAATGATGAAGTAAAGTAATCGTTAGAATACTTAGAGGGTAAAACGATTCTGAATTTAGGTTTCATTTCTCTAATTACGTGTTCAAGACTACGAAATTGCATGAACATCGACGATTTGATTATCATAATTTTATAATAACAATGACAATAACTCGTAGAAAGCTCTGTAAATGAAATCGAATGCGTGGAAAAAATTATTTGCACTTGGCGAAGAATAACGTGAAGTGTCGTAACGGGCGGCGCGGTAATCACGTTCGATACATTAATGAAATACGGTTAATGAAAAAGAAGGCATGGGCGTTTCGCGATTCTGCATGACGCGACCGTGGAAAAAAGTGTGGCTTCTCGAAAAACTGGGCAGAGGCCGAGTTTCTAGATTGCCCAACGACCGGCATAAATAACTATGTAGTTAAAATAAGGCGTGCAGAATTCATAGGCGTTTCTTTGACTTGGCCTCAATCGCATACGTTTTTCTCTTCCTTCTCGTCTTCTTTTCTTTTCTCTTTTTTTTCTTTTCGTACATTCCCATCGTTTCTGAATTTTGACGATACACGAGTGTTTGTGAGGATCGCGAAAGACGAGCGAAGCAATGAGCAGTCAGACAACAGAGGAAGAACTAATCGTCAGAGAACTGGCGAGTCTGGCTTAATTACCGTCTTCCAAGCTTAACTAAACGAACGGATCTTAGAATATCAATTACCGGTACACAATAATCGCTGACGCAATGGGGATTGCACGGTGAAGCAAAGGATGTAATTATAGAGCGTCTAATGGTAGCGCATTAGTAGGTCGTTTTTGGCCTGGCTTCTACATATCGAGAACGAGCTGCTAAGTTAATTATATCGAATGATTTATGGGTATTTATGAAAAATTTCAATATTCAAACATGAAGAAAATGCGTACAATACAGGGAAAGATTCAAGATGTTTAAATGTGAAACTTTGTAAATCGTACTCCTTCTTTAAATAATAGCTTTAAGGAATCTCTAACCTAATAAATAAGCTAATTTCTACCATCAAATATCCACCCAATGAAAATGCAAAATGTAATATGAAAAATCCTTAAACTGCAAAATAATATGAAAGGAGGAACATCTAAAGTACACTCGTCGCAACCAGATCTACCTCAAGTTCAAAACATAGTTCCAAGTCGATAGTCGATCGTACGCACGTTCCCCTACCACGTCGTAGCTACGTATAGTTTCGGAGGCTCGCCGATCGATTGCAAACAAACTAGTGGATGCAAATCCGGTACCGCGGGACGAAAGGCGCGCGCTACGAGCGATGCATGCTCGATCGGTACCAGTTCGGACAGGTTTGAGGCCGAAGGCGAACCGCTCGACCCACGAAAAGCACACGAGCACAACGACGAAAAGTGAAAGGAACGACACGGAGCAACCGACGAAGAGAGGAAAGAGAAGGGATGTGGCGGTACCGCCCGTGGAAGCTCCCCGACCTAGCATAACCGCTTCTTTGACGCGTATAGACGCGAAATTCCCCGTGTTACACCCGGCCCAGGGGTCCGTTCGAACGAGTTTCTGCCGTTGAAAATGTTTTACGACGCTACCAGTCCGGTGTCTCCCTCAAGTCCGGGTGAAAATCGACCAGCCACGCCGGACGACAGAAAGGAATCGTTTCGAGGAATCCTCGAACGATAGGTGGTGCTTGGTCGATGCATCGTTGACCTTCGAGGGAACGAGAAGACGGATCCTGGAACACGAGATGCCGCCTCGTTACCAGCAGTAGTGCACAACGTTCGCTTTCGACCAAACGCTGGCCTTCAATTATGACTGTGACCGCCGTGGAGCATCATCGTACCGCGACAAAGAGCTAATCGTGACCTTGATACACGCACGTTGCGCGTTTTCTATAAGACCAACCCATCCCCCAACTTGGGAAGCTCCCGCAGTGGGTTCTCCCCAAGATCGTCATTCTCGTCCAATGAATCTTCCAGACCCTTTGGTAGTCGGTGTTCGTGACCATGACCTTGGTCATGCCATCGAGAAACCGGCAAGCTATGGTCTCTGTAAAACACGATGGAATTCGATCGGTTTTATATCGTACGATTTGTCGCGATCGAAAAAACACTTCGGAGTATCGCTATGAGCCGGTCGAGCGGCTGATGAAACGATCCCTGTTCATCTTCTGACAGTCGTAATTATTCGTCGTCCCGAGTGTACTTTCGGGACGACTTTCTTTTGAGTTTGAACGTACGGCACCGTTTTTTGGAAGCGAGAGTAAGGTCGTGGTTTGGATCTTGTTTGATTTGGTTCGGAGAAATGAATATTGTTCTTCGTTTTTTCATTATTTTTGGGCGACCTATACGTAGGGATTTTTAAAGATTAGATCTTGTTCGATTTGATCCGATGATCTAAATATTGTTATCCGGAAGGATATCTGTATTTGCGTGATTTTTATCTTCTACTATTTCCTCATTTCTTTGGAATTGCAGGATATATACATTTATGGCTTTCATCTTATGCGACTTGACTTGGAAAAATGGCTACTATTATTTATGATAAGGTTTGATTTTCTCCCTTTTTCTATTTCATTATCCTTCCACAATTACAAATGATGTACATTGCAGAAATTTGCATACCGGTACTCATCAATCTCGGTCTTTTAGGAAAACCAACTTCCCACTTTTAAGATTAATCTCCATCCGCAATGGTGTGAACGCGGTATGATAAACGTCAGACCGAATGATTGCAATAAGTTCCTTGTAATGATGGTTATAACTCTGTGTCTTGACACTATAACTATATCCGGTTTCGTGATTTCAAGACGTACAAACATTGGCCGTGATTGCGCTTTAACGGAAGAAAGCCTCGCGGAAATAATGATGACCCTTCCTCGATTTCTTGAAACGAGCGTATAACTCTCCAAGGTTTACTAATTCATTTTTTGGTCATTCACGAGCAATTGCAAGTAAATCGTAAATTAATGGTGCTGAGATATTCGAGTCGGTTGTTTTATACCACGTTAGGTGCAGAATAAATATTCGATGATAACACGTTTGGATTTATTATATTATTGTTGTATCAGTTTCAGTTTCACATTGCTTTCATTCCTTTTTATCTCAAAGATTTTATCGCAAAGAAAATTGATTTTTAATGATGATTGATAATTGCTTTTTCATACCTTTTCGCGAATTATTCGCACTGCAGAGGTCACGGTTGATGTACGTGCGAAATATTTTTAGTAATATACTTAAACAAGTACATTGTAATTTTTCTGTGTAATTTTTATTTTTGTCCATACACCTTGAGTTTGAACAATTCGTTTTTAATGATTGCAATCTCTTCAGGATTAAATTAATAGAAACTCGTTACGACATAAATTCTATCTTTTAAAAGAATTCATTGGGAAAGAATTTTACCCGTATAAAATGTTTTTAGAAAGAGAATTTATTATTTATTATAAAATCTACTATTTAAGTAACAAATATACATCAATGCCTCAAGCGAAGTATAATAGAAAGAAAGAAATAATCATTATAAGATTCTTAGCCTACAATCATTTCGAATGCATCTGTACAAGTCTTACCAATCTTTCGTCGTAACAAAAATCGCTAATAAATCTTCCCTTTGCGTGACAGTGGAGGAGCACGTTTAATGAATCGACTTCGGTGCGTGCTCCAGCAATGAAACAGTTTCGAATCCTCGTGACACGCGTACAATCAACCGCATTTAAACGTTACGCTAGATTAACACGTGAAAAAGCATCGGACTGGTTGTTTCGCCGCGCCTCTGGCCCATTAAAGTCTTCCTGTTCATCATACGCTGTTAGAAGTAACGCCGTCGCTAGCGATATTTGTCGTCTCGAATTGCGATTTGCGTAAGAATCCTGCTGGCGCAACCGTCGCAATAAACCGTGGAATGCTGATGATTTTCAATGAGGAACGGGAGACAAGGTTTCAACCTGATTCCTGATTCACTGCCAAGTCCCATATCTTCGATCGATCGAACAAGCAGTAACAACACGTTGGACAACTGTTGCAACTGCTCACGGAAATTTTCCTGGAATTTGTTTCTGGCTATTTCATTCTGTGAAATCATTGTGTCTATAATTATCCTCTTGCGCTTTACGACTTTTTAAGTAGCTATTTAGCTAAGTGAATCTTGGATATTCACTGTTATAATACCTGTCGTGTCAGGTGCAAAATATTGAAACGTTATGTACAATTTCTACCTATCTTTACGAATCTAAGTCGAAGAATTTGAACTGAAATTAGAACTCAGAAATAGAACCGGTGTTAAACTTTTTTGCAAACGTATCGTTTTTGCGAGGCTATTAGGTCCGAGGAAAATGTTTTCGATAAAAGTCGAATATGATACAATAAATATGTAGTTTCTTCTCGACCAATTTCTATGCAATTACGTTTCAGTTCTTCCTTGTTTAGAACGAAGGACGACGATGTTTTCAGAGCGATTGCCTGTTCCTAATGAAGCCTCTCTACAGGTGTAGGTGTATTAGATACGGTGAATTATAATTATAGCAGTGAAACTGGTATCTGAAGATCGTTTACGTAGTCAGGGAATTCACGCGATTGCTAGCGAAAATTTATGGAGCTAGTGTGAACGATTTGTCGTGGACGAGTTGCTTAATTGACCGGTGGAATGTGGTAATGTTTGATGTGTTCGAGGTAAATAGCGTTTTCTCTCTTTCCTATTTCCCTATACGACACAATTTCTATATTGAAATAGGGAAAGTTGTTGAGGGAAATATTCGAGTCTTGGAAATAATAATACGATTCGAGGAATTTTTCTATAATTTCAATAATATAGTTGTAATCCACTAGAAGTTAATGTTATCTTATTAATTTTTTGAAGCTATTGAGACCGAAAATGAAGAAAGCTTTGCCTATTTTCACACCTTTACAGATTTTTTACAATTCCAATAATAATGTGCTGATCAACATAAAAATATAATTTCTAACAATATGAAGCAATTAAAATTAAAAATTGAAAATATTTTCTCAATGCTATACATCAAGATAGAATTTTGAGAAATTCTAATCCTCTAGGATATTATTCTGCTGATATTTCTCTGAAAACTTAAATTACACGCATATTGAAGTACCTTACTTCCTACATTGTCTTCTCCAATCATCGTCAGGGACTAATAATAAGTGCACTTTACTGTCGCGTAAGTCGGAATGGAACACGGATGCGAATTGTCCTTTCGGTGTCGCAAATATCGTGATTGTGCAGTACACCAGACTCGAAGGCCGCTGTGGTTTCGATGAACGATGATTAGGCGTGTTAAATGTACACATAACGGAGGACGGTATAATGTAATAAGAAAATGACAGCGTTCGTTGAAAAAAAATTGAAGAAAAATCGTTAGAATGGCACCTGACGTAAGACCGTAAGAAAATAGCCGAAGAATCGATCAGTACATTCAGCAGACGAGTTGTCTTCCTCGAGATCATTTTTCATACGCCTACAACACGGTGTCGTTCCGTCTGTTGAACGAGCCGAACGACACGGAACTCTTCGTTCGCTGTCGATTTACAACCGAAGGAAGCCGATTCTGTAATGTCTGTGCATGAACAAGAGAATCTACTTACAACGTCAAGTAAAATCTTTCGACCACCGCGATGGTGACATGGTGTTACTGAAACGTTTCCACTGTAATATTCGTCAAATTGTTCCAAGATAATGTTATTCGTAGGATGAATAAAATTAGAGAATTATTAAGATCAAACAGCATTGCCAAACATCTTTTCTTTCTGTAAAAATCTGCAAATTTTCTTCACTACGAAGATGAAGATATTTTTGTCAAATTAACTTTTACTTTTATTACGACAAAAACACGATGAATACGAACCACGCAGGAACCAAATTGATTAATTCCATTGTTCGATTTCTAAAGAATCAAATCTTCATCGAGATTAAATTAAATTCGCTTTAGCTTTTGGATAGCTGTGCGTAGCAAATTTAGATTCATATTACGGACTGGTAGTTTCAATGATAAGCCAACGATTTACCAAAGATTATCTTTATCTATGCTCTTCAAGATTGCATTAAATCAAGAAAACTCAGTATCGCCATAAGAACGCATGAAAAGCAAATAGCACAGGACTCGATTCGCTGATCAAGCCAGTCCGCGACCTTGAATGGAAGAGGCATCAAACCGTAGATGGAAGGAGCAGCAAGAAGAAGAGACTCGCCCACGATCGCGAAACGCGAAAACGCGTGTTCTCTTCGCGTTGTCTCCCTCCTGGGATAATTAATTCAGCTTCTGGCATCGATCCTTGGCACACAGGCGTGTGTGCGCACGTTGGTGAATTCCAAGCCAACCGGAATGTAGATTTTTCGCAGTAACAAACGCGTGCAAGGGCAAGGCTTTTTTGCCTGGTATTCCCCCAGCGTGAGAGCGGCCACAGCCGCGCGAGAGAAGTCCAGCGCGTTTCGTCGAACTGGCCGCGCTAAACAAAGGAGAACCGGACGAGACCACAGCCCCAGGGAGAGAGCCTCCTCTTCGAGTCGAGGACGAAGGTAAACGTACCTCCAGGTTCCGACACGTCAGCGAAACACGGATAACGGATGCAGCACTGGTGCAACAGGTGGACCGGACACAAAGGCGGGCCACGAAGGCTGGTTTCCCTCTCTGCAGGAGGAAAATTGTAATTGCGTTTTATAAATAGAGGCCTGGTGACTGGTGCGGTGTCCCTGTGGTTGATCCGATAGACCCCCGTGTATTGATATTGAAACGCGCGAGTGCATATGTAAGTGTGATCCTGATGAATGTTTGACACGAAGATGGGTGTTATTTTTTGTATTTGCAAATATTCTGATTTATTAAGATAAAAGGTTTGATGAGCCTGTTCGTTCAGTTGAGTGAGATGAACAGTTTTGAACAGTGTTCGATTCGAGTAATATATTATATTCTGAGACAGCACCGCTTAGCTTGATTCATGGATCTGTGGCTGCTTTAATGAAACTGGTAGATGGATGATAGAACGTGGATGACTATGGTCCTGACGACCGTTTAATGTAAAGATGGAACAATGCTTGAAGAAATCCTGATTTAGCGTGAGTAAGATGAAATTTACGAATGGTAGTTAATTTTGGACATTACGCTTTGAGTTACGTTCAAATATCTTGGTGTTTAGTATGAGCGTGATGAAACCTATGTATGAATAGTGATTAATTTGAAAGCAGAGTTTTGTAAGTATAGCTGATAGATTAGTTCAATATATTTCGTTGCACAATATTAATATCCCTCTTGTTGAAGAACATATTTTATTTCATCGAGTGAAAGTTTGATATCTCGTGATTATCAATTATATAAAGTACAAGGATTTAAGAGTGACTAAATGCATGCAGTCATTGACTTGAATCATGATAAGTGAACTAAAAGATGGAATTACTTAGAATTAATGGGCGATTAAGTTGATAAATTCATATCCGTGGCTAATTCAATCTCCGGTTAATCTGCATAAAGCCGGAACGTCCGTACATTGAAACCCTGGGGAACGGGCCTCATTGTAGTCCTTCTCCGGTTAATTAAATCTTCCAGCGTGACTAAGTACGCGGTCTACCTATACTGCCGCGTTTCAATTATCTGATTGATACGAAGTCCTTAGTATGCTCGCCTTCGGACATTATTTAATTGACTCGTCACTTAATACGTCCTCTCTCTCCCTCTTTCTTCGTGCAATCTTCGTGTTCAGCCGGAAAGCGCGCATCGAACGAGTACCGGCATTGCCTTAAATCAATTATATGCGCCGCTTACACAGTCATAATTCATTGCACGGCCTTAATCTCAAAATACAAGATCAGGAAAAGTAATAAACGATCGGCGAGCTGTAATGGCCGACCTTGGTACCCAATCTGGATCATTCGCGTTCCACGCATTCTCGAAACTTCACCGGAGAAGTCGACGATCGTGAAGAATTCACGATGCTGTGGTCCCTGTTAAAGTCGCTACGTTGATCTTAAACCCTTCGTAAGCAGAATTCCTAGCTGTAAACCGTTCCATGGGATTGGAGGCAAAAACTGGTTTCTCAGAATCTAGTCGTTGCCAGGATCAAAATTATTCAAATTTGATTGTAGGACGCAAAGAATTATATTTCAAAGAAATTCTCAGTCGTGTCTTCCAAGTTTAGCCTAATTTTCTAGTTGGTAAAGGTTACTTACAAGGTTTTCTAACCAAGAAATAGAATCTATTGCTGCCAGAGCTAAAATTGTTCGAAATTAACAATGAATTACAAAGAACTAAATTTCGCATGAATTCTCAGTTCTATTCTTGAAGTTTCAATCTTTTCAATTCAATCCTCGATTAAAAAGCTATTCCGACAAAGACTCATAGTAACGCAAACGTGTTTCTTCGAGTTATCGCTAGGAAGAAGTTCTTTAAGTTTGTTTGGAATAATAAAGTAAAGATAGCAGAAACAAGATATGATCCTATTTTATGATCACCATTTCTTTTACCGATAGATGTCATGAACCAAATGTACCATATTATTATATTCAAAGACAGTCCCTTATATTTGATAAGAAACGAATATTTTCGAGCTCTGTCACTTTCAAATAAAAGATACGATATATAAGATCACTATGTCCTGCACGAAATCGCCAGAAATGTCCAAAACTCAAATGGTAATACAATTATCGAGAAGCATTTAATTCTCTGCGGTTGACAAAGAACTGGATCTTCCCAAGTAAGATCAAGAATCTTCTTTTATTACGATGTCGGCCTTCAGAAAGGAAACCTTCAGGATAAGCAGAAAACCAGAGCAATTCTGCTTTACTATACGCTTCATATACTCCGATTAAAGCGATCCTATCGTTTTTATGATCCTTAAAATCCAAATCGTCAACATCTTTGTAGCACTCGACGCGCCAAAATTGCCTTTTCGATGTACGCCCGGTTCTCGTGGGCGGATCTCGCGTTTGAACAGCGAAAAAGCTCGTTCGAGAAATCGTTCTGACTGTTAATTGAGTCGAACGACACGCGCGACTTGCCTTTATTGCCCGCGACCAGCAACCATAATCGTTCGCCACTTGCCCCCAGGAGCGAGGACGCCACCTCGAAACGAGGTTAATCGCAGGAAAGTGGCCCGCAGAAGCGATGTTCCGTTCACCCACGATTCTACCCGCGTTCTTGTGATTCTTGTTCTCCCGCGATAATATCGTATCGTGATTCTTTCCCATTTTGCACTACTACGCTATGCATCATGACTAGACTGTGGATTTTCGTGCAAATTCGTATCTCTGAGAATATCATATAAAAAGCAAAACGTCGGTAGAAAATTGTTTCACTTACCAAACATTATACAAAGTGCTATAGTTTGCATATCTTAAGCATTTTTTCACGTTACGCGCGCTCTGTACAATCCTGCTCTTTCAAATTTTCTATAAATACATGAGAATCCGTAGTTCACGTGTGGCTATAAAATATTCACAACCATTCAGATTTTATGTGTAAACTGTGGATTTACTGTGGACACTAACTGCGGACTATACGCATCTGAACGCATATGTGTGGTTTAATACTTACGGCACGCAGTGTATTCTAATTAAATTAAAGCTAAATATATTCTCGACATATTCTTGCTTGAACAAGACTGTTTTGAAGGATCGTGAAAACATGTAAGAGTCTGATCGTTGTTTTTTAGCCATTGAATGGAGAACAGCGTCATGAAAACGATAAATTAGAGTGATACACAGAATTGGTTTATTTTTCGAAAACTGTAATCGTTATTTTAGCGTGATGTGTTCTGTGGAGAGTGCAATAAGAGGCCTCGATTAATATGCTTAATGGCAGGCTTGTGTTCAACTTGAAATCATATTCGCTCCGGAAATCGTCGTTTTATGATACGCTCGTTGTTTGTTTATCGTGGTTTCCACTTAAACGCAGTTTCTTACTGTGACCATTTAATATTCGAGGGAGGATCGGGTTTAAAATGACCCGCCTTTTTCTTGGCGAAGGGAAGGGACGCGTCATCATTATATATAAGAGGCTCCGAGTCAAATTATCCGCTGACCTCGTTCGACCGAGAAACCGTAAAATCGATGTTCGTTTAATCCGCGTATTTATCCGCCACTTCCTAGTTGACTTTGGTTAACTGTGGGTTTATAGTCCTGTTACATTGACAATTTGGAGAACACGGAACGGATCGATTCGTAGTTATTGCCTTTTGGCCAATTTTAAACGTCATTCATAAATTTTGCGTCGTCAGAAAAGAATGGAAGATTGTTTTGAAGCCACAAGTTATTTCGGTTATTCCAAACTAAATTTTTTAATTTCTTATAATTGATGATATATATTAATATTAATATAATAATGGAAGATCGTTTTAAAGCCAAGAATTATTTTGATGTAAATTTTTGAAACCTGTTAAAAATAATTTACATATATTAATATGAATGCATTTAAAAATAAAATTTTAATTATCTTTCTTGGGAATGGCAGTTATATGCACAAAAATTAGCCTAGCTAAATTTGCGTTGCTTTTGTTAGTTTTAAATTCTAAGAATCTTGACTTTTGACGCTTGTTTGGTTATTCCAAGAGCCGCATTCCATCCCTGACGTAATAAACGCCCGATTTATATAATTTTAAACGCGACCGTGGACACGGCCTTTTCCTACGTATCATTTGTATTCAACGACGTTCTTGGCCCGTTACGCTGTCAGAAGGAAATTCTCGTAAAACTTCATCAGTATCACCCATTGTAGTTTTATCTCATATTTTCGCCGAAACAATTACAATTACCCCCAATCCATAAAATACCTTAACAATTCCATTCGTAAATTATTTATAAAAATATTTGAACAAGAAGTACACATTTACTTCGTTGATTGACAAAGAATATGACAAAAGAATACGAAGGGCTTCGTTAATGGCAATCGAGCCAACACAACAGATTTTGTTTGAATTGGATACTTATTTCATATGCGATTCCTCATTGTAATCTGCATTTATGATTGCGACCTCGTCTGGTATTTGTTAGACAATGAATATGAGAAATGCAGATTTTTAATTCAACTGGTTTTCCACGTATCTGTTATTATGAGAAAGAGGAATCTGTGTATCACGCTAATTTATCATTTTCATTATCGTTATGCAAGTGTTTAATTGATAAGAATTAGACGAAATGGTATATTGTTCTTTGATAATGAATTGAGGATTGCTTCTTGGCGCGCGTCTTCACGCTGAAGAAACATACTTATCGCTTCTGCGTTAACCCAATTCCTTACTGCGTAATGCTGGCAACATTACCTTCGTCTGCGAGTGAAAAGGTTATTTGAGAAGCGTCTCGTGTTCGCTTTCTTGGCAAATCGAGTTAAGCGCCGGATTTTTCGACCGCCGTCGAGAATTTACTCAGAAAGTCGCTCTGGCCTTTTACGAGTAGCGGCACGATGAGCAAAAATTAATTTTGGACATTTAAAACATTCGACGTTCAGAAATCGAAGAATTTGACAATTGGAAGCTTAAGATATTTGAAAATTTTAAGGCAAGAAAATTGGAAAACTAGGAGAACCTAGGCAAATTGGGAGCCTGTAAATTCGAAACTAAGAAGCTTGAAGATATGGAAAATAGAAAATTTGGAAAATTTGAAGATTAGAAATCTCTGTAACCGAACACTCCAAATCTAAGCAACGAGCCTTCTCGCATAACCACCTAGTTCCCATTTAATCCATCCGATCCAACAACAATTAACTCTCATTAAATCCCATTATATCACAATTACACGCTACACGCATGGTTCGACACAGTGGACTTCAGCTATCGCTATTTTTCCCGCATCGATTGGAAGAGCATTGCCGTAGAAGCTTTGTCGTGAATTCTAGCACCTGTTATCGTTCGATGTTACATAGTCGATGCATGGAAAATCGCATCTTGTGGACAATTCGCGGTATAGTGCGAGGTAGAAGTAAGATAGAGTCGCAAATGAAACAGAGAGAAAGGGTAGAGGATCAAACGAAGGACGAGTCGAGAGACGGGACGACGCTGTGGCATATTGTCGAAGGCTTCGTTGTTGCCCATCCTGGGATTACGTACCTTGGTCGTAGACCTTACTCGAGGCGAGCTCGTGCTCGCAGCTGATTGCATAACAGCCGAGACTCTACGGTGGCCGCTCATTGCCGCGACGATTCACAATAATGCGTCGAGAGGCTTCCCTTCGTGAGGCATCCCACTTAACCACTGTGAAAGGTTACCGGGATCGCGGTGGATAACCGCGTTATCTGCTGCAACCTCTAGCTCAACCTACGATTATCGTTGCTCCGCCGACAAAACGATGCATTTGATTGTATACATAGGTGTATGCAGCTTGCGAAGTTTATGTTTCTTTTTATAATGGGATATTGTTTAGAAGTATTCCTTTGACGGGTTGAGAAGCTCGAGGATAGATTTATATCACTGACTAGTCCAGAAAACTGTACAGTAGAACTCTATTCATGGGAATAGGATATTATTTGGATTTATTGATTGGATTTACTTGTCCAAACTTCTGTAAACTTTTGTTATTTTATGGTGAGATTGTGGACAATGGAGAGAATCAGTGAATCTTTGATATATGTATACAATTTAGTTTTATGGATTGTTTGTTGCTGTAAACTTCTGTTCTGTATTTCTGTAAACTTTTGTTATTTTATGGGGAGATTATGGACAATTGAGAGAATCAGTGAATCTTTGATATATGTATACAATTCAGTTTTGTGGATTGTTTGTTTCTTAATGGAATCAATTGAGAATACCCAATAATTTTACAAAGAGATATATGCGACAAAAGCAATGAATAGATACAATATATATCACCGAATAAATGATTTAGCGTAGTAAAAAATGTCTACTATAAAGCTATCGATATACAGGCTTTGAAATCCCTTTAGTTGGCTCTATTTGAGGAATCGTAACTCTGTTCGAAAGTCTTGAATCTCCACTCTGCTTGATAAGCGATATTTTGGTGACTGACGATAATCGAAAAGAAAGTTGAAAGTTATTTAAACGTTCATCTGTCAATGATGGCGTCGATACCAAACCAGAAACAGAAGAAGTCTCTACGAACACATACATATATCCACAGAATCAGAAAACTTTCTCCAAAGTCCCTGAATCTTCTCCTCTACCAACCATTAAAGTTATATGCAAAATTGTCTCTCGCTAAAATGACGTGCCCGTGCAAAATGCCAAACTATTCAAATTATCATAATCATCTGTGAGCACATCATGCATGTCTGCCCTTTACACGCCCTGCAACATCGATCAGAAGTGCCGAATGCTTAAATAAATATCCTCAGTGGAATAGAACACTTCAAAAGAGGCGACGTGACTTCTTAACTCGTCAGTTTAATCAAACAACTGACGTGGGATCATAATGACCCCGGTTTGCTGCGTTCCTAGTTACGATTGCATGACACAATGCGTCTTACACGACATCGTAACGAGAATAAAGCGTCGAGGAAAGTCTGCGTTGTGGTTGGCACGCGAAACTGCGTGCCAAGTGTTTGCTCGCGGTGCCCGAGGGCTTGAAACGAGAAGAAAGGTAAAAGCAAGGTAAAAGTGGCAGCAAAGGCGCGTTTTACCATCAACGACATCGTTGACGCGACCTTTCGACGAGCCTCTCGAGAGCCAAGAGCTGAGTGCACGTCGAACACACATTCTGGGGGAACGTTTTCGACCTACGATGTTAGTTTATGCGATATGACTCGTAGTATAACTTACGCGATGGCAACCCGAGACGAAAATAAAATTTTTTTTTTTTGGAAAATGGGTTTAGTGGATTTTGAAATGCTTTTGTAATGAACAAGTAGTGGTGTTATTTCGAAGAATTTTAAGGAATTTAAATTCTAGAATTATCAAACCGGTTAAAATAATTGGTTGGTTACCAAAATTATGGTTTCTTCAGTTAGCAGGAATATGCAAGTGTTTTTGGCAAGATTAATGTTTTATCGAGAATTTATGGATAAATATAATTATTCACGTTGGCCTAGAAAAAAAGCTTTTACGTCTATTGACTCTCGACGAATCACCGATCCAATATGCAACTATTTAAAAACTAAGATATTAAAGCATTCAAATATACAAATGCCACGATCTAATTTATGGCACTTGGAAACATTAGACCAGCGATTTCGTAATTACGGTGAAACTAATACCCATTAGTATTACTGCATTTATCAGTTATATTACGAACTCATAAATCACGGTAAGCAGCAATTCTGTAACCACGATTAATTATGTCGCTACTATAATGGAAACTAGAGTTTTCTGTATGCTTTGGTCTTCGACCGAACCATTGAAGCTCCGCTCGACACTCGAGTTATTCCAGAAATCGAATCGGCGAAGACAAACCGGTGGAAGATACGATCGGCGACGCGCGTACACTTCTCCCTCTCTTCTGGCGGGTGCCTTGCGAAATTCCAGTTTCCATCGTGGAGCAACAATTCAAGTGAGAGAGAAAGAGACGGAGAGAGCTAAACCAGTCGCCATTAATTGGCCCGTTAGCGGTGGAACATTACACTTTGTGTTTCGAGGGAATGCTCTTATTATCTTCCTGATTTGCATTCGTCTGTTCGTGCGTGTTGGCGCGCGACCTAATACAACCGGCTCGTAAATATTTCGTAATCGTGTGGATTTTTATGTAAGTCGTTTAACACATCCGACTGAGAATTTTACATCGGTAGTAATGACAAATTCACGTAATGAACGATGTAAATCCGAAGAATGTTCCCTTGCGAGGACAGATATCGTGCCGCCTGTTGTATCTTTATGCAGCATCTGGCGACAAAACGACGTTATCGCGAGGAGATTCGCGAATGCTCGACAGACACGCTTCGCGTAGGCGGTCGGTGGGCACTGGACAGGTGAAATGGGCAAACGAGAGGCTGATGTAGCAATGTTAGGTATCTCGAGGGACACAATTAGTTTTTAAATAATCTGGAAAAGGATAGGGTAAGATTGTTTATTGGGTTTCGAAATTAGGTTGTTATGATAATTGATGGGAGGCTATTTGTAATAGATGGTAGTTGTGACTTGTATCGAGAACATTGGATCACTCATTTACTGGCTTCCAGTATAATAGAATCTTAAAATTCCTAATGATTACGATTCCGAATATGATTGCGGAAGATTGAAGAAAATTGAAGTACATAAGATAATATTGGAACTGTGTTTTCTAACACGGCAGAATCTTATTATTCCTGAGTTTACTATATTTGCATGTAAATTGTTTCGTTCTTCGTTTTTGAACGTTTACGCATTTTCCACATTCTCCAAATATTCACCAAACACTTCTAAACATTTTTAAACATTGCTCCTAGAATCCTGATAAATACTTCAACATATGACCATTATGATGTTATATTATTATATTATATACTATATTTCTACATGAAAAATGCTCCGACATTCGTCCATAAAAGAATCGTCATCTTTGAAGCATCCACGAAACTTGATCTTACGCTAAAAACCAAGGAAAAGTAAAGTGCAGATACCAACTATAGTCATATCGTAGAGCCCACCACCCACCTGTGTCTAAGTATATACGACAATCGTGACCACCCACGTGCATTTGCGTCGAGTCGCACAGTTTTTCCGCACAGACAGCGAGACTGCTTTTTCTTTGACCAATTACGGCGTGACGCTCGACTAATCGTCCGATAAATCTCATGGAAACATTTACTTTAGCGCTGCTCGCCTCACCATTGTCGATTCACGCGGTTGTTTCGCAGTTTGCCCTCGAAATCGGTACCGACGATCGCGTTTCACGGCTGTATTACGTCGACTTCATTAAGACACAACTGCAACCTGTCGCTCTCCTTAATGCCAGTTCGCCTCCGCGCCGGAAACGCGGATGCCCACGCATCACTAGACTTCCTACCTTTTGCTTTTTTCCGCAAACCGCCCTGCAGAACGAAGAACTCGCAGTGAATAAGGAACATCCTCTGCTTTACTTGGTTTCATTTTCTCAGAAGAACACTAGCTATAAGAATCTATTGTTCGTTTTGTCTATTTGATATAATTTTTGGGGAAGTATTTTGGAGATCTATTTCCATCTGTCATACGTCTCCACCGATTAAATTTTGGATTCTTCAGGTTTCTTCTCTCACTGCGGATATTTTACACTTTTAAGAATTTCATTATTCTTGACCCTATCTTCACAATTTCACTTCGCTTTAATCGATAATTGGCAGCGATGGCACTGTTCAATGACGGCAATTCAGGAAAATTATATCTTTCTTAATATTATTGCAATGGACTAATCTATATTCGTGTTAATACAACGCACACGAATCTACATATTAGAAGTATAAATACCAAAGTACACAGTAACATCACCTGAATGAGATCTCAATGAAACTTGATTGTTCCTTTGCTTCAAAGCTTAGGCGCAAAGAATATTCGCTGTGAAGCGAAAGACCCAGAAAACTCAGAATTCAATCAGACAAGCGAAAAAGATATCGGTCATTTTAAAAGCGTAATGGAGTCATTTGGAGGTGTTTCTCGTTAAGAACAGGTAGCGGATCGATTGCTTCATTCGGTTCGGTTCTAATCGATCGTAGCCGTGTGGGGCTCGGTGTTCGGACGTAGTTGACCGACATTAAAAGTTGCCAAGTGCAGCGCGACTGGATAATCTGGTCATGGCATCTGGCCAAATAAACAAGCATGGAGCCGTGGGCGAACAACGCCAGCGGAATCGTGACTTTTTATTATGCCGTGGATTCGTGAGACGTGGCCAGCGCGACGACAGAAGCAACGAAGCTCGCTTTCTGATCGGAGCGTATACCGAAATACAAAAAAAGAAAGAGACAAAGAGAAGCTGAAACGAGATGAGTGGACGAGAGAAAAATTCTTCGATGGACTCGGCGAAACCGAGCACGCTTTAAATATCTTGAACGAGTCGCGCAGCCAAACCGAATAAATCGCGTCCGTTTCGAATGCGAGGTGTATGCGCCCGCACCGATACCTCTAATGATTAAGTGACTTTATTGCCTCATTAAGAAGTAACACAGGTATTTATACGGTGTACGGCATAAAACGATTGCTCAACGATGGAAATAAGCACAGAGAGACTCGCGGGAGGAGACTCTTTGGAGCACTGTTCACCCGGGAATGTGATAAAACGATGATCGCGACTGGCCGTAATCGCGTAAATACAAACGTTTTTCTTTTCTTTTTTTTTAAATAAATATACGGTCGCCCGAGAGAACCAGCTCGCTTATGATTAATTATCGCCTCGTTTGTTGTTCGGCTTTCGTAAGAAGCTCCAGAGCGAATGGCGAGTGGCGCTTCTACCTTCTTCTTCTTCTTCTTTTTTCCTCGCCGCCTTCTTCGTACTTCTAAAAATACCTTCGCCACGCTTTGCCTGTCAACGTCCCAGAAAAGAATGTTTTTACGATGCTTCTTCTGGTCGATACACGTGAATTCTCAGGTAGTGAAGGTTTCGCAAAAAAAAATCAATTGTTACGAAATTTGGACAATCTTTTTGCGAACTTCATCTTAATCTCTTATGCGGTATATTATGGTAGAGAAACAGCAAAAATGTCAAATACTTTATTACAAACCTTACGCAATTATTAATAATATGTTTTAATTTATCTTCCAGTATTTTTAGAATTGAATCATCTTGTAACTGTGTGAAAATTTATTTCTATCAATTAACGATAGGAGCACATGCTTCCTGGTGTTTCTGTTCAGATTAGAATTAGAATCAATATTTCCTACCAATCCTATTAAAAACATATACGTTTATTATTTAATCAATGAATAATCTATCAAAGTACAGTATACAATATTATATTCTGTGCAACATGATGCATGAAAATCAGTAGAATCTGTAAAACAAATTTCAACATGGATTAACCGTTGCTTTCGTGAAAAAGCAATCTCTCCTCGAAGAGACGAATTAGCCATGAATGGCGGACAAATTGAAACGTAGGCGTCAAAGATTTCACGGAACATGGCTAACGAAGTCGAATTGATTTTTTTAATGGCGTGTTCCAAGTGGAGTCTTAATGTGACTTCGATGTTTCCACGATACGCGCGGCCCGGCGTCCACAAAAGCGACGTGCAATTCAAGCGACTTTTCGTCTGGTCAGCCTACTTGCAGATCCTATAGTTGCATAATGCGATAACACGTAACGCTCACGTTTATAACGAGACATCGATATAACCGAAGTCGATTCTACCCACCGACTTGAAAACTTTCAGTTGTTGCGATTTGTCAAGCGGCCATGGATCGAGAAGTTTAAGGGCCCGTTCTGTCTTAATCCCCTTGCACGATAATGACACAATCTTTTGAGAGTATAAAGTTTACGTATTTTGGCGTAGGTGTTACGTTTCGGATAATCTTCAACCTTAAAACGGAAAACGATGATCAGTTTGTATTACGTACTCTTAAACGATGAAGTTTTTGTTTTGAGATTAACACTTTGAGAGGGTGTTTGTTGTAAAATGGCGAACAACTTTAAGTGAGTGATTTTGAAAATAGTTTCTTTCTTAAGACATAGTGTCTGTAGAAAATATTGATACGCACTCTTATTTTCCACTGAGGCGATTTTTTTTCAATCTGATTCTACATTTCATTTTTATAATACCAAATTTTTTTAATCGCATGAGTATGTACTACTAAACGATACGAAATTTATTATTGTTTGAACCTGATTATTTAATATGTAAATGCAACAATGGATATAATATAATGGCGTGCCAATACTTTTTGTAATTACTGTATGGACACTTTTGAGCAATAGTAGGTATAGCCGTTAATTCGCGGAAAAAATTTGAGAAAAAGAGTTTCACAAAGTGTTTTAGCTACGTGATATATCAAAATTAACATTCATCAGAAATGAAGCAAATTTTCTTTTTCTTTATTGAATCCAATGTGACAAAAATCCTAATAATTTCCTTATTAATCCCTTGCTGCTTCTAAAAACCTTGCCAAGGAATGCGCGTTCCACCGACCAGTGACACAATCCGTGTCATTGCTGCCGGAGGAATTTGAATATGTAGATCACGCACGCCACGGGGGCAGATTAAAAATCTTAGCCAGAGTACGCGCCTGTTGTCGCCTTTGAAACGCTGCAACCTATTTGCATCACGTGCGCATGATTCGCCTGCATCGTACCTGCACAGATCTCGATCGAGTCCATTAGACAGAATCAAGTTCCCATCGGTTAATTCGTTGCGATCCATAAAAAAATTATTGTACACAAAACGACGTCTTAATAGGCTTTCTTTCGCGGAAGGAAATCGTTCAAACCTATTAGGCAAATGATAATTACGAATAAACCTTTCTTGTCCAATGATAATAATCACAGGTGGTTCTCCATTTTTATTATCATTCTTATTGTGCTCGATGACAGCATCGAAGTCTCTTAGCAAGTGTTTTCTCTTCCATTGACGGCCAATCCTAGCGATAAACCAACGTCACGGTGATAAATCACGTTAACGAACCATTGCGTTATGGTATCGCGATATTATTTCTCTATTCATGGAAAGTGATTAGAATATACGTCGCTGGTGCGGGAAACAGAGTGCTCGTTGCGACAGTTGTTTAACTGGTCTGAAAATGGAAGGGTGCCACGCTGATGCCAAGGCTGAATTCCATTTCCATTGCATGCTTCTCTGGTTGGAACACTGTTGAATTAATACGTTTGATTTGTATCTAATGGCTGTCCGGCGTTAGGTAACCAAACGACTCGTATGTGATCCACGAAGGATGCACATGGGAGAACGTCGACTTGTTGCTTTGCTCTGACGCGTTATTAATGTTCTATGGGATTTTCTAGAGCTTCTCTCGAGACATAGAGGCGAATTATATTTGCATTGTTAAATTTCGAGTTTTCCTCCCTTTGTGGTCTTTCGTTGCCGTTGACAAGAAAATTAGATAGCCGAGATAATAGGGTTTTGGAAAAATTCGAGACGCAATTCTTTACGACCGATATCCCGCGGCGAATTGGAATGGTAGAACGAAGCTGTGGCTGTTACCAGAGTCAACGAAGCGTGCACGCGACTTTTCCACAGTCACTTTCATAATACAAGCCACTTCCGAAAGTGAATTGACTTATTCGAAGTCGAGAGAAGGTTACGCATAATATGCGGCCTTACGTGTACAATCGGTCTCGCACGCGCAACGGTTCTGAATGCCTTCGACTTCTTCGTGCTCCACGCAATCTAAGCGACATTTCCCTTTTATGATAATACGAAAACATAGGAAAATGCATGTAGAAACATTTTTTAATTAATATTCCTTTGTATTCGCCAAGAAAGCTGCTTTATCTACTTGAATTTGTTCCGCTTGAACATTTATTAGATTTAGCTAACGGTCTCGGTCTGCTACGGTCCTTGGCTATTTAGGTTCCAATCTTATTCTCGTTTCAACGAGCAAAAAGACTTTCAATGTTTGCAGGCAAACTTTCATATAAAATTAGAACGTAGAATACACGTTCGTAATTTCTATAATTGGTAAAATTTTCATTTGTTGCAACTTTTATTATTCCATTGTGACTTATTAGCTAAATAAAATGTTAGACAATTTTTACCAATGATGAAATGTGTATATTGTACCACAAACATAGGAACTATGAAAACTCGTAAATTTTATAAACAATATGAAGAACATCCTGCTGTATAATTAACAAGCTATTAACGACGATTCCTTCATATTCTTCTTAGACTTAAAAAATTTATGAATCATAGAAAAGTACGATTAGAAATGATCAAAAGATCGTAACAGCGTCAAAGAACGAAATGCAAAATTCTTCGCGAGGAAGCATCGTGCCTAACATTCGTTTGACAATTCCTGAGATAAATTCAGAATGTGGCCACGGCTGCTTCGATACCCTTTCGAATACGAAGCTGTCGTAGCCACAGGCCGCCCCATTGTTGACTCGTTCCGCTGCCCCATGCATCGAAGCATGACGATCCCGATTGCAACGTTTCCCTTACTAACATTATAGTCACTTCGATTATCCGCTCGAAACGACACCGAACCAATAGGCACCGCGAAATCGCCACAACCTTGTTACGCCAGCTGCCTACGTTTATACAAGAGACTACTGATAACTCGTATGACTAGCATCGTCTGTATCCCCTTGTCAGACGCGCGGTTAGTGAAACAGCACGTTAATGGTCTGACTTTCACGCTCGACGGTTCGCAAGGATAACCATAGAGCCACGGCGCGCAGACTCGCGAAATTAACGAAAAAATTCCACGTTCTTGCTCACAACGATTGAGATCTCAGACTATTTTGCAACGCTGATAATTTATGAGCCTTCTCTGGTTGAAATTCAATTCCTTTGTCATTATCATTGGTTACTTGGTTTTCTTCCTAGACGGTGGATAGGCGAGGTACGATTTGTCAAGGCGGCTTTATAAATAAAAATAAAAAAAGTTTTTAATTAAACTCAATCATTCCAGCGAGAAGTGGTCAACGCGTGTTCGCTTTTGCAACCGACGAGTAATTTGCGCGTGTGGATCTCTATAAGAGGGAATTTCACTTTCGTTTTACCCTGCTTTTTGTCGTGCTCGTTGTCTTATTGGAGTTACGTTGTCACGGTTACTTAACTATTCTAAACCGGAACGTGATTTACTAATTTTTTTCTACCTTGGTTCTTTAATCTTGACGTGTTTTAGTTTCGCATAGTTCTCTTTTCTTTTTTTGGTGTAGCTATTGACTCTTGTTTTTTTCTTTTTTTTTTTCGAATGACCCAGTTTGTCTGTGGAAAACCGATGCCACATAACGAATCAGCGGCAATGTCAATCAACGCGGCGATGTTACGTGACTGGCATTGTTTCCGAGTAAGTAAGTGTCACGGACGCGTGAGGCGCTACATCGCTTCGACGAGTGATTGACCTAGCTGTATCGTCGTTTCGAGCTTCGATCGGTCGGTGAATGTTCAACGAAAGGAAAAGTTGTTTCTCTTCGGCGTTTGCATGCTTTCAATGTATGTATAAAATCGCTAAATTTGGAGGAACTCCTGGAGTTCCAGTTCCGTCTAATTACAAGTTCTAATAGTCTGTTCTAAATGCAAATATTCTGTCATCTCTGCGGCCAAAGCAAGCTAATTATGTTCAAGTTTGATTTATTTATAATTGTTTCTAAGTTTTAACATTTTTACAATGTGTAATAATACAGTCTTTCGTTAGATGAAATGTTTGAAACTTTCTTGCGTAAGAAAGAAAAATTCAAGGGTAAAGATTCTCTTGTATCATCGATATGACCCAGTTCTCTTACAAAGGGCCAAAGAGTTATCAAAATCTTCACACGACAAGGCCACCAAAAGAGAGATAATTACTCACCGACATTTGGCTAAAATTCCAGTAAACGACGTCTCGAATCACACAGTATCTCGCGAAAGACCCTCGACCTCAGTCGCGTGACAGCGATCGCCAAAGGAGGAGGGTCGCACCTACACAGCTTCACACTCTTCTTCCTCGAAACGCAAAATTCGCCTGCTTCTCAAAAAATCACGTGAAATCGAACCAAGTATCGTCGCAATCTTTCGAAACCAAAACCAAATAAACTATACCGACAAGAATACTATGTCGCGAGTGATTCTTCTGGACTGACCCGATCCAGACCGCTTAATCACGGGAGACGTATGCGGGATTCGCCCGTAATTCGAAGACTGGTCATCACGGTGACGACGCTGGGGTATTCAAAGATCGAAACGGCGTCGCGATCCAACGGAGGCGCGTCCCGATGGTGACCAGGAGGGGTACGAGAGGAGTGAAGCGGGGTCACGAAGAGGGGATCGGGTCCGAACTGGGCCCCCCTGCGATCCTTTGCCAGAGCGGGGGACCCGTGGCCGAACCCTCGAGTGAGAAGTGTTGGTAGGGGATTCGGTGAGGACCCAACAGCCGCCAAGCACCACAGCAGCGACGAAGACAGACGAGGAGAAGAGAGGAAGAGACGGACGACCGAGTGAATCCAAGCCGGTGGGTAAGAAGCGCGCATTCTTGTGTGTCAGCGCGCGATAGTTATGGACCCCTGGCAACCTTGTCCCAGTAGCCTGTGTGTGTGCGTGTGTGTGCGTGTGCTTGCCCATCCGAAAGCTGTGTAGCGAGAGAACGAAGAGAACAGGAATATACGAGCCCTGATAAGGAGCCACACGGGGAGAAGCTTTCCACCAGGGGGAGAACATCCTTCCTCGTGAACGCAGCTTGTTTTCGCCGACCAGAAAACGCCTCGCTGCTATCTGGGTCATGGATTCCGGCCGTTCGAGAGAAGATGCGTTGCCGTTGCCTACCTGGCAGCCCCTCTCTTTGGATCACGGGAGTGGGAGGCGAAGTTCGAATACCTGGGTCTTTGGACGACCATTGTCCTGTTTGGTGAATATTGTGAATTGCTAGATGTTGTCAAATTTTTTGGAAACTTTAGGTGACTATAACTAAGGATTGTTACGAAGGGTGTTGTAGGTTCGATGGTAATCATGAAAGTATCGGGCTTAATCCGTTGTGGTCTGAGCAACATTTGGTATTTCGTTTCAATTGGTTCATGCTCGATAAGCTGTTTTTAAAGGCCTCGGGATGTAATTTCATATTTTCGTAACCAATGACATATTTGTATGTACTGATACCTATATTTTTACGAACACGTATAATAGCATTGTTTTATGACCTCAAATTGGAACGAATCGAACGAAGTGTAGGATATCAGAAAAAGGCTAATTCTTGGATGAAAGTGGGATTAGCAAGGGATTTACTGTTAGATAGAATGTTGAGTTAGATATCACAAATGGATTTAGACAAATATTGCCTATTATTAATCAATTAAGGACAAGATCAACGATGCGGGTTCTTCCGGAAGATCAGATCGCTGGCGATCAAATCAAAATAGCATTAGTGCTCTGTAGAACAGGCAAACAACGGAGCAATATGTGGGTCAGGGTCGAACAAAACGATTGTTTTGTCGGCCTAAAGCAGTCGAGGATGTCTCTGCCCTTTTATCTTTGGCACGCGAGTCGCGTTTAATTTAATTTTGTTTTCTGCGTTTCGTTTGTCAAAGGAATTGACGGTTTGATTTATGACTTAATCGAGAAAGCGCAAGGATTCTCGATTATTTCCTGATAAATCTTCTTCCCTTTCTGAAACTATTGCATCGTAGCTCTGAGAGAATTCTGTTTCCAGATTGCTGGATCGCGAGAACGAACAAAAGACATTGTTGTCCGAGTGACATCAGAGTAATCTTCATTTGAAATGCAAATCGAACGTCTTGCGTATCATATCTCTAATATGAAAAGTCTGAATAATTCGCAAAACAACACGAAAGAAATATCGTCTAGATTTTTTTATCTTTTCTAAACAGATTTTTTCCAGATAATTAATGCAATAATATAATCATGTAGACGTATGATACACTCAAGTTTGAAAAAAAAATAGGGGTTGCATTTCTTTTTGAGAGAAACATCTTTACTTTAAATAATAGTATTTTGTTAAATTCATTATTTCACTTAGTCTTCTGACTCATTTTATCGAAACAGAAAATCTAAAATACAACAAATGCATATGTATCAATAGCAGTGAATGTGTGAAGCATAATTTTGTATATGAGACGTCTATGAGTTTCACTTACAACGAGATCCTATATTCTCGTAGAATTTTATTGATGACAGAAAAGTTACAATTTTTTCTAACAATTTCAAGAAGAATTTAGAGATGAATGTCATCGTTTATTAGAGAAGAATTCTTATTATCATAATAATTGTTTACTCTTCTCGGGAATGGTAACAAGGAATTACTTTCCTGGAAGATAATTCCCTTCGAGTTTATACCACGGAATGTGGGTCATGGACAATGGCTTACTTCTTCACGTTCTAGGCGGAACACGTCGTAACAACCCTTTTGATAACGATCCCCATAAAATGCAGGTTTCTTGCCAATTACTTTTTCACGTGATTCAACTTGAACATCTGTTTTTTGTTACGGAGTCCAGCACGCAACCCTTCGGGTTATGGTTATGGCTCTGCTTGATTGGGCAGCAAGCTTTCTATTCCGTGAAATTACCATTATAAGTACAGGATTTCTTTACGAGTACCACGCTTTTGCTTTTTATGGAGATACAAACACGGTTTCGCTTGAAACCCAATCTTCTGATTATAACAAGTATGTGGATTTAAAAAGGTTTTTCTCCTTCCGTTATACTTCAGGAGCGTCAAGATACAAGGAAAAAGTTCAATTTGTATAAAAAGCAAAGCTATCATTATTAATGTGTATAATTTTTTTCAGATCTATTTACTTTCACCACCTGTAGGAAAAGCTTCTTTATAGTCGGTGATCGCTCGATACTAATTTATTTCGCGTTTCATTTACAAACATATTTGAAAGGTTTATTTATTTGTCAGTAAATAAACGAATTGATGAATTTATATAATAGCACAATAACCTACTGTACTGTACTATACATCTACTTTTCGTGTATTATATTTTTTCAACTAACACGAGGAGCACCTATTAATTTACAGCAGCAATAGCTGATACATTTCGTGTGCTATGTTCCACGAACATCAATCACGATCAAGTGAGAGGCCGACAAAGTTCAAACGGCAATGTACACCATGTCTAATGATGAATCAAACGCTCGAAACGGATTATTTATGACGTGAGCCTATCCCAGACCTAACTCAACTGCACTAGAAGCCTTACACAAACCTAACTGAAACATGACCTTATTTTTCTCCGCACCTAAATAAGATTTTGAGATTATACACGTTTATACCATACACGTTTTTAAGCTTTCCTATTAAGTTCTCCCAATTGGAAGAAATGTAGAGTCGTTTAAATCAGGCGAATAAAAGAGCCAATTAATGTTCCTACTTTTTGACGTACGAATTTAACAACTCGAATGATTGATCTCAATAATAAACTCTTATTACCATAACTGTTCAAGCGTCGAATGTTCCATGATAAAATTGGATGCTCCACGCTATACGACTGTTACCATAAAATTGCCATAACACAAACGGAAAGAAGTTACGATAAAACATAAAAGTGATGCTTCTTTTTATGACACGTTATATATTAAGAGCGATCTAAGACTCACTCATGCAGATCTCAAGCAAAGTCATTTCGATAGAGTATTTAACAGACATCGAAATCAGCATCGAAACGATCTCGATCTTGGGGCAGCCGGTGTCCTCGGTGTTTTCTCGGTTCACCGACCAAGAAAAGGCTCTCCGGATCCAACGTTTCCTCGCGCAATAACTGTCGATTGACTTGTGCTCCAGAAACGGCCGGCGCGCGTCAGTTCACGTCGTACGTGGTCGGCTCGATCGACACGGGACACCGTAATTGAGTTTTCGCAGCCCGTAATTACCCGTGCAATTGATACTAATTTGTACATGCGAGATTTATGCTCGCCCTCTGCGGATTGCGCCTTTTGTGCAACCCGCTGCATTCTTCAGGATACGCACGAAAGTTTGCTGCTGTTCGTTAGAAGAGGTACTTGTTTGGAAAGAAGATTGTAATTTGATGTATTTCATTATTGAATTGATTTGATGAAAAAATTCAAGGAAATTCTCCAGTGCAATAGAGCGATTTGTTGAATGAAACAAATATGCAGTGAATGATTTCATCAATTAGCAGCACATGTCTTTCGAAATCAATCTAACCCAAGCTATAAATTTCCTGATTGTAATGCGGTTTCCTAAGTCAAACGAACGACGAATGAAAACATAATAACTTCAAATCAAGGGATTTCTTTCTAAGTATACGAGTCCTTTGAATGAACGTTCTTCAAAATCTAGCCGAATGATCAGAACAATGATTCGCCATATCACCGCTAATCTTAAAAAATAACGTTCACGATATTATATACGTATACCGCAAACTCTGTCAATCTTCGTTCAACCACGTTTAACATGGCCGAACATCTGCAAAATTTCCCAACGTTCAGACAACTCTGGAAACCATCCTGACACCGACGAGTCCCATCCACGTAGCAAAAAACACTCACGGTTCGTGCGTTACTCTGGCCATGGGCCACACGAACGAAACAACCGACTGTCACCCAGAAATCTCATAAAGTCGGTGTGCGATTAACCAGCGCGAGAGAAGAATCAACAGGGATCAACGGCGGGGCCAAGGGTGTCGTTTCTTTTTCTCTCTTCTCGTTCGCTGCTAATTGTTTCGCACGAAATCGCCTGGAAACGAAGAAACTCCCCCACCTTCTCATCCCTTCTCCCCTCTCACCCCGTGGAGCCCCGCGGATGTATTTCGCAAGATTTCGCAATATCAATTGCGCGCTGCCTGTCAAGCGGTGCCAGCTCGCGCGCTTTGCCCGCTCTCGACCGAGAATTATCGCCCGCAAGAGGCATTTTACGTTATTTAAGACTATGTAATTTAATAAAGTGACGGCCTCGCGATGCTTCGTTCCACGATTCTCAGGGACAAGCCGCGAATTCGATTCGGTCTTCGCGTATCGGCCGCGTTCCACGCAGGGTTCAGGAAATTACGGTCCCGTGGCGGCCTTTTAACGGGCCTTTTCAGCGTGAAATTATTCCCTCCGACATAGGAACGCCGGTGATCGACTCGATGGATCGGACTCTCGATACGATCTCTCGTGGATCGACGGCGTTTGTGTTCGCCTTTCGAAAGGGTTTCTAAGACGTTTTGGTCATGAGCGTGGAACTGATCGTACCACAGGCTGTTTTAATTGGGAGATAAGTGAAACAGCACGGAGAAATAGTACCGGGGTTTGATACGGTGTGATTTGCTGATTTATGAGGGGTGTGTTGCTTGATGTTTTATGGAGGAAAGCTTAGATTGCAATCGTTTGGAGCAGTGGAACGGATAATGATTGACTGTGCGAATTTTTCTGGTCCACTGTCTTCTAGATCAGTTCATCTGAAATTCAACTGGCTAAATGAACGTGATTCGCTGTATAACGTACGCTCGATGTATTGACAGATATTTTAATAGATCGTGACTGCGTGGAATGTTAGAATTTAGACAGATGGTCAGTTATCTGATAGTTAGGTAGTAATCAACTTAGAAAATGTTTTCTTGATCGGTTCATCTGAAGTCCAACCCATAGAGAACTACTATAATTTGCTAATTTATAGATGCCCATTTTTTATAGTAGATTGTTTTCTCCATCGCTTAATCAAAAATCCATCCGATGTAAATAATCTTTTATGGGATCTAATTTTGAAATCAGATATAAGACATGGATTTAAACTCCTAAAATGGAACTGGTCCTAAAACCCGTCTTTCCTTTATCGTGATATTTTGTCTCAGCCAAGTAGATATTCTGTTATGTCTATGGACCGCCTTTTGCATTTATTCGAACTGGTATCGACCGGTGGCGCTTCCACTAGCCTCGTTTGCATGTTACACCGAATATCGCGGCTTCGTTCCCCTTGTAGAACATCAATCATTCGGTCGATGGATCACTGGACACAATTCTAAATTAACCGGTTTTGCAATGTTGGCGCCACTCGCTGTCGCGAATCTGTGGCCCAATTTTGGCCTGAAGAATCAAGGATTCTTTAAGAAAATTATAATCAATTATACGGTATATGACATAAACAAAACGCGTATAAAAATATACCATGTAGTATGTACTACAAACTGTATCACAAAAATCCTATCCCAACAGAAAACCTACAGTTATCGCTTCTACTGGCAAATCACATCAATTCAATCCACCACACAGAGACTCATCCAAAGGACAGATTTACAATGACGTCTAATCGCTTCCAGAAAATCTCTCCTCTACCACTTGACCCACTGCTCTCCAACTAGAAGTTTCATGGCGACACCATTAGAATAAACAAACTCTAATTCATCGTGTAAAAATTCCACGCGCCGATAATCGACACCTCTGATGTTCGAACTGTCTCGCCTCGTTCCTTTTGCTTACGTCAGCCAAACGATTCACTCGCGATCGATCGATGGGGACAATCTGCAATCTGGATGCAGATCTCCTCTCCGTGCATCCGGCAGAACATGTCGATTGGTATTTAGGCCTTGCGTTACATAACCTTTTCTTGTCATCGTGCGGCCGCCAAAGCAACGGATAAAAAAACTATTCCGGGAGGCGAGCGGGGGCGGTAGCGTATCATCGTTGTGACATTGGGACATTGGTTTTCCGTATGCGAGTCTCGTTCAACCGGACCCGAGCAACCTCTCTATCCTTCTTCCTCTGTGTGTTTACGAGTGTTTCACTCTCTTGTTCTTTCTCTTTCTCCGTCCATCATGGATAGACGCTTCTACGCGGCTGAAATACGGAGTTCCGCGCGTCAAAAACGACTGGTTCTGCCTAATACGTGGCCGGGAACGAGGAACGTGCTACGAGCATCCGCCAATTGCGAAATGCAGGAATTTAAAACAGCATTCCCGGTAAGGTCAGCCGGCAAACCGGGGTCATTGGTGTAATTGCCACGCAATTACTGAACACGAGAATTTGTGGATAAGTTCGTGGATTTTGGGATTTGAAGAGTTTTCGGCACAGAAATTTATTCTCTGAAGTTTGAAGATACATTTGAATTTCTGGAAACTTTTCTTTTTTTTTTTTTTTTTTTTTAGACAAGTTAGGAATTATAGGAACGAAGCACAGCGTAACGTTGATGTTGATATGAGTTTAAATGGACAATATTGATGTTCCAATTTCTTGACATACTTTACATACAACTTGACATACGTTACTATAACAAAATATTATTCGAGTATTCAATTGTTTAAAATATTAAACAAACAGCTCAACGTTTTTTGTATTTCTGTTTCCTCGTCTTTCTATCACTTAGGAACTAAAAATTCATGGAAATGTCGTTTAATCAATTTTGTCCACGTAGCTCGTTTAATTTGTTCAGTAGGATGTGTTCATCCGAAATTCAGACCTTCGAATCGACTTAAAAATTAATCAGACGACCAGAAAATCCTTTGAATGAAAAATTTATATATCTGGAGCCTCGTCGATCAAACCTCTAGACCCACATAGGAAGTCCATACTGCGAAAACCGACTAAAAGGACGTCAAAAATCACTTGAGCGATGATCAATTAAAGATAGAGTGTACAACGAAAGTTCAGTGAGCCTTTTAGTCGTGCGATTATTATGCAAATTCGCTGTCTCGTTTATCGAGGTAATTATGCATTGATCGTGGCCTGACTCCTCGAGCCAAAGTTGATCCATTTATAATTTCGTGTTATACCTTGCGAAACATCACGATTCGTAAGGTCAATCATGACGTGATGGGGTCATCACCTTCGACCAAGTTTCTTTCGTCTATGATTTCGTTTTTGTGGAATGGCGAACGCCTTGAAGAAAGGAAAATGGTCAGGATTTCTGGCATTGCGCCATAAGGAAGTATTCAAAACGATGGAATCCCTTTGAAGAAGAAATTCGTACTTGGCCACCTAGTGGATTGTGAAACGAAGGAATAGGAAGGACGCCACGACACGACAAGGTTATCCTGGCAATTATCGCGCAATTAGACCATGCACTCGATTGCTACTTTCGACACGGACGTTTGCAACATCGTCGACGCGTTATACCGTGGAAAAACGAGATTATTATTGTAAAATTTAATTCCATAGCAGCTCGTAGATAACTCGTGATTGTTTAGAAGTTGACAGGTGAAAGATAAACGCGGTCGTTTCAAAGAAATACGAAATCCTTGGATTTCTATGTACCTTTAGGTACGTAAAAACGAAAATGGCCAGTGATTGTAATTAAGTCCTGGACTCTTCGATGGAATGTTTGGTTCTATATTTAACTCGTTTGCTGGGTTGCTTTTCAAGTAGAAACTTCTCTATAGTCATGGAATCAATTTGAGTCAATTGATCTTCAATTTAGTTCATGTCAATTTTAGCCTTTACATATGTAAATGTGATGTAATTTATTATTAACAGAAGTAGGACATCGTATAAAGTAATAGGAGGTTTCTAAATAAGGAATCGTGTACAAAAAATTGACAAAATGTGTAACAAATTAACTTGTCTTTCTCAATCAGTGGCTTAATCGTCACTCTTCTGTACATGTTCATGAAACTTGTTCTTTTTCCAACTTCTTAATATTCTCCACGAATATCTTTTCTTGTAAGAGTTAATTTATATAATTTTTTTATTGCTATGTTTAAAACTATGTAATGTTAAGAAACGGCCTCGGTAGAAACCACGACAAGAATAATTGCAACATAATATACTTCGTAATAAAAATTATCTAATCATCAGCGCGCCGATGCTTGCACAAGAATTACAGAAATGGCAATTTTATTCATATTTCATATTTCCACCTTGCGTTTAAGAGTTGTCGGATTAGCCTAATGTAGACGACCATGGAAACTTCTATCCTTTATCCAGGAGAAGTTCAATGTTCTTAATGGACAGTCGATTAACCAAGTTTAATCATCTGCGTACCCTTTGCATACAAATATTGAGCAACTTTTACTTGAAATGATCATCTAACTCCAAACGAATACCAAACAACTGTGCACTCTTGAAACACAGTTAGTTTACGTCAAATTAATCGATTCGCCGAATCATTTTCTTTCGTATTGTTCGTTATGTCAGTTAAACGTTGTCGTGTACGAAACGATTAATTGTAGAGTCTTAAGCAAATCTTAACATCTTTGTCGTTATTATAATTGAATGTTATCGCGAAGGAAATAATTAATCGCAAATTTCAAGCGAGCCTTAATATCCTTTCAATTATAGTAACATAACCGCATCCTGTATTTTATTCAATTTGAAATTCATACAAATAAATTGTTGTTTATCAAATTCTGATATTTTTGATAAACAACAGACTTACTCACCAAAAGTCGGCTGTATTTTCCTGAAAACTCGATTCTTACGCACAGTTAAAGCGATATTATTAATAAAACTTCTCAATTTACTAATTACAACTCTTTTACAGTAACAGTAACAGGTTCGAGTTTCTGGTTACTCTTTGCCCTCTTACAATAATGGTAACGAAGAAAGCATGAAATTTTAGAAGTTTTACAAATGACAAGTCATCGTGGTCTAAAATTAGACAAAACATTTCTACAATCAATAACCTGTAACCTGTCAGTTTCTAATTTTCACTAATTCATAGTAATAAATCATTCGTTCAAAAGGTTCGTTCCTGGTATCACAGACGTATGTAACGTAAGTCTTCTCTTCCGTCTTCCTCGTTATTTTATTACTTTCTAAAAAAAATTTAAATACCACATCCATAAGACGTCACGTCATAAACCACCTGTAGAAACTCGTATTAGTAGCTTCTTCAGAGAGCAAAACCGTTAATCGTTAACGTCATGGAAAACCTATTGCAAGCAAATGGCATCAAACGCTGATTGTCAGAATAAAGAGGAATATGACGTTTTGCCTCCACATTGTGCCTTTATGAGAATAAGCAAAAAGCAGGAGGTGGTGGCGTGCAGCGGAAGATCAGCTGTCCAGGATTCACCGTTGTCACTTGGCGCTCGTAGCCTTGTAACATATACGCAAATAACCCAATAAATCTCGGTATAGGCTCATCCTTCGGAATCCTTGACACCGACGACGGTAGTGTCACCGTGCAGACGCGCGCGCGTATCCTCGTCGAAGCCTAGGCATCAAACCGGAGGAGGGAACACGCGATAAAACGAGCGGAGCCGGATCAAAGTCGCGTGATTTCCCAATAGCGATCTGCGACCACGAACACGAGTAGTGCGTCACTTTTCCCCACGGGGAGAGACTCTCGCGAATCCTCCAGAGAGACGTTAATGATCCTCGGATGTTAGTGATCCAAACCACCGGTCTCAGTCTTCGTCATTCTTCGGTTTCTTTGTACCGTTTACGATTTGCTAAAGTTTTATGATACTGAGAAATTTGACATACAATGGGCGGGCCGAAGAAAGTTTGAAATTAATATTTGCGTATTTGGTATGAGTAACAGGAGGATGTTAAAAGCTGGCCATTTATCGACCTTCTTGCAAACGAAAAATTCTTGCAGGACATTAAAGAGCATCTCTCAAGGAACAAAAGTTGGCATTTTTGCTTGAGATGTGACAGGAAAGTTGAAAGAACTGAGCAGAGGTCGAACTTATCTGCGCGTTACGATTAATCTTCATCTTCTTCGGATATTGATCCATCTATGAAACAATTCTTTAAAAATTCTACTATTTCTATTAAAAATGAGTAAAATTAATCGAAGTCCGGAATAGAGCAAATCCGAAGCATCGCAAGATCGTTGTTGGCTATTGTTTTCGCGTAGCAACAAGCTGGCGATAGCTCAGACTTGCTCGATTTCAAATTTCAGTTGATTTATCTGCATAATTTCTAAGAAGAAAGAATCATTACGCCGATATAGATGAATAATTATTCTGTAGCTTGATGAGAATATGCAGGAAATGAAGCTCAAGTGTAACGCACGAGTAAGTTTGATCGTTGCCACTTTCTCATCTTTCCACTCATTTTTTTCAACTTCGTTCTTCTTCTCTTTCGATGTATTGTTTTAGATAGTTGTATTTAAGATTAGAATAGCGACGTGTGAGTTTAGAAAGTTCATTGTTGAGCATCCTAGACCTCTTGGAAATGAGCTAGAAGATATTGCGGAATTTTTACGAATTTATCGACGATGGAGGTTAACGAGAGCTGGATTGAAAGGAGAATCAACACGTGGAAAGATAGCGTCTATGATTCATAGATTGCAAAATTGAGTGAATTGTTCCTGGAGGTGAGAAACACATCGAAACTCCTACTTCTAACCTTAAACTATGCTATCTGTTAACCGTCTTAACCATGTTACAACGAATAATGAGTTAACTCGTCTTGTTCGGTTAACAAGTTAATGAATAATTCAACTGTGAAGAATAAAATATTATACAATGTTATACAAAGATAGAAATCCAATCCGTATCACGAACAGCAAGTCTTCAACTGGTTTAACTGGTGTTTAACTCCTCGAAAACAGAAGCGGCGAGTATTACTTAGGCGGCGCGGAGTTGCGGTTTCCGGATGGATAAAGAAATTGTAACGATTTCGGTTGAGTAACCTGTGCGTGAAAGGCGTTCATCGAGTCGGATCGACGATCTCGATTCAACCGATTCGCAATATCGATTGGCTAATTCCCGACTCTTCGCGATTCATAGACGTTTCTCTAAAAAATCTCAGTATATTTAACCAACTACCAATTTTAAATATTCCTCTATTCGCCGCTAATAAATCTTTAAACCTCTCATGAGAAAGATGTCGATCTTTTATTTCCAGGAAATTTCATTAATTTTACCATAAAACATTTATTCAGAAGAGAGAAAATATTTATTTTGCAAATATCATTTATGAAAGAAATGTATGGAATTCGTAGATTTCCAAGAGATTTTCTACCAGTTACCTAACATTTTCAACAAATGTTGACTTAATAAACCTCCTAACGATTTCAATAAAGGATCGCCCCATGCACGATCAAAGCGCGCGATAGTCGTTGACCTGGATCAAAGCTGTGTTTCCCAATCGAAAGCCACATTATCGTCGATTAACCCAGGTTTGCCGCGGGTTCCCCATTCGCAGGGAAGGATCATCGTTGGTGGATCGATGCTTGTAATAACTGGAATCAATCGGTGGTACTCGTCGCAAATGTAATGAGGATGATGATAATGATTGCCGATGTCAATGACAGGGACCTAAGTAGTAGATGCGCCGGCGAGTCTGGCGCAACAATCGAGATGGACAAGCGGCTGCTCATAACGCGGTCGACTATGGGGGAATAGAACGTTTGAGAAGACAAGAAATTGCTTTTAAGCAGCTGCTACACGAGAATCGTTTCGTTGTATCGATCGTTGTGCAATGGATTGAAATATGATTGCCCTTTGGTAATTATTATATATGATTCATCACTCGTTAATAATACTTTCCTTAAGCAAACTAAATTTTCTTTCGATAATTTCGAGCTGAAATAATTTCGAAGCACATTAGATTAGGCTCAGATGAGTCTCTCAGATGAGATTGATTGGATTGAAATTGTTATTGGAGATGTTTGACCTTTGTTACAATGGATGTTGCAATCGAAAATTCTATATTGAATTGGTCAATAGTATCGAGGGACTCAATACAAAAGTGGTATAAATACATCCTTTTTTAGAAACGAATAGAATAAATATACTGCACAAAAGGATTTAATTAATGCTTATACATTCTTTCTTTAATTATTTCCTTGAAGTCAATTTTTATCTTAACATCGTACAAATAATACGTTGATCTATCCAGCCTATTGAGTTTCTTCGCTTTTATTCATTCGGTTGATTCAATAGAACCCAATTGTTCCGAAAAGTGTATAAGAATTAGAATATAATTTATTTCAAGAATTTTCCGGGGGGTTTCTATGTTTTTAGTGGTTATAAGTACAAAAATATTTTAATATGTGACAGTATACAGACTTTTGTACTAAATGATAATTTTATCCACAGTTCCTTCGAATTAAAAATCTAGACACATACCTTTTTCCTTCAGTCCTTCAATTACAATAATGAGAAAAATTACAGTCTACTAAAGTAATCCCATTCTAATAGAGTGAATTAATCTTGGAGGCTTCAAACCAAATAAAAAGTACAAGTAATTGTCGATAGAACCAAACATAGGGCTAGCAGCTGCCACTTGTGCTAACCAAGTTGGACGAGATTTGCTATTTCTCAACTGGAAACAATAGTTTCCACGCAAAGCGATTCTTGATTCGGTCGAGACTCGGACGAATGACAGCCGTAGTTGCCATAACGGTGCACACACCGCGTCGAGGCGAAGTCAGACTCCACTTTGAATCGATCGATGCATTCCGCTTATGTACGCTCGAGGAATCAGCGTGCGCACCAACCACGGTAATCGTCGATCCTCTCAACGTCCAAGGAATTATTATGTATTTAATTACGACGAGTCGCACGTAACGGCGATATTTCACCGCGTATCCAGTCAACGCAACGGCGCGATTAAAGTCTATCTAAAAATTTATCGTGCTCTCTGTGCGGCGCGCACGCGTGCGTTTCCATGCGCATTCGTGTCAAGGAATGCCGCACAAAATTGCACCGATGGACGCTTTGCATAATGGAAATCCTGGAAACAATGCGAATTAATGTCTTCCTAACATTCTGATCCCATAACGCTAGTCTAGGGTCGCATTAATGTGTGAATTAATTGCATTTCTTATGCCACAGTCAAATATGTAATACGTTTGCTTCTATGAGGCAAGATTTTTTTAGTAACGTTTGAAATATCCTTATAAAATTGCGCATCATATGGGTAGACGCAAATATAGAGTGAAAGTTATAGTAACCAGATTTAAAAAGAAAATTTAAATGAAATGAAATTCAGGAAGTGGATTTTCAAAGACAGATTACACTTCAAATCTTTATAGGAACCCGAGTTTGTCCTATGTTTTGTAGATAATAACGAAATAACTATAAATTCAGTAATTATTAAGTAATAAAGAGGACAATTGCGTAAAAACTGTGTGCGATGAGAAATGAAATACGCGAGGATCAGTACAAGTATTCACAGTGACAGAGACTTTGTTATCCGCTATAATCTGTGCACGTGGTGAAAAGACACATATAAATTGCAAGTTAAAACTGTAAATAAGAGAAAAGTGGATTTCTTCCAATGCAAGAAACCGCGAAATAAATTACGCAAAATATCGCGGTCGAATCGTTAGGCAGTGCCCGCATGAGCGTAATTTTTGTATACGTATACCTCTTGCATGGGTGGTCCTTTAGCAACTCGAACCATTCTCTGCGATTCTAAGCGTCGATAATGTCAATCGTTCGCGTTGTTTCTGTTTCGATAGCCAAAGTATCTCCATACGTAGTTGCGCAACGAATCGCCAGATGGTTAACTGTTTTATTACTTAGTAAGATCTCCTTTGTTATTTAAAAAAAACAGCATCATGAAAAATATGAAGGTTAAATAAAAACGGTCAACTGACTATCTGACTGTAATAAAGACTGTAAATATGCTGCTAGTCAAGTGCATTATATACAGTGGCTCCAAAAAGTATTGCCACATATCCTTAATTTTCAATGAGACGTCTTCTTATCAGGTTATTTATTTGATTTTCATAGTATCAAGTTTTTGTAACCATATGAAAGTGCTACTACATGATACGAAATTTAATATACTTGAATCCGACTAATTAGTATGTAAATGCTATATAATAAATACAGTAATGTGTTAATACTTTTTATAGCCACTGTTTCATCATTTTCTTAGTTTGTATCTCCTGTGTACATTTTCAAATTGGATTTAAACTCTACCAATGTAGTCACGATAGACGTGATTTATTACTAGCACTAATGAAGTTTCAAAATGTCTTATATAATACATACATTGTATACTTAAACTCTCGTTATGATAAGCGTTCAAATACTTCTTGTTCAAATATCTGGTGAGCAATAGTACATCGAAAGGGAGCAAAATTGGCAAGATATCCGCGATCTCGATCATGCATAATGGCTCGCCTCTCTCTAGCTCCTGGTTTACCCTTAATCCTATGTTTTCATTTAACAGCTGCCGGCGATTCCCCTCCGTTTCGTCCTGTGTTCCACCTCTCGATTTCACTTTTGGCGGCCGCGCCACCGATCGGCGCTCTTCGCCCCCTTGTCCCCCTATCGTCGAGTGGCGAGTTGCACAATTGCCTTGTTGTGCGCGGTTCGCGCGTTCGCTTGTGCGCAACTTTGCGGCGATCATGCGCATGCGCGGTTGCACGCCACCGATCGCGTACTCAATAAGTGTATCAGCCACTGGCGTAACGCGGTAACGAAAAAAAGCTCCTTCGATTGTTTGTATCTCGTTACAATGGCAACTAAAGAGCACGTGTATCGATGCGATCGAGTTTCCTTATTGTCGCCCGAAATGTTCGTTTTGTTTGACGATGTCTTACGTTTAACGGTGATCGGTAGCGACGAAAGCTACTAAATAATCGCCCTGGGAGTACATTAATTATTCTATTCTTGGGCAATCAGTCTCGTTTTAAGTGCAATATTCGTACGTTCAAAGTATGATTAATTACTCGGACTGAATAACCTTAATATCACGATTTTTCACGGTATTACTATGGCGCAAGGGGCCGCGTAAAACACTCGCTATAACAAAATCTCGCCGCGTAGACAGATGGCCAGCAAGTCGAATCGCATCAGCCGCGAGCCTCTGTCCTCGTAAAATTACGCGAGATTACAAAACGCTTGCACTTTCTCGAACAGATGCAGACGCCGTGCACACGTTCATTGTTCGTGCTGACTCTCTGAATCTATATAAGCTTCTATAGGCTCCGCTATGAGAAATCTACTTCACGCTGTAACGCTGTACAAATTTCAGGCGACTATTTCCCAGTAACCATTTGGTTAGTGAAATATTTGACCAATTTCCAATTTCACACGCCTATTAATATATTCGCTGTTATAAGTCGCGACAATTTAAATAGTCGCATTTAAAATTGAATTATCACTTTCTATATAATACTATCGTCGCAAGTTACACCTTTATTCATATACACAATAAACAACAATATTAAAACATTCATTATTACATATGCCATCGACACTTTTTATAAGAACATATGCAGTTTCTGCAAAACAGTAGTCGCTATTTTACGCTTGTTTCTGATCTTGGCGATAATAAATACAATGCTCCGGGCAATCGTACAGAAAATCGGGAGAAATTCGAGATTCTGTAAACTTCCAAGCGCCACCGGATTCCAGCGATTAACTATTTCTGTTTTCGTGTTTTCTCTGGTATGTTGCTTTTTTTCTCTTCTTCCTTTTATTTCGAACGATCGTGTAATATTACGCCACTGGCGTCGAGGTGGCGATGCGAAACCACGATGTATCGCGGCGGTGGGGCACGAGGACGCGAAAAAGTACGTGGGGAACACACACGAGCGACGAACGGGGCACGGAGAGGCAAGGTCGTTCTTTGACCCGAAACATGGTCCGCTCGGCGCCAATTTTTTGGGAGGAACCGGTCCCGGACCTCTGGAATTTTTGCCGGCGAACCGCTACCACACGGTTTCGCCGACCGATCGACACCAACACCTGCCTTCTCCGCTAATATATCGCCTGGCTATAAAGTTTCCATCGATTAACGTCAAACGTTGCAACCGCGTCCTCGTCGACGCTCGCCGATCATCGATAAATCCAACGATCTCGCGTGAAAAACTGCCTGATCACTCTCGATCGTGTTTACGCGCCGATTGGCATCCTCGAATGTTGCTTTCAACGATCTTTTAGTATTTATCTCTTCTGTGATAGTGTTTCTTGGGTGAGAACATGATGGTTTTAATCTCTCTTATTTACACCCCCATTCATCAGTATAGGCACGCTTGGTTGGTTACGGCAAGTGTTTGGTAGTTATGAAATCATGGATGGATTTCATTAAATTTTATGTATTTCGATGGTAGTATAGAGTATATATTTAGTAAATGGGACACGCACAGAAGCTGAACTGGCTGACTTTGTCAAGGTTAATTGTTCGATTTGTAGGAAATTATAAGCTATTCTAGTAAAATTTACAGTAGGTCTGCTAAACCTGGCAAAAAATAATAGATTTATTGCCTTTGTGAACTTATTAAAAATATAGAAATAAATTGTAGTAAATTTACATCCGAAATACAGCTTTTTTTGGCAAGATGTAATTAACATTTATAATTTAATGAACTTATCTTTTGAATGGCTCAAATAGTCCACCGAATGTCTTGCCTAGAACATGAATTATTATGTGATTGAAAATGCTAATTGTTCTAAGTCTTCACTTTAGCGTGTACATGTATAATTCTTGATAAATATAAGTACAAATAAGAGATCATTTAGATACCTGTAGAAAATAGATCGACCCAATTTCACATACTTATGTACTTCAGATTTTCAGAATAATCTACCGCAAGGTAAATCGCTAATATCCCAATCGAAAAGAGAAACATCTCACACGAAACCCTAAAAAACAAAATTCCAGTGAAATTACTGAAAAAAGAGAAAAAAGGAACACGAAACCTTACAAAATTGCGTTCTCTTACTCACCGAAACTATCGAAGAATCGCGAAGGCCACCGATTCCAGCCAGAAGATGCCTATCGAGGCGCATCTAACAAAAATCGTAGCGCTCGCTCGGCTTGCTCGTTGCAACCGGGCTTTCCATCATTACTTAATCGCTATGGCTCGCACGAACGATTAACAAAATTACAAAACGCTCGTCGTCGTACCCGCGTGGAACACGTGTGTTGCTCGCCTTTTCAGGACACACGGCGAAAGACACCATCTGACACCATTAGACCCTACACGCTTTTATTCGTATCGTTCGGATACGGGAGCTTCTTAAACTTCTCGTGTCCGAACCGGTTACATAAAGACCTCGCGTTTTTCCCACTGAATCGACGTGTCTGAAGTTTTCTTAAGCCGGATGCATAGGCGCACGCGCCACTTCTATCTGGGCCTCGTATCTCTTCTCGTCCCTCTATGTACCTCTCTCATCTGTTTAGTATCGTGCACGTGCTTTCGTAGAATCATCACAGTTCACCTGTGCACGTAGTGCACCTGTGTAACGCGGAGCCGCGAAGGCTCATCGATCTTCCCTGTCCTCTTCGTTTTATAGTCGCTTTTACTCCCCTGCCCTTGCCAGCTATACTTCTTTATGTGACCGTACGTCTTCGTCGAAACGATGTCGAACGGCTGAAAGAAACGTGGATACGTTCGAATAAAGCAGGATTCGTGGACAGGGCTTTGGAGATCACGTTAGTAGGAGGATGAAGTCTGTTAACGATTAGAAATTTTGTAAAGTCATGAGAAACGCGTTTGCAATTATCATAGTAGTATGTTGCTGTAATTAATATTTATTGGCCAAGTGTTCGTATTATTGTACAACAGAGTTCTTTGTGCCTGCGTTTTTGTTTTAGAAGAAGGACTAACTGGGGGCCATAGATTTTTCGTTTCGAAAGAACTACGACTATAATTATCTTGCAAAGTGTTGATGCTCTATAATCAGAATTTTGTTTTCTTATGGGAAAAGGAATCCCAGTTGACAATATCTTCTCATAATGGCCCAAAGGTTAGAAGCTATTAATTGGTATAGATGTATTGTTTGGTACTATTCGAATTAAAAAACATATATATATACAAAATGTAGATAAAAATTGGTAGGTAAATAAGTAGATAATACATGATCGTCCGTATTTGAATTAGATTGGAACACGGTTTTTTCATTTCTAGATGAGATAAATTTATCTATATTTCCAATTCATTATACCGTATGTAGTTTTTATCTTAGAAATGTTTTCTTGTTAAGTACATCAACATTGTTTTAACGATTTGTTCTTTAATTAGAGTCCGGAATGCTATATGCAATCGCTTTTGCAACCCGCGAGTTTTATGGTTCCAGTGATTTTGTAAAGCAGTTGCTGCTGATGTCATCGCCTACGAAACGGTTGCTCGATTCGATCCGACAATTAAGCGAATAATAATTACAACGAAATTTGAACGTAAGTACCATATAAACGTCCAATAATGCGCGAGGTACCTGCAGACATTTGTGTCATGAATTTTAAATGAATTGTTGGACGTGAATCCTTTTTTTTTTTCTTCTTCTTCTTCTTCTTTTTAGAACATAAATTCGAGTGTTTGAACAACAGGTCGAAAGATAACGGGCTTCGATCGATCTCCGAAACGTTACTTTATCATTTCACCGTCACCTCCGACGGCCATCCTTAAAAATTTAACTACTCGAAATTAAGTATTCCGCTGTCAGCTTGTAAATCAGTGGCCGCTCTTTTATGAGACACTGGTATCAAATTCTTGAGAGACACGACAATCCATTATGAACGATCCTTTACGTGATATCACGTTGAAAATGTGAAATGAATTATGGTTGGCGTGCACGAACCTCGCGAGAAAATAGCTTTCAGAATAGCTATGAATATTCGCGTAAGTATGCCTCTGTTTCGCGGTTTTTAAATTCATGTCATTCTTCGTGATATATACGAGGTCAGTGAATTTAACAAAGTTTCAAAAGGGTGTGACTTGACAAATTGTTATTAGGTAATAGTTTAATGGTATAGTGAAATATCGAATATCGAGAAGCTAGTAGTACCTATCGATATATAAATATGTGCCGAATAGATTTATTAGGCTGCTCATTTCTTCGAAACGACATCTCATATAATTTATACTCTTGTGTGATTTCAATAAGAAATCAGTTTTATGTACTACGATCTTTTTCCATATACGTTTCACTGAAAAATTGCCTTTATCTCAATTTTTACTATATACTTAATTTATCTTCGCTAGGCCTGACACCTGGATCAATTTATCTCCCAATTTCACTCGTTTTTACGACACAATTAACGAAATCGAAAGTTGCACACAGACAAAGCTAGATAGGCTTGTAAATTTTTCGTGAGTCACTGAATTCAGTAGTTTCGTTCACGAAATACCGTTCTTGGTCTCGAAATTACAAGATCCTAATAACAATTTGCCTGTGCTACAATTTCTGGAGTTCTCTTGCACAATTTTTAATGTCGGAATATTATCAACGAAATTGTACAAGGCACAAGTAATATCATCAATACTAATAAATCCTCTATAACAGCATCAACTTCGCTAATAAACTGAATGCAATGCTACAAACGATCTTTGATTTCTGAGAAATATTAGAAATTACAAATCACTACAATTATCCTATTCGACATGAGATCGTAAATACATAGAAGAGAAATACGCGATTTACTTTACGATCTACAATTCACCGCTACCATTACTGGGTAAATTATTCCGCAAGAAGATCGTAGCGCCATAAAATACAACAATACAGCACTACTACTTTATCAGAATCACGAGCAACGAAATGTAAAGCGTATTGCACGTAGAGTGCAACATTGTACGCGCGATGCGCCATGGGATTTCGTTATCGAGCGTGAGAGTGCAGAAACGATCATCCCGATAAATGTAAATGCACTTCATCGTTCGAGAACAGTCTGCTGACCTTGAATGGAATGGGATCTAACGATCGTATTGATAAAGAGAATCGTCGCCCGAGATAATATCGGCTCTTATTGTTCTCTCTTGCTTTTCATCTCTTTGACTTCTTTCGTGAAAGAAACTCCCTTTCTTCGATCGTCTATACGCATGATCGGACATCGTATAGCACAAAGAGCTTCAAGTATCAGCATGTGTACGTCAGGATTAATAATCAGGCTCGTCTATATATAAAGATCGTTCGATATCAATCGAAAGACCGCCGTAAGTAGTTTGTATCGGTATAATGATCCAATTAACGTCGAAAGCGGTGGATGGTCGTTTTTGTCGTCGACCGCGATTTGTTCGCCCGCGACAAGCTATTTATTGTGATTTATTCGCGTGAAGTAATCGGACGTTGAAAGGAAGGAAATCGCGTCCTTGCGGATCAAAGGTTGCTCGAGCGGACGAACAATCGCCGCCGTGAAAAAGGTTGGGAAAAAATTGGAAACTTTCTGACCGATGCCTTTCGTTTCGCATTCGACGCAGTGTCGACCCTTGGATCGATTCTTTTCGGTTGGTTTGAATGTAATTAGATTTATATTTAATGGACACGTGGTCCATTCTTTAGTCGTAAATTGCCTTTTTTCTATTAGAAAGCATCGGTGTAAATTTATCATCAGTAGAGTGTGGACTTTTATGTAAATTCATATTCTTATGAAAACCATTAAACATGAGTAATTAAAATAAGATTTAAAAGATGTTAATATACAGGCTCTGTATATGTATAACTTCTAAATCATATGATACTCATAGTCGACTGTAAGAAATAAATGAGCCTAATTTAATTCATACGTGGTGTCATTAAACACGAACAGTTTCTTGTGACGAATGCTTAAACGATTCCTAGAAAGAAAGAGTACTGTTAAGTGTTAAGCTTAATCGTTTCTATCTGTTAGAAAACTAATATTATGGTTTCGTGTTGAAGTACATCATCGTTTGCAAATATTATATATGTTAATAAGATAGATACGAGTTAGTAACTCTTGCTTTTTATTAGTACGTCTCGACCTCATTCGTTAAACAGCAAAAACGATTCTCTATGAGAGAAATCGTTTACTCGATCGTGATTGAAAAGGAAATTTATAAATATAACCGAGTATACATAATATAATAAGAACGCTAGATCATTGATGTTCAATTGTATCAGCCTTTAAGGCGCTCGCGTTACTATGTCAATGCCTTTTTAACGCTGTATCTAAACGTAGTACTACTCATTGACCGTGTACCCGCGACATGAATATTAAACCTGCACCATCAGCCTTGGTTCGACCTAATCGATCCAAGTCTAACGTCGAACGCCTCCTCGAAATAATGACCAGAAGCTTCTGACGTTGAATGGAACTTCCAGTCGTACGTGACTCGGCGAATTATTATTGAATTGCTGCTATTAAACTCAAAAGGAAAGAAAACATTTCAAAAAGTGTTATATGGCTTTACATCGGATTTTACATAAAGTACTTGCATTACAAATGTATTATTTCCCAATATACATGAGATTTCAAGTGACAATTCTAAAGAACTTAAATTTTGAAATTACGCGTTTTAAGAAAACGATATGTGAAAAAGCTACGATGCTTTGTTATTTTCTGTAATAAATGTCTGAACACTGTATATATTTTCTTTCATTTTTCTTAAGTCAAATACGATTTTAGAGACAAATCTGTATACTTTATCGACTCGATCTATATCATCTGTTTATCCAATTATCAATTTAAGTATCACAAATGAGCTACTAATGGTACAAGTCATATCCATTTTTCGTGCAGAAAAATATTATAAATCGTCGAACAAGTTTCATTGGCGAATGACGATCATTTGCCAGATACCGACAGGAAAATGTGATCTCTGATCCGTAAAGGGTTCGATGTCACGACGTGATTTTTGACACGTTATTCGGCGCAATGAGTAAAGAGAAAACTATTCGATTGCGCAACAATTCGTAAGCGGGTAGCAACGTCAATTCTTGATTACCAAGGATTTTGGCGAAGACACCAAATAAATCGGTTCCACGCGCTGCAACCTTCGATCCACTGGGCCATTGAACGAATCTACGATGAAAGTTTGATCCGTTGCGTGACTTTGTCTAAAGTTACGAAGCTCTCCGAGAAACTAGCCTTCGGCCCTGTAATGATGACGAGTTATGTGACGCATCATGGGTCAGCCAGTTACGTGTTATAAATGAAACCGAATTTCCAGATAAATGATTTTCTCCTGGAAGGTTCTTTCAACGAAAAATTTTAAACTTTGTATCAGTCGAATAGCTCGATTGTAAGATAAACACTTATGGGTGATTTGTACATCTGTCGGATAAATCGGTTTTGATAAACATACAATGAAGCGACAAATAATTTTTGTGTGTGGACAAAAAATTAATTCGCTTCGACTTGAAACCTGGCAGCTAAAAATAACTATGATTAGATTACTCGATATCAATAATAGAAACAAAGGGTAAAAATTGTAGCAAGTCAACTTCGTAATGAGATTAGTTTAGGAGAGATTATTGATGTCTGTTGGAATTTAACTGTTCGAGTAGAAAGCGCGTTGTATTGCTCAAGGAGCAAAGTTATCTGCGTAGACAGTCAACAGACCAGAGAAAGTTGCTTATTCAATGAAATGTTCGCCAATGGATACCTTATACATGTTGTAACGCGTGTTCGATCTGTCACGGCGAAAACCGCAAGCCTGATTACTATATGGACACAGGAAACAAATTCCTCTTGAAACTCACGCAGCATGCAGTATCGTTAAACACGTTTCATTGTACTCTTTCTCTCTCACAACGTTCAAAAGAAGGAAACGCGAATACTTGTTAATTTTCCTCTGTGGAATTCTTTTGGTACGGTGGCCATTTACAAGAATTCGAAAGTAAATTCACACCTTGTATAATGAGTTGAGAACGAAATATGCAGTAGAAATGCATTATTGGAACGAAATTTCAATTAGTACTCAATTACCCTTGCAATTCTATGTTGAACTGAATTCGATTTTGTCCAACTTTAATAAAACACATTCTGTTATCTTCTACATTAATTTGCTAGAAATATGTCTACGGTTACGAAAATATAAAAGTACATTCACATTATAAATAGCTTCTGAAAGTGACATGTGAATTATAACGTATGAATTAAAAATTGTAGATAAAGGGAAAATTAGTGAATTATTATTTAAGCTGTTTGTTCGACGATACATTCAGATAAATACGATTCTGCTATATCGTAATTTTAATCGAATATTTCTTTTTTATATCGTACAAATCTCATCTGTAGAATGTAATTGACAGTTTCGAAAAAGGATCGATCCGACTGATTTGTATTTTCAATTTAATATCATAGAGTAGGTGAATCGTGTGCAAAGGGAAACAAAGCGCAGCCGCCTAACGTTCTCATATCGTGTCATTTAGTTAGCGTAATCCATCCTTTTGTTCTTTCAAATTCAAGGCTACGTTACAGAACCGCGGCAAACTCTGACACACCGTTGCCCCTTAATTGTTTTCGCCACAGAAGGAATTCATTGTTCCAGCGATACGTCCGTTCGTCCTCGTGAACATCGTTTCCCGTGCTGATTGACGAATCAGATTAAATCCGTCCGGGTTTCGCTGCTTATTTCCATCCAGTTTTTACGCCGCAATGCTGCAATCTCCCTTGCGGGTTTCAATTCAATTTCAATTTGTTATTTCCAGAGGTTCGATCATTTAAATTCAGAATAACATATAGAAATTGAAATTGCGGAAATTGAATTTCGAAGGCTTGATTTCAGATATTTAAATTCAGAAGTAACTGGAGGACTGAAATTTCAAATATTTGCATCGAAAACGTCAAGTTTACAAATTGAAATAAAAAAATCCAAGTGCAAGAACATTAATTCAAATAATTAAATCTACATGTTAAAATTCACAGATATGAATTGAAGCTTTCGGATTCAAGAATATAGTTTCCAAGTTCTAAATTACAAATTTGTTATACCAACGTTCCTTTTCCGAGCAATCTTCCTCTAACATTGGCAGCTAATCAAGCGTTTAACAAATTTTCTCAATCACCTAAAATCAAGGGTACTTGGAATGCTTGCAACGTCAATTAATTTCCCCTGCCGAAGAAATTACATTTTTCCTCGATTCATTAGAAAAACCTACATCGAATCGCAGATCAAGCGTGCTTTCCTTCGACTGCCAGCGTGCACGCTATCTGATCCGATCGCGCGCATTCCCCGATACCCTAACGCTTCAATTACCCTCGCCATGAACTCCCATTAAACGTTCCGAGGCACCGTTGAACCGTTCACTGACATCTGCGTTGCGCAACATCAGAACAATCTCTATATTAAACCCGTGGCCGTGTAACATGCAACCTGGCGGTATCCGCGGATGATACAAGTTCAGAAAAACGCGAAGAACAAACGATCGTGCCGCGAGAGCGGCGGGGATAATGGGCACGAGGGAGCGTCGATTGAAAATTGCAGGATCTCCTCCCACCTCGGTTGCAAATTGTCGGCGACGTTCCATCGTAAACGATAACCGTACATAATGACGCGTGCGTACACGGGTACGAACACGCGGCCACAGGTGGAGAAGAAGACGATGATTTCGCAAGTGTACATACAAAGCGAAGATGACTTCGATGCGAACGACGACTGGAAATCACGGAAACGATGCCTCTAATGACGCAGTGTGAGACGATTAAATGAGCGGAGAGCAGTGTGATTATACAGGCTGTCTCACCAATCTTGTCCACTTGAAATCTCTCGTTGCTTCAAATATGAAATAAAAATGTTACTTATATACGTCGTAGAGTTGAAAAGAAGTAGTCGACATGGCCAAGGGGTTGGCAATTATAGTTGTATAAATCAACCTACCGATGGTTTACGTGAAACCGATGGTTTGCGTTCTACGTTTGTTATTATAAAAATTAATTATATAAGTTATTACTTAACTTATTACGAAAGCAGGCGTGTTATTTTTGCAAGTGGAAATACATGATTAAATTCGAATTGCCAGTCTTGACCTGCATCACTGTGATACTCAGTTATTATGATAAAATTGATCTTTAGATTTCCTCTATAGCTCCACGCACGTAGCAAATCATTGCCACCATACTAGGATGTCTTTGCAACCTTGAAACTTTCATACTTACGATTAGACTATAGATTTTTATGCTGTTTTATATTCTTACGAACATACCTAGCGAAATAGAATCTACATAAAAATTTGTTTCATCTATTAAACATTATATTAAGCAAGTTCCTTTGAATATTTTATATAATTTTGCATCCTTAAATTCCCCCAAAATACATAAACATCCACTTATAATAGTATACGATACTTTCATTTGTCGTTTCTAACAGCGAAGATATTTCAAATAAACAGAGTTGCTGGAACGTCCTGTATAGCATCGAGAGGAAATCGGTATTATACTCTGGAGTCTAGATAATTGGAATGGGTTAATGAGTCTGAGAGGATGTTGCGTTAGCAGAGTTATTATAATAAGGAATCTGGTTAAATAGGCGGTAATCTCTTGAGCAGTTGTTACAGTTAGCGCGAATTGAATTGATTAAGTTTTTCTGACGCTTTCATGTGCTGTTTCTCTCTGTTGATCACTTGATGGGTCTAAAGATTTGTAGCGTCTAGGTGAGCTCTTTTCAGATACGTTCTTGTGTAATGATTGCTTCAAATTGTGTATGGAGAAGAGATACATAATTGTTAAGCTGGCATGAATAAATTTTTTGTAATGGATATAAAGATTAGTAATGATAATGTGAACTTTTTTCAGATGAATTCTTGTGTAACGATTGTTTAATTAGATTATTTAAAATAAGACTTGGTTAAATTGTATGTAATGTAGCATCTTCTTATGCAACAGTTGCTTGAATGTCTACGGGAAGATTATGAAAATGAAATGATCATAAGCTTATTGACATAAATATATTTCGAAGGAATAGAATTTTGGAGGCTGCTTAGAGCTACATCGACGAGGTGTGAGACGTGAATTTGCTCACGTACATCCCTTAGTCTTCCAAGGTTGCTTTACTTTCGATTCGTCAGTCTTCTAAAGGACAAGTTTTAAATTCACGATCCGTGACTCTTTTGAAACGCTTCCATTTTTGCCACAATTTACGTATCTCCTTTATAAGAAACGGATGTAGCATTCCTTCTGCTCCTTTTCTTCGAGTAATAGACTGATTAAGTTAATCTTATCATCGTGAGTGGACGTTTAGGACGGAAACTGTACGTTAATTGTTAATTTCTCCATAAAGCGATCTGCTCTATGGCAACAAGTCTTTTCTTCCAAATCGTAAAACCCGTTCAGTTGCTACCTGCGATAAGGTTGTGGTTGTTATTAAATGCAGAATAATATCAACTTCCTAAAGGAATTGCGAATTCAGAAAAAGCTACTGAAATCACTCTTACGTAATTCTCAAGATTCAAGTTTAAAAACTATACTTTGAAAAAGTTTTTTAACATAAAAATTCCTCAGATTTAAGAATTTTTACAGATTTAAGAATATTTATCGTTACACTACGATTGAAGACACCAAAAATACTATAAATCATTCTAAAGTCCCAATCAGAATACCATTCCTTTTAGGAATACCTAATGATATATAGTAACTGATAAATTATTGTAATCATAGTTTAGAGAAAGGTCTGAGTACAAAACGAATTTCATTTCTCAATATAAGAAGCTCTTAGAAATATAAGGCCTTTTTATAAACAAATATGTCATATATATTTTGCAAACTAATAGTATTAGTAAACTGACAAGTTAAAAGTTCGAAACTATCAACTTCTCTCTTACGATTTCATAATTTTTCATTAAATAGAACAATCGGATAATTGTTTCTAAACTGTCATTTGTTTTATTACCAAACTTGTTAATGTTACCCAAGAATATTTATTAATATCGAACTTGCAAAATTTCGCGAATTGGTTCAATCGTGTGAGAAAATTTTATCTTTCACAGTTGTATATTTCTTTAAAACATTGAAAAAACGTTTTGAAATTCCTGAGAGATATAATAAATATGACATGTATGACACATAATTCCTGTAAAATATAATAAATAGATACACAGTGACACATATGACATTCTTACATATTTCGAAAGTATCCTCAAATTGAAAAAATGTACACACGTGCCAATATTCCTCCGAAAATGTGAAGTCTCTTATCAGCTGCATAAAAGCTGACGAGCGAATCGTGACGAAGAGAACAGTTGCAAAATACGAATCCCCCCTCCCCCCTCTCTTTCGTCTGTCCACCTCGATCCAAATTTTCGTGTCACAGTCTGGTTAATGCCGGCTGAGAGATCGAGGATAATCTCCGGCGACACGAGCCTCTTCCCTCGGTTATGCTCTCTGCCGTTCCATCGTAATGATATTCCACTTTGTTAACGCGCAAACTCGGTAGCCATGATCCGTTTCCACGCACCGGTGCTCTCAGCTACGCTCAGCGTCGCCGCGGTCGTCGGCGTCGTCACGCTGGAAATCCAAGAACACGTCTAACGCGAGGATGACGCCGATGATGATAATGATGATTCCACGACGCGTAATCCACGTGTCGTTCGTGATCTTTCTCTTGATTTTCTTTTTTCTTTCGAATACTTGTAATTGCGACACGAGATACGCACGATGGATCATCTAGGATTTTGGAACTTCGTGGATTTAATTGTTCCTGATGCTGGCCACCCGAGGACGTCCCACATCGATGGATCGTTGCCTCCAGAGAAGTGATTCTCACGAGTGTGATTATGGAGATGATTAAATAGGGAGGAATGTCGATGGAATGAAGTTTTACCGATGGACTGCTGCTGATTCTGTTATTTCTTGATATTTATTTTTAGAGTTTGGAGGTTTTGCGACGAATGGGAATTATAATTTGGAACTTGAATCGTCAAAGTAGTCTTAGTGTATAATACTTGTAAGATAAATGATAACTTGTATCTTGGAAAATCTTTTTTGTTGGTTGTTTTATTACTTGTTTCTCTCTCTCTCTCTCTTTTCTTTTGTAGCAAAGGTTTTGGAAGAAAGTTTAGTATTTTTATAAGAAACGATATTAAGCTGTAATAGCTTGAAAATCTTAGGAATCTTATTTTTTCTATTTCGTTACGGGTTACTTCTGTGTTAGAAATTCTATTATGTAACACTTGTTCGAATGCGGCGGCTTGATCCTTAAGAATGTTCCTTTCTTATGTCTGTTTTTGAACGGGGCAAAGCATTCCTTATGGACGGATTAATTCAGCTCATTACTCTGGATGTAAAAGTACGAGCCGTGCGATTTCATATTCAGATTTCATTCATAGCAGTTTCCTTTCGTAATGATACTTCTCGTGAGCGACTTCCACTAACCCCATTTTCCATCGACTCTATTAAGTGGTCTTAAGACAATATGAAAGTAATCAGGCTGCTGATCAACCAAGAATCCGTTTTCATTACAGCCGATTAATTCCAGTTCCTTGCTGTACGTAAACCGACACGTAAACCTTCGTTCAAAGGTAAAAGATACGAATTTGAAGCACACGGTAATAAAACAAATCATAAAGACAAACTTTACGTTAAAATATATTGTAGAACTGTTTTTTTTTCTCTCTCTTTTCGTTCAAATAACTCCCGATTCTTTTTAACGTCGACAGTTTGTGTGCCAAATCACCATATTATTATGTAGTAAATTATTATACGCAAACACCGTAATCGATATTATGGCGAGTCGGGCAAAAAGAAGCGTGATTAAAAAGTAATTCGCGAAATGCGTAAATTTTATTATCGTACTATGGGATCTTTCTCCCTTCTTTTCTCCCCTTATACGGTATATTTCGTTCGTTGGATTCTAAATTGCCCAAGGTCCGTCACGAAGGCTGCACCGTTGGGTTTCCGAAATCCAAGGCCACGGTGGAGAAGTGGATCACGATGATACGCAATGAAATCGCAGTCGCGAGAAGGACTGAGAGGGTAGCCGTGCGGAACCATGATCGATCCCTTCATCGATCAAATGAATCGCGCTATTGTTACGATAGACTCGATGAACGTCGTTTGTGCACGTCGAGGAGATCGTTTACTTTGAGGTTAAACGAAGAACCTCGATTTTTTTTATTGGATTTATCGATTGGAAAGGAAAGAGCTAGTCATTGATTGTATTGGTATACGTGAGCTGTGTTGTTAAAGATTTTCATGCTCAATTAGACCTCATCTGATAGGAATAAGATTGATTATTATTTTAATCTCTATAATAGACTTTTCTCGTGATGGATTGTAAGATAGAAACAAAGAAAGAGTTTTTAGGGCAATTAATAATAAATTGTGTTTTAATAATAATTAAATAATAAAAGTATAATTTGTGAAAGGAATAGTTGAAAATGTCAAACGAATAAGATACATACATATATAAATTTTTATAGTTGAAATATTTATTAATAATATATCAAAGTAAAGTTCATTATATACAATGTTTATAATTATATATAACGTAAAATTATACATTGGCGAGAAGAAATCTCAGCCATCTTGCGCTTTTTAAACAGCATTGTATACCTTTCTTTTCGTATTCTTAAACGACGTAAGAAAAACCAAAGCAAAAACATAGAACCAGATAATTTAAGAACATAAAAAGAAAAGTACATAATGCCACTTAAGAAATGCATGATCACCTCATTTCCTTTGTAGCAGAAAGGTACTTTCAGAATCTTTTTACACCGATAAATTCGTAATTTAACATCAATAAACTCTGCCTCCTTGAAATCTTTTTTCTTTCTTCTTCTTTTTTTTTTTTTTTTATTTGTGAAACTATCATAACTAGTTCGAATAAATCTGCCAACTCATGGCGACCGATTCGCGCCACATTCCGTATGAATGAAATAACATTTATTATCGTCTAATTCCAGATCAAAGTACCTCTGAAAGTGAACTTCTCGGCCAGGCCCAAGGACGTTGCCGTCACGATGACGAAGAAGCGGCTGACCTGTGGCATCAAGGGTCAGCCGCCGATCATCGACGGTGATTTTCCACACGAGGTCAAAGTGGAAGAATCCACTTGGGTGATCGAGGATGGAAAATTGCTGTTGATCAACCTGGAGAAGGTAAGTGATGCGAATAAACATGCCAATTTCATTCGTTCCTCGGTCCCCTGGACACGCGACCTTGTCCAAACGAGGATTTCGACGATGCTATCGCGCTAGCGGGAATTCTGTCCGATGGTATCGAATACGCAAAGAATTCGTTTGACTTGACGTGGCCCTGAATGATCAAGCCAGTGTATAAAAAATTTTGGCGAAGGTTAAATCGTGACCATTTAACAAGCAACTGTTTGCTTGATCTTTAATTGACAGGATTCGGTGGCGTTTGTTGATATTTCGATAATTGGTTAATCATGATAGATATCTCATTGATGATTTTGTGTTTATCGAGTTAATGAAGAGTGAGGTAGGACTTTTTGGATTATTTCTCTGTTTGCACAAGTTAACTTTCAATTTTTATCAGAAACAAATTTAAGTAAATGACACGGTGTGTTTCGATACTTTTATTATCGATCTAACTTAAAATGGTTGTTCTTCGAAAATATTCTAACTTTCAACTTTTATACATAAATCCAATACATTCAGAGATTCTTTAAACACTGATTCTGTTTAACGAACAGTTGGTTGAAAGCAGGAATCACCTATTCTTTCCGCAGGTGAACAAAATGCAATGGTGGGCGCACGTGGTGACCTGTGACCCAGAGATCAGCACGAAGAAAGTGAATCCTGAGCCTAGTAAACTCTCCGATCTCGACGGTGAAACCAGAGGTCTGGTGGAGAAGATGATGTACGACCAGAGACAGAAGGAACTGGGCCTGCCAACGTCCGACGAACAGAAGAAGCAAGATGTGATCAAAAAGTACGAGACAACAATCACAAACTCGCTATAAATCAACTTAACGTTAAAGATCTAAATGTTGTAAATTTTTGTTTTTCAGGTTCATGGAACAGCATCCTGAGATGGACTTCTCTAAGTGCAAATTCAACTAAAACGATTCGACCGATTGTAAATGACCGAATGTTCAAGGTTTTACAAAACTGATTATGCAGAAGATACGAGAAAAATATGATATAAAAACAAAAGGAAAATATTATCGGTATATGCCCTCGCGAATCCAGTGAAACTCTTTATGGTACTTTGTTAATCGTCACGACATAGTCTGCACTAATTAGTTTGCGTATCACGCGTCCCGGGCATGTTACCAAGCTCAAGAGATGGCACCACGATCCAGTCAAAGACTGGATCCGTGGTCATGGTAAAGAATTTTCTAGATTTCTAATAACTCTCGCTTGACAATTCCATTTTCTTTTCCTTCGATTATCTTCGAAGCGTTCGGTTTAGATTAGTACTCTAAAACGAGTACAATATCGGTCTGCACAAATGTATATTGTATGATTTTTTTCACGTTACATTTCGTATAATTTGAATAAAGAATATGAGGAAGAAAGAGATCGTCGGCTGTGTTTCGTGTTCGATTCTCCATGAAGATTCACCCTTGTTTTGTATGATAAATCGAACGATTACTGTAGGGATGATAGATGACTACTACGAGAGCTTGAACTATTATTTTATTGCTAGGAAAAAAGAGACGGTCGCTCACACTCGCTGTTCCGTTCGCTTACATTCGCTGGCTAAGACTCTCTTGTCTTCACGCAGGCACTCGCTACAAACACACACACACACACACGCTCATGCACATCTTTTTTGACCTATGCCTACGTGCCTCACAGGGACTACACGTGGCCACTAGCCCATCATTGCCTGCTGATCTTAAGAGTAAATAGAAAACTGTCGGCAGTCGATTCTCATCACTGATAGCTCTGTTCCCTTAAACTATCTACAATGTTACACTTGTCCTAACTTATACAACAACACTACATTACTTTTTATTGTTGTCGTCTATTTGTATAAAACGGACGTTGTTAACGGTATACAAAGTAATGCTGTATCAGTAGAGAGAGAAAGAAAATTAATAATAAATGGCATCCGTTTCGAGCGAACAATGGTGATGAGAATGATTACTCCGTCGCTCGGATCGTCCTCATATTTAATTGCGTTTGAAGCACGCTGGATATTATTTCAAAGGTTACTACGGGTCACAGTTAATAGCACTGAGCACGATAATTAGAGCCAAACACACAGGTGTGTGAAGGTGTGAAGATTTCAATCATAATCATCAGTTTCTTTCATCACTTTACTGATCCAACGAACGTAGTTCGATAGTCTGGCGTATATTCCGAACTTTCCACGTTTGCCACAACCTTCGCCGAAACTAGTGATACCAAAAATGGTCCACGGACGATTGGGTCTCCTGGGATCCTGACACAGAATCGGACCTCCGCTGTCACCCGCGCATGAATCCATTTTCCCGCGACGATATCCCGCGCAGAACATGTTATCGGTGATTCTGTAATCGACGTAGACGTTTCGACATGCTTCTGAAGAAACTATGGGTATCTGAAATGGAAAATGAACAAGAGACAATGATATAAATTTTTGGTTAATTTTTTAGAGCACTTGTCCATTGGCAGATCAATTACTATTACTATTTTCATTACTATTTTCACTAATAAGTACAAGTATTCTCAAGTTCGTGGCTTACATAGAAAAACTTTCGTTCGAAATAATAGTAGAAAATTCTAAAATAATAAAATTTCTATTCAAAGCTATAGAACATTTTTCAAATAACTGTTCTTTAGTCAGACTGTCTTTAAGATATAACAAAGGTATATTTAAAGGAATATCAGGAAAACCAAACTAGTACTTCTAATACCAAAGGTGATTATATCTTAGAGTTTTACTAAATTTAAAAACTGTGAAACAAGAATTCGACAGTGGAAAGAAATTCAATTTTTCGTTTCTTTAGAAAGGTGAATGCTATTAAATTCGGTGGTACTTAAATGTAACGTACCCGTGCCTCGTGAAGAACGTCGGTTCCGTAGTCATCGGTGACTCGCGATTTTCCCCAACCAATAATGGTGCACAGTTGATTGGCGGGTAGAGGCTGGCTAGGCGCTGGGAGACAAGCGATTCCTCTGGACGGTGATGCTGTTAAAGTAACCGGAAGACGCAGCATAGCGACGTCATTGTCCACTGTGTCTGCATCATATTCGGGATGTATCGTGACCGAATCCACCTGAAAAATAGGAATAAAAAATTTAATTGACAAAAATGTAAAAGATTACATACGCGAATGTGTATACGCGCCAAATACCCTTAATTCCAGTTCAGTGCCCTCTTTCACAGTCAGATCGTGCTCCCCAATGCGAACATAAAGTCGTTTCCTGATACAATGTGCAGCTGTTAATACCCATCTTGGTGAAACCAAAGTACCTCCACAGAAAGCCTCCTGTAAAATAATTTTATTTTAGCAATTAATTGAGCCAATTAAGATACAATTTATAATTAGATTTACATTTATAAATCAAAATTAAAAAGCAATTTAAAATTTTTAATTGATGAACTCACACGAAATCTGTTCAACACGGCAACTTGCCAGGGCCAACTTCCTGGAGTCGATGGGCGGCCACCGATGATCCTCGTAAAATAGGAGAGTCGAGATGTCTTTTGAGTGCTCGGAACTCCACATCTCCAAGTATGAGAATTCTTTTCAGGAATAAAACTATCGACTGTGTTGGGATTCAACTCGAACTCGTCTAATACGATATCTGTAATTATGGAAAGCGATGAATATTCCCTCGAAGAATTCAACAGAACATTCGGCTACTATATTCACCATCGCTATCCTCTTCTTGGCTTCCACGAATTTTTCGATGAATCCATCTTTGGCAGAAGCTACCCTCCACGTAACAGTAGGCACTCTCCCTTATCACGTCGCGACCGCAAATTCCAGGTTTCTTGCACCACCTTTTGATCATTAAATGAAAAAATAGAAGATATGGATATTTATACCTCAACAAGATTTATGGTTCTTTAACTGCTGGATGTTATACTCACCTGTGACGTTGAGTGGTACATAATCTTGTACAGGGTGACCATCTACTCCATTTGCCATAATATCCTACGGTTTGGTCTTTGCCTCTCTGCCTCCCTTGCCTAGGTTCTGCTTCCTTTCTAGGCACCTAACGTCAAATATTTACAATTAATTTCTCTACAAAATCCTGCCATATGGAATTAGATAATTTATAGAGTCTATGATATATTTTTTTCAATTAAATGTGCCATTAAAGTTTTACCTGTACAACATGAAATTTATCCTTCTGTCGATGACCTCGTCGCTGATGTTGCTTACATCTCCTCCACCTACTCTTCCTGTTATGCTGACAGGTTCGTTCTTCCTACACAGAATACAATGAATTCCATTATACTCTACGCCTGAGACCAACTAAAAAATACTAATTGCAATACAGAATATAATTTAAAAGCTCACTCTAAGTATTGTGGTGCTACATTTTTTCTTCACGCGACACCTTCGAACACGATTCTGCGTACAGTGTCGATCACACACGCTCCATTCGCTCCAGTTTGTGAAGTACGATAATTTCGTGGATCCTGCACAATCATTTTACATAACAAATTTGTATTCTAACATTTTGCAACACTTTCCTACTAATTAATTACATGTAACTATATTAAATTTCATATCATTTGGTAGTATTCTCATATGATTATAAAAATTTCATACGGAATTGCTTCATTTGAAAAGGAAATATAGAACCTGACAAAGGAAGGGACTATTGGAAAATAAGGATATGTCCAAACACCTTTTTGTAGCCAGTGTATATCTGAAACTGAGCATCGACTTGTATAGGCAAGATGCAGACAAATGATAATGCATCAATGCATATGCAGATGGCCTGCAATTAAAAGAATAAAAGAAACTCTGAGAAACACTCACTGTTCTTTGGTAATTGCACCATAGCAGAATTCTGACCGACCACGCGCTGCCAGCTAGTGCCATTGTTCCCGTCGCTCATGAATGTCTCGTTTCCGCTCTAAAATTAGCAGAGAGCAACGTGTAATTAATCATCGACACCTGAAAGGCAGAACGCGATCGTGACTCGTTATAAACGATTGGTCTTCTTCTTAATTAAGAGAATATATCGATATAGAAATTATTTGCGGTACGAAGTATCATTTTTATTTTCATTCGATTAGCTGCAACTTTGATAACGGTACGTAAATAACACATCGAGCGATACGTGCGAGGAAACGCAATCCTCAGTTGTGGTACACGTCTGTCACGTAGGCAGATCGTAGCAAATACGGTTTGAGATTAACGGCTATTAACTTAACTGACAGACACGCAGCGCGCGCGTTCGCGCTGAATTCGTCGCGTCGCGTGGATTTTAATTGGGCGGATTAAGTTGCATTAAGTTTTACTATGACTCGTTGCGCTGATATCTTAACCTACGCCTACTGCGTTCTTTAACTTATCTTTGATACAATCGTGTTTTTCTATCGTTAAAGCACATATGCAGGATATTTGTTTTAATTTTATTATAAAGGATAGAATGATATATACGATCAATATATGCCGCGTATGCTTGAAGGGACGTATCCCACAGACATATTAAACAAGTAAACTCCTGAAAATAAGCCAGATCTACTAATCTTAATGATAACGATGTTGTTTCGATGAAGCCACGGTCTTCGTGCTTTCTTGTCATATTTAGGAAAGTTTAGAAAAGTTTCTACTGAGAAATTGCAAAATTTATGAAAGATATAAAAAAGAAATTTATTATTTTAACATCTGTTCTAGTTAATACCAAATTTTCTTTGGATGTAAAGGTACAGATAATACCATATTTTCTATACGTTTTATCAAAAAATTCTGCATGAAATATTTATATTTCGTAATTATAATTATATATTAAAAACATCGTATATAGAAGATTGCGAAGAAGAGTAAAGATAATCGGAGATATTGGTCGTTAGTCGATCACTTTGAGAACTCGCAAATATTAAAGAAAACTAATTGTCATTGATCCGTAATATGTTCTTGTTCCATGAAGTATACGCTTAACGAGAGATGCCATAGGTCAACGAAGAATCATGGAAAACCGTGACGAAGTACGAACAATGAAAGCAATAAAAACTCGATCGAGATCCTACGTACGCGGATCGTTCTTTTGAACGGCAAAAGTCGTGGCAAAAAATGGGGAACAATTACTCGTTCTTAAGCAAAGAGTTAATAGACCAGTTGCTGACGTTGCTGTCGGCCGTCTCGGATATCGTCCAGCATTCCGCAAGGCTGTAACGATCAGCACGCGGCACTAAACTTAATTTGCCGGTTCGTAAATGGCACCGGAACGTAACCACCGGCGCGGCGTCGTTGCTCAATGTCATCATCGCGTCGTGCATCTAAGATCTGGTAATCCTAATAATTTCGTTGATACATCACTTGTTTTTTACAAGAGAAGCTCGTAAATATAGTTCTGTTAACGATTCTCGATGAATATTTCCAAAATGGTACCTTTCCATTGAGTGTAGATGCACATTTGAGGATATCATTGCCAGAAATTTAATAAGTATAATTTTATTAGTCATTTTCAATGAATATTTCATAAATAAGCAAAAATTTACAAATATCCTCATCAGAAATTTAGCAGTAATTTCCGGCGATTACGAATAATCCTGTAAACGTAGATGAAAATTGTCTAATATAATTTTATCCATAACCTTCGATGACTGTTTTAGAATTGATGTATTGCTTACGTAAGCGGATAAAATAGCGAAATTACGATCGAATTTCCTTTCGACTTAAAGAAGGTTGCTGATAAACACTCGATGAATGAAAATGGAACTGGCACACGCAGATCACACCCTTCATCGATCCAGCCCACGTCTCCCATTATCCTAGACAATGGTCGGGACAAACTAGCAACGAAGTTACCTCATCGAGGTCGGCCGTCTTGGGAAATAAAATATTGGATGGGCGATCACGAGCGATATTCTACTGTCTACAGGGTGGTTCATCGAACATAGGTCTGATTATCCCTTTTTCAGTTAGAGGCAAAAAGAACATCGGTATAACGAGACAATAGACGAATGATGTCATGGGGCGTATGAAGCGCGAAGGTAATCTTCTTTTTATCAACTAGTTTCTCAGAATCTTTAGCTACCATTACTGGTTACGATATATCTTTGGTGACTTAGTTGTTTCAAGTTTTACACACCGACCTAGATTCTTAACATAATTGACAAATTATACAATATTCTTTCACGCCAGAGGTGATATACTCGTTCCTAGAAAATTATGTATACCCAAGTATGTTTGTTGAAGAAATATGTACTTTGGAAACTTACACACGTATCTTCATATGTTTCTTCATATATCTTCGTATGTTTATTTTTAAAGCTAATTTTATCTGCCAAACTTTTTCTTATCTTATCTTCTGTATTTATATTTTATATTAAATATTAAATATCATTTTCTATATCCTATTTTATTTATTTGCCACTGAGCAATTGTTGCACCACAGTGTTCGAGATACGGTGAAACAATTTTAATTTTGTTCTTCAGAAGCAAACGAAATTCTAATTATAGAAAGTTAGACAACCATGTAATACCTATATCATATTTCGAAATAAAATAAATTATTATATGTAGAAGATGAACACGAGAGAAAGCCAGACGAATTCACCGATTTCGACAAACTCGAGTCTCGCTAAGGCGATACGAATCTCTGAATCGTTGAACTTTATGATGTTGTCCCAGCAACAGTTGCATTGGATTCATTTAAATCAGGTACATTAATTTCGTTGTTCCCCTCGAGTTTATGATCCGATTAATTCTGTCCGCGTAGAGAGAACCTCTTAAACGTATGCAACCCGAGAGTTCAGGGTTAACGAAGTTCTCGCATTGCACAATTAATTTCTTCGCGACTGACTACAAAAGGGAAAACTGGTTCTCGCACGCCGCAAGTAGATCACGAATGTATGTTCTTCCTTATTTTCTTTAATCCAGTTTCTTGTAACTAGATTGCGGGTCTTTATACGCATATGGAAAATTTCAATGCTAAAATATGTACAAAATATATGACTGTTCAAGATACAGTGTTCTGAACTTTAAAGACCCGAGGAGAACGGTAGAGTTAAATAGAAATTTCTCTATGGAATTTCACGGAATTAAAAGTTAATAAAAATAGATGGAATACATAAAAAAATGAAGGATTGACAAAAGTTTTCTTTAAAAATTCTGCAATACCAGGTTTCATTTCTTGTTAGGGAATTCCCAAATGAAGAAAATAGTAAAATTATGTATATCCAAAAAAATTGACGATCCAAGCCTCGAATTCAGCTATCTTCCTCGGTTAACAGATTAAACCAATCTCTGTAAGAGTTCTCCTTTTTTATTTACGTTTTTTAAAAAAGAAAAAGATGGATTTCTATAAACGTCTTACGAACTGCAAAATACTCAAAGATATTCAAAATATGAGAAAGGCCAGATTTGTCGTTTCTTCCGCGACACGATCGCCAAAGAAAAAGCAGACGATTGGAACAGAAGAGGACATCTCTCGTCTACACGAGGACGAGCAGAACGTACGAGGAATTTGTACGCGTCGCTGTCTGGACATGGCCAAACTAGGCTGAAGTTCGCGGTGTCCTGCATCTCCTCGATGGAATCGCAAAAACCGCGTGCCACTCGCGAGTGAGACGATTCCGCAGGATGGACACCCGACGAAAATCGTCGTTGTTAACTATTTTCAGCACGAAATCCAACTTTGAAAAAATATGGAATTTTATCCTGGAAGATTCTACAGTGGTAGTACGAGGCATCATCGGAGAGAAATTCGCTGTTGGTTGCAACGTAACGAGAATTTCGTGAGTCCGTGCCACAAATGATTCACTGGCATTACGTATGCAACTTTAATACCGTTTCGCATTCAAAGCATCCCTGAACGGCACCCTACCAAGATACATTCCACCGCTGTGCTCACCTGCGCTTATTCGTCTGCGCCTTATGCGCGTGTAACTGTACTTAAGTACGAATGCTGGTTTATTTTGTAGAAATGGTATCGAAAGTACCTACCAATATCCACGATATACACTAAAGATCCGCAAACCATTCAAACCTGGAATTCTCGCTAACAAGATATTCGTCACGGTATACATTAAAAATCTACAAAATGTTCGAATCTGTAATCCTCGCCATATATTCTAGGAAATATCCAGATTTTTAGCTCGTTATATGAACAACATAAAACTTCACTCTTTAAGGTTTTAAGCACCAATATTCACAAATTATTCAACTTGAGAACTTTCTCCAGATTCCTCTGTAGTTTTTTTAAACATTCCAGGAAATATCCATTACATCGACTCATCATAAAAACGTCAGAAAGCGTCGTTCTTGGACGTAATGGTCAACATTCAGAAATTATATGTAAGTCTGAAATTCTCCGTAAATTTCTCCTTAAAATTCCTCTTGAAACATTGCAGAAGGTATGCTCTGATTTATCCATCGTAAGGCGTTCATCATGTTCCTGTTCGGTAACAAAGACTTGTTATAAAACAGCCGCGTCACACAAATCATCATTTCTCCCCATTAAGAATCCAAAAGGCACAATTACCCCTAAAGTACATCCATGTTCACGATGAAGCAAAACGAGCAAAAGGAGGTTTAAAAAAATGGATCGTGTATCCATTTCCGCCGCGAGGATCGCGACGTGCCGCGGTATCTTGGCTGCGAAGAAGGTGCAGCAAAAAGGGGGTTGCGAAAAAAGGAGAATCGAAGGAAGGGAGAAGAACGATGGAAAGGACCGGCGCGACGTCCATGCCGAAGAAGATGGATAAGGTTCGGAAGCAATGACATTCGTTTCGCGGGCTGACGCCCCAACTATACCTTAGATGGTAGCGCGGTCGGTGTGTCCAATGTCCGAAAATGGCCGGTGATTTCTTCACCGTGGCTACCGTGGATTTAATACTCGCGGTCGGTCGCGGCGATGGAACGCTCGCTATGGCGAGATCCCGGCCTGATTTATGTGCTCGTGCGCGCGATCCGAAGGCCAAGGTCCTCGTCCACCTACTATGGTCAGGATGACGTCTGCTACAGGCGACGTCGCGTAAATCGTGCCGCTTGTATTCGCTACATGAGAATTCCGCGAACACACGCCTGATTTTCATTGGGTTAAACTGTGTCCGCTTTAATTGTAGGCGGTGAGCTGGTTTACGGAGCGACGATTTAAGTCGGTGTAATATGGGGAGTACACGGCGTGGCAAGGATACGCGATGGTATTTTGAAAATGTGGAATTTTGATTTTCTCGTATTCTAAGTTACTGGTATTTAGGATTTTCATTTTTCGCAATTTACACGTTCAGTTGCGTACGTTTTACACATTACGGGCTAATTATACGCGTGTAAAATGGCAATGATATAATTAGTTCGTCTTTGAAATTAGATTAGTAATTGAATTTGTGGACCATAATTGTTACGCGAGTTGTGTCTTGACCGTAACGAACAGCCTTACATCTACCCTAAATAGAAAGTACGTCTTCTAAGTGGATAGAAAATAGAATATCTGAACGGTATATCGGAGTCTGGTTCTACTTAGTCAATTAACTTTAGACAAACCATCGTTCAAAGACCATTAAACTATTTCTCAGGCAATAATTTTGTCTCTTGCAAATGAGGCAGAGAAGAAGATCTTACAACAAGCCAGCCCCTTGAATCTGTTTGGGTTGGGTCCGATCTGACGTTTCAGTCACGGTACGCTTGTAGACCGCGTAAATGTCATTCGAGGCTTTTCAAACGAACCGTAACTGCAACGTGACTGGATCGCTGCTGTTCTGTGCGTTACGCGACATTTGTTTAGTGCACTCGAGCAATTTGTATTCCTATTTATATGCCTTGCTGTTCACCGAGAACAAGATCGTATATAGAAGGTTTATTCCTTTTGAAAGAAAACTAGCAATCGATAGAAACGAACTCGATCGATTTCAATTGGAATGGTTTGGAAAGAAATTGAAGGATCGTCCTGGTTCCTTGCCATCGCGTAAGTCGTTTTATGCTTGTCTTGTCTGTAACGATTCAACAGAATGGCTCTCATAATGCGACACTCGTCTCTTCCGCGAAGACTCAGCGCATTTTGCGAAAGAATGCGTTCGAATACCGTTCGCGGATTAACGATCGGTCTGTCCACTGCCGGCAGATTCTACTTCCCGAATGCAGCATGCGTGCAGCCTTGTCCATCAACATTTTTCAGATATCTTTTCTCTTCTGATTTTAGTGATTTGTTTGGTGCAAAAAATAACGCGAAGTGTGATATCTTCCATTTGTACAATTATTTAAATACATTGAAGAATCTCGTGTTTTAAACTTTCTTCCAGTTACCGAGCTTTTCGATAATTGAGCAGTAATATGTTGTTTAAACAATGAATCCGGTGATGTGATATAACGAGCGTCGTTCTATTTGATGATACTATATAAGAAACAAAGTGAAATTTCATTTTGAAGATCGTAGAAGAATTTCGTTTTGAAGACCTGCGTAGTCTTAAATTTATACAGCCACAGGATTTTAAGTTTGAATAAATTTTAGCGAAAAAGCTAAAGAAAATCGGTGTTCAAATTTATGGGACAAGAATGGAACAGCTCTAAGTATATTTCGCGAGGCGATAGTCGTTGAAGGGAAAACTGCGGAGCGTAGTTTTAGATATTTCACACGTTTTACCGTTGTTCAACGGCAATTTCTTAACCGAATTATTATAAAGTTGCGAAGTTTATTATCTAGTAATATGAAACGCAAACGTGAGGAAGACAATTTCAAACTGCACCCACTGAGACAGTCCTAGAGTTTCACTAGCCTTAAGTGGCCAGCCATTTAAATTTGCATCTCTTTAGTTGTACAAAAGTCGAACCGTGCCTCTGACTATACCCACGTGGCTGTTTGCTATGAGCAAACCGCGAAAGCGAAAGTGCAAGAGAATCGACCTATTCACAGAGGGTCCTGTAAAAGACTTTCCAAATCGCTGCATAATCAAATTCTTTACCCTTTTTTATCTCCATACTCTTTCCTCGAACAAGTAGCATGTCTACATCTTTACATCTAAAGCTTTGGAATAAATTAAATGAACATTTTTAGCTTCTACTAGAATTTTACGAACCATTTAACGTTATTAAAAATTAAATACCGAGCAAAAATATAAATAACTAAAAATCAAAGTATTTCTAACAGATAGGGACAACACCCCATTAAAACTCGATAATGGAACAACAACAGAATATAATCATTTGCGATTCTTTGTTTTATAACTAGACTGCAGATTTGTACAGAAATTTATAATTTTATAAACACATGTGCAAAAATTGAATTTAAGCAGAAATTTATTATAACAATTAGATATTGCAAGAAGAACGCTGTTTTGAATATTTTGCGTATTACGTATAGTCTATAGAATTTTGCACTTTTAAATTTCGAACAAACGCATAAAAATCCGCGGTTACCCATACCCTAACAAATCTTCAGTTGTACGAGTTTAAATCTCATCTGAAAAGAATAGGAATAAAAAGGAAGAAACACAGAGACCACACAGATCACTTAACAGAACCAGTCCTCCTCCTCGGTGGTTACTTTTAAAGGACGATTTAAGCTTTGTCCAGCGGCATGCGTCTCTTCCAAGGCGATTTGCACTGAAAAACGATAACCCTGAGCTATTGCTTGGGCGTTGCTTGTTTCTCGTAGTCCCGACACGGAACGTTTAAACGTGTCACGTGTCGGAAGAACGTCGCTGAACTCGACTCCCACGGAATTTATTGCCAGTGCAACGGTAGCGCTGCTGCCTTGTTTATCGCGTCTCTTGTATCTTCCATATGCATCGCTCTTTTTCCTGTTTCTCTCTTCCTCCCTCGCGTAATATCTTAATGCCATGATGAGATCATCGCGTGATTTACTCTCTCGCTTGTGCAATGAGGAGCAGCACGCCGCTGTCCGCCCACTTCTGCTGAATCTAACGAAACGATTCCGCGCTTCATACCTTCTCGTCTGGTATGACTGTGGTCAAGACTTGCAAAATTCGACAATTCGCGAGTGATATTATATATATGTTAATACAATGTAATAGTATCGTGTATGCAATTGGTTTTCTTAGAAAGTTTTTCTTCCCCAAACTCTTGACTTCTGATTCATAATTCCGACGTCGATTAACTTTTGCAGTAATTAATCCATACATAGACTCTTTACAACCACTCATTCTTGCACACGTATATTATCTCTTGCTCTATTTCTCAGCCTGCTTTAGTGTAGTAAATTTATCGGACAAGTCACATAAAGGTTTCTTTCAAATTTCTCTAATATTCTAAATCAAATATAACGGCTACAAATTTTCCAATGAAACGTTTCTCTACCTAGCTTTAAATTTTATTTCCATAGTACCAAACTTTTGTAGTAAAAAGTACACAATACTACCGAATGAGGGGAAATCTAATATTCTCAGATTTAGTTAATTAGTACACGTAGATGCTACTATAATCAATACAATAATGTGGAAATATCTTTTGCAGCCACTGTATACCATGTAAAATTGGACGATGGAGCTGAAACCTTTGAAAGGAATGTTTGCTTGCGTTTTTGGGGAGCGAGGTTCGACGAGAGATTACTTGGTCTCGTCGAAGGGAAACGAAGTAAAAATAGTCGTTCCGGACAGCTTTAGTCTCGTGCATTTGTTTTCTCGACGCCGTCTGTTACTCGAAGCTCGATTACATTGGATAACGCGAACAGACGACTTTCTCTGAAAATGGATCTCCAGAGGACGCAGCTTTCCTTGAACTTTACAGTTGCAACTTTGTTTGAAGTTTGTGGAACAGAAATTAGAAACAGAATTCCTTCGTTGTATCCTTTCGTGGACAAACGTTTATTAAAATATCCTCATAATTTTTCCCAAAATTTAGTTTCCTATAAACGAGTACATACTATTGTGACAGAATTGTCATTTTTCATTTGACACCACAATATTAATAATCTGTCGTGATACGTGTCTGTTCTCCATAAAACCGCTCAATTATCGTTCCACGCATACCTAACACACGTCGTTAAATTCTCATAACGTGAAACAGGAAAATTTCCCTCCGTGATTGTCAAGAATCACTCAAAACTGAATCTCTCGACTGCATACACATCGTGTATTCCACTCTCAACGAAGATCATGACACGAAAGGAGCAAAAAACAAGCACGAATCAAGCGTTCGCGACAAGTGCACGTCCGTCGAGTGTCATCCACCGTCCAATCAGAGCCATCATGGAATCACGTTCCATGGCAAATGAGATGATAATTGATTCGTCGAGCGCGACGCGTGTTCTTCCTCCGCTGGTTTCGCTCAATTTCGCGGCAGTTTCGTTCGGAAACGCGGTGTTCTCCAGCGACTTTACACAAGTAAAGGTCGCTATTTCTGGCTGGCTATTAACGAGCCTTAATTCGCGGGATTAGTTCGAGTCGTGCGGCTCGAACCGTGAAACCATAAAGCCTAGCTGTTACGACGGAGCCGGTCCGTGGATGCGGCAGTCACCTGCCCCGGTTTTTCAACGACGACCGTTAAACGTTCCTCTTCTTCTTGCATGCGCTTAACGTCCGGTGGCTGACTTTTACAGTCACGGTTATTTCCGGATCGTTGCCACGACGCGCTGTACTCGTCGTTTTCAAGCGTCGTTCTTTATTAGGACATGTTCATTATCGAGCCGCGAATTGTATAAGGTCGGTTGATAAAGAGAGTCGAAGGGGTTGATTGAAACGTTTTCTTCGACCAACATTAGAGTTAGGGGTAGTTTGAGTTTGAAAGAATGTCTTGTCTGATTAAACCGTGCGTGATATTAGTATAGATCGAATGTCTATAAGCATAAGCGGAAATGATAGGAAAAGGAAGACAAGAGTAAGAAGAATTTAAATTCTAGTGAGAAGATCGTGAGGCAATCTTTATTTTTAGGTTAATATTGCATGACAGCCGAACCTAAAATAATCGCGAAATAGTTAGTATCTGTTATCATTTGACGTCTTATTGCCGGTTGAACCCTGACCTCGGCATAATTTCCAATTTCAGACGATCTATTCTAATAGTCAAATTGATACACAGTTTTTATGCTCATATATAATATACAATCAGCCACCGCGAGTAAAATAATAAATAAACAGGAAACATGTGAAAGAAAAATAGCACGTTTATCCATAATACATATATATATATCACTCGTTCGGATGCAAAAGACTTTAAAAGAAATCGCTGTAAATTGAATTGTCTTTTAACAAACACAAGACCCAAATTCGTCTGTTGTAAATTCATCTAAAAAATTTAATAAGACGAAGCGTCCACTAAAAAGAGTAAACAGAATAAGAAGAATTTTCTTGACACCTCATCGCAATGTGCCATGTGTTTGCCAACAAATCGTTCCATATCTCATAAAACAGTGGCATTCGTGTAGCATTTATGGTCACAGAGTCATTCGAGATCCATTCCATGGAGTTCTGGTAGACTTCTGTATGTTCTTCGTTCATTCAGCGGTCGTCTGTCCACTTCACATCCGTAAATTTCAATGGTAGCCCGCGTTCTCGTTAAATCCCGCTCTTTGCTCGCATTTTCCACGCTCGTCTGTCCCTTGAATTTACAGTGCGTCGCGTCCCGTGGAAATGCTCGGTAAAAGTGGCGGCCTGTTACGACTGGCCGTATTCCAGCTACGACTTCGCCGATTCGATCGCCGCTTCCTCGTACGACGCAGGAATTTACGACGTGATTGTTGAGAGTCGATTAATGGCACGTCGAAATGGTCGATGGTCAATTTGAGATTAATCCGCCATTACATTCAATTAGATTTGTATTAGGTCTCGAATGTTCCAAGTAAACTTCTATCTTGCAATTTTTTCTTCCTCCGACACTTTAGTAGAAGTTAATTTACGTATCTCCGTTACCATCCAAGAGCCTGCACACGACGATTACGCCTTTCGATTCTAATCTATGTAATTTGATGAGCGAATCTATTTTCTGAGAATTTTTATGCTGACCACGAAGATCATCAAATGATCAACGAGTGAGCAGACTTAAACATTTCTCTATTTTACTAGCAAAATACATAATTAATGTATAATCTTTCGAGAATCAAATTAACTCCGAGTCATTTTCAGTTCGTCTTCCGTGGATATATATAAATAGAAACTCGATATAAATCCTTAAAAAAAATTTCCCAGGGCGAGTAATAGTCATAAATATAAAATATAGATTGAATTCGCTCCCGTTCTAAATTAGATTAACACATATAACATTCACATATATAGAAAGATAAGAAGCAAAAGTTTAATTGGCTGTCAGTCGGCTCAGTATTTAGAAAGCAGTCCCCGAAAATCTCGGCCAAGTATGTATTTACTTAAGTTATACTGAAATTCTCGCCAGTAATCGCCATTTCTACCAATCCGTTCGAACTCTAAACGAAACGCGGCCATAGTTTTTAATCAGGAACCCGTAAAACGAGTGATAGTAGGAGTAGATAAAAGGGAGCAACATTAGCGGCTAATGAGATCGATAATTCAACGGTGATCGTGGATTCGAGAAAAGACGGTCTCGTGACTCGGCCCACGAGCATAAACCGCTCCGTTTGGTAAACACGGTCCATGCTGATCGTTTCGCGGGAATCGTTAAATCGGTCGTGCAGAAAACGAGTTGTATTTAATACACAATATTAATGAGGGCAGTTCTTTGTGCGCGGGCAAGTTATACCGGAATAACTCGTTCCGATAGGTTCCCACTTCTCGCTGGACGATTGCTAAAGCTCGGGTAAAGGTACAATGTCACGCGTGCTGCACGCCAATTAATATCGTCTGTCGCTGTTCTTTCTCGATAAATCGCCGGATCTTAACACGTCTCTGTAATTACATTTTTCTAGCTTTCAGTGTTCTCGGATACTTTCAACGAGAAGAATGTCCGTTAAAGATCAACTTCTTTGCTTGCTTTACGCGCGAGTCATTTAGAAGATAAACTAATTGGTTGCATCTTCTGGAAATCTCAGAATTTTTGTATTAGAATGTAACTTCAAACGATCAATTTCGATGAAATGGATCAGTCAGGTTTCTGTGTGACTTGAACGTTAGACGATATCTCATTATCTCTTTGGTATGATATGGTATTCAATAAAATAGATACTTTGATGAGATGATTTCCAGCTGTGCCTTGTTCTCCTCCGGAGCATAAAATAAAATTCATTTTTAAATCAAAACAATCGCCGAAAAAATACTTGGAAGAATACTGGAAGAAATTCCTGGTCACAGAACGAAGCTTCAACAGTATTATGCAAATGCACTATAAAATTGCAAATTCACCAAGAGATGACATGAAACGTTAGCTCTAATTGTAAAACGGACATATTTATCGACACTTCGCAAAGTTTACACATAAAGAGGGAATCATTTTTGTCCCCTGTATATTGTGCCAAATAAAAGCAATTTCCCCATAGTTTTAATTATTTTAACGTCAGCAAATAGATTTTAACTTTTCTAAATACCTCTGGAAGCCGATAAATCCACCTTTCCATGTCGTACTCGAGCGGTACACTTGGAATCGTTAACAGACCGACAGCGACGTCGAGGAATCCGTTTCTCGCGGAATGCTAATCACCAGGCGGGCGATCTCCGCCGTTTCACCAAACAATGGAACGGCGATCGTACGGAATACGAAAAGAAACGAGTCAAAGGAAAGCATCGATCGTAAGAGGGTGAGAAGAAAGATCGGCTAGGATTCACCAGCCTCAAACGGGATCGTAGTCGTGGAAGAGCGAAGGAGGAACCGAAGAAAGACTATATGTATCTCTGCTCGTTTGCTCGTCCTCACGATCGTCCTCGCTCCGTCTACTCTCTTTCGCTTTTTCTTTCTTCCCCGTTGCGACAACTTTTTATGAGACGCGAGGCTAACATACTTCCTGCACCGGGACGGACTGAAATTCCACGCGATAGTCGTCACGATATGTAGTAAGAAGCTAATCGAGCTGGCTCTGCTGATCCCGCGGGAGGAGAAGCCTCCGCGGGGTGTCCAGGGAACGTCTTCTCCGAATCCACTTGAGAGACGATGAAAATCACGCGATACGTTTCATACATCCCCATGGGAAGTGAAAATTCGAACGATAATGATCAGCAAGAATTTGAGACGCCTAACTATAAGCTACTCCAATGGAATAGTGATAATTTCTTTATCTTCGAAGTTAATCTTCATGGTCAAGACAAAATTTTAAAAGATATGCAGAAATTGTAGGGAAACCTAGCAAATTAAAATGTATGTCGAGAACACGAATAGGAATATTGGTATAAAATGTGGAATTCTGTTCGCATAATAGAAATTCAGTACTTCTCTTCGCTGTTTAATGATGTTTCATGAAATGAATTGAGCAAAATTTTCCAACTAAAATTTCGTTCTAATAAACCGAGAAAGAAGGATGATTGATAAATTGCAAAAAAATACGACCGAGAATATATTTCTTTTCACAAGACATCTATTGTAGTTTCTACGGATAAAAGGCGCGAAATACAGAACTTTCTGGTAATTTGTTATTACAGGAATTATCATTTAGCTACGATCATTAGTATCGTCAGCTGTTAAAGATACGTTTACAATGATCCTCTGAGATATCTTATGGGACTACACAAAAGGGGCTCCTGCGGTTAACAATACCGTGAGAATACGAAGCAAAAGAAGGGTCGTACCGATTATTAATCTTCGAAAGGTGACGGATCTTCAGCATGTACCTTACGACCTATTCGCATGGCTACATTGTCCGCTCGTGACCCTGTGTTCTTCGTTGGATAGCGGTAAATTATTCCAACGATCTCGACACATTAATAGAATCACAAGGAAAGAAAGAGAGAGTGGAGGAGAGAGCAGATCTCGCGACAGGAAGTTTCACCGCGGGGTGTCCAGCGCCCCCGAGGTCAGTCACCATTTTTATGCGGCTCCAGAGTCACGGGTGATTGGCACGTCGTCATTTCTCCATCGCAGCCAAACGCACCTCAAGCCGATTATTAATTGCATTATTAAATGCGTAATTATTTGGAAGAGAAACGCGAAGAAGAAGATAGGCGATGGAAGTTCACCTTCCTTTCACTCAATCGGTGCGAAAACGTGGCCGTGTCACTGTTTGGTGATTTTATTCTGTCACGGTATACCGTTATTAATGGCAGATGTTGAATCTCCTAATTTAGATATTTAGAAGTTTGAACCTTCTTGCATAGAGAAACGCTTTAAAAAATGCCGACCAAGCAGCAATTTTTCTTCGCAGTTAACAAACTTTTAATTCCAGAAGAAGGTTAACGAAAAACCAATCGCGTTGCAGAGAAAATTCCAAATCACTATACTCAAAGATTAAACTTCAATTTTTTATAAAAATACTTGTTCTAAAAGAACTCATCCCTTCGATCGTTGCACCACAGGAGGAGGGGGTAAGGAAAAGCAATGGTCCAACATCTGTTCGCTATCTGCGGCTTGTCCAAGGATCAACCCATAAATTGGCGTGTTAGTTCAGATAAGGAGTCCAAGAGGAAACTCAAACAAATGCTTATCCTTTATCTGATACTCGTTCCTCGTCTCTTCGCCTAGCCATGATGCTGCTCGTACAAGATTACCGACAACCGAGCACTGGTATCGATGTTACCGCTCGCTGAATCGTCCGGCTGTGAATCTGGCGCGTTTGACAAGCCGAAGGAGCAATTCCATGGATTTACGATTCGACGGAGACGCGATGGTGTTTGGTGCACGAAAACATCGTAATCGAGAACGAGGGGGCGAAAGGATGCACTAAATATAAACCGGGGACTGTGTACTTCGCGGGGAGACGTTATCGAGATCATCGGTGGCGAGCCAACAAAAAACTTCGGGTAAGTGTTCCGCTCGAGCACGAAGCTTGCTCTTTGATGTTGTTCAGACTGTGGGTGGTAACTCGAGAACTATTGCTGTTTGTTTTCATCTAAATTAGATTTTAATATACCTTCTGCGACATTTTTATTTCATGGCGATGAATCAGGGTTCGTAGTTCTTTAATCTGTTACTCGCTTCTCATTCTCTTAAACGCGGCTACGAAAAGTATTTCTACTCGTACATTCTCTTATTTTTACAGAGAAGCATCTTTTTATCGCGTTCTATATTTCATTTTTGCAGCGAGTATCAAATTTTTGCAGTCATATATAATGACCACTAAGTTACACGATATTTAATGTACTTGGTCTTATTTATATAGCGTGTAAATGCGTGGTATAGTAGTTACAATTGTATAGAAATATTTTTTATGGTTGCTGTATATACCAGATTGTGAGAAGCATCAGTGGAGTGGCAGGAAAAGGTTCTTAGCTTTCAAGTGTCCCACTTGAGAATTTAATATTCCTGGTATCATGAGTTATTATTACGAGAGTTACTATCACAAATTTTTACCTAAGTTACATTTTATCAACTCTTTAAAGCATTTTCATTTCACGACGAAGGATATTATAATTTTATGGTTCATATATTTTTAATAGACACTGATTCTCCAGAATCTTTGAAAATTTTGGAAACAATTAATATAAAGATCGAAATTATCTGGATTAATGATAGATCATAAAAGTATCGATAACGCGTTTAATCGCGGAAATAACCGTTTGTTGAAGGTATAATAGGTTCGTGAAGGTTTTAAGCAACTTCGGATATCTCGAAGCGATAATTCGATTGAATATTCCATCGGATCCTTTATTTTAGCGTTCGAAGGGGAATGCAGGTGCGGAAACGACAAGCCTTGAAACGCAGGATCAACAGGAGAATTCGAAGACGGCTACGAAATGAAATTATAGTAATTACCAGGGTATCTTAAGCGAAAGCATCGTTTCCTCCGCCTAGGCTCCGAACGATTGCGTCGCTATTACCGGGTTTAGACTGACACAATGCCTCACCGTAGGCCCCCGAGGCTTCACGCGAGCCTGAAACTACCTACTAAACGCCATTCTACCAATTTCTTTGCCGGCACAATAAATCGGCACAGATCGTTCGGCACTCGCGGAAGAACACCGTTTCTCTTCGATGTAGGTAACTGATTGTTGCTTCCATGAAAACGACTTCTAAATGCCCGGTGCCTTCTGTTCGCGTCCCCATCCAGGAATTCTATTTGCGGCACGTTGTACACGGCGACCGTGCCATCGACTTTCGTCTTGAAATAGGAGGGTAAAATATCTCGCAATTAATGGAATGGCGAAAAATTCCAGGTATATTTATTTTGTATCTTCGATCGTCTGCAAATGAGACAGTTAGTTTGATACTATACCATATGGTTTTGAATGGATCATCTTAAAGAAACGCAAACATGCCAAGGGTTAATCTCTTGTTCTGTAAATGAGGATTGAAGGTACTCGATTTACTTTCACTTCATAGAATATCAAATTAACGATGATCTATGGTCTATAAATTACCACGATCCGATTAATAACGATGATCCTGATGATCACGATGAATACGAATGAACTATTGTGATTTCCAAATGATATAGTATGTCCATGGTACAACCCCGATGACCTTTCGCGAGCTTCAAATGATCTTAATGTCCAATGAAACGAATTTGATGGCTCGTCTCTAAACTTTAAATGATCTTGAATTTCAATGACACGACTTCTATGACTTCTCGTGACCTTAAGCGTCAATGACATGATCTTCGCGATCCTTCCGTAACATTCACGTGATCTCAATCATCAATAAAATAACCTCAGTAACCCTGCATATTTTTCAAATGGTTTTAAATGCATTTGCTGTATCTAGTATGATGTGCGAAATTTCTTAGGAAATCTTTACAATACGAGTTGAACGTTTTCTTGCAGAGGTTTCCTTCTCATTTGTAATTATAATCACCGCATCTACGTCCATTAGACATCCACTTATCGCAGACTCAGTTCTGATGACGCGACGAATTGAATTATATATCATGTGCGCAAAAAAGCAGCTTCTGTGCGATACGGTGCTTGGATACATATTTTTACTTTTTCATCGTACAAACATTTTATTCACGACTTCGTCGAATTCGAACTATCTATGTACTCGAACTGTCGTCACACTGCTCGATTGTTTTGATCCGCGTTAAAACATTTACGAGGCAATTGCATTTGTACGAATAAGTACAGATAATCGTCAGACTTAAATTTTAATCAAATGCGTAATACCCTGTAATGGTACGATCGATCCTTTCATTCGCGAAGTTATCGACAATATTAACGCCGCTTTGAACGAGAAACGGGTTTGAATACTGAAAAGAATTGTCGATCTCGATGCATCAAACCGAGGCTTGATTTCGGTTAACGATGTCTTGAAACGCTGTCGACTTTCGTGTAAGAGGCATGTTACTCGCAAATACGCGGTTATCTCGGTTTTAATTAAGCAGATTAGTATGCGTCCCACTCTGATTATCTTGTTCTCGAGATTTGCGAGATGTTTTTTGTAATATTCGCTCGTTTTTTTCTCTATTTATACGTCGAGAATGTTATGAATATTTTCCGCCAGGCGGTTGCTCAATTGCGCGTGCACCGCATAGAAACAATCTTTTGGATCGGATTTCCACGCAGAAAGTGAAACTAATGAAACGAGGGCCTGGCAAACGCCGCTGCTAATCGGAAGCTTTGCTCGCCACAATTGCTTTTTTTCCTAGCAATCGTGGTTTAGTGCTCTACACACGCCACGTGCCCGTTCAATGGCTTGAAGATACGCGAGTATTTAGAAAGTACCTTGCCGTAGATACTACGGATACGTAAGTACCGATTGTTCTTGCTCAATTGAACATTTTTTGGATGCTTGTCATACGGTCAAGCTATATCGAATCTATTTAGTTCTCGATACTTCGATGTAAGTCTAAATCTGATTGCAAATAAGAACTAGAGCGTGTCAGTTCACTAAGTGATTAGTCGTAAACTGCACTGAACTCAATATCAATCAAATACTCCGAATTCTTTCTCGCGTTATCCTTCTTTACTCTGTCACCACAGAGAGCCCGCTAATCCTAAAGAATATTTACTGAGATTGCGTACTCCAGAATTAATAATAATATACGTAAAAAGTTAAAAAATACGAACTTATTACCACCGTATCCTGTATACGATTTGTAACGAGAATAATCTTATCTCAAAAGGAAATTGAATCTGACTACTTCAGTAATTAAAACCCTTCACCGCACTTAAACTAAGTATGAACCAAATACTCTGAATTCTTCTTCAAACTGCCTGCCATCAATTTACCCTGTCATTCTAACAGTATAAACGACTTCAACGCTCCATCACACTTAGTAAAACAAAATTTTCCCATCTCATTAGCAACAATGAAGGCACTCACACGAAACAGCCAATCAACGTCGGCAGAAAGTTTCTAAATACTCACCGAGACGTCGTCGAGGCAGACAGCGAAGCGTATCGTGGCGAGAAATAGCAGGAGGAACAGGAGGGACGCATTCGCCCCCAACAGTCGAGCGATCATGCCCTGTGAATCGAGGCCTGCCAGTGGGGGCAGCGAGCGCAGACAGTTCGACGACGTCGAGGACGTGCTCGACGACGAAGCGGGCCGGTGCTCCTGTCGCGGATACATCGCTTCATGATCGCGACGTGCCCGCGTGCTCGTCCCTTCGTCGACGCAACTTTCGTTCTCTCGTTTCCTCTCCGTTTGTACGGTGCGTGTCTTCCTTCCTCTCTGTTTGTCTGCGTTTCCCTTCGAACTTCCACCACCGTCTTCCTTTCCTCCTTTCTCTCCTCCTTGCTGGAGAGGAGATTTACGCGCGCGCGCGCGTGATTCTACGTGCGCGAACTCGCGAGTCCGCGCGCGGCTCTATAAATACGGCCGCGACTCCACGCGAAGAATTTCAAACGAGCTCGCCGTAAAACACCATGAGTGGAAGAACCTGGGCCTCAAGGAGGAGCTAAAAGCCTTTTCCCTCGACGACGCCGCTTCTGGATGGCCCCGTGGTACGGGGCAGCTTCAAAGCGACCACTCGACGCTCGTTAGAAGTCTTCTGCTCTTGTTCGTACGCTCCTGAAACCATCGATCAGAGAGGAGCTTGTTATTAGCGTTTTTCCGGATACTCTCACCCGAGGTACTTCGCGTTCGCTTGTTAATCTCGAGTAATACGCTGCAACGAGCTGATGGAAGGTTGAAGCTCGTTGTTGCTTAGAGACTGATGATCGTGTGAGGATGAAATTGGTATGGATTTTACGATGGAATTCGATATTTTCTCGAAAGAAGAAGTTGTTAGAGCGTAGATTCTATGCTGTCGGGTTTAAGAGGTCCAATTAAAGTGGAGGAAGTAGCTTCTTCTTATGGCTCGTTGGGTAATTGCCGATGTTCACTCGCGTATTGCGAGCAATCAGTTTCTGCTGCTCTGCTAATTGTGCCAATGAACGACAAGCTCGTAAATTATTGGTAACAATTAGCCGATAAAACATCAATTCTCTATAAATCCTTTTCCTGTATCTTTTGCTCCTGCTTGTGTGAACTTACAAGGAACGAAGTACGCGAATATTCGCGAAGTCACGAACGACTCGATTATTCATTCGGAATTACCTGTTCAGCGGATGTGAATGGAAAATTAATCGACTCTGCTCGTGAACTTTAACGGTAGAAACAATCAGCGAGTCATTGGATCGATGGTCTCGAGCGGAAGTAGTCGAGTGTGTAGGGTTACAGTAGGAAGATCTCGCGAGGAAGATATATACGTGTGGGATACAGGTGGTGAGGCACGTTCCCTAGCGAAAAGACACGAGAACATTAGGAACCTCCACGCAAACCAGCGTTGTATACATGTTACGATTGTTTATGTAACGCGAAAGTTGATACGATTCATGGGTAGCGTATCTCTCCTGTTTCATCGGAAATCGAAGAATCGAGGTGTCTTGGTCACGAGAACCATTCGTTCATACTGTTATCGAACTTTATTACCCAACAGATTAAACGTAATCAAAGCGAAAAACAAAAAATCAGGAGTATGATAAAATTTTATAGTAGAAAAAGAATACATTATATATACCTTATCTGTTGTAGCCATATTTCGAGGAATCACGAGTTCGACCATCATTCAACGTTTTACTGAACCGAGAATAAAAGTTTATCGATTTTGCACCGATACTGTCCGTTACCATTAAGATTGGATTATTAAACGATAAGAAAAGACACCAAATAAATTGTTTTGTACTTTCTCGAGGAGGATTGCACCGCTTCGACGATCCTTCCTTTGACCAACCAACGCAACGTCTGCGAGTTCTCAGCGGGATTAGAGTCGACGCACGGCCATGGAACGGTACGTTCTCCAGCCGGTAAAATTGTTCAAGTTGAAGTACAGCAAGCCAGCGGCGTGCCAACGGCCGATATTTTTAGTCCTCCTTGCCTCCACCATCTGTCTTCGGGTTTTGGTTTCCTGGTCGTTTTAGACGCACCGTCGAGACTGCGCGGTTCTTTCCTGCTTTTTCGTGGCAACGGTGCAGACTGTTCGGTGACTATCGCCGTAGACACTCGACGCTTCTCGACTGAACACCTTAACTCCTTTGGGTAAGGGTGGCTAGCTCTTCGACTGGTCGACAATCTTTCGAAAGAATCGTTCTACTGTTCTGTCTTCCAACATCGATTACTTTTTCCGAGAGACACTTCTTATCGCGCACTTAAGAGCTTCTGCTAATTGAGTTTCTTTGTTCGTACAGTGAAACGTCTTGTCAGGTGTTATTAACGAGTAGGAAGTACAAAGTCGATCGCAAACGAGGCTTGCGTTTGGCGTGCTGGAGCTTCTCGAGCACACGCACGTGGCTCCAAGCCGACTGACGAGATACACGCGCGAGGAAGTATCAACAGAGGCTGAGAGGAGTGGCTACCAAGCGAAGCGGAAGTGGAGGGTGATTCTGCGGGAGCTGCTGTGGTGGGGTGCACTCTGATAGGGGGTATTCTTGGTGGATTCTCCGTAAAGATGATACGCTTGGGGACCACGATGGGGAGACGACGATCAGTCCTTCGAAAAGTATCGGACCGAAGATGGACATTGAACAGGGTTATGTTTGATTCTAATAAGGACAACGTTCGTCCGTATAATGAACGTGATGATGAAAGCGTGGAGCGTTTTCAATGGCGAAGAATCATCGTCGTTAATCCAGGTTGACGTTTTAGGAATGAGAGGAGAGAGCGATTTTCTCGCGAAAGGCCACGTCTGTAGAATGTATTTTAACACCGATCTTCTATAGAATAGTACTGGTCGAAGGATATGAATATGGGTCAGTTGTTACGCACCTTTTATGAAATGGCAATAAAACATACGCGACAAATGTGGAAGTGTAATGACGTTACGGCTAGAAATATCTAGGATGATTCAGTGATAATCGTAATCTTGACTAAACAATCTAGCAAAAAAGTGTATATACCGTTTGATCGATAAAATGACGGGATTTTTTTGTCGAATGATGATCGAAGGACACCTATCGATCGATACTTCACGAACGTGCGAATGTTTCGTTTTTCACCGCGAAGCGATGAAGAAAGGGGTGTCAGGTTGTTTGGAGACATCAATTCGCAAATGTCGATCAAGGTGACTATTAACGCAACTGAGTAATTCGAAGACCCATTCTTCCGGCAGCGGGATGAGGGAAGACAGGCCAGGGTCGTTTGGAAGATTCGGTTTAATGACACACGCCGTTCTTTAGCGGAGTATGTTTGTGGTTTGACCACGCCCAAACCTCCGTGAAGATTACACGAAATTACCCGATTTTTGGGAAAAAAGCCGACCTCGAGCCGCTCTTGAGACGGTTGATTTTATAGCAAGAATAAGGACCATTTTTCCTCTCGAGAGTGGCCTTGATACCAAAGACGAATTCTTCATGTTCTTCGTTGTTTATTTTCGGAAACATCGACGCTCGTGTTGAAACATCGACTCGTAAGGATTGATGGATTCGAAAGGACTGATGGACTCGAAATTATATCATATGTTTTAAGTTTTCAACATTTTACTGGTCGTTGGTATCGTTTAATTGAAACAGCACCATCCTCGGTGGAAGAGTCTGTTGCTTTCAGAGTTAATTCCCACGCGAACAACCGCGAGACGAGACAGGCTCGCGTCCTGATCGTAGACCCGTGTCCTTTTAAAGTTAAAGAGACGGTGAATGCCGCAGGAACCTAAGGGACATCGGTATATAAATCAACGTCTGTGTCGGTGCGAGCAAAAGAAAGAGAGAAAGAGGTAGACAACGAAGAGACGCGAGCCGCACACAGGAGAGTCGAGGCTCTCTCGGCTACTTATGCTAATGCCAGCAAATCAATTTATTTATATTTATTTATAGCATTCAAATGTTTCCTCGAGACCGAGCTGTATCTTGTTCCGTTCGCGGACCACCCGCAAAAGAGAATCAATTCTGTTACGGGCCATAGATAACTGTAGGGTTCCTCTATGAAGCAAGCTAGAAATCGACACCATGTCGTCGAGATTTTGGGTATTTTTCAAGCCCAACTTGACCCGGAAGTGTGACGGTATGATTACATATTAAATCGAAATTTTTAAAAATAATAAGACTTCGAAAATTTGAGGGTTTAAATATTTGGAAATTTCAAGAATTCGAATGTTGATATTTGAAAATTCAGAAATTTGAGGATTGAAAAATCTGAAACATTGTAACTTCAGAAAATTAAAAATTGAAAATTGCCATGGATTTTTTATCATGTCTATATATCGCGCGTATCTGAGATAAGAATAATCCTCAATGTTTGTTAAATATCAGAGGTTCATGTTCGGATAAATTGTGCATTACGAGGCTTTCAATTAACTGGTATGTTAATTGTTGTTTCGTGGTGCATTCTTTCGTGACTAGACTTGTGACTATTAAATTAAGACTGTATTTCTTCGAATGCCTCATATATCGGGCGCGGTCTCGACTCGGAACCTGGTCACGTGACCCGAAAGAAGACGAATTTGTTCGAACTGATCAGGTGCGTACAGACTACTGTAATTCCATTCATAACTTTCTTTATTTTTTGTAAATATATTAATGAATTACTCGTTATACCCATAAAAATTTGTATGTGACTAACATTTTGATATATTCTTCTGTTATACATAAAATTATACTAGACTCTTCGGTATGTAAGTTTGATTTAAAACAAAATTTATTCAATTGAAAATAAATTTGAGATTTATTCCTTTTCATTTACAATCGAACTATATAACATTTTTGATGATTCATTTGTAACTTGTAACTTGTAGAATATTTTCGAGTATCAGCACCAGCCCTGTTACGATATTAGTTCATTAGTGGCGTTGTCGTTGTCATATGTAGGCGTGTTCAGTTGGAGTTACTAATTGTTACGACTTGACGTGAGTTTCAAAGTTCTCGTAAAGTGATCTTCAATATCTAAGAAAATGGCAAACAAAACAAGTTTTCATATTTTATTAATAGTATTATTCGTTTTCTGTTGTATTCAGCAAGGTAAATATTGCTCTGTACAATGTATCGTTTAGTTTTCCTCCTTAACCTCAACATATTTGTAAGAGATAAATTATGAAAAACAGAAGCTTTATGCAATTTTTTTGTATTATTAAATTACCAGTTGTACAAAATATTCATCACTCTAATATATTACGTATATGCGTATAAATAAATAATATTTTATTACATTAAAACAATTTCGACAATTTCACTTTATAAACAGACGATAATAATTGCTACTGTATATTTTTACAGGATTATCTATCAAATGCTGGGTTTGCAGATCCGATTCTGATCCAAAATGTGCAGATCCATTTGATAATACCACTGTACCCATAACTGACTGTAAACAAGAACCTGACTTAGAGCATTTGCCAGGTGTAAGGCCTACCATGTGTCGTAAAATTCGTCAAAAAGGTGTGTTAATAACTCCAAATTTTTTCGTAGCAAAATAACCTTTTGCAGGAAATGTTATAAGTTAGATTTTATTTTTATTCTTAGTCAACGGTGTATGGAGATATTTTCGTAGTTGTGCGTATATGGGAGAACCAGGAATTGAGGGGGATGAAAGATTTTGCCTTATGAGGACAGGGACGTATAATATATTTATGGAATATTGTACTTGCAATAGCAAAGATGGCTGCAATGCAGCCTCGTACAATCACAAAAGCATATTTACTTCAATTATAGCTTTAGCAATTTCGTTAAGATATATACTTGTTTATACTTTATAGTGTTGGCCATGTCGACAGAGCTAACTAGACAATATATATTTGAACATATTTTTTTTACAACATAAAGATTCTCTTGTACTTACTAATGCAACATTCTTTTCAACAATCATATGATCTGAACTTCAGGGAAATAGAATATTCCAGTTACAAATTAGATCATACTCACTCAAAAACCATTTTGTACCATTGAACAATTCTTTTTTATAAGTGTTTTAAAGTGCCTCTCTGTGCCTTACTACCTACCAAGATGATAATGAACAAGGTATTTTTAAGACAGTTTTTTAGTAATATAGAATATTGCAAAGATACATTTTTATCTTTTCTCAGAGTATTGCAATTTTTTAGAGAAATATATTTTTATTACTATAGTATAATTTTTAATCCAAGCACATATATGCTTGTATCATACTTACTGTTTAATTTAGACTTGGTTAGTACAAAAGATTGAACATTATACCAAACAAATGTATTGAATAGTGTTAATATTTAGCACAATATAAATAAGACTGTAAATTCTGTCTATTAGAAACTTATAAATTTAGTATTAATATGATACGATTGGGCCTTTTTGTATTTTTGTATGCATTTTCTAGAAGTGGTTAACGTTGCCACAGAAATAAAGCTATGATTGCTTGCATAATATATCATTCCCTTATATATGTTTTGTACATGTGTATGATGAAAAAGAGAATGAATAAAGCGATATGGAAAACATTCCGTGTAAAAAAATAAAAATCATCCTTTATGTATAACAACAGGTGTATTACATATAAAATATATCTCTGTCATACAGATGCGTGCGTTAATGATATTGTACATATAAATCTTTTGGTGTGACTGTTTAGACCTTAACGATATTCCTCGAAATACAATTAATTTCCGTAATAAAATACATATGCAATTAATTGCAGCGATATAAATAATTCTTTAAACAAAATACAATTATTTAAGATATAATACGTTAATGCCTACTTTCGAACAAAATTACATTTGAAACAATGAGCGAAATATTTATCACTACCATTTCTACTAAACAAATTGAAAATCGTCATAATGTAAAATATCCTACATATGTCAAAAAAAAAAAAAGAAAAAAATATTTTTCCATTGATTTTCTGATTCATCTTAAAAGTACCTCAGAAAAGTGCTAATACAAAATAAAAAGTGGATCCGCTAGATTTAAATAGAGTAAAAACGCATCGTTATGTCCATATTATACATCTTACTGAGCAGCTGCTAATTATCTGCTTACAATTTCCTCTGGCACAAAATTTAATGTATATCTTCATTTCTCCCTTTCACAATTAGGATTCGATGAATTTCGTATTCGTTTCTATTCAACGGTGGTAACCACTTATTTATTGGACGGTTCTATTATTCCGATCCTCGGCAGAAACTTTCACAAATCTGTCTTGGAATCGAGGACGGTTGTATAAAACAATCGATATGTACAATCAAATCGATAAAATACTTTTGTGCAAGTTGTCTTACAAAGAATCAAAAAAAAAATAAGGAAAGCGGAATAAAAGTAAATTTCACGAAAGAAATAATTTACAATACGAATGCCTTTCATATTCACAGATGTTTGCCTAACATAAGTATTCTTTGGAACGACACTATCGACCGTGCGCTTAAATATTCATAACATTCGCGCGAATCGAAAGTAGGTTTATACTCGAAGGAAAACTGAATAGACGTCGAAGTTTATTGATCTATTCACGTTCTCACTCGAATGCCTGCCATTTCGTTATCTGTTGTCCCGATTTCGCTAGAGCCTGTTTCCACTGTTCACCATAGGTTCCACCAACATCTGGTCCTATTACAAAATGACCAACAGTCGTTTTCTTTCCTGAAATAACATCAAATGTTCATAACTAAGAAATGACCAAACAATTGATAAAACTTTCTCACGATGAAATTTCGCTAGAGCAATGTGGCTTACCTAATTTATTTTTCGAGACGAATTTAACAACAAAGCTAACATCCTTCAGTGCTCCCTGATACGGATTATCTGCGATCACTCTTGCCGAGTCTGGCGCGAATTTCATAGACACGCAAGGTGCGAAACGATCGCTTTTCCAGAAATGAGTCACTCTACCGTTGTCTACAACAGACATCTTGATATACATCTGTCCTTTCAAGGCTTCATGCTCGTGCATTGTCTGTAACGAACATCTCAGACGATGCAGAGACAGTGTCAGTTTTTCGCTACCCTCTTCGTTCTTGTCTGTTTTTTCTTGACACAGTGACAACTCCACTTGGCCTTTCTTATTTTCCTTCTATAACAATGATAATGAAAAACTATTTAGTATAAACATGTCCTTACTCCAAAATTTAGGCACAATATCTATTTAACTCTTTTACGCCCGATATTATGTATATGCAACATTGTACTCTTATATGTTATTAATTAACTAAAAGATAAATATCGATAAATGTATGTTTTCAGTAAAACTAGCCCCAAATTTCAATACATTGTGTCTTGTATTAAATGATCTGAGGAAAATATATTTTTTTATTAGTGACTGATGAAAAATAATTTTTTCACAGCAGGAGAATTCAATCTTGAAAGGATTAATGAAAAAGAAAAAAGAAAACATGGTATAATATAAATAGTATAACGTGGTATAGTAATACAGGGTGGTGGTACAAGCGGAAAAGAAGTCGAAAATATAGAATAAAAATTTTTTTTTTAATTTTTCCATCGAGACAACGATCTACAGTGAGATCCGTTATAACGTACCGCACGCGTACCGAGCGAAAATTCAAAGTCGAGTTTCTCGAAAACAAAGCCTCAAACGAAAAATTTTTATTCTATATTTTCGACCTCTTTTTTCGCATAGAATCACCCCCTTTCCGCTTGTACCACCAGTTACCAACCACCCTGTATAATATATGTATTTGAAAATGTACCCTGTCTTCAGCTCCAGAAATGCCACTAGCAATTGGTCGCAATGGCTTCCACATATCTCCAGTAGACACATCACTTGGGTGTTTTGCTTTGTGTGGCTTCGTGGTGAAGTTTTTCGGGTCCAGGGAAATCGTCGTGGCGCCTACAGTACGTCTCTTATCAAATAGTTTCCTTTCCGTTGTTGTAGTGTCCGCAGATTTATCCGATCCCTTATTAAACAACTGACTGAGTAATTTATTTTTCGTTGGCTCCTGATTCTCCGAAGAGGCACCCTGACCATCTTTTTTCTTATTCCCCTTTTTTGGAGATTCTTTAGTGGAAGACGAAGTCTTCTCTTCCTTCTTCTCAGTCGCTATCAATGGTTTGTCCTCGAGAACCGCGTACAAAGTCGCCACGATGAATCTGGATCCACTGATTTCTTCTTCTACCACTTTTGTTTTACCAAATTTCTGTTTCGTCTCTTTGCGTAGAGGAAACGTGAATTCCTCGTTCCATTGCGGCCACGACTCGTTCTTCGACGTTGTCTCGAACTTCTCCTTTCCCGGTATTAGCTTCACCTGGAATAGAAGCGACTTACTTTCCTTCCTGTCTGAGTTCTTGCTTTAGATATAAACAGTTCATAGTGAAGTGAATGTTAGCTATAACTGCAGTTACTTCGATCAAGAACATTTTCGTTGAATTTGTGTGAAATATTCGGAACTTATCAGGGTAATGAAGTCACGAATGGGTCACGTGGAATTGTCATTCTACGCCGTTCCCGTAGTTATTACTCACGAATTTTACATAATTACACAGCCTAGCAACATGAAAATTCCTTTCAAGTTACGATCAACATCATTCTCCTTTCAGCATACAAAGGAAACAAGACGACGGCAAGTGCATCGAGCCAGAGTCTCTCCCGACCATTATAATTTATTTTATTTCAAACGTATCGTACGGAGATAAGGGGACGTTGTACGATTCCCACACGACGTTATTGTCTTCTAAGATTCGTGAGTCAATGACGGTTTTGATGTAGGCGCGCAAGTTTCGTGCGATTATTTCATCGAGTTACGTAACTATAGATAATGATGCCAAAGATCACAGTCTGCCCACCTAGATATCTAGTCCATCGTTATATACCTTGACTACGTAGCTGTTGACGCGTGTGAAGCCAAAATTCTGTGGCAAGTGACGAGCTCCCAGTACCGTCACATGCAGCGCTTTCTCGTTGATCGAATGAACGATCCTAATGCCCACTTCCGGTTCCAGATTCACCGTGCGATCTAGCGGCGTGGACACGGTCTTCAGCCCCGTGTCTATAAAACTCTTGATCTTTGCCAAAGCCATTATGGACGTTCACTGCTGGATGTTCTCGATAAATATGTGCCTTCTTATCGATCTCGAGCGATTAATAATAACTCATGGTTGGAGCAATGACAATTCATGAGGTCATCAATAATTCAATATCCCTTAACAGGTCGTTACTGCAAACAGAGAAAGCAAAATCTCGTCAAAATTACAAAAATAATAACATGGAAGGCAATATCTGGATACTCCAAAACCTCTACTAAATTGCTTGCTTTCGTTATCTATCATATGCTTTAATCGATAAACAGTCGTGTTTTTTCCGCTTGAAGCCGACTTGCCACGAAAGCCATTGACAATAATCAAACGCCGGTGTTTACCGCGCTTTGGTGCAACGCTCTTCGCGGTTCTAGACGAGCGATAAGACTCCAGCGGAAACAGTTGAGCTGCGATCAACGTCGATGAGTAACGGTAAATTTCAAAGTGACTCGCTGATCGTTCGAATAAGACTACGAAGTTACTCTGTCTCCTTGACAATCTTAAACTTCGAGCAAATTCGATCATAAAAACAGGTGATTATATCTATCAGCTGTTCCATCGAACGTGCTCCATCCTCATAAATATAGAATTTCAAGTTATAATAAGATCACGAAAGGAATTTATTCGAAGAACTGCATCTAGCGATCGAACTTTCTCCAACCGAGGAAAATTGTCCCGGTCACCGGGCGTTGTCACCTGTTCTTCGGGAGAAAAGTCCGCTTAGAAACAGCGTACGTACCATAGTCACGATGATTTCGACCGGCTGTGAAGCGTGGCTTGGAGCTGGCCGTCGAAGCTCAAAGAAACTGGCCGGTTTCTTGATGAAGCACGTTGCCAAGGAACGTTCACTAAGCGCGTTTACGACGATTATCCAGGACGAAACGTCAGATCACCGTTTCCATGACCACAAAGGCGAATATAAACACGTAGCAGGATAAAGGTTGCGTGTCTTTCACTGGCCATGCACTACATCGCCACGCGGCTCGATCTCTTCAGCTCTGTTACGCATCGTGTGGTTGATTTGAGATAAGACTATGTACGTCACTGAGAATCACTAGAGTTTTTGTCTAATACGTAGACACACGCGTGCTAGGAATTAAAAGCAATTACACGTTGAATCGTTACCTAGAGCTTCGAACGACGCGCTACCATGGTATGCGACCGGCGCTCTCGCGTGGGTTCCCTTTATAAGGGGGCAAACCGACTGCAAGCCAGGGACGGACTATTTTGAAGGTACTATTTTTCGGGCATCTGTATTACCATGTAGAATTTTGATTCGTTAGAAGGATTTTAGCAATTTTGAGGGAAATTGTGGAAAATTTTGTTTGTTATAGATATGAACAACAAGTTACAAATATCATAGATATTATAAATGAAATAGATATTATGCGTTACACATATAAGTATGAAATTAAACACGAAGGAGCTACTAGTTGATGAGATTGATATGAAAAGTATATTCTGGCATTTACATTGTTATCTATTAATGCGTGTTATTATTTATAATAAGGCACATCAGTGTGATCGACAGGAATGATGTAATCTACATCGAGATTATTCTTTAATGAATATTATTACGTTCAACGTTTCACGATTTGTAATTCAGTATATGTTTCTACAAATATTCGTATAATATTTATTACATGTGATATGTAACGTGTAATACAAGTTGAGATGGCAGATGAAAAGTAGATTTGTTAATTGGCTGCAAATATTCGTCATAAGTGTTTCATTTTTAAGCAGCAATGTATTTCATTCGTTAGGATAGGGCATGTGAAATTATTTTCACGCTCCTGTCGCAAAAACTGGCCAGTCGTACTAAAGTAGAGTCACTACTCGTACACTTCATCGTATAATCTTTATAGACTTTACTGGGTTTCTGACGCCTGTTGCGCACACAAGGTCGCGCATTGATGTGCGTGTGAATGTTTGTAACAGTATGGTTACACGTGCATGAGGTGTATGCGTGAGTAAATACGACGTAGTGAATGAGAGTGTATAAATACAGTGCCGTAGAAACGACAAACGTAGCCCTTCGTCTCGTAGTATACAAGACAATTTCAAGTGTATTATGATAATAAATTACATAATCAAATTAGATTAGGAAAATCCATGAGAGATGTAGATATGTATTAAAAATATTTATATTATGACTTTAGTTATGTCACTGTTTAATCAGTTTTTTTATCTTTTAATTAATGATTAACCGGTAGATTTCGAGTAATTAATAATTAGAAAGCTTTAAATGCTACTTTTATTATTAAAGGAAGTAACGAGAAAGATTGCGAGTAATAAAAGAAAGGGATATCAAATTGACGCGTAGTAGATCTAATTGTAATGTGTAACAATATCAGAGACAAACAACAGAATTCCATATGCATTCCATAATGTAGCACAGTGTATTGTGTCGCATAAAAAACTAATCGCGAAGATGATCGCGGCATCATGAATAGACGTATAAAATGCAATATATATGTATATTTATTTATTTATTTGTTTATCTTTTTTCATTTAATTTACTTAGTTATTATTGAATTTTTGAAACAGTATATTTCTTTTAGTTTCATCCCTTGTGATAGCTTTGTGAATCCAGATAACTGTTTATGTATATTTTCTAAACTTTTTATTTCTATTACATGAGATTTGTTTTTCATTAAAATTGTGACATTATTCGTTTGTATTCCATTGACAATTTGTTTGTAACTATTTAAATTATTACTTGTCAAGTATAATCGTCTTTAAAAAAAATGATTTACATCTTTAGAGGTTTTGATACGTGCCAGTGTGTCTATCACTATGCACTTAGAATGTTACTCTACGAATAATAAACTACATTGATCACACGTGATGACATGCAAGGATACGTTTAATAGACATATTGACCTTCGTTGCTCAGCATCTTTTGCTGTCATGCTTAGAATTATTGGGGAAGAGCATTTGTTCTTAAAACGAAACGATACTGCTTCAAAAACTACAACAAAGTAACCAGTGAATTATTAAAGAATCATATCCTACAGTCTAAACTTTTTAATTTCATTTTTCCAATCCTGTTAAATTAATCTTAAAGTAATTATTAATTTAATCCTTTTGAATAAAATAAATTTCCTGCGTATCTATTTGAAATTTAAAACCAAAAATTCGGTACAATGTTGAAATATATAATTTTAGCGATCGATGAAATATATTCTAGGTTTCAACATTGTCTTCAAAGGATTTCCGGTTCGACTTTAAGTCGAACGCTTCCTATATCCGTCGCTAGATGGCTCAACTTATCCTCCAAACCCTTACTTGCCCCTACCAACCCCAATAACGACCCTCCCTCCTGTGAACAGCTGTTCTTCACCGCCATGGCGCACGCGACTTCGTGGCATCAAAAACGCTCTCAACGTTTTCGACTTTACCGGTTCGAAACGATGTTTACGTGTCCCGCGTTATTGCATTTCGCGTCACATTTTCGGTCATAGAACAATTCTCGTATAGAATGAGTGCGGGAAAAAAGTGTTCGTGTGTTGTGTCAAAGTGAGAACTTTAGGTTTTTTCATTCGCGAGGTCCACCGGTTTGTCACATCTGAGAGGTAAGTGACGCATTACCATTTGATATTGTTTCTATTTACATATAAATATAAATGTTATACACATAAGACGAATATTTCACATAATATGATACATATAATATGTGAATATGGAACATAACATGTATGTATGGCGCCCGTAAACATATCCTTTGATGAGAGTGGTGCAATTAGAGTTCAAATATAAAGACTATTTGCGACCAATTCGATAAAACAATCGAGTGATTTTTTACTTTGAAGCATTGGCAATATAGTTTGATATATAATACTATCGTGGCAACGAGTGTCACTTTGTAATTCCGAACTTGGCTGTTGATTTTGACATATGTCTGTTGATATTGTTGGAGAATATATCTTTCCAAGACCATTCATTGCGACGTGACAGTAACAAAGATAGATCGATTTATGTAGTATGAAATAATCAGAATTCTTTTGGGGTTTTCTTATATCTGTACAATAATTTTATTAGAGTAATTATTTTGTAAGAAAACTAATCCTAACCAAGGCGTCTTGTAGGAACCATTATATTAGTAGGAATTGCTCATCCTGTCGTCAGGTGGCAGCACATGACTATATATTTGAATTGAAACGCGGTTCTTAGAAGTTGTCATGCTAGTACATAATTAATAATTCAAATCTATCTTGTCTGAAATTAATGCGTATTTCTTTATTTTCATATCGAATCTTCAACTATCACTGTTTGCCTCCTATATAAATATAACAATTCAATTCCAATTATTATAAATAATTTAATATAACGAATCAGATATATCTGCCAAACATATCAATTTATCAGTATATTAATATTATTTACATAAGAACAGATTACATCAGGAATTATTCAACAATAGGAAGAAGAAACGAAGACCGGGACAAGACTGAAATTGTGGCGCATAATAATAATTTAAAACTGCGTTACAACGTCTATCCGTTTTTCTTTTATTTTATCTGCAGGGTGAAAGAGAGGACGTTGAAGGAGAAAAACTTTTCATTCCTTTATATAATTCACGTTTCTCGTTTCCGCGTGCATGCACCTCCATCTTCTTCCATCACTTCGTTTCTCACTCTTCAAGCCAACCTCGGCTTATTTATTCGTTCGTCTATTTATTTCTTCTTCTAATAGCCTGAAGAACTTTAATCACAACCACATTGCTCTAGTTGTTCGCGCGTTCTCTCCGTTTCACCCTTTGTAATTTAATGAACTTAACGCCCCATTTTCCAGCTTCGCGAACCACCGTTTGTCTCGACGATGAATTTCATCCCCTCGTCTTACCTTTTCTCTCTTCGCGTCCCCGTTATAACGGACTCTTTTGTGTCGCGCAATTTAAAAGTTTTAGCCTCGGTGGTGGAAGATGTGCGAATCGAACCTGAAGCAGAGATCCGCAACTACCAGGCAATTTTATGCAACCGTTCTTTTCATTCCACGATGGATAGTCCTGAAATATAATTTATTTATCTGGATATAGTAACTACACGGTGATATGATCGACAAGATGCCATTGATCGTTATTTATGGAGCTGTTACTTAAGCTTTGGTTAGGTTAACCAAGTTATGTATTTTCAATTTTACTAATTTGAAACTACTTTATTAATATACTTAAAATGAAATATTCTTTTAATTTTCAAGCGAAGTTGAGAAGTTTCCAATTATTCCTTAACATGAAAGGGGCAGCTGCTGAACAATATTGTTTCTAATTACATGTATTAACATTGATTCCTTAAACAAAATTATTCTTTTTCAACGTTATTTAAATTAGTATAGTGATCTCTTTCTAGAGATAACATAATCTCTCTTTAGAGATTACATCTGTTTCTAAAAATTATATACGCTGGTAGAGTGTCGTTTAATTTTCATCGTAGCTTACCCGAACAAACTGGTTCGGCTGAAATCTCGACGAACAATAATCGTAACTCGCAATATTTGCATCGGCAATTGAATATTCCGTGGAACGAGTTTCATTCGGTGGAAACCACTGCTACATTACTGCTGTTAGTAGTAACTAACTCGTTCGAAATATTCTAGGATACTTGACCAAAATTATACGAAAATATATGCGGCTGCCGAAACTAGCAGCGCGTCATTACCTGCATTTATCGCGCGTCGTTATATCACGTATCGTGAAAGCTTGTTCAACCATTCCTTTGAGCTATGGTTCGGCCCTTCAAGTACATTAACCGTCCGGTGAAAAATGATTTCGTTACACGGGACGTATTATTCAGCTACGCGGGCGTAACGTTATTAGCACTCCGTCGGTTGCCAGCTCTCCCGGCAAGTTAACGAATTTCGACGGGGAACTTCCGCGGCCGGAACTTCGAAACGCGTTCGTAAATGTAATTCGCGGCTGGAAATTAAAAAACGCCCTGGTTATTCCGATTCACTGGTCCGTGAAATGCCTATTCGCTTTAATTAAGCTAGAGATTGGTTGATATTCCCATGAAACATTCTACAACTTTTTCCATTCACCAAGACGGATACACGACGATCCTTCCAGTTTTACAAGCGTATGACGATGACTATTTTCACGATGGACATTGTTCATTTTTCTACATACTGTCCGTTTACTGCAACCTAGAAGAGCGTGTTAGATTACTCGGGATAATTTTGTGTCATTAAATAGTTCTATATAAGCAATGTTGGCTTGAACTTTATCGATGTAAGCTTGACTGAATAAAACAGCCGTGAGTTGGTAACCTGTACCAGGAGTAAGATTATGAGAAGAAACTGACAATAAAGATATGAAGCCAACAGATTTATTGGTAATACTATTTTTCAGAATCAGGAAGTTTGCGAGCGTGAATCAAATATCAATTGGGATACTATTACATCTTTTGATATTCCGTGTTTTTTTTTTATAAAGATTTAGAAATTTTTCTGTTTGGCAACTGGCAAATTATATTATTATACATTTTGGTGTTGGCATAGGTATAATACAAGCTTCGTTAAAACTACCGATCCTTCTACTAGTTTGTCATTCTCTGTATTTATTACCAGCGTGTCCCGGCATATTTAGTTTCGCTTTGAATAGCTCGCACATCCCTTTAAGTGCATCATTACCTATTCCCTTTTGTGTCGACCGACTTTCCGTTCACCGATGCATCTCTTCTTCCCCAGTTTTCAACCGTCTTGTGCATAGTTCAGACAAAATGAATTGCAAACTGTCTGCTATTCTGACTGCAGCTTCTTTCAATTGTTTTTCTACGCCTCTTCCTTCTTCTAGCTTCACCTCTGTAGGTGGCTGAAATTCGAGGCTGATTTGGTATAAATAATTAATAAAACAATTTTCGTATTCTTCTCAAAGATTTTCTCTGAGGACTTTTAAGGGTAGTTTTGATTAGAACTTGTATTTTTATCGGCGTTTAAGTTTAAGTTCGGTCGTAGTTCTCGATTGAAATAGAAAGAACAAACTGAATATCACTAATGAATATATGAATGAATAAATACGTCGCTTGGTTGGGATCCAGCAGGTTTGTGTGCTTTGCCAGCATGGAAGTTGAAATAAGGGCGTACGGTAATTCAGACGTAAGTAGAATGCCGAGTAACTTCTAGTCTCCTGTTTTTAGAAAAAACATCTTTCTTGAAGCGTATATACATTGGGTCACGAAAGTGTTCGGTTACTTAGCATAAAAATCTTTTATGTATGTATTGTGCGTGTTGCATAAAACATTTTGAAATTTCATTATTACTGCAATTAAACCATTATCATAATTATATGGGTAAATTTTCTACATATTTTCTCAAATTTGTTCCCATTTATAATAATATAATCACGATAATCGTGTCTTATTATAGCGCTAATGAAATTTAAAAATGTTTCATATAACACACATAGTATATTCATAAGAAATATCTACAAGTGTTTGAATACTTTATATTTTTTAATTAAATCAATGCTGAAAAAAGAAACTAACAGATGATGGAGTTTCGAACGAATACTTTTCCATTTAATTGCAAAAGTCCAACAAAGTTGCACAAACAGAACAGTTTCGGGACAAATCGCTTTTTCTCAATAGTTTCGAATTTTTATTGGATTTTTAGAGTTGGCTGCCAGATACGATTGGCGTTCGGTAACGTTGATAGATGACAATTATCGCAAATAAACAATCGGCAGTAATGAAGGCGGGCCGAAACGCGCGGCAGCGGCTCATCAATCGTCGCCGCGAGTGCGCAGACAGAAATTTCATTTATCGAGAAAGTTTAAATCAAACCGCCATTACTCACGGTGCCGCAACTGTGACCGGCCGTTTCGATTCCACCAAAAGCCAATTGAAATTCGTTTCGTCACCAGGACCGTTGTATCGCTTCACCCTCTTCACCCCTTTGCCTTTTTAGCGTCTGGCTAACTGTTATTTGGAAATTTCTGAACGGACGAATTTTCGTTTCGTATTTTTTCGTTACGTGTTCTTTCTGTTCCTACCAGCGGTAGCTGCAGGAATTTTTATTTTAGTGTCTCTGGGAGCGTGGAAAGATAGGGACATGAACCAGTTTCAATATTAAAGCAAAAATATAATTCACGAACGACTAACATTCAGAAATTTAGGTATCTTCTTTTTTATAATTCTTGTTTTAGGAAGAGGATATTTGTTATAATTTGTATGTAATCGCCAAAATTGCTATTCTTACGTATTTTTACGTTTCTTCTACGTTTTATATGGACAAATTGTTTGACGTTCTTTAAGGTAGTTTAGACGATTATAAAACAGAATATAAAGGTACGTGGACTAATTGGTTTCGATCTGCAGAATACACGAGTCGCTTTGAAATTTGGGGTCGTCGAAAGTCCGAAACAAAATTGATTAGCAAGGATTATTCTTTTCAAAGAGAACGTTGATTGAATCGACGGTATCCTCTGGTTCTGCCGACCGGTCTGATTAAATTTCTCAGTTGGAAATGGGTAACGAGATTTCGGCGGAAGTGACCTGGATTGCCTGAAGGCAGCATAATACGCTTCTAAGTACGTCGCATTTCCTGCTGATTTCGGTCCCACGCGATTGCTATCTTCAAATGAGTCGTCGTTATTGTCTTGACCATTATCAATTGTCATTCAAATTACTCATAAGGGGTGCTTAGCACTCTTCTGAATAATGCTTAATATAAATTACTTAGATCCTTGAAAGATTCTAATTTCTTAACATTCTTTCATAGTCGATCGATGATTAAGAAACTAATGAAAACGAAATTCACTAAAATTATGAAAACAAGGATATTCTAATTAATGTGTGCGGTTCCCGCAAAAAATACTTGAATTCTGTTATTCTATTTTCAAATACAGGACTAACTCTCCTTGACGTCAACCATATTCTACATATCACCAAATTTCGCGTCAGAAATGTTCACGATTAACTGAACAGCGATAAACTTTTCATTTCTTACTGTAAACGAGGCAACACCTAAAACGATTTCAATATCTCAGTTTTAGACTAATATGTCAAAAGACGAATTGGACAAATATCCAAATCGCGTTAATATACATAAAGACACGATTCGCACAAGATACTCGCAATTAAGGGATCAATCAATGCATACGAAATCTTTCAATATTTTTGAATCTTTTCACAGTGAGATATCCTGTAAATACAAAAGACACAGTTTTACATCAGCGATCATTACTTTATTAGGTTCCCTTGTCCAAAATGTTCAACCGATGAATACAGTTCCTAACGTTCGGAGAAACGAATTCGTGGCTGAACTATGACGCTATTGGTCTTTCTGTTTCGAAAGTTCCATTTAAAAAAGCCTGTGCAATGGCCACGAGTATCCCGTTTCCTGCTCTATTGTCGATGATTTATTCAATCGAGAGGTTGTCGATATTTATCGTTCGGGCCCGGGTCTCTCCCTGGGCACGAGACACTCGATGAGATAAATCATATTATCGTGGACAAGTAGCGGCCAGTACGTGGCAATCTGTGCCGATGCCAAAACGGTCGGCCGCGTATGAACATGGAAATCATATTAGACTAAAACCACATTGCTTAATGGACGCCATCTGCCTTAATCCCATTATCCCCCGCAATTCATCACGGTTGCCCTTTTCCCTTGCCGATGCGATACTGTTTGCTGTAACAACGAAGACCTGCTACCTATTGTTCTATCTTGTGCGCCTAGCTCGCGCCCTGTTTTCCTTTGCCGGAAATGTTTGATGAGATGATTTTCCGTTGTATTCAGACGTCGAATTTTGACGAGTGTTGATGGCCATTTAGATGCAAGAAACGTGATATGATTTTAACATTCAATAGTCTTTGGAATTTCAATACTCTTTGGTTAGGATAGATAGTTGAATGAGAATATTTAACAATAGCGTTCGAACTTTCCTTGCACAAAATTCTCGATAAAAATTGGGAAAGAATATCGGAAGATAACGATTTCATTAAATAGATGTACCACTGATGTTAGTTTTTTCGATCTTTTAATTACTGGCAATAATTAAACGGGAATACTCGAAGTTGTTGGACAATTTTTCTTGCTTAGAATTCTGAGTGAAAGTGGGAGAAAGTTATGAAAGACGAGATGGCTGAAGGAAAATAATTTGCGCCATATATCACGTCCAGTTCCTTCGATCTTGAATCACATTGTCATTGTATAATATCATTGCCGGCCGCGTTTTCTCTATTTTAATTTTGCTAATACATATTTATGAGAAGATATTTATGAGATTCGTTGTCATAGAATATTTCGCAGAGGCTCGTGTCATTTACAAACGTTATCAGGGCATATTGCATCGGACCAGAGCAGCGTCTCTTCTCCTTTTTTTCACGACACACTATACTGAACGTTGTCGAAACGCAAAACAGTGTTCTCCATTCCGAGCCGGACAGATCGATCGATTAAAATGGCCGATGGACCGGCTGAAAGATTCGGATTCGGGTTTCAATCCAGAGATTCGATCGGATTGCGATTCTTTCTCGGCCAGCAGCAATAAAGGGAAAAAAACACGATGAAACTGGTCGCTTGCGCGCATTCTGATCGCCAGAGCGACGCGCGGAGTTCGCAAAGGTTTCGCTCTGAACGCGAAATGGTTTTTAATATTCCCCAGCGACATGTGAACGTATAAAGGAGTTCACAGCTACCCTGACTGTGTTCTCGATGTTCATGCTTAACAGAGTGGAATCGATATTATTCGCTGCGAGAGGCGGCACGTTGACTGGCCTGGCCCCGGTGCTTGCAAGTTTTTGAATTTTCCTCAAGAAATATATTCGATGGATGTTGGTTTATAGAAAGCGTCGGCGGCGGTAGAACGTGGGGGCGGTCTTTGTTTGCGTGAAATCTTAAATCGAAGGGATTTCTTGTGTACATACGGGGGACGGTATTTTCTAAAGTCTCGAAGTTCGAGCCGCGATAGGAAATCGATATTCCGTCCGGGCGAATTGAATCGAAAGTTTCGCGCTGCTGCGAGACAAGAAACGCGGAAACTCGATAAACGACAAATCCGCTACGGGGCGGGCCCCTTCCTATCTCGAACTTCGACTCCTTCTTCTTTCGGTGACGCATGGAAATAGGAAAGGGAACGCTTTCGAACATCGTAACGGCGATCTATTAGCATGGAATTTCTCGCGTAGGTACAGACAATGTTGTACGAGCTATGTCTCGAAAGTATTCAGGTATTCTCGACATCTGGAGAATGACTGGTGTGATGTTGATGTAACTTAGCGATCACGTGGATCATGGAAATTCTCTGTATATCCGTGAAAAATGGTTTGCTCGTTGGGATAGCAAAATTTTAATTAATGTCCGGTTAAATGAACTGAATGCATCGTTACGTTTCTGTTATACAATATACGTTACATTTGAGTTTTATTTATTCGAACTTCAGTTATTGGAACGTAGGTTTAATCAGTGTCTGATTAAATGAACTCTTGTCGATCGAACGAAAAATCACGAAGGAAATTATTGGATTTCTGTTATGCGAATTCCAATTATAAACTGAGTTCTATTGTAGCCTAATTAAATCTGAACGAATCTTAACTACGGAATATTCTTATCATAGAATCACCAGAATTTTTCACTCACCTTAATGCAAACACCGATACCTTCGTTTCCAAGCAGCAGCGAAGTACGATTTAAATATGCACGGTTGGTCACGAGCGCGTGCATACATCATCTTTATAGCATCGAAACGTTGAGGTAGCCGGCTGAAAAGAGGCCGACTTGCCTGGCTGATGATACGCATGCATTAATGCACACAGTGTCGACTGATAACGACTTCCTGGTGAGGGCATCCTCGCGAACGGAAGTGCCTCCACGGCCGATGCTTCCCGACATCCATCGAGATTCCTCTCCGACAACGTCGCCTTTAAAACAGTATATTAGGGCGATGGTTATAAATCAGGCTGGCAGGGGTGTCGGTTGGTGGTCGCCGTGCCAGTGCTTAGTAAGTAAGACACCATGGATACGTGCAACGTGTTCTACGTGTTACCGTTACGCGACGGTGTGCATGCGCGCATGGGAGCTTCACGTAGGTAGAATGCCAGCAGGCCAGAGTCACGAGATTCTCCGGGTTGCCTGCTGCTACAATATTGCCGTACCCTGGCACCAGGCCAACCTCCGGGAGGAGGATCAACGAGGAGGAAGAATCAGCCACCGGGCGCAATTCTCAAACGAGAGAGAGAAAAAGAGGTGCGGAGGAGGAAGCGAGAAAACGAAATGGGTGGATGCGAAAACGAGAACCGGTTAAAGATCTGACGAGGTTTTTGAATGAAACAGCCGTCGAGGTGTGCGAATGATGGGTATAAATAAATTTTAGATTTCGACGGTGGTATTCGTTTAATGGTGGTGTGATGGAACTGATTGCGAAATGAAGAGAATTTAAGTCAAGGATTGTTACCGGTGATATGAAATTACAATTTAGCAATTCATAAAATTGACTGTAATATCGCGAATTTTTATATGGGCTTTTAGTTACTTTTTGATGACGTGAAGTCAGAGTCGATCAATACTTTTGTGTACTTCAGTCTTATATTTAAGGCAGTCGATTCAGTGATACGAGTCAACGTTTAGAATAAATGAATCACTAATGAAAGTACGACGAAGCTCTTGGATACTTAACTATATTTGTATTGAACGCTAGGGGTTTCTTCAAAATTCATACGAAATTCTTTATATCGTCGCAACGTTTCCGAAAAAGAATCTTGGAAAGTGGAAAATTGTTATTGCTTACATACACTTGGTGTTCTGGTTCGGATCAGTTCCACGTAGCTTTATGTCAAGACGTTTCCTTCAGTTGGCGACGACGGAATAAACAAGAGAAATCCCCATACGACGTTATCGTCTGTTTCGAAAGTTTCTCCCGTTCCGTTCCTTTATTACACGAAAATATCGAAGAGGGCGGCTAGAGCAAGTAGATAAGTTGGAAGTCTATTTTACGAGCGGCACCATATTGCGGATTTTCCGCGGTATGAGAATGCTCTCTTCGAGAATCCCCGCCCTTATATCTACTTCTTCTCCCCGCGTTTCGAACACACGTTCGGTGGGATCTACGCGTTCCACGGATTGAAAATCTCGGATTTTCAAAGCGGCTGACAAACGTTGATTCGCCGTGTTATGGATCGCCAAGATCTGGTTGAATATTCCATTGGCTACTCTTCCATAGATCCAAGAAGTCATAAGAGAAATTACTTTGGTACCACGGGCATTATCGAACGACGTTCAATCCAATTCGAAATGATCTGATTCCGGGAACCAACCGAGCGAAACAATTGAAGTTACGATCGAATACGATTTACCTAAGGCTTTACCAGGCTCCTAACTTCAAAATAAATCTTTGATCGCCTGTGCTTGAACTTTGTCGCAATTCGTTCCCCCGATTCTCTTATAAGCGTGCTTCCCTTTGCGTGAAACCTACTTCCAGTTGATGGAAGATAACCGACTACATTATCTCTGCCACTTCACGAACTTCTCTTTGACGATATTTTCTTGGGAGTTTTAATTGCAAAAATTGTCGTTCCCAATATTTTTTATAGAATTCCAGAGACGACGAAATCGATAACAATAGTGTGCCATATGGATGTGGAAAAGAATGACACGAGAATTTGAAAAGAAGTAGTGTCAGAGCGATAAATCAGACTATCGGAAAAGAAGAAAATATCGACAAAGAAAAAATTTCAGTAGCGGAAAGAGCGAATAAAAGTATAATAAAGGAAATTACTGCAACAAAATAAAGCGATTCTAGAGCGGCAAAGAATTTTCGGCAATAAAAAGACGCAATACAATCACCAAATAATTCCAACAATAGAATGAAACAATTTAAGAGCAGTAAAAGAAATTCCGGCGATAGAATGAGACAATGCGAGGTTACCAAAAGCATTCCAGCGATAAAAGTGGCAATTCGAGATCGCTAAAAATGTTCAGCGATAAAAATGGTACTAACCTATCTTTGCACCAGCAAAAGAGATCGCTAAAAAAGTTCCTGCATTAAGCCAGTGCAAGATTATAAAAAAAAGGACACTAGCAATATCTATACTTTTCTCCAAGCAGAAAGCACTCGCCACATACTGTACATCGTCAATTTTCCTCCTCTTCTTTTGCATACCAAACCATGTGAAAATTGCGTTGTCGTGGCGATTTCACGGGGGATGGTTGGTTCTCTGGAACAACTCGCCATTCTATGCGGTCGATAGGGTTTCGAGGTCTAACGAAGTAGCACCGACGAATTCCTGATGGCCCGTTGTTTTCCATTCATCAGAAGGCGGGGTACGAGGGGTGTCGAAGCGTACGCCCGACAAGAAAAGGGGCGAACAGCCATAAACATCGAACACGTCGGGACGAAACGCGGCAAGTCGCGCTACGGAGGTGGTTCGGCCGTCATCGTCATCCCCGTGGGTGGTTTTCCGGGTTAACCAATGCAGCACCAGACAGCAACGGGGTGTACCATTGTAACCAGCTTGAAAATCGCTCGAGTGTACCGGTGGCCAGACTGAACTGGCCGGACTGCGGTTGCTCATTGGACGTTATATCTGCTGTATTATATAGACAGAGACAAAGATAGGATCAGTGAAAACGTACACCTTCATTCATAAGTATTAGGATACATGTCAAACCATGACAAATATAGAAAAAATGCTTGAAACTTGTTAAAAACATTGGGATTATTATTTCCTTTTGAAACTTTCAGATATGAAGAACGTATATATCCCATATTGTAATAATCTTATTAATTGTAAATAATACAATTGAGCTTTTTGCTTACTGATATGTTTGCTTTTCGTTAGCGGTAAATCTTGACATTTCTATCATTACATGTCTCATCGTATTTTTTGTTTCTTGGTTCTATGTATTTCATAACCCCCGGAATGAGATTCAAACTTTTATTAGACTCTTCTGAATTTCCTATCTGACTCATTAAAAGTTCCCGTAATGAAGTTTAAATTAGAAGATCGCGAGCCTCAATCCATAATTTTTAATTCATTATTTTTTTAATTTCATTATTTTCTCGTGTACTTCCATAAATATTATACGCCTGCCCTGAATCGTTATCTCGCATCAATACATAATTCTGACCGATTAGTCGTTCCACTAATAATCTCTACTTACTATCGCGTTTTATGTGAACCCAGCAGGTGTCCTAATACTTATGAACGTGGGTGTACATCTGTTCTCGTGCGCGCCACGCGTCGATGTGGAATATACAAGCGAGCATAGGATGGCTGCGATTCTACGTGTTGGGAGAGAGTTAGGTTGGCCGGGTATCGGTGTTAACGTCTCAGTGGACACGCCGTGGCGCTGTCCGCTCTAACCGATAACGTTGCCAACTCGTTAGAAATGAATGGCCGGTCCGGGGGTAGGTGCCGCAAGGGTCGCAGACAATAGAGCTCGGGCCACCTCCACGCGCTCCACGCGACTTTGTCCGGTTACTTCGCCCTCAATTACTTCGATACCTCGTAATTAATCTCGAGAGCGCGCGAGGTGGCTGTTAGACTTCGTTAGGGGCTCCTAACTCTTACTCGCTTACCAAAGAAGGATAAAAGACGTTGATAATACGAATTGTCAGCGCCCTCGTTTCCTCCAGAGAAATTAAAAGACAGATGATACCAACGAAAAGGGATGCGAAAGGGAAGGGAGCAGAGTCAACTTCGATGACGGTTCTCGAAGATCGTCCGGAGAAATTGACTCTGGACTGTTCAGGAAGATTGGAAGATTTTAAGTCCAGACGAATTAGTAGATAATTTCTAGGGTGACATCGAGCTCTGCGTTTAAAGGATGTCGGATAAAATCCTCCGTCGCTCTTAATCCATGATCAAGCTGGATCTTTCGGTGAAACCCAGGTGTTGGAATTCCTCATGGACCGATAAGGGGATTTTCGTTGGGAGTTTCGTATGGTTTGGTATCGCTACGTTTCTGGTTATCGATCGTGCAGCGTAATCGCGACATTTTAATACAGGCCGATCGTGCTCGTCGCTGACTCACAAGACGAACGAGCAATCTTTTATCGTTCGCCTGGCCGATAATGCCGCCTCCAGGCGCGTGTGCACACGAGAGCAATCGTGTCACACGATCGTACGAACTTTTGCCTGAGCTGTAGATCACCGTAAACCACTGCACGTGACGCCCAGGAACTTTACAAAACTTCGGTTTCCCTTAAACTGCGCGGCATTAAACTCGCGTCCGACTCCGGGAACAACGATAGCGGCTATCGATCGCCAGAGCCGACAAACAACCGGGTTTTTTCCGGAAGACTTTCGGCTCGTAGATCGCTATCGGAGGCCGAATTCGATCGATCATGGATATTACCGATGCTGCAGGCGGGAGAACACGTTCAGGGAAAGATGAACTCGATATATACCCACTGGGTTAAACCAGTTGACCCCGTGTGTCGCGTTATCCCTGCAAGATATTGCCACCGAGGATTCTTCGATTATGGCATCGCGACGTTTCTCGGAACGAAGTTTACGAAATGGAAACGACTTTAACGCGAATGCGGTGCGCTAAACAGTATCGGAGAGCGGGTAATGTAATATCGGAAATAACGAATGCTAGATTGAAGTTCGAATAGGAAAGTTGGTTTTAAGGAAATTGAAAGGTCGGCAAGGATATTCTACGTGGTCTAGGAAAATCGGTAGATTGGACGTTGCATGTTCCACGTAGATTGTTGAAAACAAGCGTTTAGAAACTTAAACCGTTTGTAGATCGGAACTGTCGCAATGTGCAATTTTCTGCTCCGCTACTGCGAGTAATTTATACTCGTCCGTTACAAAGCCAAGCGGTATGCAGCTGGAAATCAGAAGATTCTGTCGCACTCGAGACGCCCGATATTGCTTCCTACTTATTTCACCCTCTCTTGTACTCCCAATTTCTAAGACGATTTCTTCCAATAGAAGAACACTCGACGAGGTTTATAAATCTCGATGATTACTCTCGAATTTAATCTTCTCGGGCAAGAGGAGGATGAGAAAAGAGGACGCAATCTGCCGGTTGTTTTTCGGCCGGAAGCGATCGACGTCGTCCAAGGTAAGGAGGATCGTTCGCGCGTCGTAAACTTTTGGGGCGGAGAGGACAAAACGATCTTCGACCAAAGACGACGACGATGGCGGAAGGACGTTGTAAGCATTGTTGCCGCAGCTTTATGATGGATGGACGAAAGGAATCCCGTGCCTGCCCCTCGTGATTCCAGGGGTGGAATGCTGCCCCTTAAAAAGAGGGCCGCGGATAAACTCGAGTAATTTGTCACTTCGCCACCAACTTCTTTACGACGCTGAGTTACGCCCATCGTCGTGTTCGCAAAAAGCAAGTCCCTGTCTCGCCTACCCCTCGGCTCGTACACCAAGAGGGATAGATATGACACACCCCTCCTCGTTCCTGTTCCTAACGATGAAAAAGTAACTTCTTTTCACGCGGACCGGCCGACCGTAATTTCCGTTACTTTTGACCACGCTCTCGTGAACAGAATGACGTTGATTTAGATGTTGCGTAGTAGGTTTGGAGACACGTAAATCACGATTTTATTTTTCTGGGCAAAGAAGGAGGATGACAGGAAGATACGCGATGTAGGATTAGTGGATTCAAATAAATAGTCAAGATTATTAGTTGATGATATTTCATTGAAATTTTGTAGATCTGTTATGGCGAACGATGCAGAAAAGAAACTTGTCGTGTATCTTTTATCTAGATTTCTTTTGTCTCTTATTCTATCACAATTACAGTTGTAATTGGATTTTAGAATTATAGTAGACATGGAGAATCACATTTCATTCGTATCTATATTAATTAACTCTGAATGAATGCTACAGATATCAACGATAATTTCTTTCATTCCGATAGATGAAAAAGTTGTCTAACGTTCGTAGAATTTCAAAATGCTAAATTCTAAGAATTCTACTTAGATTCTTGGCTTTTATGAAACACGTAGGTACTTTTAGTTTTCACAACTTTTTCACAAGTACAGAGTCATTCCACGTGTGCTTTCGTCTAAAATTGATCAACGTGTGTCAAATTAAACTTCTCTATTCTGAAAGAAACATGAAAATGTTGTTGAAATCTCCCACGAGGAATATGTACATATACATTTTCCTCTTTGCCTTTGAAGAAATATGTGGATTGCCACTCGTGTCTGACGAAATGGAATTCCGATCCCTTTTGCTCGGGCAAGGTCGAACGGAATACGCTGTTTTCAAGAGGAATTCCCTTCGTGCGCTTTTTCTCGCAATTCCATCAAGCTCCGGGTGGGAATCAAGGCAGTCGATCGTCACTTCTTGCGAACGACGTTCACGATTCTATCGACGATAACGAGAGAGGAGTCGTTGCAATTTAGGGCTTTTCTTTCAGGCCACGGTGCGGAGTAAAACGTCCGCTCGAGAGCCGGCTGAAAACGCGCGCTCGCGTGTGACCATACATACACTCTCGTTCATAAATATCAGGACACTCACAGAAAGTGAGATTAATCGTGGAAATGTCTAGGATCTTATAGAGTCGTTAATAACTATTATCTAATTTGAAGATAGATCTCATCATCTGTATATAATGATGTTAAATTTTTCTTTCTTTATATCTCACGATTATTGCTTCGATCAATCTCGTATTCTTTTATTATTCGATTTTCTACCGTAATTTTAAGATTCCAGGCAAACATTTCTGATTTCTTGATTTATTTTGTTGAAATAACTACTTCAAGAAAAACTCTACATTTTATTTATGTACATCCGTGACCTGGAAACTGTTATTACGCAGAAGTATTCTAAATAAGGAGCAGTGCATATTATTGTACCCTTGAGTATACATTATGTTTTTGAGTTGCAACGTCTAGGAACAAAGGAACTAATAAACAGATTTCTATTTATGCTCCCTGTAGCCTCCAGCCAAAGCTATAAGGTAAACTTTTTTGGTAATGTCCCTTTGCTATAAACGTATGAACGTGCACCCTATCATTCCATTGTCTAGTAACACTAAGAGAGTAAGGATCTCAATCAGCATAATCTTATACATTATACTTATACTTATACCTTTAATTATTTCAATATACTTTTCTATTACAAGTTCATCCACCCAGTCAACCTCAACCTCAACATATTTCATACAGATTTTTTCTATGAGATTAAGGGAGTGCGTATGGTTCTTATTTTATAGTTCCTCCCGCGACTCTTACAAGTAGTTTTTACAAAGTTCGCCGTTTCTTTGCGTAAATATCATAATCGGCTAACCATTTGGTTGATGGTTTCAACAAATTGTATGAGATCAGAAACTGTCATAATGCTTGTGGACGGGAGTGTACATGTATGAACCCGTCAGTGGAAGTGGAAATAAAACGTGTGGCCCAGGATCCAGAGACGCTTACCGTCATTTCTCTTCCTACTTTCCCGCCATTCTTTCGTCCATTGACCTCCGCCTCTATTGCCGTCCATTTTACTTTGCCCCCGGCTGTGTATAGAAAAATGCGCCCGTGTTCGTTCGTATATGTGTTTATATATATATATACAAATATAGCGGCGGCGAAAGGAGAAACGCTGTTGCGGATGACGTTCTGTCCGCGAGGGAGAAACGTTTAAGAGATTCGAGCTTCGAATGGTTAAACTTTGGTTCGTTAATTGCGAATCCCTGTACATATTTCCATAGAGGATTCTCTAAATGTTACCCTCTCTTAGTTCTAAACGAGTTTTGATAGCTTATAGAACTTGGAAAATCGAGTGCTCTAATGCGTCGTTTTAGAGATGGATGGCTAATTGCTCGCGAGATCTTAATGGCTTGACAAAATTTCTAGAGTGTATGAGAACGCTTGCAAGAATGATCTCGGCACAGATATAGTTATTAAGAATTAAACCTTTGCTTTTATTCAATGAATAATATGCGAAATGATTCGTGAAATCGAATTAGATATAAGAAACCGAAAGAAGTGCAATTCGTTGAGCATCATAGTGTGATACTACGATGCGATGAATCTGTTGGTGGTAGTTTTGCAGGAATTCCAAAGTAGAAAATTATAGTTATCGATTACTAATTCAACTAATTATTGATTCTTATTAGTTCAAACGAATACGAGAAAACTTCCTTTCTTTGCAGAGTCAAAGGTATTGGTATATATCATAAAGTACTGATTAGATTTATAGTCTACGATATACGAATAGAATGTTAACTTTTTTTATAAATACACTTCGTGAAGAATGAAGTTACATACCTAATATTAACAGAATTTTATCCTGGTACTTGCTATTTGCCATATTGTTAATTCCACCCAATAATAACACTTATAGGTCGTAATCTTAAATAGTAACATTCTGCTAGAATTTCCTAGCAAACCCAATTACATGGTTCTCATCAATGCTAATACACCACTCTTGCTCTTGCAACATTCCAATTTGGCGCTAACAGCCACCACTCAAGTCCTTATTTCTCTCTGGAACTTTATCCAAAGAGGCGTTAAGCGTTTCCCTTGGAGCGCCTAATACAGTTCGAAGCTACTATCACTCGCCACCTACCTCTGAAGCTTAGCTCAAGACCTTCTCTGGTCCCGTTTAACGTACTTCTCGCGACCGTACCACTTTTCTTCGAGAACGACCCGTCTAACGATCTTCAACGCCCCGACGAGATAACCGAGCCGATTACAGAGCTGTGTCCGCTCGTGTCCTCGATGCTAATTTATGGTAACATGACCGGCTAGACGAGCGAGCATCGTAAAGCTGGTAAAGGGAGAGAGTTTAGCAAACTTGGTCAAACGTTACAATTACTGTAAGTTACGAAAGTATTTGAATACTAGTCGATACTTTTTATGAATACGTGTATTATGTATGGTATACGAAACATTTTGAAATTTCATTGGAACTGTTATGCGATTCAATTATTATGATTAGATCGATAAAGTTTGAAACCAATTTAAAAATTGTACATAGATACTAGAAAATATTTAGTAGAAATATTTATTTCGTAGAAATCATGGGAACATTGAAAATTTAATCAATTATTCATTGTATCAATAAATCTGAGTATTCAATAACATTATATGTTATTCATGTTATATACCAATTTTTAATAAATTGTATATGTTTGCAGTAAATATTTTGCAATTTCGATATACGTTCTCAGATTCATTTCAAATTTCACCAATATAATCGTGGCAGTCGTGTTTCATTAGAGTGCTAGAAATTCCAATATGTTTCGATGATTACGTCATACGCATATAATACATCTTGTATAATGTATACAATATATATCTTTCCAGATTGGTTTGAAATTTTGACATTAAAATCATTATAATCGTATTTCGTTACAGTGCTAATGAAATTACAGATAGACACGTACAATGTGTATTTTCAGATTGATTTGAATTTTATTGATATAATTATCATGCAGTGTTAATCGAATTTCACAATATGCATACGAAATTTTTCTATCATATGTGTTCAAATACTTTCATGAGTTACTGTAAGTAGGCGCGGCTGCCTCATATCGCCACGGGAAATCTACATACGTGGTCGCTGAAATCGGTTTCCTCTTCGGTTAACGTACGAAAATTACAGCTGAGTTAAGGTCGCGCGTTATCCTCTCACGCTTCGATATCGATCGATAAGTTTATCTCGCCCTAGCAGCGTACTGGAATGCAGAAATTTTCATGGGACGCGCGAGTCATCCTCCATAAGGAAGAATTATGCTCGATGAAAATGGAGCGGTTTTCGGAGGGAAAAATGAGCAAACGCCTAGTCGTGTTTACACATGTTGCCATTCGTGCTCGTGCGAGATAAAAGGAATCGTTAGTTTATTATAACATGCGTGCTACCTGCTTGACGCCATATTCGTACTTCATGGTGTTAATATGTGTTTTAATGAATATTGAATAGTGGAATGAGAACAGTAATGAAGATGACTTTATTTATAACATCTATTTTTCATTCTATAGAGAATAATTTGCTGTCTGGTATTAAATTGACAGAATGATAATGATCAATATAGAGCGGCAGTGGTACAAATCAATATACGCTTCGCTTTATAGGAAATCTATTTAGTCTGTTTGAATGGGAACACTAATGAAAATGACTTCATTTATATCATCTACTCTTCATTCTCTTCAGCGTAATTTGTTACCCGTAAATTGGCAGAATGGTAGTAATCAATATACAGGGACGGTAGCACAAATCAATATATACTCCGCCTTATAAGAAATCTGGTTAGTATAGTTTAGATACAGTGGCTCCCATTAATATTCGGACACTCTTTAGAATAGAACAACTTTTTAAAATTGATCCAAACAACCCGAGCTTTTTTTAGGAATTAGATGGATTAATTTACTAGACGACGTATAAATAAAATTTTGAAAAAAGATTAGTCGGAATCGCGAAGAAAAATACAAAGGTCGTTTTTTGGAACACTTTTACCTGGGCTTGTAACGAAAATTTAAACAACACATTTCAAAGATTTAATTTTTTATGTACACGCTGAAAATTTTATAAAAATCAGTTAAGATTGTTACGAGCTACAAGAGTTAATCTCACTGTCATTATGAAACTTCTCATTATTTAAAAACCCATTTAATACCGAACAAATTCCATGGCAAAATCGTCTAAATGGTGAACGCAGAAAGTAACGTGTTAATCAGCGATACCTTCTGTCTCCGCAAACTGAAACAGCAGTTTCCCAACTTCTTTTTCCCTTGGCCTCTTTTTAACCGTACCTTCCTCATCTTGCTATCTCAACTTGCCACCGAATCTCTCGCCAATTTATCTTCCGGCGAACAAAAATAAGGAATGGTGTCTAGCTAAGAGTTCGACGCAGTGGTGGTCGCGGGAATTCGAGTCTCTGCAGGTAACACAGCGATGAAAGAGGAAGAAGGGGGTGATTATGAAACCTGGTAGGATAGGACAGTCGTTTGTCATCGCTGAATAATCGCGAAGGACTTGGGATGGTTGGCCGACGACACGTTGGGTGGGGGTTGCCAGGTTGAATGTCGGAGGTCGTGGGCGAAGGGAGCCGAAGTCAGGGGCGTTTAAAAGTACAATGGAGACCATTTACCCTCGGCTCTCTCTTGTAACAGCCCGCTCACCCTTCGCGTACCTTTGCTCTGCCAGGAAAGTGGCTAGCGAGGGGTTGGAATCCGGCTCATTGATGCGATCGTGCGCTAGTGTCCGTGTTGAGCTGTGGACTATTTCGCCTGGAGAACGGAAAAGTCGTTCGTCGTTCTTTTCTCCACGCATTTGATACGCTCGTGGCATCTTAATACAATTTTTTCGTGGAAACGTGGATATCACGGTGCACGAGTAACGACGTGTAATAAGCTTCCGGATATATCCTGGTGGAAGTATCGGGTATGATTCACAGGCACGATAGCGCGATCGTTGCATCTTTCGGGGCAATTTGTCACTGTCGCCGATTCACACCGCGGATCGTTACGCCGGCCGCGTAAATACGATCGCGCGTGAGATCACGCGATCCATCGCTTTTGACGCTACGCGGCCGCGTTCTTGCATTTGTCACGGGTAACAAGTTGCCCCGGGAAACGCATTCTGGGAATATTAAATCACGAGCGACCAAGTGAACTGCCACCTCGCGAAAATAAAGATTTTTTACCATAGTATTCGTAGAAAATTTGTATGGCAAATGGAAGAGATTGGATAGATTAGCGGTCATATAGAGTAACTCATTGTGCACAATCATACAGAAATGTATTATTAATTAGTAGAATACTTGCATTTGTAGATGTATAAATGGCGAATGTTTATGCATTTGTAGTGAAATTTACAAAATCAAAATAAAACGTGCGTTACAGTATTTAGTAAATCTCCATTTCACTTTTTTAATCACTTTGATTAAGGTAATATGAATTGACATAAGAATTCGCAGTTTATTAATCGGCTATGGAATATGTCAGAGAATGAAGCTGGATTTTGCAAAGAACAAACAAATTTTTTTCAAACTTTGATCTAAATATTCTGCGAAGGCTGTATGCAAAATAACACGTATCGTGGTTTTATTAGTATCTCACGCTGGTTTTTCCTATTGGTATCTGACGGCAGTATGGAATTCGCGTATCACGTATTCCCGTAAATTGAGATTGATCGTTTGCACGTAGTTTGCTTCGTAACGCGGAATATTGCGGAACGTTTCGTGCACTGTCTCGCGGCTTTGATCATCTTCTCGTTTCGTCGTAAGCTGGTTGGCTTTTGTTCAACTCGGAGAAATCTGATCACCGAGATCGCTTCCAAAATGAGATTCACAGCGGGACAGCTTTGTTCGCTGATTTTCTCAGATGTCGGTTGTTACATTGCAGTGACGAGGGTCGGTTTACGATTCGAATTTCTCGTGCATGGCATCAATAATCATTTCGCCGCACGGCAAGAAGGCGACAGGTCATCCGTTCTAATTACTCAAGACAAGCTGATGGTCAACATCGGCACACGGATGTGTACTCGATCGATGTTACATTCCTGTGAACCGTGAAACGGCTAACTGGAATTATACCTAATGCTTGACTGTTCCAATTTGTAATGCATCGTCTTTACGCTTGATCGCTGAGGAGTGGAATTAGGATTGGCTATGAGTGGCTCTTGCACCTAGAAATGTACGATACAGAGCAGATGCTTCTATGTTTCTAATTATTAAGGATTTACACTCGGAGGACGAAGTTTTACGCTTCGAAGCCTTTCGAACACTCTGCACATACACTGAAGTACTTGGACACTTGCTTATTATTGGCAACATGTATTTTAATTATAAAATTAAAGATAAATGAAACTACAACGACTTTATCCTTCATAATCGTCGTACTTATAATAGTATATTACGAACTGATTCAATGTCTGGTTAATATATCTTTAAAATATATCTTTATCTTCAATATGTTTTTCAAATTCGATATACTAAAAAGCATATCATTGGATCTTCGAAAAATCTCGATCAACGTACGAGACGTTAATTTATTGCCTCAGAACGCAGAAGTTAAAAACCGTTCAATTTCGGAACAAATAGCGATATCGAAAAACGTTTCGCTATGTTTTCAACAATGGAATTTTTATTGGAGAAGCATTCGTGTACGTTCAGACATTGATTGGTCGATGAAAACGTTTCGTGTCATCTTAAATTCTCGACTGTTTCAGTTTCCAGTATGTCAGCGTTTTCAGTGTTGTAAACGCCACTTTAAACGTCCGTTTCAGTGGCGAACCCCTTCCTTTTCATTCTGTCCCTTCTCCATGACCAGAACTGAAAAAACCTTTCCAAAGCGTTTTAGAAGCGCCTTCGCACAAAGCGGAAGGTAAATGAAACAGGGAGAAGAGTTTACTATTTATAATGCCCGGGATGCCGTATTTAGACTGACCTCGATCCTCGTATCTAACAAAACTGGACAGAAATTGCATTTTAGAGCGGTTGTCACTGTCGCATGCACGACGAACAACGACGTTTATTACGATACGATAAATTGTAACTCGACGACATTAGATAGCTTGTTACATTATAGCTTGATTGTAAATTACACCTGGAGTGTGATGTGTATCGATCACATATGAAGCAGTAATTAATGTTCCTAGACCGCTAATGGGTTATTGATTATCGGTCAAAAGGAAAGATCAATGTGTTCCTTTATTTTCGTTAACACATGGACACATTGATAATTATCTTGATGTGTAAGCTAATTTCACAGCGGGCTGTTTATGTCTCGTTAAATCCTAGCTATCTTGGATCTTGATATTTTGACTGATTTTTACGGTTTTACACGCTTCAACGTACGACGAAGCAATCGATCCCATTGAAATATAATGAAATACGAACTTCTTGCGGTGGGAACTACTCTATGCGAGAATTACTATCGCGTGACTGCTCATCGTCTATTTAGATAATGTAACGCGCCGACGTGACTGAAAAATGGAGGCACATCGTCGTCGATACAGTCACGCATGCAATCGTTAAGTATCTTACCTACGATCTCGTTACTTACATCCCATTATTCCATCGAAATTGCGATCTCCTGTTCGAACTAGTGCGTGGAATAAGATTTCGTCGTTCGTTCGTAAGATACTTGAAGCTTGAACATCGAGCGAGTACTTGCTATACTGTCGACAAAATTTCGAAGTCTTTCGAATGTAGCTTTTTATTTCACGTGATGTTATATGATAAAATTTGCCTATTTTCTAATCTGAATTTCGATAGACTCGATTCGATTAATATTATCAGAGCACACAAGGAAAAATCAAGTGTCTCCGTAATTAATAGTTTCATTTATAAAATCACGACACGTAAAGATAAAACGTAGGGACATGTGGAGAAAAAGATCGAAATTACCATCCCAATCAATATTTGATCGTTTGATCATTCAATCTACAATACAGAGAGATGAACAAGAAAGTATTACAAAAATATAGAATCTATACTTCTCATCTGCAATTATAAAGTATTCTGTATTGTATTTATTCCTATATTTACTTGTAATTTCAATTACTGCTACCATTACACGGTGGTCTTATCTTCCGTTGAGTCGCTAATTTTTCAATGAAACCACGTTAGATAACGAATTTCATCTACAATTCTTGGACACGAAATAAAAAGTTGTATTGGCTGCTGGTTCTATTTTATCCGTGTTTACTCCCACAAGCAAATCGAAATGGCGACAACGAGAAACAGCCAAATGTTGTCCTCGATCGCGTCGTTTCTTACGGGCTGTTAGCCCCGATCCAACGACCCATTACCAACATTACGTTATCTCGCCGCGGTTCTGAATGTTATCAGAGCCATTTCTCCCCGCAGCCTCGTCGAACGCCTCCGTTGAGCTATTGCTCTGCGCGGCTGGCAGATAATCTCGGTTGCATGACTGGAGGCTCGTCATAAAGCAGTCGTACACCCACTACGGACACGCACGTTGTCTGGCGTGTAAAATGGGGAAATCGTGACACGGAGGAAGAAACGAAACGCTTGGCCTAGCGGCTAAAGCGCTTCTCTTCGACGAATCATAATGGAGTGGAGGTGTACGGGTGTCATTGGTTGGCTAGCTCGTGGTTGGTATTTCGTCGAACACCCTTGGGATAGATGTAATCTGCCTTGTGTCGCGTTCACGCTGCCGTAAGGTAAGTAAGACCATTCTCGTGTCAATGGACGATGAATTCATCCAGCTGCTTTATCTCGTCGACACGCCCCGTCAGGTATATCCTGCGTACCGGTTACCCTCTTATGATTTACGTTATTCGCTGCTCGCAGATGTCTTTAGTTACTGCGTCGTATCAGCGGTTTTCGTCGCGCTCACCAAGTAGAGACGTTAGCGGTGTCTGATCATTATCAACCGTTACTACTTAAACTGACCGTGGACTTAGAATCTTCAAACGCGTTTAATAATAAAATGCACGAACGATATCAGACTGTATTATGATTAGTGAATTACCAAGTGTATAAATAAATTTAATCACTAAATATAAATTAAATATATAGGTCACTCGTCAATGAAAAATCTAAAGTCGGTTATTTCGTCGAATTTGGTAGTTCTAGTTGATTAAGTGACGATCATGTACGTGTTACATATTATCAGTTACATAACGCATTCATATTAAGTGCATAGTAAGTAGCACCGATGCATTGACAATCGATCATTGTTTGCTTTGGTGCAGTTAAATAGACACTAGCTGTGAATATACCTACGCTAATCTATCATTCGTGCGTTATTCTATTAGATAATCAACCGCCTTAAATCTACCTAAATCTATCTGTCGTCTATCTTAAATGACAAAATTTAATTCCAATTTCCATTACAGCTTTTAATTAACAAACATTTATCACATTTCACCGCCGCTATCTTCGACTTCCATTGCAATGAGACTTGAATAACTGAACGAGTAAATACGAATACAGAGTGTCTTGTTTGATCAGTTGCTCGGCGAAGTATAGAGTTCGATTCGATGTCCGATGTACCGATGCCGATACCATATCGGTAGCCTGTAAACGAGAAATTTTCCAGTCGCGTAGCCCGCTAGTCAAATGATAGGTAGGAAGCGGGCCGCCCACGTATCAAGACTTTTCACGGGGGCAGCGGCTAGGAGTGCCGGCGATATTTGCTGCGTGCTAATATTGGCCTTTGCTATTGGCTGTTTGCCGGTAAATAGGAATTTTCTCCCGACCGTCGGATACTTGGTCAACGTGCACCGGGAACGAGATTCGATGCTGATCGCCCGCGCTTTGAAAAATTGGCTCGTTTCGGTTTGCTCGAAGTCTGCCACTGATGCGGGCTCGCGTTCCTTCAAAATCTTTACTTTTCTATCACTGCTTTAACGCGATTACCTGACCGTGATTTTTCTTCTTTCTTGTTCGGTGTCAAGTGGACAATGAACGATACTTCCTATATAGTCTCATGGAGTTACGTAGACGATTGTCTTATTGTACGAGTCCTTTTACAGGGTACAGGTTTAATCTCGCGTGAAATGTTTATTAATAATTGAAGACACAAGTTCTAGTATACTCTTGAGGCCATAGTTATTAGAATATATACCCATTGCGTTTCTTAAAAGATTGACAAGCTTTATTTAGTATTTTAAACGATAAGATACATATGTCGCGAATAAAATAATAGATTTATGATAAAATAAAAGCAATAAAATAAGAGAATTCAGTTTATACTAAATATCAGATGTTCTAGTAGTTATATCTGTTTGCCTGTGTAACAAGGGATGGCAGAAATGTTGAATCGATACTCCACAATAGCTAACGTCTCTAACCGTGTCGCAAAGCCTGTTCACCGACTAATTCTAATAAATGTAGCCTGTTCTGTTCATAACGATTCTCGCATTATCAGCTGCTTGGCGCTTTCTGTATCACGGTTTAATCTCCGATGTGTTCGCGCACCTTTTCCTTCCATCTGGTATCCCCGTATTCCTTTGCAAGCGTGAGGCTCCTTTTGTTGCATCACAGTTGCACGGCATAATGATTCTTTTCTGAAAGAACTCCGAGAGGTGTCAACGTAGCGTTCGCGGCGCGCATCGATCATTAGAAAGGTACTGGAAACGGTCTCCCTTGTTCGCCAGTGTTTGCACAGCGTGTATCGTCTGCCGGGCCCTTTGTACGCGCTCTTCACGCGACAGACTAGACGGGCAGAAAAAAAGAACACGAAGGAGACTCGTTACGCGGCACGATCGTAGGACACGTGTGCAACGCGGTCACGCGATGCATCCTTCATCCTTCCATGCGTTTGCTCGATGTCTTTGTCTGGCCTATTACCATAATGCTTCCTTGGCTCGCGCTAAAGAGCGAGCAATTTCCTTCTCGACTCCCGAAGACAGTTCCTTTTGAGTACAGCTCCATGGAAATTAATCGTCCGCGTAGGGCAGAGTGATTAACGAGTGTACCACTAGCCTTTGCTATAAATCATTCTTTGACGCTGGAGTAGAAAGACCGCGGTACTGGTCAGGCATCACTTTACCCAGTTTCAGTAGTAGAGATTGAAATTACTCAGACAACTTTCTTAGTAACGTGTCAGAGCGGTAGTATAGCTAGCTTCTAAGAATTACAAATTATTGCGTTATTATCAATGTGTTATTATTCCAGGATTAAGTGGTTTGTTTATAATTTGTTACTCCTGGACTTCGGATTACTGTAAAAAGCTATAGATTCAGATAAAACTTTTAGTTATAAGGAGTTAGATCATTTAAAAAACTACGGGTCAGGATTTTATTGTCAGCCATACACAGTGGCTGTTTATTTCGCGTATTAAATACTTTAAAATTAATTACGAATTGTTGGTAGTAAAAGATCATTCTGCTTTGAAATAATAGTTTCCAATTACGTTTCTTTATATCGATGAAATACAAATAGCAATGATATTCCGTTATTGACGCACAATATATTAACCGAGAAACTCGTAAAGAAATACGAGATATTCTGTCGTAGCCATCGATCGATCATCGTATGACAGTTACAAGACGCGCGTAAGACGTATAACTCGTTGATAAGTAGACATGGACGACCATAACGATGGCGTACTCACAATAATTGGACGCCGGTTGAAGGGACGATGATTATCGTCGGGCCGGAATAGAGCAGCGGTCGTGACTAATCGTGACGTTATTACGATTAGACCCATCCAAGCTATAATTAGACGACGATCACCGGGAATATAGTCTCTGGCTGCGATCACGTGAAACCCGTTCAATCGGTTGACATTCGGTGGTCGCGTGCATTCAGCAAACAATGGTCGAAATACACGGTATGGGGACTGTGTGTAACCGTAGATTCGAGCTGAGAAAGCAACCAGCCCCTTCCACAGGGGTTTCAATCGACGAAACGTGGTCCGAACAGGCTAGCCGACTCCCTCGATTTCTTTCTTTTCTTTTTATTGGTCGTTCAGTCGTTTAAATAAGCCGGACGTCGTGATAAGGATCGCAGGTGAAGTAAAATAAATTACATTCGTAATACCGAGTGGCCAACCCTATTACCGCGGGCTACGAGCCACACTCGCGCCTGTCCGTCTATCCTCTCTCTCTCGCTTTTTTCTTCTATCCTTCCCTTCCTTTCGTTACTCTCCTCTCATCCATACGACGGAAATAACGGAAGCGAAACGAACTCGAAGCTCGCAACGACCAGATATTTTTTCTCAATTTCCGCTGCCCATGACACTGGCCGGAATCTCTTTTGATTTTCAGCAGAACAGGGGCTTTTGCGTTATTGGTTTCCCTTTAAACTAACCACCATCCACCTTTCTCATAGCTTGTTCTCCTCGCCGTATTTAACTAAAAGATGACTTTGCAATTGCGTAGAAAATTCTACATTTGCTTTGTGTTCATTTATCGATCGATTAACTTCACTTCTTCGTCGATGAGTTTCTTACATGGTGGATTTAAAGTATTAAAGGGTCCTGTTTTCAACGTGGATATACTTGGAACTGGTTCGGATTCGTAATTGTAAACGTTAGCACGTATTGTAAGTATTTCCTGGTATTGCAAATTCGCTGAAGTCGGAACATTCGATAAGGATTTGAAGACATATTGCTAGGATTTTATTCGACGTGCAATATGTAAAGCCACTCAAAAATCACAATTGCTCCTGACGTATATCCAAGATATATGAGGTAGCTCTATAGATTCTTCAAGAATGTCTGAGTAACGAGAGTTATCTTGAATGGGAAATTCGGAATTTATATCTCTTATAATTCGATTCTTTAGAATTGCATCTGTATCTTAAAATTGTGAAAAATATTTCCCAAATTGTTACTGCAAAATCGAACTATATCTTGTATATTTCTGTCAGCTTATCCAGGTCATATAATACTACAAACATCAAAACGATGAATTCGTAATTTTTCACAGGAATTTTATAGATTTACATCCTGCGTTACATAGTTTCCCATTCTCCGGTATCAGTTTCACGCTTTAGTCGGAGTTGTAGTATCAATTACTTGGAACATTGAAATATTTCTAAATATTGTTTTATCTACTAATCGCGAAACTACTAACTCGACATTTTTTCTTACGCGAAACTGCCGTCTGAAACATAAACCGCCAAGAGGATGACGGAACAAAATTTAGAAATACAGTTAGGAAGTGTATGCAGTAGCGTACAATGCAGCGAAGCGAATCAATGCTCCAGATCCGTCTTGTAACCTCAATTTCTCCTATCATCGCGAATTTCCCAAATCATGTGTCTCGTCCACGCGAACATCCGCCCTGACATTCTGAATACGTCCTCCCTCATATTCGAAGACGTTGTAGACTGCGAGCGTAATGACAGTAATTATGAGCCGGTGCTAAACGTTCGTTCTATATTCTCACGTGTTGTTTGCCACGGTAAAACAAAGACGTCAGGATGTGTACACAACGAGGCGACGGCTAGTGGAACGTGGCAATAAAGCGGCGGGCGTTACATCGATTACGAGCACGGAACGGAAATTCCCCACGATCGAGCAATAACTCTAAATATCGAGGTATCGACCAGTGGCCCCGTTTCTCTGGATTAGTTGGCCCGTGAATAACGTTCGTCTAACACCACCCGTTATACTGAGTTTTTTTCCCATTCCGGCCACGAAGGATGTTTCCGGTCCCTTTTGCTCGATTTACACCCATGATTCTCGGATATGTTTGCCGAGGATTATGAAGTTGACGTACGAGTCGTTCTCCAGTGATTAAGCGGAGGGATAAGGTGGATTCGGCACGGTTGTTGATGCGTTGTTTGAGGATTCGTGAATCTCTGAAATCTACGCGAACTACATGGAGTTTGAATCGAATTCTCTGTGGGATCGAAGCATATTTCGTGGTTTAGCGTTAGTTTATTTAGTGGTTTGGTTGACAGGTTAGATGTGGTTTTTCAAATTTTTGAAGAAAATATAACTTTATTTTAAAAGGTGAAATCTTCGTTTAAACGTAAAATAAGGAATTATCTGTTTGCGGTCTGTATTATGTGATTTTTAATTTTTACTCGTGGTTTTGTTCTATGTTTTACCGTTTAAACCGTTTAAAAGATACATGTGCTAATCACAAATGCCTTTTATAATTAGCGGTAGAACTGCACATAAGTTACTTTTATCTAAATTAATATCGGAGTTACAAACATTTTTATTCTGCAGAAATATTTTATTAAAGTGGTAATTTAACGCAATTTAAGAACATGATAGATTAAGAGGCTTCTACACTCATTCATTTATATGTCATTCATAACACCAAAGTGCATTTACCATCAAAAATCGTATTATAGTACGTTAGAATTTTTTTCAAATTATGAACGCTATTCTTCGTGAACTTTAACTCTATTCGACGAAGAAGTTACGTAAAGAATTCAGTGCGTCATATGCAACTTTCTTTATCTGATTTTCAAGCATCTGTGAGTATCATGAAGGCTATTTGAGAGCTATTAATCGCGATGCATCGTGATCGTCCGAAATTATTTTCTCAATCGACACGCAATTAGCAAAATTATCGGCACGCTGCCGTGTCAAGTGTTGTTATGCTTTCCAATGTAATGGTACTTATTTAATTGCGTTCGCGTCGTGATACGGCCAGAGCAATTTTTTATTCTCGCGCAAAATCGTTGGCTACCACGGTTTATTTTACGCTTCCCTCGCGCTTTTCAATTTTTCCTCCTTCTCCTTGTCTTTCTTTCGTTAATTTTAACGAGACACCGGTACGTGCTAACGATGCAATATGCATCCAATTACTTTCGCACCTTGCTCCCCGTAATTGTTAATTTCGCTTGTGTTTTCCGCAATTAAATGTTTAAAAGAGAGCCACTGGCTGATTCTTTTTCCCCGCACGATGGAAAATCGATCTGTCCACTGTCTCTGTTGTAACACGTTATTCAAGGTAATTCAGGTAATTCATTCGACTTTAAACCATGTGCTTTCTCCCGTTTTTGTTTCTCAGCTTTTAACAATAATCTACAGATTTATGATGTGTATTTATGATGACTTATACACATACGCTGGCGAAAGTATATGAACATTTGTAAAAACCTTCCGTCAATATTACATATTACGTGTGTTATACGAACCATTCAATCTATGGTCAATATTTGTTAACAACTTTGTAACAAAGCGTTTACACACAGCCAAACATTATAAAACATTCACCCGTCATTTTCATTTCTAAATTGAGTTTCTTCCTTTCAGAAATTTGAAATACTTTGTATAATCGCAACAGTCGATGTCTGTATTTAACAAAAACGTGCGTATATTTCCGTAATCAATGATATTAAGTAGTTCTATTATTACATCAAACAACAAAAGTCGTTGAAAGCTTTCCAGACCGCTAACGTCGTTTGTCACAAATTTCCCAAGATTGAAGTTCCTCGGCGAACTCCAGTGCGAATCTACGACTGCTCTTGACGTGCCTGCCAAAATTGAAGTTGCTCGGTAAATTTGACTTCGCTGTTGACGACGCAGTCGTCATCCGTTTTAATTTTCCCCGTTAATCTCGAGTCGTTCATTCCAAGCAACAAGTACTCGTCGTTGATTCGCGACAGAACATTTCGCCATCCATGTGAATCGTTTAAATTACCAGACACAGTAAAATACCAATAAAACAGACGTAAATTGTTGGAGCTGTATATAGAGTGGCGGAAACGAAGTCGCGTGGTTCGATATTCGGGGCAAACGGTTCTGCAGGTCGTGCAATATTAAGGGGTAGGCCCTTGTCGGTCCGACTGTCGAAATTGAACCGGTCGAATTCATGCGACAACTTTGAACAAAGTTCCGAACGACAACGGGCCTCGCGAACTTTCGATGTTAACCTTCGAAATTCGCAAGCTGGAAAGCTGTCGTTTCTTCGATTCTACGCCTTGTTCCTCCTATGGCCCGCCATTTTTCCCTCTTTCGCATTTTATTCCTGGCGAATGGCAGCCAGTCTGTGCCGCGCTTCCCTCGAAACTGTGTAATTAAAATTTAACAGCACGTTCTCGGAATCGCCGGCCGGAAACGTCCCTTTCGAGCGGCTGGCTTTCAACAAAACGATCCGGAACGGTTTCAGGCGACGTCGTTGATCGTGCACGGAGATCTATCCCTATTAAATATTTCTTTCTGATTTGCATGGCGAAGGTAGACGATCGAATTCTTATATGTACCGTAATTCAATGATGAATTTTAAGAGGCTGTACTGTTTGATTCAGCAAAATTGTCTGGAAGGAAATAGGATTGAAAGATTAGAAGATAAAAGACTTATAAGGTATCTTCAACTCTCAATCGTAATGTGAGACTTTCATGGTCGTAACTAATTAGATTAACGAAGAGAAGAATCGAAGATACTATATGGGATTGTGCATAGAGTGATAGAATAACCGAGATCGACCTCGTGTACGTTAGAGGCTTCATTTTGGCTAAACTGGCTAAAGTAAACGCTTGGCTAAACACCGAAGTTTCTCTTATGCTATTGAGACAAGAAACAGATAGTTAGATTGTGATCTGTTCTAAATTGATACACGTAGTTAGGTTGTGATAGAAATGTTACATAGAAATAATAGTTTCTTTAGGGTGGACAAATCAGAGAAACGTAAGAGTTTCGTTGGATGAATTCACTTTATAGATGTATCGTCGCGATCGTTTTTTTATATCTGCCAAAAATACTTCTGAGTTCGGTAGGAGCAACAGTTTCCATCTTTATGGTATCAAGTGCGACTGTAAATTGACCGAAGTAATAATTTACGTTCGTGTAGTGCATACCGTGGAAACTTCAATTTTCCAAAGTGCCAGACTTTCTTCCAAAAGCGACTTCTAGTTTCGCAGAACAGCACTTCCAAAAATTCTGTAAATGATGAAATCGTTAGACCGGTACGCTCTACAAAGCCACTTTCATTCCGGCGAAACTCCTGACGCACGCGAAAAGTATACGTTGGCCAGCAGCGAGAGAGCCAGGCTACAAAACGAACGTTCCCTTTGTCGGCGCGATGGCAGATGCAGGGAAAAAAGGTCGTTCCAGAAATAAACACGAAACGCAATGGAACTGTAAAACGAAAGCTCGACATTGCCACTACAAAGCGCGTCACCTTGTTATTCCTTTTCTCTTGTCGCGACCCGCGTATAAACGCGAACGATAACGAAGCCAGGTCAGATCGATATCTGAGCGACAGGGTTGGAGATTGGAATTTACCATTCTTTTATCGAGTCGACGAGATACAGAGGGGTGATGGAGAGGAACGAACGGAAACGAGGGTTAGACTGACCCCAAGCAAGGCCAACGAACAACCCTCGAACTTTTACCTGGTGGCAACTTGGAAATCCTTTTATTTGCTCGCTTCGTCGCGGCATTGAACGTACGGGGAGCGTCGATGGTGTCAGGATTAAGTAAGGGCTTCGTCGCTTGCCCCCGCCATTTGGCTAGGCTCGGAAGACACGAAATAAAATCGTAGCACGACGGACAATGATAAAAGGGCTGAGAACGAATCAAAAGAACCAAATTGCTGGTTTTCTTGCTGTACACTCTCGTTCATAAGTATTGGATTACCTGGGTTCTCTTGTATAGGTGAACTACTGCCATTATTAGTAAAATTGTACAAGTTATGAATCATTATGAATTATGATTTAATAGAATGTCTAATATAAATATCGTCGAAAGCTTTGAATAATACGAATATGAAAATTGACTGGGACGATGAATGGAGCCATTGACTAATTAACTCTGTGTATTCAAAAATAGAGAAGCACGAGGATGTCACAGATATCTTACAAGATTTACTTTGGAATTCGCGAATGTTTATATTATCTGCTTATGACAAATAAACCTTTACAAGTAATTCGATTACTTTTTTAAGAAGATCAACGTTAATGTCGCATCTGAAAAAATTTGCAAAACGTGGAATTGATCAGTTTGACTTCTGAGATTCTTATTACAATATCGATTAGCTACGCGAGTTCTTAATGCTTCAAAGAAGGTTTAATAATTTCTCACTGATTAACTGTCAGGTTTATCTTGTTTGTTCCTAAATGTCCTAACACTTCTGCACAGGGCTGTACCTTGGAGTTTCCCTCAACGAACCGGTCACGAGGCAAAGTTCTTTTTACCGCGCTATTAACTTGGCCCTCCCTCAGGAGATCGAAGAGATTCATGTAAAATTCATCCGAAGTTACCGACATTAGTTCTTCGATCATAGCCACGGTTACAGAGGAAATGGACTTTTATGAAATTTATTCTTTCGCGGTCGGAACGTACGTAATTTTCATTGGAGCATCCCCTTTTCTTTTAATTTCGAAGCAATTCCTCGTTTAATTCCTCGACCAACACTTTTTCCGCATTAGCCGGATTTTTTTGAACGGCTACGCGTTTTTTTTTTTCAAAGTGACACGCGCGAATCACCTCGCTGATCGTTTTTTCCTCTTGTTCTCTGTTGCAGATTGCATGGCCTGAGGACTCCACAGAGGAAGCGAGAGCCGAGCGTCGCGATGGGGTGAAAAGGTTAGTCCGACCACTTAAAACTTCTCTATCCGAGTATTTACCGCGTTACACGCGGTTAAATGTCTCGCGTGCGGATGCTCGCGTTCTTTCACGACGCTCCACGTTGCGACAGCTTCCCTCGTTTCAATGCTTTTTCTTCGGGAATATCTTCCCGCGTGGATTAAGTGTATATTTAGAATTACTCGCGAGGAACGTAGGAAATGGCATCTTTATGCCGTGGAAATGAATGGATTTAAAACGTTCCTAGCGCCCTTGCAGTTTTTACTATAATACCAGAATGAAGTATTTTCACTAAAAAATGCATCTATAATTTATATTCTTCAAGTATGGACCAGGTTTATGTTGACAAACCTTTCACGATTCTCAATTGTCTACATTTTTTTCACAAATATTCATCATTCCTAATATTCTGATCTTAAATCAGCAGGAATATTTGCAATAATCAATGAGTAACGTCATTGTCTCATCGCTAAATTTTAATCGCTTAAGGTCGAATTTTTGTTGTTGCAAAAAATTATTCTTTATCGAAACATGTATTTTTTTCATGTTTCACGATGAAGTAAAATTAGGACCATTTTTACAAAAAACAAATACATTCATCGTTCAGTTAGTAAATAACGGGATACGGCAATTTAAAAGCATCGAAGTTAATAATTAATAATATACTTGTTTAACATTAGGTTTAATTATCCACGCAAAGAAATTGTGTTCGATAGAAACAAATTGTATGTATCGTGAATTTTGAAACGTAGGAACGGATCAGATTACAAGTTTGAAAGCATAGAAATAAATCCTATTACAAACTTCAAAATATACAGGGTGGTTGGTAACTGGAGACTAGACTAACTAGAATAGAATAAAATAGTAACTAGAATAAAAATTTTTTTTTATTTTTTTTTAAATTTTTCCATCGAGACAACGATCTACAGTGAGATCCGTTATAACGTACCGGACGCGTACCGAGCGAAAATTCAAAGTCGATTTTCTCGAAAACAAAGCCTCAAAGGAAAAACTTTTATTCTATATTTTCTTTTTTCGCGTAGAATCATCTCCTTTCCGCTTGTACCACCAGTTACCAACCACCCTGTATAAAAGAAATTAGATTATAAATTTCACGGCACAAAGACACATTATATCAAGAAACAAATTTACCTAATTACAATTTCTACGACGATATCTAAAGAATTTATTTTTTATATAAATCACCCACAGATCTCGGAAGCCACGTGTACAGCTACTTAAACGCATTCGAAATTCCTCGCACGGTTCACGAACAAAGAAACGTTGATGTCGTTGCTGGACCCGCAAACATTTTCTCCATGTTCCCTCTTTGATCCCTTTTCCGTAGGGCTTTGTTAATTTACTCCCTCGTGTTATCCTTTCCGTGTTGTCCGTCACGATAACTCCTTGATCCTCTCTTTGGCCGTGGCCCCTCAGCGCCGGACAGTTTCGTTTCCATCGAGCTGTTCGGGACTGTTTACTGAACCCTCGAGCATACGAGATCCAGGACGGGTTTTCGAAACTTACGGTATGAATGTCTGAAGTGTAACGAAAGGGTGAGGATCGTGCTTTCTCGCGCTGCCAGCCGGGGACAAAGATCGAAACAGAAGCGGACAGTTATTGTTGCTAGAATCGGAGGAAGACGGAAATAATGGTGTTAAAGCGTCGCTGGAACGACGAAAAGTTTCGCTCGAAATTGAGCTTGTAATGTCTCGCTAAACTTCCTTCTTTCGTCGTAAGTCTTGGTTTAGGTGAGAAGAGAAGACAGAACATCGATATTTCAGTTATTCTTCATAGAATAAATTCTCGTTACATTCAAAGAATTTACTTCGATGATCAGTTGTTGAATAATACAGTGAATATGAAAGTTAAGCAAGTTTTGGACGAAAGTAGTACAACTCTGATTAATAACTATTACGCGTATACTTTTGAAGGAAGTGATATTAAACGTCGTTTTCATTATTCATAAGCCCACGAGTTATGGTGTCAAAGTTTCTGGTGAAACAGTCAGTTCATTGGAAGGATGAGCTTTCCACGGGTTTTCTAAGTGTCACTTAGCTAGGAAAAATTTCACGGGCAACAAGTGCCTTGTAGTCTCCTTTAAACGGCGGTTCTTGCCACATCTGCATAATAGGATATCTCACTGCGAGCCGTTGGTCCGAACAAAGAGGCCGGTAATTGCATGATTCATCTTACTTGCATATCAGACCTCCTGGAACGTGTAATAATTTCATACCGGTGCGAGAAAAAAAATGAATTACGTCGTGTCCACGGACAGGAAGGGATCTACGTTACGTTTCTCGTGATAACGTTTTAATTCATATCGTAATATATACTTAAAATACTTTGATAAAATCTCCTCCCGTGCTAAAAGGTTGACCCGTTAGACACACGAAATGAAGAACGCTTCATTTACGATTAATAGTTTCGTTTAAAATATGATACGAATAATTAAACATGTTTTTATGTCGTTTGACATTTCTCACCGATCGTTGCAAGTAATTCCTTTGAACGTTATGGTGTTACAAATAATTTAATCAGAACTAATTCCTTAAATCCTCGCAAACCTTCTAGTTACAGTTCCTCATCGAAGTACCAACAGAATAAACAGCAAGAGTTTACGGCCAGACGCTTGAAGAATACAGTCGAGATCGACCCAATAATCCGATCAGTCTCCACCACGTACTCTGCTATTTCCTCTTTTTAAATCCAATTAACTATTGATCGATAAGAACATCTTAAACACTTGGTATTTCCTCAACGATAGGAGAACAAGCTTGGAAAAGTAAAGGTCGAAAAATCGTTTCACGCTTGACGTCTTAATTCTTTATTCGAGCATCTTGAATTCATAATTGCCCACTGCTACGGATAACGGGCACTGAAACCCACGACACGACGGGGATCCAGCGTTTCTCGTGGGCGATAGCTGACGGAAATTCAGACCTGTTCTCATCCTCCGTAGCCGCGCGAGAATATTTACCCGAGCACAGTGTTCGTCGCTTTCCGCGCTAATAAACCGTTACCCCTGCCAGCGTCGCTAATTACTCGACGAACGAAGCCTTCGAGCTGCCTTCCTTGTCTCTACGCTTACCCTCTTCTTGCAAGACGTTGCAACGTTCTGTCTCTCTTTTTGAATCTCGCGCCGTTTTCAGCTAGCAGCCTCCTTATTTCCGTTTCCTTCTGCAAGAGACCTTAAGATGCTCTTGGTATTTTGTTTCCAAGATTATTTGAGATTACTCGAAGGTTTTATGAAGATTGTATAAGGTCATGTTAAGAGCGTTAAAAGCTAGAGACCATGTTGAGCTCATTTCACGATCCAAGTCAACTGGAAGTCATTTCCAGGAGGATCAAAGTCATTGAAAAGAGTGAGAAAAACGCATCAGGTGCGTATATGTGGTGTTTAAAGCTTATTTAAGATAAATTTGAGGTATTTCTTCAGATAGGTCACGGTTTACTCAAGATATAATCAAATTATCGAAGAACATTGAAGGTTCAGCTTGTGCAAAGTTAATTTTAGGTTATTTGTACATCGTTCAAAGGTATTTTAAGCTATTGTCAAGTTCAGATATTCGAAAATTCAAAGATAAACTCTCGATCGGTTAAAGGTTACTTATAGGAGAAAGAGATTTTATCTCATGGAACATAAAGCTCGTCAAAATCGAATAAAATCAACGATATCAATGATCAGTGAGAAAGTTCTATGTTATCAATTATAGCGTGAGCGTAAAATATTAACGCATTATATCTGATTGTAATCGATTGAGCAACTTAATGAATTATGCCTAACCAAATCGGTCTGTCGTCGGATAATCAAGCGTCTTCGGAATCCGCAATCTCTTTCGGGAGTTATCGCGGGCGAACGAGAAGAACTGGGTCGGAACTTTCGCAGGCAGAGTGCAAGAAGGACGAGAAAACGGAGTTAGTAGGAGAAATAGAAATTAGAGAGTACCGAGGGGCGGAAGACGTTCAACTCGAATAATTAAGGGCAGCGGGAGGCGGTCGGGCACCTTTAATTCGGTACGATGCGCTCGTTAATATTAAATTCAGTCGCCAGCGAAAGAGAAGTCGTACCCTCTCCTTGCTAATTTCCTTTCGCCTTGAACTTATGTATTATGAAGAAGAAGTCGGAGTTCTGAGATACCTGACGCGTTCTTCAACAACCTGAAACTATAAACTATCCTGGCCGTCCGACGAAACTGGCCGGGAGATTTATTAAAAAAATTTCATTGCGTCTTCTTTTAATGGAGAAAGTTCGTTCAAGCTAGATCTGTGTCGAAGAGAAGAAAGCAACGAAGCAAAGAGAATGTTATTCATAAACGGAAATTCTTCGTTCGACAGTTGTAATATCCGATGTACAGTGGCAGGCAAAGAAAGTTTTGAGTTATATTTGTGTTTAGGAATATTAAAAATTGTTGAATTATATTTTCAATAACTTTCTGTATTATCTTCGTTGCATCAGCACTGGTATTTAGTCCTGAAATCATCAAATAATCACAACATCAAAAATTTTGAACCTGGCAACCTAATCTTGAAATAAAACACAGAACATTTCAAAGATAAAAAATCACTGAGAATCGATTAGACTAGCTCGAAATTCTTGGCTCAACGATTATAATATCTAACCGAAATCCAATTTTTGTCAACTTCGACGCTCTATCATCGTACATTCTCGATCTGTAATCTTGCTCATCTTGAAATAAAATACAGGACTTCCAAAGATAAAAACTCATCGACATAAAGATATCTGTCATGTTCAAAATCCTTTCACAAATCGATTCCCGGTGATTTATACAAGTTGAAAATCCCACAGAAAATTTCAAAGTATCCATATCCACTTGTATGAAACTAATACATAGAACTTCCGAAAGTGAGAAATCATAGATAAAAAGATATCTTTGCCGTACACTATATTTCCGTAGCGTATGGTTCCTTTCGACTTGACGAAGATCGAGGTATCCATCGCCCGAGGGTTGGAATCGTCGAAAGTTGAAACGATCGCAACAGTGGCTTCTTCCCTGTCCTGTTTCACAGGATATTCGCGAACATTCTTCTACTTACAAGCATGGGGTCGTTAGTCTCGGATTCCCAGAGGGTTTAATTAAGAGGGCGTGTTGTCGGTAGCTGGTCGTTGATCAATAGCTCAAGGGTTGCCGTCTATCTCTTCAGCTCTCTTTGTCCTTGTCTGTTCGTCGTGCTCTATTTCCGTCCTTGCTCACACGTCCCTGCGCTTCGTCCTTGCCCGTCTTCCTCCCCCCAGTCTTCGATTTCTCCTAGCTCGGACACTAATTCTCGTCGAGCCCTTTGATGTTGTCGTCACCGTCGTCTGCTGGAAGACGCTGTCATCACGTCGTCACGAATACAGTCGACCTATCGCGAGATCACTGACGTCTGTAGCCCTCTTCTTTTCGTGAGAAATTAAACGCCACTCCATCTTCCTTTCGCTTATTTCGACGACATTTGGATGTCTCATTACGGAAGATACAGAGTGCGTTGTGATTGATTGTGCCGTGAATTCTTGTCTTTGGGGTATTACATTAGTCTGATTGAATTCGGTGTGGTACGATGACCATTCTTCCCTAGTCTAATTGGGGTTGGAATTTTGGCATTAACGTAGCTTTTGGAATTGTTGTTATTAAACTATCTTTGGAGGGTTGGAATGCATAGAGGTTATAAAATAGTTAAGTGTAATTAGGTGTATTGAAAATAATTCTAAAGCGTAAAATACAATGCAACACAACATAAATCGAAATTGTTATTCAATAATTAACTTAAACTTAAACGCATATTTTCCTTTATCATTTCCTTCGCTCACTTCGACAAAAATACGAAAATACTCTCAAGACGTATCCATCCACGTTTACTAGAAGTTTTCCATGACTACATCTCTCACGTGCTGAACGTTGGTTTTTACGCAAAACTTCATTTGGATCATACTTTGAGCTCAAGTCTTACATATTTCTCTCACATATTTTTGCATTCAAGATATTCCTCTGTTTAACCATGATATGTTAAAATACACCGTTCTAATTACTAAATGATATGAAACGAATAAAATTGTATTATCTAATCAATCAAATTTACAAATCAAATTTGTAGCATTGCTATCTTCGTTATCGCGAACGCTTGCTCATCTTATAAAAACGTCATCTCGTGTTGGTTCGACGTCGCCTCCTTGAACGCGGACGTTTACGACACGATATTATTGGGAATATCGTGGGGAGACTTCTAGGCAGTCGTTAAGAATAATAAAGCCGCACCGTTCGAAGTACCAGCTCTCTTTCTATCAGTTTTAATGGCAGTTCCTATTGGAGCTGACAGCCTCTGGTCCCGACGTCCTTCACCACCGTCGGCCACTCGAGAGTCCGTTTTAATGGACGCGTCGGCAAACGAATATCCCCTTACGTTCGCTTTATGGAAGTGTGCGGAGGGTGACCGCTTATTATCCCCTGTATTGTAGCCGCAATTTACCTTTGTCCATTGCATTCACTCTTCTCGGTCATCTCTGCACGATAAAAGAGCATACACACTGCGTCTTTCGATTCTTATAAGGAGCGTTTTTATTGCCATCGTCGATTATTTTAATCGTCTTTACGATGTCATGAAGACGTTACTTTAAATTTCATCCACACGTTTAGGGGCGAATTTGGATGATTCGCAATCCTGCGTTTTTTAATTCACGATTATTGTTAATATTTCTTGTTGAAGTGGTTACCACTTCTAAGAAAACTCTACATCTGGTCTTTTTTAGTTTTCTCAAGCACTGAAGCCATCGACAGCGTGTAGACAAAAGACTGCGACGAAGTCAGGCCATAAACAGTAGACAGGCGACGTTGGCTTCGGGGTTTTTCAGTTATTAGGTAACACAGCTAGCGTGCGGATCTGGACCAGCTCAAATTGTATTTTTACTTATTACACTTCTATTTAAATATATTTTCTACCTTACAATTTATCCACGTGTTTTCTCTGTTTACACACCGAATAACCTCAACATTTCTAAAATTTCTTTTCGATACTAGATACCACAGATTTCATGATTATTCGAGATTTCAGTGCAGATTTTTGAGTATCTGACCCACACGATTGTCATTAACATATCTGAAACTGTTTTATTTTTCATGTCTTTACGGAGTATCGCAAATTTCACGATTATTCAAATTTCCAACGCAGTTCTATAAGCACCGACGTCTTTCAATTTGCAATTATCACTGATATTTCTAAAATTCATCGATGTCTTTTCGCTATTTATACGTCACAAAATCCACAATTGATCGGGACTTCATCAGAGGACACACCCGTTCGAACTCATCGGGAATTCGGGTACGTCCGCAGAACGAACGAGCTTGTTTTTCGTCGAGGCAGGGTAGAGATCGATAAACCGTACGGGCATGTAAATCACGGTACGAGCCATTTGCAAAGTTCCGCAGTCGGCGTGTGCTTGTTGTCAAATTAATCGGCAAACTCATACGGTGGCTCAGCAAACCGTGCGTCTCCTCGTGGAAACGTTTCCAGATTGTCCGCCACGAGCTGCCGATCGCAATGTTCTAAACCACTTAACCGCGGGCCGCGGCAGAGCGGTTAGACGAGCATCGAAAACGTAGCCGTGTGCCGCCAACGAAACTCCCGTAGCGCTGCTAAATCCCGGGGACTTCCGGAATTCGCGGTATCACGGTTCATCCCTGAATTCAGGATTAGCACAGAGACTCTGCGTCTATCTCTTCCCCTCTTCCTCCCTTTTCCTGTTTATTCACGAATCAAACGCAAGTTTCCGCAGCAAGAAGAAATGCGCGTTCGTTTGTTACCACAGCCAACGTTAAGTCACACGAAAAGCGAATATCCTGGTTGGATAATTTCTGACTTACTTACCAACCATCGAGCGATAGAACAATGGAATTGGACAGATTAACTTCGGATATAAACTCCGCCGTTTCTGTTTTCCAGCCATGGATTTGTCTTTTGGCGAACGATCTGGTTTCAGTGAAACGGCAACGCGTTTCGCGTTGCGCAACTTGAAATCAAGCGATGATCAGAGGTTCCAAGGAAGAGTTGATGATATACGTGTAGACTATTTACTATGCGACATTTGCCGGAATTGGTATTTTAGCTATAAAACCATTGCTAGATGGTCGCTAATTATCACGGTTTATTGGTGTAGGCGAATTAGACGTGTTAGGAATTAGGGTGGTTCAGGTGTCTTCTTGAACAGGAGGGGAAATCGCTTCCAATACGAACTTCCATATTGGTTAATACATGGAATATTCGATCGAGATTCATTTTCGTGGATTGGTCTCTTATAAACGAGGAATATTTACTCTATCGATTAAAAGTTGTCGATAGGACATGCTCTTATAAGAAATTGTGTTTTTAAGAATACAAGATTTGTTTCAAACTCGACCAATCTAATCGTGACACACGATATTCCATTACAGTGCTGACGAAATTTCAAATGTTTCAAATAACACGGATAATAAATTCACGAGAGGCTTCTGCAAATATTCGATCACCTGTATCCCATATCAAAATCCAGCTTCATATTCTCCAACAATTTTCAATCACCGACGAAACATCCATCATCTTCTTTAAAAAGAACAAACCTCCCAGTCACGATATCAAAGTGCACGCACAAAAGAGCAAGGAAAGTCGGCGTTACAAAGGAACATCGAGGTTCATCGAAGCAACTTGCACGGAGTCATAAATCGAAGTTCCCCTTCGTAGTCGCAGGAACACGAGACTATCGGTACAACAGAAGCGGAGGGAGACTGGCGGGGGAGGGGGTTGGTTCCGTGCACGCAAAACAGTAGTGCACGTTCGTGTACCTCTGAAAGGGGTCGTGCAGAGACGAACAGAAGATAGGGATATTAATCCGCGAGCAACCCGCCACCCGACGAACCCTTTAGACTCTGTTTGTACCGGGTGTCCCGCTAAAACCGAGAGCCACTCGCCGCTTGATTTACGTTCGAAGTCGCCGCGAAGTTCCAGCGAAGCAAGCCACGAGTTTACTAACCTTTTTGGCACGTTCATGGCCTCCTGACTAATTGCGCCGCGCTGCTTGCTAATTTCCACGCTTATCAAGACTGGCACGTTCAACCGTGGGTCTCGCGCGAATCTCGCTACCCACAGTCTCCTTAATAATAAGTAACATCGTTGGTGAAGCGTATTTCCCGCGGTGAACACCTGCTGGATAGGTGTTTTGCCTATGAAGACAACGTCACGCGGTATCGTTTTATGTAGCTTCTTGGTGTCTTGGAAAAGTTCATTCAAGCGTTTGAGATTTCTGAAGCTGTTCAACTGATTAGACGTTTAGGCTGATGACGTAGGTTATAGGTATGGGATTTTTTCTCTTTTTAGAAGATTTCCAGATGATGAAGTTGTTTCGAAAATGCAATTTTCTTGATGATTTTGTATTAATCTGTAATTTGTTATTCGTGTTGATAATCGTTTCCATGTGATAGTTTCTTTATTCGGGGATCCTCTATCTTCGTACATATCGTTCAATTTTTCTCCAGGATACGTTATATCACATTTAGGTTTTTTTAAATTTCCACTTTCGTATTTTGCTCAATTTTAAGAAATGTTACAAAAAAAAAAAAAAAAAAAGAAAAAGAAGTATCGAATCCCAAGTATCTTAAGAGGGTTGAAAAGCCACCCTTAAGACCACGTACTTCTATACCTTTAAATCACACACCATTTTCTTCCATTGTCAAGATATATTATTTGATCGAATAACAGAGAGCGATCGTTAAAAAAACATAATGCACGATATATCCCGGTACGAATTAACGAAGGAATTAATATCTTAGCAAGCATACGGTGGATCCGGCCGTGATGGTCGATAGAAGGGTCGCCAGGTTTTCCATTGTTTTTTCCCTTCCTCTGTGGCTCTCCCCTTGGTACTCGCGAGAGACCACGTGATAAATGAATTGGATGTAATCCGAATGCCCATTGTTTCGCTTTAACGAGGACCCCAACGAACACGTGGAAACGTCGACGCCTTTAAACGAGATATTACAGCCCGTTACAGACGTTTCTCTGTGAGGTCCGCGAACGAACAAAATTCCCGACGAAGTAACGAAATACCGCCTTTGTACGCAATTCGGTCGATTCTCGCGACTTCCGTTCGACTCGCGACTCCGAGATATCCACGTCGAAGGAATCGAACGATTTACCAGAAATAGAAAGCTCTTTATTCACCCTTTTCAGACCCCCTCGATCGATGATAGTTTTCTATGGAATAGAGAACGGAATGGAATAGAAACGGAACATCTTTCCTCTTGCCTTCGATGAATGTTATTCGTTGAGCTGCTAAGCTAATATTTTAGTTGCTCGTCGAACGTTGAAAGAGTTCGTTGGTTAACCCTCAGCAAATGAAATTTTATTCCAGGAAGAAAAAAGATTATGGTTAGTTATAGTTCTGCAGCTTTAATTTCAGAAGTTGGAAATTATACTTGATGCGACTAGTGTTTGGTATCAGGCTCAATGATGAAATATAACGTTGCCACGGTGAGATTGCGGATGGTTATGTGGATTCGTATTTTTACACAAATGAACCAGCAGTTAAATGAAAATTTGTACGCTTTTCTAAATATATTTTGCGCGTTTGAATTTTCCATAAATGCATAAATATCAGCAGTTTAATGATGAATATATGAAATAAGAGAGAGATATACGCATATACGTTGCACATTTTTGTTCATACACGATTTAATTCATAGGAACAGATATCATTTATAAATGAACCGCGGGTGTGTTTTTATAAATTTATACAAAATTTCAAGATGCAAAAATTTGCGGAATGTATGTAACGTAAAAAAGATAGATAAAATATTTAAAGTAAGGCGCAAAGTATAATATTTAGCAGCTGAAATAAATCTGTATTTAAATTTAATTTTTTCAGTATGGATTGACACTAACGTCCGCGTTCTATTTATAAATTGCAATGAGAATAAACCGTGGAACATCATGAAAGCGTCGAGTTGAAGGGCACAGGAAAAATGAAAAAGTATGAAAGTACGAAAGACATGAAAACGAGGACTACGTGAACCACGCGACGCCTGCAAATAAATGAACATTCGTTCGTCGAATATGGATGTCCCGCATCAATGGTGCACAATTTCGATGAACACGCCAATTCGTATCGTGAAAATTGTTTACGAATCGGCCGAAAAATGCTCCGATATCAACGTAATGTGTCGGTTCGGGCTATTGCGCGGAAATAAAATGTTTTCTCGGAGGACGGGAGCATATGCGAGAGCGCGAGGGCTAAATTTATCGGCTTTCCGCGGCCGGCCTCCGCGAATTTCGTGGCTGTCGCGCTATTTTCTGGCCGTTCCGCTTTGTTGAAATTATTCGCGAGGAAGTTGCCAGTGATATCGTCGAGAACAGGGAAAAAAGCCACGGGAGGAAGAGAGAATCAAGTGGATCGGTGAAATAACTCGAATCGCTCGACGATAAAGCGGTCTCGTGACTTAATTGCTTAAACGCGACGCGCCACATTCTCTTCTCTACCGTTTCTCCTATTCCTTTTTCTCCTTTTTTTCTATTTTATAAAAAGAATTGGTCACGGGAACATTTCCATAGTTGTCGAAGATTACACAGGAAAAGTAGGATGAGTTTATTTCTGTTAATTTGCTAATTTTGTAGCGCTTAGCGGACAGAAATAAGTGTATTCTATTTCCATATAAAATAGTCAAAGACGGAAATAACATGATAGTTTTAGAATTAGATAGTTTTAGAATAGAATTAGAAGATATTTCATAAGATTTTGAAAATTGGCAGTAAAACCATAATCATTTTCGGCAAATAAAATATCAGTTTAGTTATTACATTAACTTAAATCAATTAATGTCGGCCTATATAATCAATGGAAGGAATGTCTTTGAAGTATTTCTGGCAGCGATTTAAGTAGATGTTATTACAGCTACTCGTTGGTATAACGTGCTGTCAGATATCTTGCTGTCCCTCTCGAAGAATTTTGAAGCTAAAGTTAAATTGAAAACAAGACTTCGTTACAAGTACAACCTGTCTTTGTTCAAACGCAACCGTAATCCTATCAGGAATGTGACACGGTATTATAGAAGAAGAGTCCGTGCCACGATACAACCAGATCGTAAAATCAGTCAGAAATTAAATTGAGTTTCGAACGTCGGAGGAAGGGAATTGACAGAAATATACGAAGACAAGAACCTCGATCAAACCTGTACGGAGAGAAATTTTTGATACGAAATCAATATACCTCGTATAGTGGATTAAAAGAAAATTTATATTATATTTCTACTAAAATCTCCGCTTTATAAATAATCTGAAATAAATAATCCCGGCTTGTCTAATTATAAATAAAGCATTATTGGTTACAAGTCGTTGTATTTAAAACAGAATATGTATAATGTACGACGTTATAAGTGGGTCAGAAACCTAAGACATCAGTTAGTGTCGCTTCTTGATAACTTAATTTACGACCTCGTTATATCTTAGGCAGTACTGTATGGCTAAAAATATAGTTTTGTTCCGATTCTGGTACATAAAAATTGTCGCTCCAGTAATCCGTTTAATCGCATCGTAGATAATAAAGATGTTGTTCTATAAACGGCGAGGCAGAAAATGGAATTAAGGAGCAATCTTTATAATCGGTGTCGTCGCTCGACGTGGCTCGCAATCGAATTTCAGGGTCCCCTCCTCGTAAGGATGTTATTCGATCGTAGAGTTGGCAGCAATCAGAGAACCTTAATGACGTTAACGAGGCTGTTAGATAGCTAGGGTTCCTCTGAAAAATTTTCTTTGTGCTGCTCGGCCGACAAATAGATACGTCATTCGAACAATCCACGGTTAAATAGAACGTACGGGCCAAAACTACGTGAAGGAAAGGCAAGTTCGCCTGGAAAATGGGATAGAGTTTGCCCTGGCCTCTTCAAAGAGATGCAAATGAGCTAAAATACAATTCGAATGGAAACTGTATGTTGTGCACTGTTGCCATACGAAAGGACGATGTGCTGGCTTTAAATCACATAAACTAATTAATTCGCTTGATTCTCGTTCGTACGATTAAGGGGAGAGAAATGCCAGACCCAAAAACATCATCGATCAAACGAAACGCACCAGTGTGCGCCTGGTACCGGCTATGCAGTTTAATACGCAATCATTCGTGCGGCATCGTTCGTTTATAGATTCGGTGACGACAGTGTTCGTTCGGTAATAAAGGGGTGGCGGCCGCTGCAGGAAATCGTCGATCACCATAAAATCCTCCCTAACAGTTCCAAGCGACCGGCAATTGCTTCCAAGAATTACAACCGTGTCTTAGTCATTACGTCTTACGTGGAATATGTTCCGAATGAAACAGTGATTCGCCAATTAAGAGTCGCGTGATGCTTGCTATGATTCATAGTTGATCGCGACTGATCGAATTTGAAAAGCATTTACACGTGCAATGATTTAAGTATTTGAATACTTACCATAGGAAATCTCTATACGTAAATTATTTGTTACACAAAACATCTGGAAATTTCATTAGTTGTGACGAGGCACGAGATTGCCACAATTATATCAGTATTTGAAACTACTCTGAAAATGTATGTAGCAGGCGTTTGAATACTTTTATGAGCTACCATACGTGTCGAGTAATATCTCGAAGAATCTGAGGTGTAGCTGTTGTTCGAGATACTTGTGTAGCTGCTGGCTGTAGATGTCGCTGCTGGGGTACTGCTATTTTTCTTCTAATTTAGATGCGTGGAAGAAAAATCGGACACGGGCGCCGGGATTCGAACCCGGGTCCCGAACGTTTGTAACCTAAGGCGCTAACCACTGCGCTGTCGTCGTCCGACGCTAGTTACTGTCGAGTGGTGGTATGTGCTGTTGAGTGCCGCCACAAATCATTCAAGTTGACGAACATGGAACAATGATGAATACTAGCCGCGACTCTAATTGCAGGATTCTATGGAACTATACAAACACTTAACGATCAAATTTTAATCTTCTCAGAAGACAATACTCTCTTTTCCTCCAATTAAAACACCCTTGTGCTTCAGAGGTTAGTCTGAATTAATCGAAAGCTGTAGGACTCGGTTCGTCGAACGATCACAGTAGATGACGTCATCGAGATGGGCGCGACGTTGTACGCTCACCCCTTCGTTCTTACTCAGCCTCTCTGAAACAGCCTTCTTTGCTATTCACCAGAGCGAGTTCTTTCATCCCTAGGCGTACGCGTAAGTATAAGGGTGCTAGACCTTGATAGCGTGCTGTCTCACGCACAAAGCCTGTGAAAAATCCGTGAATGCGTCGTCGACGATACGATATATACGGTACACGCAGAGGTACTCGGCCGAAAGGGTGACACAGAGTTAACCCCGTACGGCTGGTAGGCGTTCCCTCGACACTAGGGGTCGTCGTATTTAATTTACGATCGACCGATCGATAATTCGTGGATTTATCGGCAAATAGGTGCACAGTTGTGTAGCCACACGCGAATAATCGAGCCTTTTTCGCGAGTGTCAATGCGTGGCTTAATCCCGCGTTTGGTAAATGTCGATGGAACCTATCACCTTCCTTTTTCACCGATCCTTTTTGTCCTCTCGTTTCAACCTCTCTTTTTGCCAAGCTTTTTTCCCCACCTGTAATATGAATGTACCGTGGCTCGGCCACGGCCGGACTTTTATTCTGTCGCCGTGAAACGGCCGCGTATTTCTTTCGCTGCAATAAAATTTAATCCTCTTTGCGAATTTTTCCAAGCCGATTAACGAAACTTCCGCGAACCTCTGACTCTACCCAACGTTGCTGATTTCGTGTCGCGTTTCCCAGGGAAGTCACGTTTCCCTTTGATCGTCGCGCGCGAATATTATTAGCGAAACGATCGCGATTCGATCTGAAACGCGTAACCCCCCTCCCCTTTCCTCCTCCTTCCGCTCTCCGAGCTACTAAACGTTCACAAGAGCTCTATACCGTGTGCAATTTGACTTGTTGATTTAATCCCGCGACCGTGGAAATTTCACGATTTTCATCATGCGACGCATAGTTAGCGACGCGTCGATATGTCGTCCATAACGGCGCTCGTTCCCCCGAAAATTCATACGCTTGTGGCCATATATATCGCGGGCTTTTCATGGCGGTTTAATGAAACGCGTATTTGCGCTGACTCGCCGCCGCTTACCCTCGATCCACGCCATGAACCGTCGATACGTCGTGAATTTCGAAAAAATAACTTTAGCTCGATATAATGAAGTATCGCTCCTCTCGATAGTTCATCGAACAGTTTTAACGCATTACATATTATATGTATAGCAAACCACGGGAATTTATCGCCGCGGTAAAAATTTCAACGCCGTGGAAAATTCATTCGCGTTATAATATTATTTGGCGTTTGAAATTCGTGTTAATTCGTGTTACGTTTTATATCAATTATATTTATTGTTGGGTATTTTCCAGAATTTTAGTAGTTGTTTTACAATGAAAATATTGCTCTTTTGAATCTTATGGAATTGTTTGCGCGAAAGATGGAAATGTGATTGAAAATTATACATTCGAAACATTAGGTTGTCCGAAAATGTTTCTTTCGTTTTATAAGGAAATAATAGACGCACAATGCTTTTTGTTTTATATTAGTTTATCGAATTATGCACGAACGTAATAATAGAAATAGAACGAAATGGATCATACCTAATTGAATAAAATAGTATAAAACAGAAATTGTTGTTCACCTATTATCACCTTATGAAACGGAAGAAACTTTCCGGACAACCTAATACTTGGAGATACAGAAAATCAAATATTCAGAAAATCAAATTTTATTTAGTGTTTAATATAGAGATTAATGCAGCTCGTAGAAAAGTACTAAAATTATTTTGATACATCAAAGTACTGTATGTATCTTTATAGGCTACAGAAAACACGTTTACATCTTTCTCACTTTAGTGATTCTATAAAAATTGGAGAAGATTGGTAATCTAAGCCTATCGTTAAAGTTTCAATATATAAATCTTCAATATCACTTTGCCTTCAGCCCATTAGAATTCGAGTCTCTAGATTGAAAGATCACAACAGAAGAATACTTTGGCAGTTTCCAATTATTCATGTATGCTAATTTTGTCAAAGTGGAGCCGAGCATCGCTTGAATCATGTCCACTTGACATCGTTTCTCTCGGTGGCGATGAAAAGCCGATCGAAAGTCACCGGCCGACGTGAATTTTCACGAAATTCGTCGTCAAAGGGTATTTATTTCCCCCTGTGTTCGAACGACTCGGCCACGTTCCATCGGATAAATTGACCTATTTATCCGCTTCTCGGTGCATCGAATTAATTCGACAATCGAACACGTCTCGTTCGAAACTTTTTCGAGTTTGTTTCAGTGACCTATTCACACGATCGGTTTACTGTTCGCAACCCGCGAGGTCGTTCGATAAATCGTACAAGGCAGACTTCGAACGATTACATATAATTAAAATGCTAACAGATGCGTGGTAATCGCAGATTTATTTTATTTGTTCTTTTTTTGTACTTAATTTATCCATGGAATATTACGAATTCACATTTGGTTAATCTTCTTTGCTCGTTAAGCTCATTATCAATGTGCTTCGATAAAACGTGAATTATTTATCGTGTTACACAATGCAAAGTAAATGTTCAACTCGCTGACCCTTCGATTCCGGTAAATTTACACTGTGGATGGTATACTTTTGGTATACAAAGTCATCGTATATTTTATAGAATCTAAGAATTTAAAATAAAAAGTCAGCTTAATATCCCTGTCCTTTAATCTTCTCGCACGAACGTCTGTTGAAATAAAGAAATTGATCATCGATGCATCTAGCATTTACCTTTAATTTGTAACAAAATTAGAAAGAGATCCAACGTAGATATAACTGAGGAATAATTAGAAATTTTAGATCGATAATGCACGCCACTCATCGAAATTATCAAGTATACAACAGAAATATATAATGGAAATGACTTTTTCAAAAGAACGAAAATTGAAAAGCTGTTTTTGCGTGATACGCGAATTTGATAGGAAGTTTCTTTCGACAAGACAGCGGTTTAAGGCGTCGATTTCGCGGCACAGCGAACAGATCTCGAGCAGATCTGGACATAATCCGTGCGGAATGCTGAGTGAGCCATGAATTCCGAAAGAAGTTACCGGAAAGCGGAAAGTTCCGTGGCCCCGTGGAATGCCGTTTAATCGTTTCGCCTTCCAACTTCCTTAACCCCTTCCTTCTCGTCGATAACTCACGATTCTGGAATTCGCGTTGCTGGAACTTGTTGGGGATCCTCGAAACCCTCTATGCCGGAAAACACGTCCTCAGATGGAAGAACTTTAACGCGAAGATCACACCGTGACTTATTTATTTTCACGAATTGTTGTTTCCTACTTGCCTCTGCACTTTGTGATTCTCGATTAAATTACTAAATCCTTAACCGCACTATATTACACGTTTGATTAACACTCTTAAGCGCGTTTAAGAACAATGATCTCATTAGTATGCGTACAAGCAAGATAAAACACCTACATCGTTAAATACAAATACCATAATCTCGAGCAACTTGGAAAGGACGTGAAAGGCGAAGCTTATCGCACTCTTCCGCTCCTTTCGTTCCCAACGCCCGTCAATTCCTTGGCTTTACAGCTTATCGCTACGAAAATGCATTCCATTGGTGGGTGAAATGCGCCAGTTTATCCGGCCAGTTATTCGCCGATCAATCCTCCCGCGAAATTCACCGAAAACCGCCAACGTCATCCTAGGATCGCGTTAGAATATTTAACGGCTCGTGATTTGCCGTGGGAAGGCGCGAGATACGGACGCGCTAGGTCATCCTGAAATTTCACCGAGATCGCACACACGGGATTAGTATCGGGGATAGTGGACAAAAAGCTGCGCAACCCTCGTCGATGCTGATAGATTCCTGATGCGGTCACGAGATTCGCGGTTTTTGCCTTGGCTGTCTGTCGAAAAACGTGGCGTTGAGACCGCCGGCACGGAAGAGATAAGGATGGCGACGCGCAACGCCACGAGAATTATATTTTCGACGGATACATCGATGGCCGAAAGATGCACGCGTAAACGACATTTTAATATCCTCGATCTCTGTTACGTCGCGTTTCTCGTCTTCCTGCTTCGAATCGAGAATTGGTTTGTTTAAAAAGCGATCAGCGTACAGTTCCGTGATTTTTACTCCTCTTGTCTCCACGTTACTGTAATCAGAAGTTAAACATGAATAGAGGATTGGAATTTTCAGTGTGATTTTTAACCTTTATGTTTCCACGTTACTCTAATCGGAAATTAATCATCAATGGAGAAATGGTTTCTTCAGAAGGCAATAGGAATACTTCTATGACTGTTGGCCCCTTTGGTTTCACGTTACTCTAATTAGCAGTTAGTCGTGAATTGAGAATTGGTGTTTTAGGAGACAGTAAGGGCAGTACTAGAGTTTCAACGCTCTTGTTTTCATATTACACCAACGAAGAATTAATTTATTGCTCTACCATTACCTGTTTGAAAAGCTAGGTGATACTTTAGTATACGTAAATGTTATAAAAATTGTAGAAATCAGTGGCGATTAAATGAAAAGCACAAAAGAGGTATTCACTTGAAACTGACATTTTAGTTAAAAATCCTCATTTCACAGAATTTATTCACCTTAATAACTATAATACGATGAAATACAATGTAATACAAAATAAATACAACGAAATTGACCATCAAAATATCTGTCAGATTTTTTCCAGAAAAAAGAATATCTATAAACGTGGAATTTTCTAAATACTAAACTATGGTAGGAAATTATTTCCGAGCCGCCCAAAAAAGGAAACACGTTTTCGTCCCCTCAATCTTCACGAAGCAAGTTGTAATTAATGTCAACAGGGGAGAGATTGCCCGTGGCCCGAAGTGGAACGTGCACTTCATCTTGGCTGTGACGCGACCTTGATGAACCAACCCCCTCCGGTTTTTCACGCAAGAAGCACACGGAGGGGTGCCGCCGTGCTCCACACGTATCTCCGCTATTCGATTAATGATACTCACGTTGCCGCGATAAACCATCTTTCTTCTCGTGTCTGATCCTCGTCCACGTTGGATGATCGTCGATTCGCAACCAGATGTAAGTCGAAGCTTTGTTGCGTCGCGAGGGTTGAACTAGCTGGTGAAGGAGGATCGTGGAAACAAGATTCAAAAACTCGTAGGTGGATCTCGCGTACATGAAGCACGTGTTTCGAGGCGTATCAACCAGCCTAGGCCGCTTACGTGTGAGGTAATTGAAGTGGTTTATCGATCGTGATGCAATGAGCAAGCAGCGAGCGTGGAATGGGTGAACGACGAGAGTGAAAGAGGAGAGAGTCAGCTTCTGAAACAGCTTAGAGCAAGAAGTACAAGACCATCTTCAAGTGATCCCATAAAAGAGACTTAAGGCTCGAGTGGATCATTTCTGTGCATGAAGCACGTACTTGTTTGGGAGCCAAATTGGCTTAACTCTTCCGCCGCTTCCTTTCCCTACGGGTTTATACGAGCAAGCCGATAACTCTGGCGTACAGTCCGCTTCAACAAGCAAGTCTCGTGGCGAGTTTTGCAATAAACAAAGCTTCCGGGCCGCGCTTTATCGTTCGAACGACGGAGCTTTAGCCGTGAATGGGTTCCCTTTATGGGGGGCCGTTACGATGTCGAAGCGTTCCCGTTACGAGCAAACCAGTGAATTATTTTTTGCTGTTTTCTATTTTATCTCTCTTTTTGCTAGTCTGGTATATTTTTCCTTTGTTCTTTTTTCCTTTTGTTTGGTTCATAAGAGGCAGGATGATCGTACGGTTTTCATGAAATTTTTAATGGCCGGATGGAGATGAGCTTGTTACGTGTACGATCGGTAATTAAATGCAACGTTTTACTCTTGAAATGGTCGTGCTCGCATACTTCAAACCTGGAAATTGTCCGACCGCGTAAATCTGCTTGATGAAAAAGATGCGATGCTCGTAATTACGAGCAATTTTGAAACATCGAAGTCAGACTGCATAATAGAGCGTAATATATTAATTTTATTTGTAATAAAGCGATTGAAGATGAAGAAGTATATGTTCGTACGTAAATAGGACGTTCATATGAAATACATTTTTATCATTCCGAATGTGACTCAACTCATTAAAACGTACAAATTTTTCCCCGCTTTATAAAGATAATGAAATATGTTTACAATAAAGAAAGACGATTAACAATAAAAGAGACGTGATATATCTTTTATAAAATCGTGCAGGTACTGTACAAATTTTGACTCTCACAAAATCACTGAGTAAAATAACGGAACTATCTGTGATTATTAATCACGTATTAAATAATTAACAACTTATTCCCACGAATTTTAATACACCAACCAATAAAGCTTCTCTGTTTCGTTCCAGGTTATTTGAAAATCTTGGAAACGTCCTTAAGAAACCGTACGGCCTCTTAACTGCGAACACGTTCACGTCTGGGCCAACCCCTATTTCCGGGGGCTGGTCTCGCATGGTCGATTCTTAATTCGCGGCGGGATGCCATTGTCGCCATTTTCCCGGCGATTAACCCGCGGACGGTCTCGCCTTCATACAAATTTCCACGTCCCTCGGCTATTTTTCTCTCCTAATGCACGCTCGCATTAGCGTCACGAGAGTCGCCTCTTTGCAAGAGGGAAAATTATAATTTCCCCGGGAAAACTCGTCGTTGAATTTACAGCTGCGTAATACGACCCACGCGACCTACGGGAAACTCTTTCCTTCCCCTTTCCTCCTTTATTTCCTCCTTTCGTTTTTCTGTTTACCCTCACCTCTGCTTCCCGTGCGTGTCTGCGATAAAACGCGCGAAGGGTGAGGCATCGGCGCGAAATTATTTCCGCGCGTACGCGACTGCGTTTCGACCGCGAGATATCGCCACGGGGAAGCTCGCTTTACGAGAGTATTACGATAGCATTGACGTACACGCGCAAACATCGTCCCCATATAAGCACCCTGATTCTTTCGCAATCTCGTGTGCTCGGTTCGTACAGTTGGGGAAGCTATAGGGTAAACAGCCTGGAATGAAAACTACGACTGTAAATTGATATTAGTATGTGGATATTTCGATATTACGTGCATGCTAGCGACCATGTATTTTTAAAGCTCGTCGAAGGTTGTTAGTTCGATGCCATTTTGCTTTTAGATACAAGTTAGCTCTACACTGCTTCACTTTCAGATAGTTTACGACAGACGCTTTTGATGGAATGGATATAGCGGAGAAGCAAATTAAACTTTTAAGCGTACTTCGTTCTAAATTATCGCCTTGCGCTATTAAAAACGATTTATAGGATTCTATAATACACATATTCGATTATTATTCAATGAACATTTATTTCACTGCTTTGATATTTTATTTTACTATGATTCGATTTCACAGCTCTATAAAGAAACTTTCTCTATAAAGTGCAGAACAATTTGTTAAAGTTTCTTTTTCTTTAATCATCTTACGCCTTTAAAAATTTATTCGATTTTATAACACACTTGTTCGATTATTGTTCAATTAAAATTCATTTCGCTACCATGATATTTTATTTTGTCAAAAGTATCCGTCCATATTATACGCATACATTGCTCTATCAGCAACCTTTTTTGTGAAATCCAGAACGACATATTTAAGTTACCATTCGAGTAATCTTGGGTGGTTAAAAACGAATTAACACGACTCTATAACGCTGTTCAATCCGTCGAAAACGACATCGATAAATTCAACGAGATCGTTAGGAAACAAGGCGGGTGGCAGGGTGGCGATGTTATTGTTTGGCAAACGCGATCGGCTGGCAACGAATCGTCCGAACGGATTAACATACTCCGTTGCGTTTGTTGTGTGTAATTACGATCTACTGTATTTTCCCGCGTAAATATGCCCGCGATGCTTCTGTATAATTACCAGTACGCCGGTTGCGCGACGGCGGCGGGAAATCGATAACATTAATTACAGGTAAATTACGTTCGATGGATTTCTGGCTGTACTTGAAATCACGCGTGTTGTGAGCCCCCCGTCTTCTTCCTCTCTTCCATCGGCCGGCCGGTTAATTTGGAACCGCGTGAAACGTCACGTTTCCCCCGCGGTGATTTAATTAAACCGCGACGGGGCTTTGACATAATTTCAATTGCCTTAATTGAGGGAGAAGAGGCTGTTTCTACACCGTCAAATGACGTTCTATCAGAGTCCAGATATGTAGAAGCTTATAGTTATTGCGATATTATTGTACAGCTTTCATAGGATGAAAGAGAAAGGTATATTATGATTACTATAATGAGGATCAAAAGCATTTCATAAATTTATGTCTCGATTCTGAAGATGGAAAATACAAGTATAATACAAAATACATTATTGATCAGGTTCCATTCTTTTAATTATGTTTATAAAATTATAAACTTGCATAAATATATTTGTCTAATTGTAGTGTATATTTATAATATAATGTCGTTAGAACTCTGATGTATTTTTTAATCAACTGGAAGAAATTTCCAACTAATCGAATTTCACAAACGTATTATGATAGAGTAGTCTAGCTGTAACGCGGCGTAATAAATCCAGAGAGCGTTTGAAATCTTAACAGACGTAACGAGAAACGTAACGAGAGAAACAGACGGACAGAAATTGGTCGAGATTGTAACCAGAATCGTAACAATGCTTGTCGACCAGACGACGTGGCTTCGTCCGTTTCAGTGAATGGTTTCGTGATTCGGACAGGCTTGTGGAATCGTTGCCTAATGCGGATCATCGAGTTTTCCCAGGCTGGCATTACGTTTCCGCCTCGTTTCACGATTTGCCGTTCGCTCAGGATAAATCATAGGTCTGGCCGGGCGTTAAACCGCGTCCACAATGCGGCATAGTGTCATCGAGTGCTTCACAGGAATATCGCGATGGACGTACGGTATGGTTAGAGCACGGTACGATGGAGTATCGTAATTGGTCGATTAAATTAGGCCCCGCCGCGTCGTTTGTACGTCAACGTCCGTCGCGATCGCCCGTGGTTTATGCGTTTCGACGCTTGGTTTAGATCATCGGTGACGTTGAACGTTTCTTCCAAATCCGAACCTATTTAGTCTCTTGTTATTTATCAGGGTAAATCGACGTTGAAAGATTTGGCGAGGAACCATCGTGGACATTGACGAATAGTGATGATTGTGAAAATTGCACTAGAAATTACATAATAAGTGGGTTATATCGGTCACTGAATCAGAATTGAAGATCTGTCCTCTAGAAGATATAAGTCGAGATAATATCATCTGGAGGGTCGATAGATTGTTTTTGAAGTAATGTTGAAGAATACAAATTATTTGATAAAAGGTTCTTCTGAAAGCTTTAAATAGGTCTCAGGAATACTCGATGTCTTGAAAGACTATCACATTGATCTTATATATCGGAAGATAGACTAGAAGAATAAATGAAATTTAACGAAAGACAAGGTACACGATCCTTTATAAATACAAAATATTCGTCTAGAGTCGAGGAGCTCAGCGTCACTCGAGTTCTAGCGCGCTCGTCTGACGAGTGTTGACTTATTCTACTGAAAGGCTCACCGTCGATCTCCGCGCAACTGTTTCTCCTATACATATTTTTCTTATACTGCGTTCTTCTATCTGTAAAAGATATTTTTGTTCAGTGGTATCTGTTTCTTGTCCACTTCTTATCTTATTAAACCTACTTACAACAATTGAAAGAGTGTTCGGCTTTTGATATTTCAATTTACTTTTGCTAATAGTGTACCGCAATATAAATTCACCCCCGTTTTTATATATCGTAATAAATGCATAAATATATATATATTGAACATATGCATTGAAGAAAAAGTAATGTATATTAAAACCCAATACAATTTCGTAAGTCAATCGTATCGTAATGGAAATACTCTATGTTACGTCAGGCGACACTCTGCCTAAACCAGGCCACACACCGCGGGTAAGATGGCAGCCAGATGTCTTCAGATCCTTACTGCGTACTCTCAATAGTCTCAAGCACTCTCCATAAATCTCAGGAATTTTCTAGTTAAGGTCGTTCAGACCGAACAAATATTCTTTCACTGAATTGTTTTCTAAAGTTTATTGTCCATCACGGGTTGACACGGGAAAGTTGCCTTTTCTCACGTATGAGGCCTCCCACTAGCAATTTTATCTCGAGGGCGTCCTTTCTCACCCACCACCATAGCAAATAACCAATTAACAACGAAGCCTATTTCCCTCACTCTCTTAGCCAAAATTATCATCAACACATCCGATGGTCCCGTGCGCTAGACACACCCGCCCTTAGCTTTCCTCCGCCACAGCATCGCCACCGAACTTCACTGATTTTCCATCTTTCAACATCCTTTTGACCGGGTTTACACCTTCAGATCAGTCACTTACTTAACTTATATATACGCACCAGCGTAACTATCTTCTTTACAAAGTTGTTGAAATAAACTGTGATTTATGACTTGTTATATCAGTGTCATATTTAATTTAAGTATCTCTATTATCCTAATCGAAACAGGGGATCGATCATTTCGTGGCGTCGATTATCTAATCGTAACGGGAATTTACGACTCCCATTGACGTTCTTCTTCGCTATCGCGTCTCTCCGCGAGTGGTCGAAACACTCTATGAAACGTTAAGAAATAGTTTCCTCCTTTCTTGCTGTTGATACTGTTTGCCCGAAACTATAACGAGACAAATTAATTAACTTATTGTTAGCGGCACCCGTAGCCAGGAGCGAACAATTAATCTCGTATCTAGACTCCAAAGGCAAGCGTCTGCTAAATCTCGCAACGAGTTTATTTGGATTCCGAGGTTGCGGGTACAAGTGAGCGTGCATTAAATACGTAACAACCGCGCGAGGTAGAACGATACAAGGTAAACGAGACTTGGGACTCGAGAAGCGGAACCGGAATCAAAACTACCGCGAACTTGCCATCTCTGTGAAACGTTACCGTTCTCTGTATACGCACATTCGTACCGCGTTGCGTGTTATTAATTTGCACTTTAGACTTGGTAATCGAAGCAGTTAGAGCCCGCTGTTTGCGCTACTTTCTTTTCGTTGCAGAGCAAAAGTTGAAGTGGAAAATCTTTTCTATGTCGAGATTGGATTTTTATAATGTCGAATGGATTTACGTATTTCTCTCGAATTTAATAAGACGATTAAAGTATTTCGTGCTGTAGTTTCAACGGGAGATGAAGAAGAGAACAAATGTAATACAAGGGAAGATGTACGTCTAAATCGATCGCAATTCTATTCATTAAATACACGCCATCTTGCTGATGATTAAGCGCTGATCAAACAGTTACACACTTCATTAAGAGCAAACGTTTATCTAACGTGTCAAGATTATACACAGCATACACTTGGTGCGCTTCATCCTCGCCGATTGGACAACATCGATCGCCAATTGAATTAAAAATAATTTATCGTTCTTCCTCTAGTTTCATTTTCCTTTATCAAAATACATTCGACTCTCAACTAACCAAAGCACTTGACAGTAACAACAAACAGAAACACTTCCTATTTCGTTATGATATTCAAGTAGTAGCTGCCAGTGTCGTATCAGACATAATACATTAATTTGTCGGGGCTTATTATCGCTATTTCAGTATCTGAAAATTGTACGATATTTTACAAGAATGGAAAAGGAAAAGAGAAACATATATATCTCAGTCTATCTATTATATTTCACAAACGAATTCAAAATTTTTTATGCAAAAGTTGGCTTTGCAGCACAGCTTTCAATCTCGTTACAATATTAGTTTCTGGAAAATAATTCTCAAATCTGTTTTTTCGGGCTTGTAAATTTTGAAACAATTTCTTCCGAATGATAAAGCCGATTTCAAACAGGCTGGATTCGATTTTGTTAGTTCGGTGCTCAAGTATACAGATTTTCATCCCTCTTAATCACAGGTCCATCGATCGGTATTCGAAAACCGTGGCTGAATACGGACCACGAATCACTCTGGTGCGTGATATTTACGACTTTAATTACCGCAATTATAAGTTCGTCTGTATTTTTCGCATCTGGTGGCCAGAGCGCGCGGACTCGCGTTGTTTGACGCGGCACGACCGTACCGGTCGCGTTTCGGCACAAATTAGCTCGGTTGATTCGCCGAAAATCGATTTCGTCGTGCGCTGATCCGCCACTACTTGATTAATCGGAGAGTTTGAAAATTGCCCCTAATCGCGTCGCACGCGCGCGCGAGCAAACTCTACCGATAAAAGCCGCGGAACACGAATCAGAGAATCAAATAATTATTCTCGTCCTAGGGGTAGAAAGGGGACGCGTCACTCGACAAGCCTGGCAATTTTACCTATTAATTAAGAACGACGAGGGAACGCTGCTAATACAGTCCGTTCATTTTTCTTCGTCGTCGAGAGCTTTCACGGAACTCTCTTCGTGGCGGTTCTCGCGCGTTTTAGGTCCTCCACCTAGCCGACTGTCTAATTACGTTACTGATGTTTGCTCTGCGGAAACTGTTACGTTCTCATCTTTACGCTGATCAACTGCAGATAAAGTCTTCTTTCTATTTTTTCTAATACTGGTTTCTCTATTTATTTTGAATATCGTGAGGAATATGAGATTGGAAGATGATGTTCAGTTGGACATTGGGTGGTTGTGATAGGTGCGGAAGCCCAGTGCTGGTGTGTGGAGGCCGGCTGAGATAGGTTCTGCTGCGGATGTAGATGTCGCTGATAGGGTACTGCTGTTTTCCTTCCATTTTTGATGCGTAGAAGGAAACTCAGACTCCAGTCGCCGGGATTCGAACCCGGGTTCCGGACGTTCGTAACCTAAGGCGCTAACCACTGCGCTGCCATCGTCCGACACCAGTTAGTGTCGAGTGGTGGTATTTGCTGCTGAGTGCCGCCACAGACAATTTAGAATCGGAGAACTAAGCGTTAAAGTACTGTAGAGTAGCCTGATTCCCAGATTAATATTCTTGGTGTATTTTGTATCTGGTTTTCTAATTTTTCTCACATCTTTCAATTCGTACATATTATCATCTATTTGGATTGTTAATTCCTCCTTCATATTTCGTACACGTGTAGCCAATCGAAATATAGCAGAAGTTATACACTTTAGAATCAGAGTTAGAAATACTGAACTTATTATAACCCGAATGCTAAATCAGATTATGTAAAACTTACTAAAACATAATATTTGTAATTGAACATGTACATTCATCGAATATTCATCAGATCATCTTTATCTGCAAACTTCACGCTATTATGTTATTGCAAGTATGTGACGTACGTACGTATTGATACTCTGACATAAACGTTCGCTCGGTTCTCAATTTCTCGTCGTCCGCATAAATTTTCATTCCCGTATCTTTACCTTATTTTCCTTCGAGAACAAATATATTCAACCCCGGCTAACGGAATGTGAAATAGAAGGTACGTGCATCTCCAGTACACGGCAGCCTAATCTCATTTTCCTAAATCAGCAGTGGAAAAATCCTTGTCTCGAAGCGTGGCTTTCAGACCGCCTAACAAGGTATACCTTGCGATATCCGGGGCCGGATCGTGAATTTTCATTCGCTCGTGGCCGAATAAATTCACGGTGAATCTTGATTACGATCACGACAAAACGATTCCGTCCAACAGACGGAACGCGAGATCTAGCGATTTTTCTTAATTAAAAAAGCTTTGTTCCCTTGCGAACGCGTGAGGGGGGGGATAAGGGAACACCGATGTGGATCGTCTAAAGGAGAAAAGAAGTTTCCAGCGGCGTTCGCGTCTCGTTACGAACGAACTTAAAGAGAATTTTAAAAAGGCCCACGATTCAGAACGGCGAATCCGTACTCGACTGATCGCGAATTCCGACTAATTTCGCGAGAATTGAAATTCAAACGCTCCGAATCTCCGTTCCTCTCCTACCAACCCTTGATCGGTTTTTTTCTCCTTGGCCCGCTTTTTGTCCCTTGGCTCTCTCGTCTTACCTTTTCCGGGTTCGTCGTCGACGAAACGAGCGCCGAATTCGCTCCGCGAAACACGTTCTCATTGTCGCCGAGGTAATTGCTCGGTAATTACGGGACGATAGCCAAAGCTCGGAAAAGAGAGCCCGGGAAACGGGTTTCGGCAACTTATTTTATTTCCAGCCGTTGGCCGGATTTTTTCGCTTCGCCCGTACCCCTCCATCGTCGTGAAATACGATTTTCCTATCGTTCTGTTGCTCCTGCTTTCGCAGCTGGTGGTGCGTTTTAAGATTCAATCTTGATAATTCTCTGCTCTTCCGGATTTTTCTTTAACGAGCCATTACAGAAAGCCATTTAAGAATTTGCGAATGTACTACTTGGGATAATTAGTTTGGCGACGCTCATGTAAATTCATATTTTCATGAATGTATAAAAGATATGATAACGAGAATTTCATATTTGCTATTTCATATATTTTATACATTTTAATACATTTAAATTTCCTATAAACACAAAGACATGTGTAGTTTACTCGTAATCATTCGAATAGCAGGGATTTCAGATTGAATTTTATTCTAAAATAATTGTTTGTTAAAATAATTGATGCTGTTATCATACGTACGTTAAATTTATATTATTCATGCAATATCAATCTGCACTTTCGCTTAAATAATAATTACTGGTACTGGTATAGTACATCTTACTTCAAGTAAAAAAGAACAAATCTACGAGATAACTTCTAAAAGTTTACAATTATAATAAATCGACTTGAAACATTTTTTCCCATCAATTTAATAATAATAACAATTTATCACTCCGTTTATTATTGGATCACCATTAAACAACAAAGTGACAAAAAATGATACGTCATTGTCCTGTCTGTAATCTTTAAATTCCTTTCCAATAATAACGTTCCTCGAGCTGAAAGCAATTCCTATCAATCATAATGCGCCGTTCTATGTAACGGAAAAACAAGATGAGCGTGGAAAATCGAATAAATCCGTCCGTCCACGATCGGTGGGATTACACAGGAATCTTGTCGCGAATTTGAGTGAAATAACGAGGGACGCGTTTAATTTGTCCCGTAGCGACGCAACAAATCCCCTTGTTTCAGTTATGTTTTACGTGGTGCGGCTGTTCATTGGGGTGCAATCGATCGTGATTGATTCTCTCTTCTGCTATAGTTTCCACGAAGACCGAGACACGTGAAATCAAGTTAAAACGAGTTTCTTTAATTTAGAAAATCCCCCTTGAATTAATCGAATTAATTTCTTTGCGAAAACAAAAAATTGATATTCAATATTCACATTGAATATTAATCATTTTGACTTAAACAACTTCGGCCTGGCAGAATTTTTCCTCGATTAAGCATTCCCAATGATTTAAATTATTTCCAGCGACGGACAAGCGAATTACTAAACCTCTTATCGATGATATTTATAAACAAATCTGCTAGTTCATCATACATCTATCGACGATCGAATTAGGTATTTTAAATGCAATCGGATCGAGCGCTGGCTGCGTCAAATATTCGTCAACCGGGTCGGCAGGTATTACACGTTTCGGAATAATAATGTCATCGAATTCGTGACCATACAAACCGTTCCTCTTGGCCAATTTCCATCGCAGAATTTCCATGGACGCTCCATTCGCCGCTGATTGCCCGAAAGTACACGATAATCGTTACTCTCTGTCACGCTTCCCATACCGAGCGCAATCGCATGCTGTTTTCCACCTTACCGCCATTCGTATAATTAAAGTAAATGAACCTTACGTGACTGAAACGCTGTAAAATTTTATAAACGCGTAACCACGTTACGATTTCTGCAAAATTTCATTCACGGAACAATTAAAACTATTCTAACTTTTTTGCTTGCAAAAATAATTTCTCGGCATATCGTTGCGCGTTCGGGCATCGATTGTTGTTACGATCATAGAAAATAAGATATGAAAGCATTTAAAGACTTGAAGCTCGTCGAGTGTAATTTAGCAAGTAAATCTTTGTTACTTTATCTGATAGTTAAAATTAGGTTCTGATCCGTTCTTACAAAGCTTCTGGGAAGGAGAAATTATGTATTCTTAGAATCACAAAGGATGTTTTCCTTAGAATCGGATTTATGATATCTACATATGCGAAGAAATTAGCATTCATTTGATATTCTATGCAATTTTATCGCAATACTAATCGTTAGTAATTTATTCGAATTTGGAGCGCAATGCAACGAATACTTCGATGTCTACAAAGAATTTGTGATTTTGGAAATTTCGAAGTTTCAATTTTTCTAATATTGAATACACGACACTTCACAGCAAGAAATTAGGATTCGTCCGCTATTCCACGCTGTTCTGTCCAATTCGAATACGATCGTTACCAGTTTATTCGTATTCGAAGCGCAAAGTAACGATTCCGCGTGGCAACGAGTACTCGTGAATCGAAACATTGCACTCGTTTAAATATGTCGATCGCGCGCTCACCTCGCCATTCGCTAGATACAATGGAACTCATCGTTATTTGTCGTTAGCGGGCATTTGTTCGAGACACAGTAGCCCGTTTGTCGTCGCTATAGGATCTCTTGTCACGAGAAGAAAAAAGGAATCATGGTCACGTAGATCGTGCTGTCGAAACGCGAGCACGTGCCTTCGAGTCTCCATTTATGAGTTTCACTTGAACTTCGCTATCTCTTTTTAACCACGCGTTTATCCTTTTTGCTGTGCTATAGAGCAGAGACTAAACGAGACTGCAGGCCGGCTGATTATTTATTCATCCCCTGCCACGTAATCGAGACTGTAATGGTTCATTTCGAGGAATTTAGTTGCCGTGCGTTCGCCAATTATCCGAGCTTATTCCTTTATTATTCGCAGTTGAATTATTTTTGGTGCAGTCTCTGCGAATTCTGAAACCCAGTATGCTTGGACAGGCATTCTTCCATTATTCTCATTGAGCGAGATGATTTAACGAAGCCGAAACGCGATATCAATGAAATGCTGTGCGTTTTCCGCGATTCGAAAATAAAAGCAAGGGAACAATTGTGGTATTGAAAAAGCATTTTTATTAACACATATTTTTATTAATTTTCGACGCAATTAACGAATACTGTTGGTATTAAAATTCGAGAGTGAAACAAATATCGAGAATTGAGTCTCTGTGAAGCTGATCAACTTCATTTTGTGTTGTGACAAACAGTTATTCAAAAATAGACGTGTTAATTTTTCATAAAGAAATTTCACGAACAGTAGGAAAGTTTTTAGATGAATTTGAGAAAATAATATTTCTGACATCATCGTTTTATTCTATTATTTCATTTATAGGGCTGATCGATGTAACTTCCGAACGATTCAATCGAGAAGCGAATAGAATAAATTAGAATAGCAAGCGAATGCTAATTTTCTTTCGTTCTTAATTCATCCACTACAAATTTTAAAACTCGCAATGGCAATGACCATCAATCGCCACGTAAAATCGTTGCGTTAGATTTCGAATAGAATAAACTGCTAACTCCAATTGGATAAAACAACGCAAAGCAGCACCTCCTTGAACTGTCGTAAATTGGATCCTGGAAAAATTCAAGCTTCGATCGTAACAGACGTAAGTTGGCTTGGTTCTCGTTGTTTCGACGATGCGTTGGAGAACGTTACCTGTTGCAGCGTGTCTGATGTGATTCCGGAACGGTTGGCACTCGTTCAATTTTACCACGGATTATAACTTTGTAAAAGTGAATAACAACTCGTTCTCTTCTCGGTGGTCGACGTTGATTTAGTCGGACGTTATCTTTTTCTCGTTTTTTGTCTCGCGAATAGGTACTGTTCTTTTTTTCTTTCTCCTTCCTTTTTTTTTACTATCCATGGTCCGATTAAGGTTTGAAATATCAGTTGACTGGAAGAAACGAATGGCTCGCGTCGATTTAAAGAGAATAAAGGAGCTGTATCCGTCTTAAAAGATCGTTCCGGTCGACTGAAATTTTTTTCAAGCAGCGCTAATTAAAGGTACGAAAAGGGAAGTAACGAGATACCGTGGAGCCGTTGCGCGTTATTAATGGCCACTTCGTTTATGTCACTATCGTCTCCTCGCTATATATACTTACCGGGATTTCATTAAATCGACCGAGCAACTAGTCTCTGGCCAAGTTTTTAAATTCAACTATAGAATAGCGTGGCGATGACGTTTGCGGATTACGATTCGCTTAAGTAACGAGCTCCAATAAAATTACAGAAGTCGCTGACGGTGACGCTGGTAATTTTATAAGCAGCCACTTTTCATTCTTTCGAAAACGATTTTAAACGCTCCTGTTGCAAATAACTTTTACAATTGCGTTGGAATTTTTGTTTTATAGTTCATAATGGAATTGTTGATTTTCTGTCTTATTGGTATTTAATCGTTCGCTACATTTACACTTTTCCAGTTCTTTTATTTCATTGAATATCATTCTTAACTGCTTTCATTTACGATATCGAGTCACATTCGTTTAAGACTATCATGGGGTTAATTAGAATTTTAACTAGAATTAGTTACTTATTTAGAACGCGAAATTCTGCTATATGAGAAATCGTAGATTATTTTCTAAGTAGAAACATCGTAAGTAGAATTCCTAAATAAAGGATTCCTAAATATCAGGGAATTTTTGCTGTACGAAAAATAGTAAATAATGCAGACAAATAGGGTTCCATAGCATATCATAGTTATAATAAAAAGTGAATTAATCAAATTACAAGAATCGAATCATACGATAAGAAAGTTAATTGTATGAAGCAAAGAAATCGACCTTTCGTTTTCCGTTTCGATACTGCAAAGAATATCACCACAAAAGGGAAACTTTTCCCTGCGCATCAGGAAAATCAACCACATTAAACGAGCCATACGCGTTTCTTTGGTCGAACGATAAAGCTGGGGCAACCCAGTGCCAAATAAATCATCGATTATCTGCGGCGAGGATCGAAAACGCGAGGAACAGGCGCAGTATCGAAGCGCGAAGTCATTAAATTCAGACAGGCGAAAATTAATTTCGCGTTATTCTCACGAACTGTGACCGCGGGGTGCGTCGGTGGTTGGAGGTGTTGCAGGAATCGCCACGAGTCAGGGGGCGAGGCGAGCGAGACTACGTGACAGAATCGAAACTAGTTCCTGAAGCTGGTTCCCGTCTCGATGCTCCGCGTCCCGTTATCGTGGAATTCGAGATTTCCCATTTAACTTTCGTTTAATTATTATCATGGAGTGGCCGAGGCCGGAGGCGTTATCGTTGCACGCTTCGGCCACCGGAGCGAAACGGCTTTTTCATCCCCCACGAGCAAAAAGCAAAGGAATTATGAAGCGGCCACCGCGACCTGTGTATCGGCCAAACGGCCAAATTTATGCGTATGGTTTTCATTCATTTTAAAGGGTGCCTCGCGCCGCTGTTTTTAACTATTCATCCACGGAATTACTCCGCGGTTGTGTATTGCCCCGGAAATAATCGCATAAAAAAATATCTAGAGAATAAATCTGGCGTTCGGAAGCGCGTTATTTTCTTTAGAAGAACTTGTTCGATGTACTGTATACTTGATCGAGTTTATTAATCCGATGTTTTAACGAGTAACGACAAATGGAATTAATCTTCCCGCATCGGAAGATCTCTAGCATTTTATGCAAATATTCTTCTCGCATCAGTAACTCACTCCTCCAGATACACATCATTTTCACATTTACTTTTCAAAATTTAACACTCTGCACTAGCCTCATAAAGTCGTTTCACCTGTATTAAAATCTTCCGGTTCATCCATCCACTTCAACATGCACCCATATCCACTCATATTATTATCGTTCCTAATCTTACACATTATTTGATTCCCAATAGAGTAAACTCGCAAAATGCAAATTTTCTCTACGTTCAAACACACTTTACTCGTCTCACAAAATCGCTTATCCGGCGTTACAATCCATTTACTCAAATATACATACACCCACATCCACCCACATTACCTATTATAATTACCTATTTGACTCTCAATAGACTAACGAAATCTTGCCAACATCGGCATTGTCCATTTTCGTTTCAAAGCGTAGGCAATCGCCAGCATCGACCACAACGACGCTGACGCTGGCTCGACGCTTGTTCGCCGGCTACATAGCGGGCCGCTGACGTCTGGTTGCTGACGCAGATAGTGGCCGAAACGTCTCGACAATGCGCCTAAGAGGAACAGAACCGAGAAAACGAAAAGGAGCGCGGCGTTGTGCAACCGTCGACGGTGCACGTCGCGGCAAGTGAGGCGTGGACACACAGCAATGACAGAAGTCTCGGTATTCCAGCCGTGGCATTTGAATCGCAAATTCCACGGAGTCATTGTTACCACGACCGCGAGACGGATGCGCGAATCCGCACAAACGGATTCCAGGTTCGTTCGCCTAGTCCTGAGTTGGACGCGAATTAAAAGGGATCTTCCGGTTGCTTTGAGCGGCGTGCTCCTGCTTCGTGGCTCCTTCGTTCGGGACACCGCTTCCCTTCCTATCTTCCGGATCGTATTCATCCGGTTGCCACGGGAGTCGGGATAACGAATGGCTGATGGAAGACAGACTGATGCTTTGGAGGAAAATGCTAATGCTAAGTACATTGATGCAGTTGGATGCCGGAAATTTTCGTCTAATTGGTCTTTGTTAGAGAACAGAGAAATTGACAATCGAGAAACAGTCGCAGAAGTGGATCTTTTTCTTCGAAAATGCGTTTGGTATAGAAAATGTTACTCTGTTTATCCATGAGATTTATACTATAGTTCTTGAGAATTTGAAACGAGCGAGAAGTCTAAATTATTAGGATTTTACTGAAACAATGGTGTTGCAAATTATCGACTAAAGAACAACTGGCCATCTTCTTTTACTTGTTCTCATAATTCGATAGGTTTTCCTTGTGTTGTATATTTTTCCCGCGCATAAAAATGTGTTTAACGCTTATACCACACTTGTTACATAATAATTTGACGATAGAACAATGATCGATTCTCTTCCCTTAGTCACTAAAATTCAAATTCTAATTGTTGCACATTATTCTGCTTGTTTGCTCGTTCGACGAGGATTAAAGCTCTGGCTGAGTTATGAAAAATTAATTCACGACCGACGCGCAGGTTGCAGCGACGCTTCCTAATTTTCATGATAATGGGCCAGCCTGAACGCGTAACGTACGATAGACCGACAAATCGCCGCGAAAATAACGCAGCTGCGTGTGCAAGCGGCTCTCTCGTTTTTCCTCCATGTTTCACAGCACCCTACCCCCCACGGATGGATCATGAATTTTTCGCTCCCCGGCGTAATACATTTTTACGCTGACACCCAGGCATTTTTATTGGAACCAGCCCTGTGTTCTACCCGGTTCCGTGTAAACAATACGAAACGTTGTTCCGGGATGCGCAAAAATTTCTGCCAAATGTTTGGATATGCATTGGCAGTCGGTGACTCTAACTTCGACTACATTAGTGTTAAACTGATGAAACTAATATGCAATAGATTATTTATACGAAATAAATTAAATTTTTTATCTAATAGTTGAAAGTAAAATTATTCGTAGTTATGATCAAAATTTTATTTGAAATGATTTTAAATGAAAGCGCAATTCTTCGATGATACAGCATACAAATGGGCTAATAATAAATTTTAATAATCACGTAAAATACACAACTCTGTGCTCACTCATATTAATTTTCAAATAATTCATCTATTCCGAAATGATATAAATATCCTCGCATTCTCACATAACATTATCTGATTTTAATTCTTGAAATTCTTTCTTCGTCATCTTTAAATACGTCATCTTTAATTTACAATTCAACAAACGACACGGTGTTTTACCAAACCGACAACTTAACAGCCCCATAAATTACTCTAAAACAACACTCAAGCTTCTCAATGAATCTCCCCTAACCTCTCACAAAACGTTCCGTGTAAACCAACCCTCCGCCACATTTTAACCATCGCGGAACCAATCCAACCTCACCAGAGATATTTAATCGTAGCACAAAATTCGTGCCTGCTGTTTTAACCAAGGCTGACCGAACGTGAAAACGTCGCACACAGTCGCTGGCAGAAACAAGCGGACATATAGTAAAAACAGGTATCGACAAAGTTTAATCGAGCTATTATGATACTAGTATCGTGTATTTAAGTTTCGTTTATTATATCTCCTCATATATTTATTCATACATAATTAATTATATTATTATTATATCTCCGCGTACGCTGATTATTTAGTGCGTAAATACATAGACGTATTTAATCGTATTCAATTATTATTTTATTTCATTTGTTTAATCGCAAGGAAACTACGTTGATACCCGTTTCCACCACCGACCCATTTATTTTTGTCTCCAACTGTACTCCTATACTACAATTGGATTCGTCATGACTAACGGTTTCATTTCCCGCGTCGGAAGGAAATACGCGATTTTTACGACGTTGCAGCCGAGCTCCGTCTCCGAACCATCGGGAGTGTCCCCTATTTTCGTTAAAGGACGCGGCGGAACAGAGTGCAACGAAGCGTTACCCGTGGGTTCGCGGTTTTCCGCGTGTACGCGTCGACCAATTTTCATCGTCCGGTCATTGACGCGCGCTGTCGTATTGTTGGAACGGATTCGAAAATTGTAAGCTCCCTTTGACGAGTTACACGCTATAATTTGCGCGTCGCGCTGCCGGTAAAATACGGTCGAAGTCGTGAAACGCGAGAGCTCCATTCAGCTTCGGCAATGCAAAGGGGTGGAAATATAAATTCTTCGTAATCCGGAACAAGATGAGGGACGGCAGAGAATTTTTCACACGGTCAGACGAGTATACGAGTGTCGTAAGTTATGCGTAGGAATTTTCGCGAGCTTTTGAGCGATACTGGATACCGAGTAGACACGAGGGTTGCACGTATTTTCCAATATTTCCGAAATATGGGAGACGTTCGCACGTCGTTCACACGGTAGTCCACATTTCAGGTGCCGCGTGCGGCGAATGACGACGTCGCGTTGTAAAGAAGTCCGGGCGCCGCGGTTTTCCGGGGGCAAATTTTGAATTACGGCGGAAGCGTGTGTCGCGTGCCAAATCGCGGGTCACGAGACGTGAAAACGGCACGAGGATGAAGGAGTTTGTCGAGATGAAGAGAACCCGCGATTTTAAGCTACAGTTACAAGGCAGGTTTTTGTGAGCGAAACGTGTGAAAATTGGAATTTATACACTCGTAGCGATACGTATGTACATACACTGTGAATCTAAATTCATCTGGGACAGTTGAAGCTGGCGGAGATTTTTCATTTAACGCCTCGTCTTTCTGAAGAAAATCGAATTCGAGAATTTGTCAAGTACGCGTGCACTAATGTGTGGCAACTCCGTTTACTTCAAATCAAGCATTAAAGCAAATCATTTTCTTTCATTTTTCCAATTGAGATTAAATGAAATTCGTGCATATTTGATAAGTTTTCAAACTTGATTTCTTAGAAAATAAAGCTTCAAAGGTAATTTTGTTCATTTTCGTCTCATTTCGTGCCATAGAATCTTCCTGATTTCAATTGTATCACAGATTTAGGATCACTGCACAATATACGGTATACACATTCGATTGCTCTGACGTATTCGAACGCGTATTCAATGTAACTGCAATCTTATTCGACTCTGTCTCGGTTTACGATCGTTTAACAAAGTATGCTCTATATACAGCCTGTTTCCTAATTGTTTATAGCGAGCCAGTCGAGGTTCTATCGGATATAGGATACGTATCAATCATTCGCTGATACATACCCCTATGCGTTCCGTATACCTCTAATTAGTAGTTGATGTTGGCCGATTCTTTAAATCGGTGCGATTTAATATTAGCGGTTGAGTAAATTTTCCACTCGCCAAAAATTATGTGTATTTATTGAATCAAGCGTGTGTTTATTAAATTCATTGTTTGAAATTACGGATGTATGTACGAAGAAATTGAATGTACGATCTTGTGAATATTCAAAACAATTTTCCTATTTTGATAAACGAAAAATATTCCTAGGTCGTATTAGTTACAAATTTTTGAAAAGAAGAAGATACAAAGATACGCCGTAATTTTACACTGATCTGTCGATCATCGATAAATAGATTATTACCTTTCGCAGCTCGCTATCGTAACCAGCATTCCTACTATATTCACCCTAAACGTCTCGAACCTCGTCATTCGCTATTCACCATTCAAATAGACTCCCCATAGAGAATGGTAAATATCAGCTATACTCAGTAGCGTGTTCCCTCTCAAAGAAGACGACCTCAGATCCTGCAGCTTCGGGAGTCCCCGATGCACACCCCTTTTTCCAATCTTACACGAAGCTACACCTATTTCCGAGGCTTCGTATCTCGTTCGAAAGAGGGAGGCTTCTGTGTCTGGGAGGTTGGCGATGCTCGAAAGCCCCATGGCATTACCGTAGAACCAGGCTGCTGTCGAGGGGCCAAGCCTTCGATGGAAATGCACAAGGAATATCGTCAGAAGGAAAATCTCCTGAGAGACAGAGAGATCGGCTGCTCGAAAGGGGTGCGAACGGAAGTCAAGGCCAGGCTGGGACGGAATTTGAATAATTGAATCGAGCTGGAGTCGAGGACGTACGTTAAATAAAATAACGTGGCAAAACGTTGGAATAAAGTCCGACGAGAGGAAGAAAAGGGTCGTAGGATGGCTCGTAGGCTATCTAATTTTCTCATGGTCGCCTGAGATACGCTCTTTTCTGTCCGTTTCCAGTCGACACAACGAATCCCCACTAAATAATGGCTTCTGGCTATTGGGTTTGAGACCTTTGTCAGAAATACGGTTTTTTCTGGTCTTCTGTATTTCCTTCGAGAAATATGCATCGTTAATTATTGTTAGTAGTTGACGTTAGTGTCAATGATCGAGAAACAAACGGAGTTTTGTATTGGGATATAGCGAGCGAGGAGTGTAATAAATAAATTGAGAAAAGGAAGATGTTTGCGGGTTTTAGAAGATTCGATAGTCGAGTCGTATCGTGCAATTAAACGGTGATTATATAGTTTCTGTCTTATGGGTCAAATTAATATTTACTACCTTATGTCGTAATTAATAATCAGAAACCTGTTTGCAACCCAAATTACAAGCTTCTTTCTCAACATCCACTAAACGCTCGTATTTTTAACTTAAGATGTCCATAACATCACATTTTCGTTCCAAATCTGTCCGACACTTTCCTGGGCAAACTCGGTTTAAAATCTCCGGGTGCATCGACAATTAACCATCGAAGTTGTACCCTGAATTCGACAATCGTTCGCCGACGACCGTGGAGCGGCGTCTATCTCTCTCGACCGGGAAGTTCGTTCGAGTTGCCCGCTTTCGAGTGTTTTCCCACCGGATGGAAAAAGTTCCGCAACGAAAACGTTTCGATAGGGTGGACCAGGTTCAAAAAAAAAAAAAAAAAAAATTCCTCGACCGCTGCGTGACGATCGCACGGTCGAGTGTTCTCTAGCGCGGGGGAGAGATGGAACGAACACGAAAACCGGGCGAAAGAGAAACGGGAAACTCCGGTGAACTTTCCGCCACCATAAACGCGAGGATGTTGTAATAAAGCAAGCTGAATTAATCCAGCGTGGACCGAAGAGTTTCGCGCCGTGACCGGGTACTTATTACTCGCTCGTACGAATGGTCGGAAAATGCGCGAGTAAGCAAGAGACTGGAGGAATAGAGATAGACAAAAAGCAGGAGAAAGGAAATGGAAGGAGTAGGAGAAAGCGAAATAGAGAGAGCGGGAAAGTAATGTGACCAGGCTGAAACAAAGTTTTTCCCGGTCAGTAAATTGAACACGGGAGTCCTGCAGTGACAGAAAATTACACGGAGTCGCTTTTATTGGTGACCACTCAGCGTGAATCGCGACTGTATCCCTTCCCCGTTCGTCTTTCAAAGGGATTACTTCAGCGACGCGGCTTTGTGAGCCGCGTAATCGTGAACCGACGAGGGATGAGACCGCGGCTAAATATCCGTCTAATGGCCGCCGGGTTTTCAGCTACTTTTGCTTTTGAACGCGAGCCAGCTAGATGCAGAAGTAGGCCGAGTGTATGAGCCGAGGCTCTTACGGTTGTCCGTTGTAGGGCATGCCGCAAGGACCGTCCGAAATATTAACGTCGCGCGTCCTCGCTGCTTTAATATATCAACCGTAGCCGGACTTGCTTCCGAAATTTGCCTGATTAAAACCGACACGTTTTGGTTGGAAATGAAAACGTAGCTCGCCGATACGCGACTAGCTTCTAGCTAATTGCCCGTGGAAACGATTACACTTGATTTTGATGGTATTTGAGTTATTTAAACTTAACCCTTCCTCTATGGCACATATGATTATGTTTTATGGGTTTTGTTTATATTACGAGCATAGTTCCGTTATACGGGGAAGCTCGCTGCGAATATTCAGTTCGCGTAAAAATGGTATTAGGTAAAAACATAAGCTCGAACACTGAAGAAATTAACGGATATATCATTAAGTGATGTTTTGTGATTTTCTCGAAAAAATGATATTTTTAATAGGAATCCAAACACAGGCTCAGACATTATGTAATTACTCGAGCGCGTTGATCTTGACTTTAGACTCTAGACTTTAGAAGAATCGTAAATTCAGATACGTTTCACGAATTACGGCAAACAAAGGATAAACTTATAATCATTCTCATCCACGGCATCTCGGGATTTTTGAGAAAATTTTGGGGGATATCGTGCGTTATTCTTTGGTCCCGTTATTTTCATCGATAAATAAACAGCTCGATACACTTGGTCGACCGATCGCAAAATATTGAAACGAATCAGAGGGGCTCACTTTTCTGTTTCGATATACGACGAAGCGAACTTTAAATATTTAGTATGGCAAATATTTGTTTGTCCAAATAAATTCCGTTCTTCCGTTTGGCGGCGCAGCGCGGCGGTGCACGTGGCGGCAACAGGACGATCTGTATCGTTGATTTTTAAATGTGCGCGATTCAACGCCGCAAGCGTAGTCCGTTTCGATATTCAAAAACCGTCGCTCGGAATTTAATTCTTACGAAACGAAGCTTTATCGTTGGACACGCTGACAGCCGACAGCCATACAAATTTTTCGCGTGCACGTGTGCACGAACGTGGCATTCCATGAAATCTTTTGAATTTCGACAAACGACCATATTTTGTCGTAAACTAAACTTCGCGTTTTCTTTTTTTTTTTTTATTCCTCTGTTAATTGCTTATTACTCGATCATTTATCTGCCTTTGTTTATTCCTCTGCATTGCCGTTGCCGACATTTTTCTGTGAAATATTAAATGAAACGATAATTACTATACCTAATATCAAAATAATAATGTGGATGTAACAAGTTTATTCATACACTTTGATCGATCGACTGGTTCTCTTAGAAAGTTTCTGCTGCTTGATTTTGTATGTTTGATTTTTCATTTCTGATTCTTAAGTTTGACTCTTAAAAGTACTTTATAAAACTCTAAAATTCTGTTATTCTTACCAATGCAATCATATCAAGACTCTGCAGTCTTCATATTTATGCAGATTTATATTCTTTGGATGCGATTAAAGAATAGAACCTATGCAGTGATTTGTTTCGCTCACCAAATATCCCAATGCCTACTATACATTCAGTGTTTCATATATCTCTGTGCATTGTCTATCGTGTGCATTCTGTGCACTATTGCGCCTTTAAATTTCCCATAAATGCACGAACATCCGCGTTCTAATCACAACTAAGCCGCGCCAATTTCGATTGCCCCATTCCAATTGCATTTGTCTCTGTCAAAAGACACGAACGGCACCAACAGTGTAGAATATTCCGTGCTATTCCAACGACTAACCAAACGATCCGCTAATTAATACTTCAATCACCACCTTTCATACCACCACCACATCTGAAACATACCGCACAGCGAATTCGCCCAAGTAAGTTGGCGAATCTGAGCGAGGAACGCACCCGTGTTCGAACGGATCAATCGAAATACTTGCGGTCGATCGAGGCAATAATATCGAGATGCAAGCGCCGGCGATTCTTTGGCCGATTGTTCAACCTGCATTCCGTCGTTATCTGATCAGCAACGTGCAATTTAATTCACGAAGAAGCGACCGTTAATCAAAGAGCCTCTCTTCGCCACTCCGCGCACGTGTTACAAACGGAAGCGCGTGGCAGTCACAAGCGGGAAAAGACGAAGAGGGTGCGCGTGTGGCCGTTTGCTGTTCGAGCGGATGAACGACACGCGTGCTCGAAGCTAGTCAACGTTAATTACCGCGGAATCGGCTCGCAAAAGGGAATGATTCATGGCCGGTGAGGGGAGCTTTGAGGACAGACAGAGCCGCGCAAACGAGCTCGCTCTCCTGTCGAGTACGAATTTCTTTTAGTGGAATTGTCTGTTTCATGATTCGGGTTAACCTTGTTTGCTTTTCCACTGCAGAAACTACACTCCGTTTGGACAACCACGGCCAAGGGTTTTTGATCTCTAGCTCGATGTTTGTTGCCAGTGTTATTGATCTTCCTTTTGATATACTAGTTTGTATGTACGTACGTTTAGTATTAAGAACAAATACGAAGATAACTTTAGTAATATTAACAATATAGTGAACTTTAAAACTGTATTTCCTGTAGAAAGTGGAAAACGTGTTCTTATCCTATAGTTTTCATATACTGCTTCTACTTCTAGGAACTTTTATGAGTCCTACATTATACGGGTATAATAACTTTTATGACAAGACTTCTATGATAGAACTTGATACGATAAATTTAAATTCTTGTCGTTGCTTGAAGTATGAAACTTGCAGCTTTTATTTTAGAATCTTCATAAAATAAGTTATTATAAGTTTATTAACTACAATTTAAATAATAAATGTATTGCATTCCGTTATTAAGTCGAATTTCTCGAAATTTTTCAATAGAATTTGTTCAAATTTTTTATCACAGAAGAATTGAAGATTCAAGCTGCATTGCCATTTCTACAATCCTTGATCTGATAAAATTTGTTATTCTGAAAATAAGCTCCAGGGATATCGGGAATTTCCAAGAACGAAAATACTTTTCGTACCCTGGACTCCTGTAGAACAAAAATTTCAGTAAATTCTGTTGGAAAAATCGGTCTAGTTTGTGCCATTTGTACATTCAACTGCATTTGATACTTATCTAGCAAAGTTTCTCTCTTAGAAAGTTTCGCACGACAATTTCGTACAAATTCTTTTTTACTTCTAGTGGCAAAGAAACATTTTGGGTGGGAGAAATTTCGTATTTTTCTCGTGTTTCAGTTACTTTTTGCGGAAACGCACTCTTCGAAATCCGGATTTTAATTGGATGGAAGGCTGCACGATGCGCTTAAATGTTTAAATTCGAGGCAGTTTTGAAAAGTCGTCGCAAGACCGACTTTCAAATTGTAATTTCGCGACCACGCCCTGAGGAAACGGAATGAGAAAAGACGGTTTGAAAGGACAGAATTCCGGCAGCTTGTGTAAAAGACAAATGTCCGGACTGTTTCAACCATGTGGAGGATTAGGAACCGGATATAATTAAGGATAATATTTTATTCAAAATGCGAATTTTATGAATAGTGACCTCCTTCTTCGTGGAAATGTACATTTCTGTGAATTGAAAGACGTATTATATGCTAAAGAAGAAAGGAACACGATGAAATTGTTTCGCCACCATCTTTTGACAAAATGCAATGCTAAAGATATCTATTTCGAGAAGACCAGTAGAATACTTCAAGCTTCTTCATATTATAATAGAATATTTCGTTGAAAATATATTTATTATTAACGCAAAACGACTTTTCTTCTTATTTTCACAATTATTATAGTAAACCATATCGCAGACATCGTGGAATCTGAATTTCATTCGGAATCTCTTCATAAAATCCAAGTATGTCAAGGATACGAAGAATTCTATTCCGAATAAACAAGCTTCTCGAGGTTAAGGATGCCCGTATTTCCGGCCAGTTATTATTTCACCAGCCAATTTCCTCGGACGTCGTCGAAGCAACCTTTGGGCTTGCGTGAAACATTAAAAAAGAGAAATCCACGAAGCGGATGCAACGATATTAGCGGGACGAGCGAGTAGCGGTTGCGTCCGCGGTGTTGGTGGTGGTCGCGTGAATAAATAACGAGCGGTGCGGTTTTATCTTCGCAGCTACATTCGGCTTTTATCATTTCCCAGTCGCATTAGTACCTGCAACGAGAAAGAATCATAAAAGAGACGAAAAAAAAGAGTGAGATTAATAAACGAGAGAAAACGGGAGAAAAAGTGACCAAAAACGAGAAGAAGAAATGAACGATAAAGAAGGGGAAGAAAGGAAAGGTGACAAGCAAGGCGAACGAGAATATAACGATGAAGAAACAAGAACTCAAAACTCGTCGCTGTATCCGCGAATACGAGATAGGCAATGAAGGAATCGTCGGGAGAAAATAAAGAGGAGGAGTGTTGCAGTGACGAAGAAGAAAATAACAAAAGGATGAAAGGGGATGATAGCAACGATGGGGAGAGAAAATCACACATTAGAAAAGAGAATGAGAGGATATGAAACAGAGAATCTGATTCCTTCTACGAATAGGAGAAACGAAGAGTGAGGATGATGAAAAGTGGGACAGGGAAAGAATTGTAAAGGGAAATAACTGATAAAAAAGCTGATGATAGTGAAGGAAGTCGTTTCTTCAGTCGCGATCACAAAATTCACGCGAAGAAATCGACTTTCTGATTCATGTCTGGTTTCATTTTTCTTTTTTCATCGTTTTAACGTCACCCTTGGGAGTCGCTGTTTGCCCGGCCGTTTGATTATTTCGCTCGCGTTGTTTGCCCGTTTGTTTTCGTGTTTGCTTGTTTGGCGACCAGCTTGCCAGACAAATCCTACGAGCGGCTTATGGCTGCTGGAACGTTTAAAAGCTGTTTCGCGGTTCGCGCAACGCGCTAGAAATCGGGACCTTGGAGCGTAATTGTTCGTATTACGCGTCGAACCGCGCCGCTGTAAAGATGTCCTCTTGTTGCCGCTTTGTCGAGTTACTCGATGGACCGCCACGGAATTACGCGCCGCGAGTTTCGCTTCGTTTCGCCTCGTCAACTGCTGTCGTTACCGCTCGCCGTTTCCAAACACGAAGGTTTCTTGTTTCTATAGGATTCGCTCAAGCTATTGAACATTTGGTACAATGATACTGTTACTGAAACTGGAAATAATTTATTGGGAAAACACTGGCTAATTGGTGAGTAAAATGACAAATGTTAGTTGATGAGAGAAAAGATATAGTTGACCAGTTTATCGAAGGAAGATTGGTTAGTTCGTAAACACGAGAAAATTACAAATGAGTTTATTTAAGGAAAGTTGATTTAAGATTTTGAATGAAATTACAAGTCTATTTAATCGAGTTTTCTTTGGAATAATTACATATGAATTCGTTGGGGGAAGATTGGTTAATTAATGGTTAAAAAGGTATAATTGTAGGTTTATTAGGCGCAGGTTTGCTAATTGATAGATAACATACTTTAATAGAAGTTTATAGCGAGATTTAATAATTAATATACGAAACGTTAGAAATATGAATTTAATGGGAAAATATTTATTAATTGCTAGATAAAAAAAATTACAGGACATTTAATATTCAATCGAGTTTTCTATGTTTTACTTCTCTTTCATATTAACCGATGACTAGGTTTGCTACTCTGATTTCGTATAGACACATGAGTGGACGAATCACACAAGAAAAATCCATTTCTCGTTCGTACGTACCGTAAGAATAAAAGGTTCTCGTATAATAATTCCAGGTAATATCGGGCCACTAGAACGAAACAGTCGCTTCGGAATGAATTTCAACTCGACTCAAAAGATTTTTCTTCATCGAACCTGCATCGAGACCGATTATAGCGTGTACATTTTACGCCGGATAGATACGTAAGCGTGCTTACCTGCAGAATATGAATTATTTCTATCTGAATGTGCGACACACATGAAAAATTGTGCCATCATACGGGCAACAGATACACATTCTAGATCGTTTCTATTGGTGATTGGTCTTTTCTCCGTGATTTCCGCGTTTAATTCGCGGTTCCTAGAACTCCGAATGCTGAGGGAAATGCCTTTGTTTTAAATAATACGCGTCGGTAGCGATATGCATCATGTGAAGCCAGATCGATCAGGCGAATTTCTTTGTTATTATACTTTTCTCTGGTGTCTGCTCGGCGAGCAACGGCTTCTGGAAATCCGGGTTACCCCGTTTCTGGTCGAAGTAATGCGAGACTCGCGGTGAACGCATAAATATTCCCGCGAGCCGAACAAATTGGATTTGTTCGGCTTCTACCCCGGTAGAATATTTAACCCTTTGAGGATTTACGCGGCTGGCAAGTGTAAAAAGAACGAGTTGCGAGCTTCGTTCACCTCCGACTCGGACCCTGTTCTGAAGAACTTTTGGATTTAAAGCGGTTCTCGAACTGTGTCGGTTGTTGTTGCCTGCGAAAGTAATTGTATTCGTAGCTTGAATCACATTTAATACTCTCAGGAGTCTGAATGTCTTAACTTTAATCCTCTGCTCACTTTGTCCTTTCGTTCTTTTTTGCTGAAACATTTTTGTGAAATATCACTTGGGAAAATATCGGCTTACGCTCTATATGAGTGTCATACGAGTGTCTATGGAGAAGAATTTCATTAATGAAAAATATTTGTAACGTCATCATTTTTCTCTACTGTTCAATTTGTCGACGGGGTTGTCGATAAATCATGGAAGAGTTAATAATAATACTAATATATAAGTATCATTAAAATTCTTCTTTATTTAAACATAACAATTTTAATTGGTAATTCCAACAATCTTTAAACTTAATAATATCGCAAAATAATATATAACCAAGCCGCATGCATTCAGTTTATCTCGGTAGAGCCAAATTTCGTTCTTCAGAGACTAAAATTACGAATTATCGATTTAATTTCCCCTTTGTAGAGTTTTACTTTATAACCCGCACCCTGTCATAATTTTATCCCGACATAATTTAACGCAACCAGTTCACTACCATATATATTCCATAACATATATTCCATATATTGTTATAACATTTAAAACGCTATTATCCAAGTAATTAATACCAATTAATTCGCATTTTCGCCATTTAAATAACGTTTTCCCACTCACAGTCTCGAATGAAATATTAATTAGTGATTTCGTGGATTCTATTTGTACATTTTAAGGGTGTTGGTGAGTTACTTTTCGTGGTTACAACGCGACGGTCGTAAGCTTCTAAAACGGTTTAGGAGAGGTATACGGTAGTTAATGGTCAGCCTATGCGCGCAACATTTCTCTGCTAGGCCCTAACAGGTGGCAGTACAATTAAACCGCGTTACGGTTATGTCAGTTGCGTTATTTCTGCCCGTTAGCCGCGTTGCATTACCTTTGGCCCGCTCGTTCGCGTATTTCAGCCGGTCAGGACGTTTTAGATTTTATGCGCGTTCACGTGTCCTCACATAAAATCAGGAAACGATTCAACTCGTCAAGTGCAACTGGCCAACTCACCGTGGAATGTTTTTCCTTCGCGAGATTTCCTCTTGACAAGTAACGATTGCTTCTATTAAATTATATTAATTATATTAAATTCATCAGCTGGTCCTCACGCGCTACAGTATTTTTTTTTTTGTTATTTAAAAATATTCTACAAGATGCAATTCAATCAAAAAATTGTTGCTACAAAGATTTACCATCATTTCATTCATAGTAGATGATTGTTTTTATATCATAATAATAATGTAACATAATCAAGCTTCTCAGATTCCTAACCGATTAACTCTACTATTTTTTTTTATCTAATATAAAAAGACACTAATTTAATCTCAACTTTTCCAATTTATCAAATCATCTAATTCCATCAGTGTCACTCCTAAAGACAAACTAATCCTAGCTCCCCTTTAAACAACCATAATCTCCCTTTCGACCCATACATCCCATTTCAACAAACCTTCCCATGTTTCATCATCGAAGCCATTTATAAATCCCTCCCCAGCGATCTCATCCATCACTTCGTCAATAACCATAATCGAACCGACGACAGATCGTCCAAGATTCCCCCCATAACATCTCCAGAGTAAAATAGTTGGCACGATGGAAGCTCACGATGCGATTGGAAAAAGGTCGTGGCGCGGACTGCGCGATTTTCCTGCCATGCTGTCGCGGAACTCAGGCCAAACTGTCATTCTCTCGGTACCCGAGAGAATTATCGTGCGTGTGTCGGCGGTCAACCGCTGCCACCACGATACTCCACTAAAAGTCCGTTGCACCGTTACCAACGAACCACGGTAAGCATAAAAAGGAAGTTTGCCAGACAGTTCGAAAGGCGTAAAACGGCGTCACTTGGCGGCAACCATGCCGCGGTTGCCCGCGTGTACGTACGTGTGTGACATAGTGGAAAAGTTCGCAAGTGTCTGGGCCGTATCCGGGATCCGAAGACCCGCAGGGTTAACGACGTTTTCTTTACGAGTCCCGCGGGTCGAAACCGACCGCGGAAAATGATCGTGACGGCTCGTTGGCTCGTTGCAATAGCCGCGTCCTCAGCGATATAATTCGATGATACTTCGCCGACTGCTATTCCCGTTTATGGGGCTTTGACGAGATGGCACGGTTGTTAGATTCTTCGTATTTTACATGTTTATGATATGTTTGAAATTTTGTAGAAGAATGAAATTTGTCTGCAAATTTCTGATATTATTAGCAATTTAATCGTGCAATATTACACGTATATATCGCCAGTTTATCGCTGTAATAGGATTCTATTTATCTGCACTTATATCGCAGGACGATAGTTCGTGTGTTAGCTACTCGTTGATTTCTCTTATTCCTATGATTTTTCGTTCATATTGCTGGAGTTTCCGGTCAGATAAGTGAATTCAGCCGGCAGGTACACGGTAATTGGAGCTTAGATCAATGGAATCGTATTGTATTTTATCGAGGAACTGTATGTCTTAATAAAGAAACTTCACGTAGATCGAGACAAAAGGAGAGTTTAAATTGTTGAAAGATACAATTTCATTAATTTAACGTTCATTTGCATTTTGGAACATTACCGAAAATTATAAATAACATAAAATTGTCACACACAACAAAACTTAATTTTTTATTAGAAAATCCGAGATTTCTAAAGAATCCTTAGATACTTCTCGAGGAACATACTTAAGACTATCCTCCTTTAATTACTGTACTATTGGATGCATGTTTATATTGCTTTTAGACCACTGCGTAACTTTACTGATATCATACATGATAATAATATACGATACCATTGTGTGTATGATAATTAAAATTTAATTATTTATTGCAAATTAACATTGAAAACAACGTGCAGATGTGAGTTAAACACGAAAGTAAAATCAAATTAACTCGGAATTTATTAATTAATTTGCAAACGGTCTCCCCATATCGCTATCGATTAATTTTTTAACAAATTCACTTTATGCCTCCTACCATTTCATATATAGCATCTTTATCAATAAAATTGATTTCCTCACAGGCATTCATACCTATTCTATACTTAATTAAATCATTCATTGTAGTCATCATCACTGTATTTTTTGATCTATGGACGATACCTGTAATATTAGGGGAAAAAATTCTTGTTTGACGGTGCCGCTCATTTATAATTCTTCCTGGATCACAAGCTTGTGCGAAACATCGCAATAAATATAACTCTGACGTAATAGTATATGCAATTATCCGCAGCAAATTCATAATCGTAAGAGCTAACCGCGTCTCTATCACCATTTCGATTAAACTTCCCTCATTTCCATGGTGCCGTGACCGTTCCTCATAAAAGTTGCCCGTAAACGCCCCAGGGCCGTGGCCTTTCCGTAATTCGCGAGTTGGGAAATTAGTGGCCGCGATGGTCATCGCGAGTCTTCTCGATACGACCAGCTCGCCCGACGGAAAAACGCAAGACTGGTACGCGTAGGGATGTTCCAATTAAATTGCAAATTAAAACGCATATTTTATTCGAGCACCTCCGGTGCCATTGGGAGGCGAAGAAGGAAAACCAGCGAGATGGTTTGAACGACGTCGGCGTCGCGAATTAAGTTTGCTATTTCCGCGAGACTTTCTTTTTTCGCCCCATTCCATCGTTCTGTTCCGTTCATTTCGATCCTCTTCTCTTCGTCTTCCTTCGACCGCAAGAACCCCGTAATCTCGTCAATGATTTCGCAAACTTCGGCCAGCCGAGGACAAATCAAATTTTCCGAGGGCGACGCGCGCGGCCAGACGCCGATTTCCAACCCTCGCTCACCTCAAAGTACCGCCACCCTTCCCCGAAACTAACCCCGTTCCACCGCAGATAAGGGTTGTTCCGTGGCCTCCTTGAACCTCGACGTGCACGCTTTTATTCTTCCTCCCCATCCTCTCTTTTATTCCTCTCCATCGATCTCGGACTTTCTTCCGCCTACTCCTCCAGCTGGTATCCCGGTTTCCCTCATTATTTTGCACGAATTACCATTTTCCGGGACAGCTTGTTCGCGTCTGAAACGGACCGGAACAGCCGTGTTCTTTCAGTGGTTCTTGCGCGGCTTCTTCTCTCTTCTCGACTTTAGAGGAGGATGGTTCAGTGGGTTTTATTGGGAAATGGCTGTGTTGAGATTTAGAAATGCTAGTTTCAGATGGAACTTGGTTATTGGAGTTAAGGAATTATGTCAAATTAATTGACAACGTTTAATTGAGAATTATAATTTACGTTTTCGTTGGTTACAAATTAAGTGGATATTTATTCAACCGTAAATGTTACACGATAGCGAGAGAAAAGATCTTTTGTAGTTGCAATACTTCCTGTTTCGACATCTTTGCAATTGTCCCATCTGCAACTAGTAGAATTAGTCTATGCGAGCCAGACTGTTTACTATTAGTTATCCTTCTCTATAGCTTTCTTGATATGCAATGATTATTAAAAATTTGATAATATAGTAAACGTAGATTTACTATACTGTCTAAATAGTAAAATTTAAGAAATATTACTGTCTACGTATAACGTTCTTATAAAAACAATTTTGTTCGTTAGTCTACAGTAGTTGCAATCGATATAGAAGCAGCTTGACTAGAAGTTGCAGACAGTATGCCTCTAAATATCTGTCAATAATTTATTAATCCACAAATATCTAAACGTGCAGATACGTACTTAACGCACATTACATCAATATATAACTTGGATGAAAACGATTTAGCTTAGCTGGAAACTCTCAAGAGACCCGCATCTTTATAAATATCCGAATAATCTGTTAATCCGTGAATTTCTAAGCGAACAGATAGGTACTTGAGCAAGCAGAACGTTAAAACCTCGCTTGGAAGGTGTCCAAAAGCAGTATGCAGCGGTTTTAACCAGACTATGCCCGGTCTGTTCTTTTTTTCCCAACCATCGTCCGAAAGACAGGGACATTACGACCCTAAGGAACCACTCTGGCAGAAACTATCCTTCGCGCCGTGAGAGAGAACAATATCTCGTTACCGGGGAGGGAGTCTTCTTTTTCGAAAGAAGCCACGAACCCCAAAAAGCCATTTCGCGGCCGGAACATCCGGCCAGAGAACCTTCCGACGAAGGCAGAAGATCCCGGTGGAACTTTTCCACCTTGTGGAGAAGATCTTCGACGAGGTGTGTATATGTGCGAAACGTCTCGACTAAAGTTTCCCACGGACGAAAACTGATTCCTCACGGCCGGAAGTATCGCCTTCGTTTCCGATGTCCTCGTCCCCTCGTACCTTTGTTTTCGCGCGTCTCGAAGAAAACACGCGTCTAAAGTCGCGACGGACGTGGTTTCGAACTTTCTTTGACCATCGGATTGTGAACCTTCGGCGAGGAGTGTGGACTTTTTACGAGATGGCAAATTTTTGGAAGGAAGGCTGAACCTGTTTGACGTCAGTGACAGCCGCTGAGTTGCGTGTCTTTGGCAACGCCGTTTCTTGCCTTGCCGAGCAAAGTTGCAGCCGAATCGTGTTTGTTTCGGAAGTCGAAAGTGGATATATAAAGTTGAAGTAAATGTACGGTTTTGCGAGCTGTTCTTTCTGACGGGAGTAATGTACCGGGTATGTGGATACCGGTTGTTGTTGAGTTACGAGAAGGAAATGTGAAGAATGTACATGTAAATCGCAGGAGAAATACGTCGGTTTTCTGATTTCGATTACGATCTGCGATTCATCATCACAGGACTTTAATGCGACGTAGATGAAGATGTAAGCGTTGTAAAGATAAAGATAAGAAGAAAGCCAAGTAACATTTTGATCATTTTCCTTTACCTTTAAAATCAAATAACGAGACAACAATATTATACGCATTCTACGTATTCTTACACCTTTAAATTCCACATAAAATAACGCATAAAAGTCCGTAGCTTGCTCTATTCACCATCTGATGATAGGGAAGTAGGTATAAAGAAAGGGGTGGCAAGTAAGAATACTTTCATGGTACGCGATAAACCTTCCAAAATTAAAAAGGAGATGCTTCTTCGCATAGATAATCGCAGTGGATCGCAAGATAAGAATGCAGGCTTATCAAATATAAATCTGCGATATAAGTCTTGGGGGATAAAAAGAAAACAGGCTTTTTCTCGTACGGACTCAACGAACGCGATAGTTTCTCTCGTAGATGTTAAAGTGAAAATCGCGGAATCTGATTTCCGCTGGAACTAAGGTCAAATATGGGAGAGGAAGTCGGACTGACTGGATATTTGACAGTTATCCGGCGTCGAAACGGCGGCAATCCTCCTTTCGCCGCATTATTCGGCGGGGAAAGGAAAGAAACGACACTTTTAGACGGCTTCTGGTCTCGTGAAAGCCGGAGGGTACGAAGTTTCCGTGGATTCGACGACGCGAAAGCGGGCGGGGGCCATCGATTCCCCGTTTGCCATGGTTTTCCGCTCGAGCTGGAGGATGTTCGATGGTTCAAGGGATTTAAACTCGCCGTCGAATCTTGAATAGTCGAACAGTCGAATAAAGAGCTTCGTCCGTTTGCTATTCTCACGATGCGCACAGCTTCGCCTGAGCGACGGATGCTCTCGAGTAGTTGCAGCGTTTTCGATATTTCCGGTATCGGCGGCGCCCACTTCCAAGTGCGTGTAGCAATATTGACGGCAGATGAAAAGGTGATTCGAGGGATTTCCCGAGAGCGAAGTGCAGTTCCAAGTTATTGTTTCGATGGATTCGACGCGAGCACAGTCTTGAATTGATTGGAATGCTTGGCGATGCTGGAGGAATGATTTATTGAATGTTTATCGTGATTGACAGGGGATTTAAAGGCTCGTGGAATCGTTGTATCATTATTAATGGTTTTTCTTTCTTCCTTTTTCAGTTTTCGAGCTAGGATATCTTTGTACGTTCATTGTTAATAGATTGACAATGATTTATGCGTTTATTGTGTGTGTATTACGTTATAGATCGCTGTCAGAATTTGAGTATAAACCATTGGCAATAAAAACAGAAACCCAGCATTCATATGGATTGAATAACGCGAATCGTAATATCCAAAGGGAAAGTGCAATCCACTCTATTAACGTTGGTCGGTCGATACCTCATGGACAGTAATAGAACATTGACGCAATAGGAACGCATTGACGACGTCAGGGAAAGCAAATCGATCGTACGTTTGTCTGGTGAAACTGGAACGTCTGACTCCTAGTTCCTTCCTCGAGCAGCGTAATTGTTATCGTGACTAAAATAGCTGAATCGGTGGACTGGGGTTGAAAGAGTTAAAACGTCCCATTCAAATCTTCCTTAGCGTCGTATTGTCCGGCTAATGGCAGTAAACGTTAGTATTAACAGCTTCATTTACCCGTAAAAGTTGGCAATATATTATAGCAGCACTCCTGCTGTTTCCAACTCCATTTTACGAGTAAGTGTCCTCTTAGTATCGTACAATTCGAACGGCTTCTGGTTTACCTTTCTCACTTATCTATAGAATGTTCGTCGTAACGATCATCATGATTTTCTGCAGTATCACGAGAAATTGCCAGAAAATTTGTTATTTATTAAAACTTACGTTCGTGTTTAACTTAGGCATCAATAAAAAAACGTTACTATATTTCGATCTAAATTTCTATGACACGGTTAAATTTCTCTAAATGCTACCTAAAATACTATACTATGAAAAACATCATATCGCGTCATCCAAAAAAGTGCAGCTGCTCTCAATCTTTTATCAAAAACATTGTTTTTTTTTTGACAGTTTCCAATATTTTATCCAGTTGTTGATTCACTACTCAAACAATTTTGAGTGTCCGGAACATTTTTCCATCAAATTATCGGAAGTATCTAAAAAATCCTTTTTTTCGGATTTTCACTTTAAATAATAAAATCTCCCGGAAATAACTGTCAGAAAGATATCTACGACCACTCTGCGTATCTAACACGTAATCGAAGATCGAAATTTCTCCAATAACAGCGAAACACCCTAAGAGGGGTTGCTCGAACAATTCGAATGGAAGCAGGGATGGCGCGCCAGTCCATAAAGGTTATTAAACGCGAGTGCGCGATCGCGAAAGGGCGGAATATTTATGAAAAATATTCAAAAGCAGAAGCACAGCCAAATGAATAACTCTCCGGAGGGTGTAGGATAGATTCGGTTTCTTGCATTCGATGCACGAACATCGGCGTCGGCGTCGCCTCCGAATGTACATGCATTTCAATACATTAACATTCGCGCCTCGCAATACACGGAACACGGTTATCCGGTCTAGCTAGCAGCAGCCGTGTTTTTCATCGTGGCATTTTTCATTCTCAAATTTCTCTCCTACACCGACGCGCGTCTCTTCTGCGTGCTCGACGATGCATCTCGCGGACTTTTTTGTATTCTCACGCCTCGTACATGTATGTAGATACGTGAAATCGCGTTCATTTTTCAGCCGGCTTTGCGTCGAAACCACCTAACGTATTATGGATGGAATATTTCTTTGACAACACTCCGGTGAATCGCTGAATAAAGTCATTCGTTTCACGGTATGTGTAATTAGAGAAACGTTATATTATTTCCTTAATTCGGATTGTTTCTTTGAACAATGGACATTTTACACTTGTGATTAATGGCATGCAAACACGATTGAGATGCTCAATAAAAAAGGTTATTATAACCTTGTAAGTATTATTATTGGATAGCATTTTTTAAGATTCACTCGCAGAACTTTATCCATAGTATCAGCAATCTTGTTACTATCGTACAGAGGAATTTATCAGTACTGGTGGATTGTAAACTTTTTTCTCATTAGCTCGATCGTCCTTTTCTCTACTCCTTTTTCCTCCATTTTCTTTTCCTCTCATTATAACGCTAAGATGGAAGTAAGAAATGAATTTATTTCCTGTTTGATACTTCGAAGTCGTGGAAATATCCATTGCGAACCAATCCATTTCATAAATATTAATTCTCTGAAAAATGACGTAGAGGTACAGATAGCTAGGATATCAGGATACATCGATTCAGATGCAATCATTCTTGCCCCCGAACATATCGTTTCACGAGCAATCACACACCACCTGATCCACTTGTAACGCTCCATTCCAGGCGTAATAAACACATAATGAGTACTTGTTGCTGACGCAATGGCCACGAGTAATTCGGCCGTAGAGCAGTCGATGTCCAGCATTGTTTCTCAGGCAAACAGGTTCGTTAATGAACAACCGGTTACTCGTTGGATAATTTATTACACACAGGCGGTTCGTTATCCTGTCGGCCGTCTGAAATAAAACGAGAATCAACGTCAAGATATAGAAAGTTCCGTAAGAAAAAGAAGAACAGCCAGCCAACGAAATAGGATCGCAGAACTAGAGATGATAAGACGATTAATTGTCGCACACGTGTCGCCATTTCTCTTGAGACCGACAGAGAAAAGGAGATCCTTAGAAAAATTGCGGGATTTAGGGGTAAAACGAGACGCTACAGACAAACTGGGGTACTCGTTTCGGATTATCGAACTGAGACGAAATATCAAGGTGATATAATAGTTACTCTCAAGGATTTATGACGCGGACGTGATTTCTCTGCTATTTTTTTAGTATTCCTCGCACACTCTCGGACATTTCGTTTTAGCTTTATTTATAACTAGAAGAACTTCTAATTGTCTAAAATATTAACCGAGGATACAGAGTTTCTGCTCTTCAATAGTAAATTGACACATCGTAAATTCACAAAGTCTCGAGAATTATAGGAACGTAACATGGCATGTATAATTCGAAAACTACGATCGATTATATGTATAAATAATAAATATGTATATATATAAATATAAGTAATAAATATGTATACGATTATATGTATAAAAAGAATTATTTAATACATTCACTTTGACATATTTCTTATCACTTATTCTAAATAATTACTCGATTTTCATGCGTCTCACCTTTGTAAAAGGTGAACGAGAATGCGGATTGGAGATTTCACACTTGGATGGAATTCGTTTAATCGTGATGGAGTAAGCATGAAATCATCTTCGTGGTAATATCCGATATTCTCGTATCGAACTGGTCGATCGTTGTAATCACACGAACATTTAGTAATCATACAGTTCTTTTTCCCAGTTTCAAAGTCGCGAATACCGAGTTATTCAGGCAAGGATTCGATAACGTAACACAAAACAATATTTCAGGGCTGATGGTTAATGCGCGTGTTACGTCCGATGAAAATCGAATCGATCGGATGAATTGTTTGGGCAAGGATTAAAAATTATGCTCGAGTTACGGAACACGATAGAACGACCGGTGCGTATTCATTAATGAATCGACGGCCCACATTTCAGAGTTACAGGCGCGCACGTGCGAGAAAAGCCTGTTATCCAATACCGCCGCCACCGGTAAACCGGATTACTGCGCTTACATTCGCGCCGCGTGCCGCTCACACGCGAATATGTTTCTCTTTGTGACAGACGCTCCGAGTGGACAAAGCGGCTGTGATTTTCATATTGTGCCACGTGCGTGCTTCTCTTACAAAATCATATTTTTAATATCTTAATCGCAACTTCATTTACTATTAAGAATTCGTTATCGTTGCAGATTCAATGAGATTATTTTTGATAAATTTCTTCCATCGAAGAAACATTTTTCCTTTGAATTTCATTTCAAACAATTTCATAACAGAGTGGAAATAATAGCCCTTCAAATCTCAAGCTATTAACCTTCTCGCGAACATAGATTACGCTGTTTCTAATTCGACCGAATGCATTAACGCAGACCAGTTTCGCCACGTATTCCGTAACAGCGAATAAAGCCGGATAAACCGTGGGGCAAGTTCACGGGGTTGAATAACGATGATATTTGGGGAAGGGAAAACGTAACAGTAGCGCGAAAGCTTGTTTTCAGCAAGTCTGTTAATTTCAACGTCGCAGCCAGAGGCGTTTCGACGCTCCATGTATGACTAAACCGCACCCCTCGCGATTTTATGACACCACAGCCGGAGGCGACGAACGGCCAACGATCGACGATGTGATAAAGTAAACGCGAATTACGCTTCCAGTCGCGTTCCAGGTATAAAAGCGAAATGGCGGAAACGTTTTGCGAACGGTGACGGCTGCCAATGTTACTGATTGTCAAACAGCCTTTATGACGCTCGCTCGTTGATGCAGGGGACGATTTACAGCGACCGGAAGTCCCTTCCCCCTTTTAGAATCAACGAGCGAAAGAAACTGAACCGCCTGTTGTCCGTGTGAGATAGCTACTTCGGAATGCATAGAATTTTTTCGTGTCCTCGTAGATGGACAAATGTGCAACACATTTTTCGATAAGGTTGCTGGAGAATATGTGTTTCAACGGTAATTGCGTATTGCTTTTCGTATTTGTTCGGTGTGTTTGTAAAATATTTGGTTAAGATTCTATTTACCGAAATTGTTTAAACAAGAATCTATCGAAATGATCGAAATTTCTACTCGCGACTGTAATGTTAATTTCAAAAGTAAAAGTAGGGAAATGATGAGTTCAATTAAATTTTAAATAGCGTAGTATTATCCGATTGAAAGTATATGGATTTATTTCAGTAGTATAAGAACGCGTCTTAGCGGACGTCTGAGCACTGCGCATGTACTCTACTTAATTCTTTCTCCTTCGATCTTATCATACATTAATAAATTAATTAAAACTTCACATCAAGTCTATACTATACCATGCATATTGTTAATAAAACGTTGTCTGGTCATCATAAGTATATTCTACTTCATTTTCTCCTTGGTCTCCTCAAGCGCGCATTAATACTTCAAAAACTCACGTTAAATCCAAGATATGTTACACGTATTTACAAAATAACGTTGTCCGAATAATACAGGTATATTCTACTTAGCTTTCTCGTCACTCGTCCCAACCGCGCATTAATATTTCCAAACTTTCCACAAACGCACACATTTCAATTCGACAAAGGACAGCATTTTCTATCAGCAGCAGGCCATACTACTCGTTCTTTCTGATCGAAACGTTACCCCCGTGGCTCGTATCGGGTTCCACCGCAGCGTGCATCGACACACAAATCAGTCGGCGATATTTCCGAAGCTCGTCAATCCGCGAGCTCGTTGGATCTCTGCTTTCACAACGAAACCTACCCCCGTTCCCCTCCGGTGTCGCCTGATTCGTGGTGTAACGAGAGAACGAAACAAGAACGAGAGAAAGAAAGCAAAGTAGGGAAAGAAAAAAAAATAGAAGAGCGGTCCATCGAACCGTGGAACGCGTACACGTGGACGACAGTGGCGAGCAACAGTGACGACGGAGACCAGGAAAAAAGCAGCTTCCTCGCGTAGCTACCGCCCAGCCGACATTTTTGCCTTTTGGCCGTGTTCCCGGTGCGCTTTCATGGTTATTGTTCTCCCCGACCGTCGTTCGCTATTCCTGTTATTACCGCCCTTACCTTCATCTGCTCGTTTCCTTCCTACTACGTTTCCACGTGCCACTCGCGTGTACCTTGCGGATTCTACAAGCTGCCCGCTTGTCCTCGTTCACCGGCATATTACTATGCTTCAATTTTAATCTAGACCTACCAAAATCAGTGCATCCACTGCTCTTTTTTCTCCCCGTACTTCCATCAACTTTCTTCATCCCATTTTTCTTTTCCTCTCTTATCTAAATTTCTCTTTTCTTGGTTTCTTCGTTTCTGTCGCTACCAATCTACATGGATTTGTTTCTGCTTTTTCACCAGTGCTTTGTTCTCGTAGTTTCTTCTTCGTGGTTAGTCTGGCTCGTTCGCTAGTCTCCTTTGAGTATGCCCAACGCCTTCATGAATATGCATCGCGATGACCTCGTCTCGGTAATCGTGGCCCGTGATGCGAACGGAAAGCGACATGCTGGCTGGAAATCGTCTCGTCTGGCCGCGTTTGATGCCTGTATAGTCAGGGATGAACTGGTTGATGAGCTGTCCTCGAGATTAGGTTTGACCTTCGCTTTGGGAGCTGCCTCAGAGAGGATTCCGAAAGTTTCCGCATCGAGAAGTTAGATTTGCGAGAATATTTGGGATTGGGTCTGAGAAATTTGCGACAAGTGTTTCGTTGTTGTGTTACGTAATTACAAAACAGCTCAAGATTTCATGGAGTATTACATAGAAATAATAAAATAGTAGTAGATTATGATTTAATAAAAGTTAGTCTTTTGTAAGGATTGTGTAATTATGTAGTTATAAAATTGCTTAATACATCGCTAGAATACTATTTGATAAAAAATTACATTAGAAAAATTAGAAAGGTAAATTAACAGATAAAGATATATAGGTAGAATATGAGATCGAAATTGAAATTATCATATTTAGGTTATTTGTTAAAAGTATATTTAATTGGTAAAACGATGTGACCATCAGAAATGAGCATTACGAAGTCGTCATAAGTAGAAATACTAATTATTTATCGGGACTTATCGGGACTTTTAAATATTTCGGTCATATAACGCTTCTATTATTAGTATCATATCCTAGTAATTTCTAGACCCGTATACTTGGTGTCTATAGAAGACTATGCTTCGTGGAAGTCGATCCTAAACGCTTTGCAAAGTTTCAGAGTTTCAATCGAGTTTAATGGATTGTCTGACGCTATAGAAAATTAACATTATACCGTACTCCACTGTAAGCCATGTAACGCGACGCCAACTTTACGAACACCCACTTAGTATATGTAAATAGACGATTGAAACTATACTAAAATAAGTTGCCCTTCTTCATCGAAAATTTAAAGAAAGGTCCATTACTTCTTAGAACATTTCTCTTCCATTTCTCGGATAGAAAATTTTCTACGAGATTCGTGTGTACACAAATCTTCCAATTATTCTTCTATGATAACAGAAAAATTGGAGTCCATCGGTAGAGGAAATTCTCCTTATTCCCGCTTCCCTCTTCAAACGAGAGTATAGTCTGTGGTATTTAGACGAGCGTACAAAGTTTTTCAATTTTCTATGTTATCTGTCTCAGCCTTTGTCACATCGAGCGTATTTCCACCGAGAAACTAAATGAAAACTAGGATGATTTTCCATTATGGCTGCGGAAATTTGAAATCTGGATTGTACAGGTGTCAGGATAAATTTATGGCAATAACGTCAGCGAGAAATTGCGTTTCGTTGCGGTAATGTCGCGCTCGCTCCTATTATTGTCATTTATCGACTGATATGTACAACTGTTGAATTAAAAAATTTGACTGCTTTGCGGCCATCGGTTCGGCGATTATTTGTCGATTAGTTCGATGGTTATTAGTGCGGAAGAGATAGGAGTTTTGTGACGTGAGGCAAATATACAGTGGTTAGCGAAAATATTCCAACAGTCATCATAGAAAATTCTCTGTTTATTACGTATAAGCTAAAATTCTGTTTATCAGATAGAATCGAGAGTAACATGTAATTCAAATGACAGTTTGGCAGAATATCTGATCGACTAGAGCGAAAATTATATTTTTATCGTGTCGTTATCAAACGTATAAAGCTATTAATCATGTATTTTATTCATTTATCATTTTATTTTACATTTTATGGGTCGTTGTTTGCCTGTAACATTTCTAGATATTGTTCTGAATATTGAAAAAGAACTTAGTTTTACCATTATACGTTATTCCCCTTTCCCATTATCGTCCTTATCCTGTATGCAATAAAAATCTAACAGAAATAATAATAATACTTCATCGCCCCGCGAGAAACAATATTCGACTGTCTTCCACGTTTTCACGGCACGACCCGGTGAAATACGAGTCGATTAACGGTCTCAAGGTGGAAAATCTGAGAAATCCCATTCCAGGTTCTATTCCCGAACACATATCGAGATTCTAACAAATAGCCATACGTATTCGCCGGCGAAGGTAATATTTTCCCTTGGAACAGCCACGGACCAGAAAGAAATATTAAAATTCACGGGATACGGAGTAGCCGTTCGAGTGTTTAATCGGAAGATGCACGGCGCGATAGTGGAATTACCATAATGCGACTAGGGGACGACAAAGTTAGGCGAATGTGCACCCAATCAAGAGTCGTGGCTATCGTATATAGTATATCGTATATATATAGGAAAGACAGGGATAGGGGAATGGAAGATAGAGAAACGTATCGTGGAAGGGACGAGGCGAATAACGATAAAATATCTTGGCCCTTGACGTAAAGAACGATCGTAAACTGCAGCCAGCACGCACACGAGTAAATATATACAAATGTATAATCGTCCTACAGTTAGTAGTATTGTGCGTGTTTGTATATTATGTTTCAATGTATTTAGATATTCGTATGTTGCTTGTATAAGTGTATCTCTGTATATGTATATGTACAGGGTGTTCTAATTGGAACAAGCTGTAGCTCTGGAACGGTAGAAGATGGAGAAGAACTTTATTGAACGAAATTAAACAGTGAGTCTCAGAAGTATTCTTCCAAATTCCCTCTAAATGTTATAACGAATTCCTATTTTTCAGCGAATTACATGTTAATTAAAATCGTAATTATACTACGATATATTCTTACTAATGAACATTGCAGGGTATATATTATTGTTAAATAATATTAATCTTTTAGATTCAATAATTGCAAAGGTACGAATACTTGTGTGACTTACCGTGTCAATTTCATTCATTGTAAAAGTGATTTTAAAAATTTTTCAATCGCCTCTATTCTTTCAAATAAAACTATAAATTTGTTACACACGCTTCAGTATTTTATGTATGTTGATCTAGTCACGCGAGGCACCGTGTGTACAAACACATACAAGCATACTCAAACGTATACAAACGCACGCAAGTACACGCGTTGCTACTAACTGCACGATTCACTCCTCTTCGATTGTGTTCCTTTCTCTTCCTCGCTATTTCCCGCTGTCACTGTTTCTCCAATGTAAAGTGATAGATCCCGAAGCAAAGCACTCGTTCGATTGCGCAGGATTTCGTTGAGTTAAAAGTGCCCTTTTCCACTCCACTCCACCTCCACCGTTCCTCGATAATCGACGAACCTTCCGAGAGGAATTCATTCGGTTTTAGTTCCTCGACCCCGCCTCGAAACTGATTTGCATTCGTCCGGTTTTACGGTCGTCGCGTCGGCCTGCTCGATCACGCAGGATTAGCAAATTCCGCCGCTTAGATCGAATTCGATCGACGCCGGCGAATCGTTGCCAGGTATTGGCCGGTTGAGTTAAGAGATAGTTGGATCCAGTTTTCCAGGCGATATCAACGGGATTAGGTTTCGTATCGAACCATGCATGATTCTTGGTTTAACGTTTTTGATTTATTAGAAAGGGGATATGTAAAATTGTGTTTGGAGTTTGCGGATATCGTAGAATTTTGACGTGTCGAAGATTTTCGTTGCACCGTTTCTTGATATTTTTTGTCCTGCAGAAGTACAGCTTTTAGTTTTAAGCACGTGATCAATCTCCTGGTTTGTTACATCGAATGACAGTCGCGATTTAACCAAATATTAAATAATCTGCTACAGGGAAATTGTGAAACGACAGGTGAGAATGAAAAGTTAAATATTCGCAATTCTGCGAGATGAAAATTTCGAGATAGTTTGACAATATGTGCAGAATGAAATCTCAAAAAACCTAGTTTTCTTAACATGTATCTTTGAAGGAATTAATTAATTAATCAAGCGATATCGCAATACAAACGCTTTACTAATTGCTTTATCGGTTGTATTTGCAGACAGTTTCATGTATATTTTTCTCGCGAATTGTATTTACGAGATGTTGTTTGCGTACAAACATGAAGTAAACATATATTCGTTTACAGCGTTCAGGTTCCGTTTCTCTTTTTTTTCCTTTTTTTTTTTTTGGAATGCATGTCGGAATTTGATCCGTTAATAGCAAAGCGAAATACGCGTTAAAGCGCGATATATAATATCGTGAAACAACCAATTGTCGGCTGGAAATTTTCGTTTAAATCTCAACAAGCGGGAAAAAGATGAAATGAAGAAGAAGAAAAATATTTTTATGATACAAAATTTTGAAAATTTGTGAATTCGTTAGGAGAGAGTCGTTTGACGTAGAATTAACGCGGAAGACGGAAAATGCGAAACTGAAATTCGCGTCGATGCGCGGCTTTAGCGTATTATATTTTTTAACAATCCCCGAGGTACCGCGAAGCGGGCAGGTTAAGAGATCTCGTGGGTCGAATGTATCCACTTTTAATGGCCGTGGCGTAATTAACCAGCTATACCAACTGAGTATAAATTTATCCTTGTTGTTAAGTCTTGGTCCTAAAGCATCGTCAAGGAAGAAATATAGAAATTGTTGTTTATTGTCCTGTTTCCTGATATATACGAGTAATATATAATTCGCATTTTAAAAAATGGAAGGCGTATAAAATTGAATGAAAAGCCCAAGAAATGTAAATATTAAATTATTCTATTCTTTCAACTATTCTTATTTCTTCCTTCAGTTTTGACAAATTAGTTAAGAAATGAGCAATATTTACAGCAAACACATCTTACTTTTATACATTAACGGTAAACTATCAATTCACAATTCGTAATTATAGATTGATGATTATAATCGAGACGATGTAACAAACATAAATAAATACAATAAGTGTAGAAAACATTCGTAGAACAGTTCTCGAATAACGCTCTACAAAACTATGGTTAGCTAATTTTGATAACAATATATTTCACAACAGAATTGACAAAAATTGGTAGGATATAACCATGTTTCTATACCAATGAAACTCACCACCAATTTTATCAAAAGCACCAGCGTATTTTCTGTAAAAGCGAAAAATATGAAATCCGGCATTCTAACAATTTCAGTATCTCTATGGTCAATAATTATTTTTCATTTTCCGATTGGTCGATGCCGTGGTAAAAACTGTAAATATAGGATTCGGTATCGTAATCAAAGTCGGTTTCGTTCGATTCGCACGCACTCTCGTCGCGTGTTACGATGAAACGAAACTCGCCACTGGCGAGTTTTCGCTGCAAACAATATCCCGCGTTTCGAAGGACCGAATCGTTTGAATTTTCCAATAGTCAAATAGCATCGCTTGTTTTTGTAATATATCGCTTATTTCGTGACCGGACAACGTTCGAGCGGTACAATACGATACGATACTGTGTGAACAAACTAACCTGAAACGCGCGGAGATCATCGGATGAAAAATGACCGAAGAAAATTCTCTGGCGATCGCGAACCGGCCAAACGGCATTTGAAAATAGTGTGGAAAAAAAAGGTTGTAGTAGAAGGAAATTTTCATTGGAGGGTGCAAACCTCTGCCACTATGCATTGAAGAGGTGGAGGCGACCGCGACTGCGCCTATATCAGCTTCCGGTGGTCCGGATGCGAGAGCCTATCGTTCTCTTTTTTTTCTCCCCTCTGTATTTTTTCCCCTATTTTTCTTCTTTTTTCTTTTTTCAACCTATCCCGCGTTTTGCTGTAGTAACGACAGCAGATATTTGCGTTGCTGTTATCGAATAGCATTGCTTTGGATAGAATTTATTTCACTAGGTAGCTCGGCCGAGATATAATTGTGTAGCTCTAATGAGCGACGCGACTGTGGGACTTGAATATCGCGTTTAGAATGATGAACGAACGATACTGAAATTTGGAACAGTGGAACTTTATTCTTATAGAAAATTTGTGGATAATTTAGATTATGGCTTTATAGTTTTTGTTTACTCTGATATTTGCCTTTGAGCTGACAGCTAGCCTTTGGTCTTCTGTACTTTTAAGCTTACTGTTATTATTTATTATTTATTAATTTCTATTCATAATCAAAGAGCAAATTTTGAACGCAAAAGTAAGTTAACTAGGCGTAAACAGGAGTCTGATCGTTGACCGACATATTTCACTTAGCATGTATCTCGGTGCTTCATTTAGATCTTAACTATATCGCTAATTATTTTTACTACGATGTATGTGACTAGTAATTAGTTTTCATCAATTGTACATATAAAGTAGAATATACTGGTCTATGTCTGAGCAATGATTGACTTATTCCACGTACCACGTATCTCGGCGTAATTTTCTTTTAATATTCTTATCTTTGATACCGAGCTCTATTGTTAGTTATTTTTATTATTATTTGCCTAATTATCAATTTGTATTCTCTTTTTTAATAATATTTTTTTCTCTCGACTTTTATGATCGATCAAAGTCCGTATCGAGTATATTCGAACAGAAACATAAAGCCGGAAGAAAATCAGTCGATTTTGACGGATTCGTCTTGTGGCAAGTGCTCTACGTAGCTTTCAATCGTATCGAATAAAAAGCTGAATTCTTCCTACGATCCATCGATAGGAGAGTAACGGTTTGTGGAGTATTGTGACAGCCTGCCATTATTCTTCGCCGCTGCATGCCGGTCGCTGTTTTGCCGGATCCATTCTATACGGCACATATTTCAAGCACGCAGGCAAGTGGAAACCCGCGGAAGTTACGAATAGATAAGTTATTTTCCTGTTTCGAAAATCGACCACGATCGGTTTGCTACCAGGATGGCCGATTTCTTAAGCGCTCGTTATACGAAACACTAACTGTTTCTATGGTTAACCGTGGATTTACGTGCGTTCTCTAAAATTCTTAATTCTGTTGGGAACACAAACACAAGCATTTTCATTAGTATCAATAATATATCATGGCATATTTAAAGAATAATTTGTAGAGTATAAATGTTAAGAATATAAATTTTAATAAATCACCGACGGATTATCGTTTCGATGGCGTTTAAACTTTCTACATGATGTTATTAGAATTTCATTTAACTAGCTCAAAGTAATAAAATCCACGAGTAAAATAAATGATTTGAAAAATTTTATGATATCCGGACGAATGAAACGCTTTATTCAATAAACAAAGCTTTTCATCCTAATGAGATCCCTATCTGAAATCGTTTCACGTGACAAGCCTCTAACGATTCATCTGAAGTAACAGTTCCTCTGTTTATGGCTTATCTTATCCTCTCGCTTATCTCGTCTTGGCCCTTGCAAAGCCATTTGTTAATCAGAAACAAACTATTTTTCCATCGATAAAAAGCTTCGTATTGCAACGCGTGTATTTCAAGCACCAGAGATTTGTCGAGACTGTTTAAAGAAGTCACTACATCCGTCCAGTCGAACACATTTACAAAAATTGCAAATAAAAGGTACAAAATGTAGGAATGGTGGCAGAGAAGGTTACATAGAACTCGAATGGTTAGAGGCACTAGCGATACGTACCGCCGTCCCTAGGGATAGCCCTTTCGCTTTCGCAAGCTGCGACACCGCGCTCTATTTCTATTTTCTAGTTGGGTTTCATTTAATTTTATTTTGCCTGCTGCGCGTCGTTTGGAGTTTTTAACATTTTTAAATCGTAGCTCCTGGTGTTCGTTTGTACAGCCACTCTACTCGTATGTCTTCTGGCAATAAGTTGCAACTGTGGAATTTTAGGAAGAGAAATTTAACGTTCTTTAGTGGCCTCCTTCTTCTATCTTCATTTCTCGCTTTTTCAGTACTTTTTCTTTTTCCTTTTTCTTTCTCATTCTTTCATTCCCTTCTTAAGTTCACTTATAAAGTTGTAAATGCAGCTCATTATTTCACTCGTCGTAATTAACCAGCACACTGATCCCTACAATAACAAACTCATCCAAAGATTCCTTTAAAACGCGATTGCAACTCAAGACTGGAGTCAAAAAAAGGAAACTTTTCCAAGCCATACAATTTCCTTCGTTATCTTCAAAAAGAATCAAAAGAAGAAATGATATAGTTCATTTTGATTGGTGGTTGTCGAGTTCTAATTTCATCTCCATCCAATTCTGGCTGATAGGAATTTTAAACCCTCGCGAAGACGAGTCACAGAAACAGCGAAAGAAGACGCGTAATGAAGGCTGGGGAGTTTTCACGAGCTTGGGAGCGGCATGCTTTCGTGTCAGCTTAAGAAACACTCCTTGATGATTCGAGTGAGATTACCCTGGATGTTGCCAGCGGCCGCGTCGGGACACGTTTTTCCCGGTTATTTTCCTTCGGAGACGTTCGTCTCGGATTTCGCCTACAATTTTATCCGAGTTAATTTCCTTCGCGGCGTTGTTCCCTATTTTTTCCTCCGCCGCGAATACAACCAAATCTGTCTGCATGCAGCTCGTAATAAAACACGATACCACTGAATGTAAAATACATTACTCGATCCACGGAGATTCGTTTTCCATCTTTTTCCCTCCTTTCTTACTTGAATGCCAGCTGTCAATTTTAGCGAGAATCATAGTATCGCGATTAACCTTTCGAACACGGGACCAACAAGTCATCTAGAGCTTTTTACCGGAGGAAATACGTGGCGACAGATGGCGACCCATTAACGAAGCTAGTAGATCATCCTTGTTTGACAGAGGCTAGAAAAACTGGCTCGGATAAGGGTGTTTGAACGCTTCTTGCTTGACGAGCTTGGGTTTCTTGTTATTAGAGGATTTTATGAGCTTGTTGTTTTATAGTCACTTTTGGAAGAAGATCTTTTAATTATTATTTTGCAACGGTTATATTTAGTAGTTACCTGGGATAAATTATTAACAAAGAACTTCTGAATATAATTTTCTTTTTGAGAAATTATTTGATTTTGAACGAACTTTAAAAGAAAATCTAATTATTTTGTAGTGGCTAAGTTCGAATAATTTCTGAGATAGATTAAAAGAAAAACATAGTTTAAAGAACATTTTTCGGAAGGTTATTAATTTTTAATAATTTCGGAGGAATAATTTTTTAGAATATTTTGAAATAACTAGTTTGCAACGATTACATTGAATACCGTTCTGGGATAGATTAACAACAGTGAATTCCTGAATGGAATTTTTTATAAGGTTACTGTTTTTTCGAATAGTCCCTTTGTATCGTTGAAAGTATGCAGAATGGAGAAATAACGTTGTTCACCTGATACACCGTGCACAATAAAGTCATAAAGTATCTAAGTATTTGCTATCGCGGTGAGCATAAAACAGCGCAGCGTTTCATTTTAAAACAAGTTATTGCCATGGTATCGTAGCCCCCCTGATACCCATGCAACTTTTACGAACCACATTTTTTAATATCAGCAGATATTTCAGTCAAACAAAGTTATTGCCGCGTATCTTTCATCCCCCGCGAAAGATAGATAAAAAGGGAAAGAGAAAGAGAGAGAGAGAAGGACACTTGTAAAAGAGGACTTTGTATCCCATTTGCGTTTCGATTACACGTTTATTGACACACCGGAATATTCGACGGCAGTTTATCGGCCCTTCGGGTATCGCGTGCTTCCACCAGCAGCCAGCCCGGATCTTTTCATACGGTATAAAACTCGCCAAGAATCGAGCAACCCGTACACTGCAAAAATTACTGGCAATTGGGGCTCATATCTTCGCAACGCATGACGGGCCAACCTAAATATCCGCCCCTATATATCCCTGTTATTTAATAAAGTTCCAAATCAAAGTGCCAATATTTTCATCCTACTGAAACGTTATTGCTACCCTTTCCGAGTAGCGAACTGCTCTTTCACAGGGTTTATGCACCATTCATGACGAGGTAATTCATGACACATGTTTGAAACGTTTACAGAAATTCTTTCGATAGAGCGACCTAAACATTTAGGAAAAGGAATTTATGTAAAACCTCCGTTTGCGCAAGGTTGATTAATATATTCACTGTGTACAAATCCGTACGTATTTTTACCATACATACACATATGTATATGCGATGCCGATTCAGATATGCGACACAAATTAGAATTAGCATAGAAATAGCAATTATTAGTATATAACGTCAACGGCGAAACTCAAAATTGTTTCTTTTAACTGTGAATATTTATATTCAATTAACTTTACATAGAAAACACACGCATGTGTTAATTTCCGCATAATAAAGTACTTGTACTTATCCATTTTTCATACAATTTCTTTCGATACCATTGACGATAGTCGATCGTTGACCGCCAGTTGGCCAGAGTAATATTCTCAAAACGGCATCACTGACGATACGAGGCAGAACCAGTAGCTCCTGTGGGAGGGAGCATTAACGACGCCGGAGGGTGGTTTCGTTCAGCCGGGAATTAATTAACGAGATCCCGTGCGCGACGTAATGAAGACTCGACCGGAGGAGAGCCGGCGTAAATAGTGGAGCAATTAACGAAACGCTTATCTCCGCTCGCAAGGAGACAAGAAGAGGAAAAAGAAGCGCGAACGAAGGCAGGAAAACGGAACGACGCAACGGTCGTTGCGTGCGTGCCTCTTTCATTCGTCTTTACAGCCAGTTTCTCCTGCTACTGCTCCTCTTGAACGCGTCACGGCAAAACACCCCGAGCCTTCTTTCCGCTCTTCTTCTTCTTCAACTCCTACTCTCTTCCATCGCGCTTCGACTACTTTCTCTCACCAACCAACCCCGCCTTGTTGCCTCCCTTAACGCATCGCTGTACATCCCCAACGAGACTTACGTTTTACGCAAAGATCGCAATCCACGCGTGTAACGAGCTTCTCTGAGGGATCTAGTACACTTCTGGTAGAAAGTATTTGTAAGTATCTTGATTTTTTTTTTAGAATCAATGAATTAGGTGATTTTGATTGGGTAAATACTCATATATCGTATCATTTCATTTTGTATGTATTTTCCTTTCATTTTCGTATGTATATCGTATCACTCTCGATTCAGTTCTATTTTTATAATGTTAACAGGTATTTCAAGTTCGAACAAAATATGAGAAGATTCTCTTACTAGTATACATGATTTGCATTTCAATGCGGCACATTAAATATCTTAAAACATTAAAAAGTTTGTTTGCTAAAATGAAAGCAGGATTGAAATATAAGAATTCAATGATAATGGGATTGAAAATGTCAGGTGTCCAATAAGTTTTTTAGGAAAAGTAAATATTGTGACAAAGAAAATAATTCTTCTAATTATTTTCATTTTAAAATTCTACATATTTTCGTAAACTATAAATCTTATTCGAAACGTTCAGAATAACGAACCTGCCTGTATACATTCAGTCGCAACTACCGTATGTAGTTTAAATTCAATAAAATCTTAGTTTTTTTTAACTTCAACGAACAATTTCAGCGAAGTAAATCCAGAGTTCCATAAAAAAATTGTGACCCGAAGAAACTGTATTGCTCTTCGGCAATCGCGTTGAATGACGATCGCGATTCCTGGTTCCGCTCGTAAAGCTCCTTCCTGCTCGCTTCGGCGTCATGATTTAGGACGCTGGTAATTCTTCCGAGATGCTCGGAAAATTTTTTTTTCCTTTCCCGTGACGAAATTTATCGCGCTGTAACTTACGGGAAGTAATGCGCGTTAAAGACGTTTCCGGCGAGAAGAACGCTCATACGTTTCGCGTTAATTTCCTTCTTCTTATTTTTCTTTTCTCTTTTTCTCTCTCCCCCCCCCTTTTCTCTTACTAAACGAGGCTAGTTACCGGTCAAATTTATTATTGGATTACTGGCCACCTTTTTAATGGCCATTTCGTCTAATTTAATCGGTCCTCTTACTGCACGATCGCCCTCGAGTTTCATCTTCGTGGGTTCGAATGCCACTGATTTCTTCCATTCGATATCGCTTGGTTAGGAAAATTATTTAATGCAAAATGGTGATAAATATTTAGTCAGAAAATTCCAGAAGATTTTACTGTTCTTTAGGTATTAGAAACGTGTAGAAGAATATTGAAATTCTAGGGTGAAGTTTCGTCTGAATAATTAATTTGAAAAGTCCGTACCTTAATTAATAGCTTAATTTTCCTCACGATTTAACCCTCGTCCAGTGAAATGTGTAGATCATTCTTGTCACGAGAATGAGGATGAAACGAAGACTCAAATGAAAACATTTCTTATACTTAAGGAATTAAATTGTTTATATAATTTCGCACCACGTTAGCATGTAATATTGTAACACGTTCGCGAGTAAATTTACGATTGCACGTTGCGTATAATATCTTTTGCAAGCTAAGCTAAAGTTATTTAACTACGATATATTGAATATACAAGTTAAATTCCATTAATTTCAGCCTCTACTATGCTACTCATGTTCTTCACGCGTAGTTCGCAAAACTTTCCCACGATACTACAAGACAAGGAGTTAAAAATCGATGAATCGAAACAGGCCATTACTCGACGACAAAGAACCGCGCAGCAGCTCCTAAATAACAAACTTTCTAATAATCTCTACAAATTCGAGCATCCTCGATACACCAGCCGTTGGACCACCTTTACAACCATCTCGCACACAGAACAAACACCGAGTACTGTAAATCACCCTGTAGTGTATCGTACAACCTTCCACCGAGATCGTCTTTCAACTATCTTCCCTTGCCTTCTCCTGGCTATTGTTTTCATCCCACGGAGAGGGTAGTTGGAAAGTTACCGGGCAATTTCTCGACAGGAAGGGATGCAGCGTTGCTTGCACGCATATTGTGTATTGGCGCCGGCCACCCCTACGCACGGCTCATCGCTTTCTTCGTCGGTTCTCGAACGCGTCCCATTCAAAGGGGGATGCTCTGCCAAGTCGTACGTCGTGATCGCCACAACAATGCGGCCAAAAGTTGTCCAAACTCTCGCACCGTCTCCTCTACGCCGCCAAAAGGGTCGAACGAGGTCGTGAGGGTGTGAGTGAGGGCAAGAAGAAACGGTGCAAGTTGGCGGCGGTCGAGCCACCCCCGTGTCGGGCGGCGTGAACACGCCGCGTCGTAAATCGACGCTGGAAGTTCCGTTGGCTGGCTTGTAGACTCGCCCCGCCCCCTCGCCATCCTCGCGGCCGGAAAACTGTGAAAGTTAAATTAATTAGCGGAATCTCTATCGGAGCGGCGCGTTCGGAAAAGGTTCCGCGATGTTTTCGAAGCGGTGCGCCTGTTTGATCGATGCACCCGTACCACTTCGCTCCTGAAGTTAATTTCCTTGGCCGACACCAACGGCGAATTAATAAACGGGAATGATCATGGAATTTTTGTAATAACGAATGGAACTAAGTGTTGTCGATGAAAGTAGCTAGGAAAGAATGGAGAAATTGAGTGTTTCGGGTGGTCTGACTAGTATCGCTCCGTTCTACTTGCAGTGGATCGCTCGAGCTACGGGCTGTTGTTGAACGAAATAAGTGGACAAAAAAAGAAAATTGAGTTTCGGTGGCCTGATTAGTATCACACTATTCTACTTACTGTGGATTACTCGAGCTAGGGGCTGTACATTGAGGGAAATAAATAGGGATATAAAAAAGGGAAAAATGAGAAAATTGAGTGTTGCGGGTGGTCCGATTATCGCTGTATCACGCTATTCTATTTACTGTAGATTACTTGTTACTATATATGTGGAAGTTATTCTTTCAAAAAGCTGATTGTATAATGATTTTCGTATCTATTGTGCAATTTTTGCCAATATTATTCATATGTATCGTTAATTCTTGTTTGAGAAATTAAAGTAATACAGTTTAATAATAATACTAAAATTTGATGCAATGTATTCAATTTAAATTCCAAATACGTAGAGGGTGAATTATTTTGTAGAAGCTCGGACATACATAATTCACCGTAGCCTGAATGATGCACTTAACAAGAAATGTTGTCCCTTTATTACAACAAGAACACGATATATAATATCCTTTAAACTACGTTAAAACGTATCTCTTCGATTATGAAAGTGGTCTGAGAAAACGTCCATCTGCTTCCTGCTTTCATTACATTCTCGTAAAAACCTAAACTAAGTCAGAACGCAAAAAATATCCGCTGACCCACAAAGTACCATTTTCACGCTGGCAGTTCGTTTCTTGTCCTTTCACGAAGCTTTATTCCTCGTTCATTACGAAGATGACCTGATAATTTTGCGAAACGAAGGTCGAATGCGTGAATTGAACAGCCGAAAGAAGGTGTCTCGATACATCAAAACTGATTTACCTCGTACGGAAAGGACGCATCGCGAAGAGGGCGGAAGCGAGCCTTTTTCAGCGGAGAGCGACGTCCTTCTTACGTGCTCCGTAGCCAGTGTAATGGGCAAAAAATTGTACTTCATGGCGGCGGTCTAATGAGATTTTGAATTATGTTGTAGTTGCTCCACGCTCCTTGCCACCCCGGTCTCTCTCGATTCATCACCTCGACCCTCTCGCGCTTCTCTCTCCCCTTCCCATCTTCCTCGTGATTATACGCGACCAGATTACTGTGAAGCATGGTCGTGCTGCTTCTCTGGGTCTTCGTAAAAATTATTGTTAGTGCAGCGATGTAATTTTACAGGATTCACGAGTAAAATTTATAAGTTAGAGCGCTAATATCGTGTCCTCTTAGAGCTTTGCTTTAAAATGGTAGGCGGATGCTCCATTTTTTAAATAAAATATTTACAGTTAAGTATTTAATATGTAACTATTTATTTAAATATACTACAGGATATTTAAATTTGATAATTGTCCTAAAGAAGTGAATTTTCACCGCAAAAAAGTCTTCTACTCTAAAAACTAACGAATGCACCGAAATCCTAGAGCCTCCGAATAATAAAACCCACGTTTCCTTTACCTCGTCAAACATATTCGAATTGCTAAGCGAAATCCAAATAACGAGATCCAACTACCAACCTTCGAAAGCTGATATAGTCTGCGAAATAGTTAGAAGGTACACAACATCGACCTCAAGCCCACGTCAATGGTTGTAAAAGAAAATTCCAAGAGGAATTCCAAGGACCTCTCTGGACGCCTCTTCGATTCGTCGTCGCTTCTAGTTCCGTGGCGATGCACCTGTCGCCGATACACGACGAAGCGAAGATGGGCTGAAATCGAATTCGTAATTCCGGCTGACGTGGCGAGAGGAAACAGCCGAGGCCTGGGTGACACGTGGGAAATCACGGTAACCAGTTCCATGTATTTCTTTCGTTTCGATCGGTTCGCGAATTTCTGGTGCCTCGTTGCCTCCCACCTTCTTCGTCTTCGTCGCCCTTCGTGTTCATCCACGTTCGCGAGTCTGCATCGAGGTCACACGAAGCTTGTCGATACGATTTCTGGGTCGACGGAATTTCCCACGAGTAATCGAATCGCTGTCGACGGAACACGCGGCCGTGTTAACGATAATGGCTACCGATAGCTCGCAGACCTGCCGAGGTGTTATGTGCCATCGTGATATTTCTCAGACGACGAGGTGTCGAGAAGTTTATTAAAAATTACATTTACCAGCAGTGTCGGAGGGACGTGGTATGTTAGTAATGTACCAATGCTGGGTTTAACCCTGTCACGTCTCTCGGGTTTTCATCCGCGTTCGAGTTCTCCTATATTTTTACAGATTTTTATGTTTTATGATTTATTTACGGAAATGGTTGGCGCGTGATTGCATTGAAAAGATTTGAAGGATTGACAGAATGAAATATACACTGGCTCGCGAAAGTATTTCAAAAGTTTTATAACCATAATGTGTTGGGTATATAAAGCATTTTAAAGTTTCATTGGCACTGTAATGAGACACGACTATTATGACTACATTGGTCGAATTTGAAACAAATCTAGATTTTATATAGAAATTCTGAGATATTTATGGGAAACATATATTTGGTGAGAAATTAACATATGGTGTAAATAGTATTCGAAGTATATAATAATTGTTAAATTCAATCAATGAAGCTCTTTTTAAAAGACCTACATCTTTGGATCCGACAGGTTGTTTTCATTTTCAATTATATTAAAATTCGTCCTTTTAATCATAATTTCGCAGTAAAATCAGAGAACCAACAGAAATATACCTATCATAATTTTCTCCTGCGATCTTCAGACATAAACATTATTCTTCTTCGTTCAAAGCATCCTTCCCCTTCTTACGTTATAATAAATAGAACCAAAGAAACGAAAAAAATTCTTTTCAATTTCTTAAAAAGCCACAAACTCATTGTTTCTGCTACCAAAATGGTCAATGAAAACCACGAATTGCCAAGTAATCCAAAACTCCTCAAGCTTCTATAGAATACCATACAAATCTCGTTCGCGCTACGCTCAGATTATCCACCGGCTGCCACGAAAAAAAGAAAAAGTAAGAAAAAGAAAAACGAAGAAAGAAGGTCGTCCACTTTTTTTTACGAGACGTTTCATGCGGCAGAATAAAGAGAGGATGGAGGAGAAACGGGGACGAGCGCGTTCCCGTGGGCGAAAACGCGTCCACGCGCTCGTTCCCCGCGGTATATCGATATTCGCGACACGTAAACGGAATTAAATTTCCCGCCGTTGAAAATAAGGAATGTCTAAATGAAAATCGACATTCCGTCGGGGTGGCGGCGTGAAAGTGGATAGGGTAATCTCGATGACATAGTGGACTAAGAGGAGATTTCCAACACAGTGGAAATCAGGGTAGTCGTCTCCAATATATATTCGCACCCACCCTGGCGACGCAGGAAACGAAGGAGAGACACAGAGACACAGGCAGATACGGAGAGAGAAAGAGAGAGAGAGAGAGAGATCGAAGGAGGTTTGGTGATCACTCACACATTCCTAGGAATCCTTTCTGCGAGCATGTAGGTCACGCGACCTGTGCCGGATTCTGGGTCGTTGGAATTTCCTACAAGCAATCGAATAGACGACGAACGTGACACGATAATGGAGCGTCGAAGACGCTCGGAAACGTCAAGAGTACATCGATTACCGCAACGACGTCGTCGGATGTCCACGATGATGGTGTCTGGGAGAAGCTTGCAGATGTACGAGAGGATGTTGGGGTATAATCGACCTGGTCTCAGATTGAAACGTTTAAGACATTGTAATTTGGAACAGAATTGTGTTCTGAGGAATAGAAGAAATGGGAGGAAGATTGGAACGTTTACTAGATGGTAATTTAGAACAGAATTGCTTTTTAAGAAATTTTCGAATAATGTTGTTGTAAAATTACTTTTTAATCTTATTTGAGAAATAATCAATTCTTGAAATAGTATAAATGTTTCATACTGGATTTTACATAAAAACTAAGTCGCTTTATTTCAAATTAAATGATTTATCTTTTATTCCACGAAACGAATGATTCGTCATATGCTAGTATGTTTATTTGCTTTTGATAGAATTTACGAATATGCAGTGTGTTTGTTTCTTACTAATACTGTTATACGCTCGCTACACCTGTTACTATCTACGCTCGTTTCGATTAACGTTCGCTAGTTTTATTACATGTTATTTCACGAACAAATTTTCAATTAACAGGTAAACTGATTATTTGCACAAACAACCTGCTTCTCAATCTATTATTCTCACAATTATTCGCTTAACGTTAAACTTCTTTAATTGACCAAATAATGAACACAGCATTAATTGGAATACATCATTTATCAGGCAAGTTGGACGGACAATTAAAAAATATTTGATTAAGTATAATATTTCCAATTGGTGTTTATCTCAACTTAAACTGTCTCACATTTAAAACCATTATACCGATTCTATGTAAAAGAACAACGGAAATAATGAAATAGTGAACATTACAAATTAACATAATTCTAAACTGATTAAACTAATATATTCCTGAAACTTCGTCATTCAAAATCCACCCAAACCGCATTTAAACGCGAAAATTAGGGGAAGGAGGCACGCCGCAGCTATTTCGGTGTCGTAGTTTCGTGTACCAGTTAGAACAATCCAGGCAGATCGTCGCGAGGACTCGAAATATAAAGGAAATCCCGAGGCGGCTGAAGCTAGTCGGCGATTAGGCAGCATCGAGCTTGTCCACATTTCCATGCACATTGTCACGACCGAGTAGACGATAGAGTTTCCCCGCAGTTGGCACGCGGCTCTCTTATATACAAGCTAAAGCCAAGTGGGCCGAGAATTTAAGGCCGAATTAAGTTGATAGTCCTGGCTCGAAACCGCGTGCACATTCATGCATACGAATAACAGAAGAGAATTTATTTTCGTATGAAAAACTCTCGTACCAATGGCACGCAATTTTAGGTCATTGCTGCTGGTCGTTCTCCTCGCGAATAACTTGTCGAAAATCGTTGCAACGTTCCTTTACCTCCTTCTCCTCCTCTTCTATTCTATTTTCTTGTATATTACAACTTGCGTAACTCATAGAGAGGTTGTTCAGTTTTTTTGCAAAGCAAGAGGCCTTACCTTTGGTATTATGGCCAAATGCGACTGGTTTTGCATGTAGATTTTGAAACATCGATGTAGCGAGGAACGTTCGAGTCATCTATATTTTAACATCTTAAAATTCAATCATGAACTTTGCACAGAATAATACAATTTATATATTGTGAGACGCCGTTAATGTTTCATACAAGAACGAAACTACTTTTCTGGTCCGACGAGAAAACGATCTAGAATGAATGATCCAGAAAATGAGCTATCTTACCCTCGTAGGAATTTTACCACCGGCTATCCTCTATGAAAATCATTTATTCCGTCGAGTAAATTTTGAATGAGAGAAATCCGCCACTACGACGTAGACGAAATGGCATTTCGCTGTCTCGCCAGCCGCCCCCTTTATTATGTGCACGATTTACTCTGGCGACAATTTTCATCCTTTTGTCACCTTCATCTTGAAAGCGAAGGACGCTTCCACGTGGATGTTAGGGACTGGAGGGTTCCTTTCCAGTCAGCGTAGAATTTGCTAAATTATTTGCCCTGTTTTGGTGTCATTGGTAAGAGAGTCTCTAATTTGAGAAATAGTCTGAGAAATTATATTTTACATCATAAGATACGTATGATACGGACGAAGCGATAGATTTATGAAAATATAACGGAACAGTCAAACCAATGAATTTGTAGCTAATTTCACATTTTATCCAACACAAGTGTTTTACTTATGGCCAGCTATGTACTATGCGGATTTAAATTATAGATTTACTTGTTCTCTTCACATTATATATTTTTTATATTTATCGCAACATATGAAATTATCGCGAGTAATAGATGAGATTTAAATTAGGTTTAGAGATTTGGATAAAACGAGGTTTTTAATTTAATTGCAAAGTATCAAGACGAATAGAGTTTTGAAGCCAACGCATTGTATTTTATCTACCGATGTTCATCTATGTGGAAATTTCGCTATATTTGTATCATATACTATAAATGTTTCTCATTCCTCGCATTCTAGCATTCTAAAGAAGACTTCAACTTTCTCTGTGATTCTTTATCAATTCTGCTTTGCAACCTCTTCCCTTGTTCATATTCTATTGCACCTTCTGCTTTGATATAGTACACTTAGGTGCAAAGTGCTCCTTTTAAGTGTCCGTATCCTTTCTCCGCGTTATTCGCATGATATTCTGTTTTCCACGTCCTGTTTTCTACGATTTCGAGTCCCTTCTTGGAATTTCTCCCCTGTCTAGTGCCTTGATGTCCATAGTACATGGCATTTACCATAAGTAAACTCTGTCTTTTAAAAAGACGACATAAAATGAGCCGTGATATTATTGTAAATATTTGATGTGTACTCAAGGATTCGTAAAAAGTTTCCACAAAAAGCATATTTCGGTTTTTTAAGTATAAATAAATATTATAATACCATGATGATGATGGTAGAAAACAGTAAACGGTATGTTAAAATCGCCATTACTAAACTACAAACATTTCCAGTTGAAGAGATGTGCAATTCCAGGGAGAACCATATTTTCATAGCAGCGAATCAATTAAACGTTAAAACTGTTCTCACACGCTGAATACTCGAAACGTAGTTTCATCGCGCATAGTTAATTACAGCTTTCATTACCATCATTCCCAAGCATTCTTCAGAAGCATCTCGAACATCAAAGTCCCAACACCCTTGCTCTATCAGCTGTCAAGTACGTCGAGCCAAAACGCTAGCTCCAAAAATATTTCTCGTCACGCTTCTATCCTACTTTCCCCACCACTGTATGTCTCACCCCACTCCTAAAAATTCAATTGCTAATTTAAAATTACAAAACAAACGACCACCCTTAAATCCTGCCTGCGAAACCTTGCGGCTTTCAATTTGTGCCACGATCCAATCCCCTTTTCGCAAACCTCCAGAAAAAGCAAACTTTGGCGATTGTTTCTGATTGGAAAAATTGTTAAACTATATTTTTTAGAGATTGGAAATCACGAAACCATGGGTTAGGGGTAAGAGGTTGAATACGCGTGGATAATGAAAATTTCATTAAATTAATAAAATAATTGTAAAAATTTCATTCTTCTTATTTTAACGATTCATTGTTAGCTGAGACAACGTCGATCGCTCATCGTCTGCATTCTCTGTAACGCGATCGATCGTCGCGTAGAAACAGATCCAAGAATTAGTAGAAATAATCATTTTGTATCTATCTATTAAGCGGAATAAAAGTAAATAAAGAGAACAGAAGGACTGAGTTTGCAGTACAGTTGCAAAGTATGATTTTATTATTCATCGATTGCAGGTGCGGGAGCCGACGTCGGACGCGGCCGATATACTCCCCCGGGGGCTATTTAACAGCGCGGCCGAGGAACAGGGGATAAAGATCGACGATAGCTGCACCGGTATCACGCACACGAACACAAACACAGAAAGAGGCGGTCACACAGGCAGCAGGTAAGTTTAATATCTCCATGTAGCAAAGGTATACATTGTAACGCGGGGAGAAAGAGGAAGGAAGCCAAGATTATTGCTTCAATATTGCCCCAGTGTCAGGCGTCTGCGTAGCCTTCCGTTTCTCGACGCCTTTAGCTTCTCGAGTCTGCGACCACTCTTCCAGCGCCAGCGTGAACCCGAGTTCCGATGGGATGGCGGTCCACCAGCTTCAGGGTAGTTTAAGTGCTCGAAGGTTTCAACGAGCTGCGTTTATTCAGAGTTAGAGGGTCAGTTTGTTATTCCTTTTCGAAATGGTCGACTTTCGTTTGTGCACTTTACGGGAGGATTTCGGGACGTTGGGTTTTTATTTTAGCGTTCGTTTCTGTTGGATGTTTGCAGATCTTTTTTAGTAAGTTTCTTTGGTAAAGCGAACATTTCACGTTTCTTAGACTTTTTACCAGGGTTATGTAAAATAGTCGACAGACGCGTGAGATAGGTTTGCCATTAAAAAAGATTAATTACGTTAATTAAATGAAGATTCTCAATGAGCACACTTCCTCTTCCTACATTTACATATACAACATTTTAATTTACATATTACCACGATGTTGTAAAAAGTTCCTCGATCGTTCTACCATTAAATAAGAAGATAGTTTGCAGCAGCATCTAAGAATTAGAGCGAAAATTACCACACAGATTCCAATAAGCACACTTTCCTTTTAAGAGATTACATTTTAATTTACGTATTACTAGAAAATTACAGAAAAGTTTCCCACATTGATTTGCTTCCATTAGCCGTTAATTGAACGTGACTATGGAAGCTTCTGATCAAAGAATGACCCGATTATCAAGTTTACCAAAAAGCTTTCAACTCGAAGTCCAAATCTGTTCGAACTCGTGTCGAATCCATCGCTAGCATCTTGCAGCTTGAATTCAAGTGGGCACGTGTGTGTACGATGGTCGCGCCGTTATTAAGTCATCTCTTACCAGTTATATCGTCTCTGGCGAGCTCTTACCCTTGCCTCTTTGAGTTTCTACCGTTTGGTTCGAATCAAGAAGCAGAATTCAAGCGACCTCGCGTCCAGACCGCGTATATTTTATCTGCAAACTGGATTGCAGAAGTTATGTTCGACCTGAACGATTATCGGCACTTGGGAGATTGACGTTCATGCTTCAATTTGTCCGGCAAAGCTCTTTGTTGACCTTCCGCACTCTGTGCTTTTTCCTAACCCCTGGAACAGTAAATGCAAACCTGTTTGCACTGTTTAATCGGTATTGCGGTGCTGGGAATTTTCGTTTCCGAATAAACGTTCCAGCAAAGTGAATCGTCTTGGGGAATCCTTGCTATTGCTGTGATACGACTGTGGTCGCCCGTTGCGTTTTGCGATTGGGACATTCGGTTTACAGGAATTTCAATTTTATGGGGTAGAAAACTGCGATGAGAAATTGACACGATTAAGAATTTAACACCAGAATTGCTGGAATGGTGTATTTGTATTTTTCATAGGAATTTTATAGATTTACGATGCGTCTGTGTTTTACTCTTTTGAAGATTTGAATAACTTTCCATAAGATATTCGGATAAAGGCTTGTCCTCATTCTTTCGTTGTACTCTTCTTTTTTATCTTGATTTTTTTTGACACACATTTTATAATTTAGTCTCGGTAGTTCTATAAAGCTTCGATTATTCTTCCTAATTTGTTTCTAATAAGAAAAGGAGGACGAAAGAGATTGGTTGTTCAATGATTGAAAATCGAACGTCTACGTGCATCTTCAGATTCATTTACCTTATCAATACAGTCACGATAGTTAAGACACATTATAGCCATAATATAATTTTTTAATATTTCGTATTACACGCATAACATATATTCCTAGAAGTGACATGTACATGCAAGTATACAGAAAAAGTTTATATAAGTGTTCGAATTCTTTTGCGAACTACAGTAATACACCCCCAATCCCTTCGATCTGCATAATCCTTAAGAATCTTTGAATCCTTTCCGAAAATAACGCCGGAACCCCTAAAATCCACATCGTTGGGTCGTCGTCAGAAAAACCATTGACCGTAGCCGTTGATGAATTAGCGGTGTTCGAACGAGAGCCAACAGGCAACAATCCCGCGGGCCAAGTCTCGGAGCATCGAGCGTCGTTTGCACGGTCTCTCCATTACGAGACACAAAGAAAATCCTGCAAAAAGACCGTGCTCGATTGGTGCACGGCTCTTTTCTGCCCTCGTTGCGATCACCATCGAACGACGATGTTGGAGAGAGAACGAGAAGGTTGGTCGGTGCACTGGTGTACCACTCGGTAGAGGTGGATGGACGCAGAGAGGGTTGGAGAGGATGGATCAATCGTCGTTGCGGAAGTGCGTTGATTTAGCAATCAGAGCAATGAGAAAGGGGTAGTGCGGCGGAGTGAGGGGATAGTAGGGAGGCAGTGGGCCAGTGTAAACGCAGATGGAAAGATGAACAAGCAACAGGAAAGAGAGGAACGAAGGGTACACACGGAAGGATAGCATCAGGAGATTGGGGGAGGAGGGAAAAAGGACCGTGTGCCTCTAGTAATTACGGTCGGTACAGCGGAATCATTTGTTTGCGCATTGTTGCCGCAAAGCATTGTTGCGCAGCGGAACGTTCCACCACCATCGGCCATCATCCCCCACCGTTGGGGGCTCGATTCATTCGCTTCATTCGCTTCTCTGGTTGTTCGACTGGTCGGCCCTCGTACCAAGCTTCAAACGCATTGTACCCTTTACGGGCCGCCTTCTAGCAACGATAGTGCGCTATATATTATACATGGTATAGTATACACAGTATAGTATAGTAGTATATATATATATATATTGATTAGACTGGTACGTATGTATGCATGTGCTCATGTGTGGCCAATGTTGCTGGGATCAACGCTGGAGAAGTTGGACCAGACGAATTCGACTGCGATGACAAATTAAGCGGGCGAAGCTGCGGCTAACTAGTCCGTTGAAACAGCCCGCTTCGATAAAGAGCGCTTCCGGTGCTGTTTTCTGACTACAGTTCCAGCAAATCACTTTGGTGTTGCTGGATGATGCGTATCGTATACTGTCTAGATGGTAGTGTGGATGTTAAAAGTTTGGGCGATGGTGTTAAGATAGACTGTTAGAGATCGTATGGGAATATAATTGTACAAAGGGCAAAGAAATTTAGTATTCTATTTCAAATCATGAAATTGCGACAGAGAATAATGTTACAACATAGTCGATCGTGAAACTAAAGAGATGACACTTTTAAAAATTGAGCCTTGATTTATATACAAATATAAAGCCATCAAGGGGCTAAAGAAGTACACTGCTATAAGCTCCAAGCATTTCGTTCGATTAAAATATTTAGTTTATATATACGATACATACACCGCTATGATATTCAGTTTGCCGTATAAGGAGAAATATTCGAGCTAAAGGAAACGATAAATTATATCAACACGCATAATACGCACATAAAATTTATCTATGGTACTTTCGTAAGCCAGTAGAGAGTTTGGTGAATCGTAGTTGTATGATTGTATTACGTGCTCTTCCTCGTTTGAAAGAATGCAGAGAGTAAACCGTTTTTGATATGTTTTTCCAGCGACGCGTTTGGAGACGTTCCAAGCAGCAAGCATTTCGGTGTGAATTATATGAGACGTAGTCACTTTCTTCTGTGCCATCAAGCAAATGAGATTCCAGGGACAGGAGATAGAAAAAATGTTTCCAGGATCAGATCGTGTGCCTCTAATTTAATGAAATGCTGAAAGCTTCTGAGATTGCACTTTTATAGTCCCTTGATGATTTAAGGATTAACGTGTAGGAAATTTCAACTCCTCTTATCACGTCTTTGCTAAAACGTCAATGACACGAACCTCAAGAAAATAATTTCTTAATGAACAATAATTTCTTTATGAAGGCTATTCTATACCGACCAGTAGAGGAACGTATATATTTTGCAAAGATCGCAAAAGTATTTAAGCTGTCAATCATTCATCACATTAATAAATCTTAATATTCAGTGGAACCATCTTTAACGTTTATGTGTTAAAACGGCTACTCGTTTTATACTATACCTTTACTAAATACTTGCACATACTTATATAACAATATCTAAATTCTGGTATGTCTTCAGTAAATATCTATTGTAGTAACTTTCGTATTGATTTTCCGATTGCTTTCCAATTTTATCAATATAATCAGTCGTGTCTCCTTACAATACTAAAGAAATCTCAGAAAGTTTTTGCATGATACGCGTGATATATTTATAAAAATATTCCAGGGTAAGTTTAATTTTTCTACAATCCGTGTACAAATTTTCCAGAGTCAAATATCTTCGTGAGGTAGCCGTATCTCATAAATATTTTCCTATTCCTAGGAACCTAATCGTTTCGAGTGAAACGCCATAGAAAAAGGATAGAAAGTCACCAACTGAACATCGACGAATATTACAGCCGAATACCGAAAATATCCGGTCAACGATACGGCTTGCGAGTCTCTCCATTATTTCCGCGTCAGGTACGAGCCTTCACAGCCATATTAATTATCGAAGATGCCGACCAGACCTGGCGAAGCAATTTTCCCCTGAAACGGCTCGGCTGGCAGCGCCTATCGAGGCGTATCGATCCCGCGTCTCGAATATTCGATACCCCGCAATATTTCGTAATGGATATTCAATATTTACGATGGTGGACAAACGAACTGATCGACTGGCAGCAGAAAAAAAATCGCCAACGAGATCGCCAGCGTATGAAGTTCTGCAAATATTCTACGGGTAAAAGGGCGGCGCAAAACTCTCGGCCGTTGCCTCGAGATTGCTCGATTTCGTGACCGTTAAAAGGAAGCGTATCGTGAACCGGAATTTGCTTCCGAATTTCGTGATATTTCGGTGCACGAGGTGTCTGCAGTTTATCTTTTTTTCCTCTCTCTCTCTCTCTCTCTCTCTCTCTCTCTCTCTCTCCCTTTCTCTCTCTCTCTGTGAATATTCGTCACAGGATTGTTGAGGTTATGGATGAAATGGTAAACGATGCAAATGTGAAAAAATGGAAAAGGATTCATTTCAATGGGGAGGAACGTAAATGTCACGTAGAATAAAGTGAAAAGAGTTATAAATATCAGTTAACTTTTTTTCATTTTTAAGGCCATTATACGATACAGCTACTATCGTAAGTGTCCTCCAAATAATGGAAAAATGATATCTTGAAAAGCGTGACAATAGAATACAGACATCTTTACAGAGTTGATATCTTTAATTCCTATAAATTAATTTAATTAATTTTATTCTTTGTAAAGATTTTAAAACGCGATGCGATTGAAATATCAATGGAATAGCAAAGAATGAATTATTAAAGAGTACTGCAGACAACTTTCAATTGAACTCGTCTGAATGCTCAAAGTTAATTAAATAACGAGTATCCCTAAACTTCTCGTCAACCCTCTAAATCCAAATTCCGATCTCCAGCAAGGTGAACGATTAGTTCAACAGGGCAACATAATTTAACAAGAAGTACAAATTAGACCGGAAGAACTAATCGAAGAAGTACGGCAGTAGCAGTTGCGAGGATAATAATTTGAGAAACTAAATAACAAAACGTAGATCCTCGGTAGAATTCCTCGTACCCGTATCAGTTCTATCCATCCAATTACCATCCGGAGAACTTGCACGAAACATCAAAACACATTCTCGTATCCGTTAAGCATCTCGCGCTCGTCTGTCTCGTTAAGGATCGAGCGGTGAAACTCTAGAAAGACGCGTGCTGCCAGGATCCGGCCGGAAATACAAAGTTGTTGCCACGGCGTGCGAACTTGCACGAAATTAGCTTGGTCTAGTGGATGGAAGCGGGTCAAAGGTGAGTCTCCGAGGATGTATTAGCCGAAAATTCGGGCTGATTGAAGCGCATGCCGGCGTAACCCGCGTCTCGACGAAGCTTCATAGGGCGGAGCTCGAAATTTTCAAGCGAGTTTCGTGTTTGTACATTGTCTCTTTACATTTTGCCCTGTTCGTGGCTTCCAGCTACACGTGCACCCTCAAATGTCTTGAAAACTATTTTTAACGAAAGTTTAAGGTTTCAGTTTGTGTAGATCGCTATGTACGATATTCGACGTATCATCGTGTTGATAAAATATAACGATTGTTCTAAGACTTTTGTCTATAGGTTCTAACCTGCAGGTTCTGTTTCATGAAGGATATACTCTTACGCTCTAAAGCCTTAGAGCATATCCTATTTTTTATAAAAATGTAATATTTCCTATAGATTATTTGATAGAATATTATTTGCTAGAATAGATGCCTTTTAAGCCTTTTAAGGTAAAAGAACCATCAAGTCAAAAAAGATTCAATTACAAGGATCGAAAGCTGAATTACTAATAAGAGGATGAAACATAAAAGTGGGTCTTTCATGGAAATCTTCGTGGAAGAGGAAGAGGATGTCTACGAAACTCATAAAACATGCAAGCATTGAAATTTAAATCGTCGCGCTTTATGGATTGTATGTTGCGTTATATGTTGCATGTGAAAGAGACGAAGACTTTTAGGGGCCATTACTATGGGTTCGTTGAAAATTTAATCCTGATAAAAAATGGACGCTCCCCTTGAGACTCTCTATAGCGGAGCACTTATCTCTTTGTATTCCAAGTTTTTATGCTTTCCTTCCTTTTTTCTACGTTAGATAAATCGTTGGCAATCTTTCTGGTTTAGTCAAGGCGTTCTATTTGCACGATTTTTATCCGTTCGATTCCCTCCACGAAAGTAGAACGACAATACTTGAAAATTCAAAGTTCCCTTCGACAGTGTTTATCGTTGGTTTTATGTATAATTTATGTGTTTGGTTCGGTGGGAAATTTATTCCGGCCGATTTCGAATCCAGATTTACCAACGAACGACGAGTGGACCGAGATCAAACGCGAATATTCCTTTCATTGCTCGCAATTTGTACAGCTGTCGATTTTCGTGCCAAATATCACCGACGATTCTCTCTTAACTTTCCGACCAAATCGCGAATTTTAAGTTAAACGATGTTCAACGACGCGTTCCGGTGAATTGCGACCCGGGTCGAAGTTTCGTTCGTTAAATTCCGCCCCGTCATGAAATGAATCTGGAAATATACTTCCTTGTTTCTCTTCTTGCGCTCTTCGCGACGCCCAACCATTCTCCTACTTCAAGTGTCTACTCTTCTGTTAACTTTGCCTAGAAGGTATTCTTCGAATTCATATAAACTTCTTCGTAATTACGATCCGTGGATCGTTATCCAATCCTTACAGATCGTATTCCGTCGATTCCTAAAAAGTATAAACTTTTGAATTACTCTAGAATCAACTAAGAATCAATAGGTTTCTAGAACCAATTGAGAATTTTCCATTTCCCAGAAAGTTTATTAAACCGGGCTATTCTACCTTCATTTCCAATAATTACGAGATAAGCAGAAAAATATCGGGAAAAAGAGACAATTCGGATATTTGTAATTCATCTGAGAATTCTCAGTTCTGACAAATTTGTAGTAAATCAGAATACCCAAGATAAGATTGTCTATATCTTTGCTTGCAGCAATTACAAAATGAGCGGAAGAATCTCGAATAAAATCTTTATTATATTCGCATACCTGGAACGTTCCAATTTGCAGTTTTGCGTGACGATTGAAATAGATTCCGCTATTCTTATCGCACTATCGTTGGTATTCTTTCGAGATCGCAAGGAAACGCGAATCGAACGATTTTCTCCGTCGTGTAGCCACGAGATCTCTCGTGCGATCTAAGCACGCCATTACGCCGCCGGAAGGACGTTTAATCTCCGTGGCTCGAGCGTTTCAGCGTTTCCTAGAGGCGGACGAGAACCAAGACGATCCGTCGAGGATCTTTGCCAGCATTTACCGCGATTTTCTTCTCCGACCTCGCGACATCCCGTCTGATCTCCCGTGATCGTGCCCTTTACTTTCGAATCCGGACACCTGTTCGCAGTTATATTCGCCAAAAGAACGCCTCACGATCTTCTGTTACGAATTTTTTCCAGATAGAATTTTTTCAATGTAGGATCTTTCAAGATACGAGAAAGAAAATTGAACGAATCTGGCTTTCAGCCCAGTTCTAGGATAATGAACCTTTGAGTGTGGTTTTCATTTCATTTTTTGATGATTCAATTTCTTCAATGCTTTTTTATATTGCGAAGGAAATATTTTTAACTATCGAAAGCAAAAGAGGGAAGTTTGTTGCTAATGTTTTGTTTATAGAGGAAAATGGATGATTCATGTTTTACTTTTATTTTATAGTAAAAGAGTAGATGAAATTTAAGTGTGACGTTTCTGTACAAAGTTTTGCTCGAAATGTTATCGAGATTTGAAATTACTTTCTCGGATTTATATCTTCGTATGTAATTTCATCAAAAAATCCTCCAAAATTGCCATGGAAACAGACAGGTCTTCGTACATCTCTGAACAACTTTTAAAGAACTTCTACATCGATAGTCGCAAACCAGCGATGGACAATGAGAGTCCAACTAATAATAATCGACGAAGGGAAGAACATAAAACGGTATTTCATCAAAATTCATGTATCGAACGAGACATTCAATTAGTGTCCATTAAGAAGCGGAAGATTTGATAAAACTACGAAACAACTTAGAATGAAATAGAATGAGAAGTAGGCTTCTGGTAGAAGCCACGTCTACGAAGAGGATTTCTTACGCTTGTACAGGAATCTAATGAACTCTCAGGCTGTCTCATTGCCTGCTGTCGCGCGAACTCGTGCACGAACAGTGGAATAGATATCGGAATAGAATTTTCCTTCCGCTACCAGCAGCTTGGACTCTGAAAATTGCTTGTCAGCTGTCGCGATCGTTGGTTCTCGTTTTTCATTGGCTAAATCACCCGATTCTTTTCCTCTTATTCGGCCATGCTTGCAAATTGACGTTGTCTTTCTCTGTGAATGCGATTCTAATAGCTTTCTGATAGGAATAAACGTTTGATCGTTAAATTGGTAGAATGTACGGTGCGTTTGGAGTTTAGGAAGATTTTAGGATCGATATTAAAAAATTAGAGAATGTTGAAGATCAACTTGACGCTTAAGAAATTTAAATTTTAATTTCTTCGTTCCCTTTTTTATGTTAAATCTTAGCATGTTAGGTCAATCTACTTTAAATGCTACTAGCACAATTTTTGAAGAGATTCTCTTCAGCTACTAATCTTTATCTTTAAAACGATCTCGCCTTTGAGGATTCTCTAATCTTACATTCACGTCACATGTTCTGCCCCTTGCATTAAACAAGAAATTAAGAGCAAGGGAAAAGGAAAGAAAAGTAAAAAAAGCAAGGAAAACGAGCTTTATCTTGTTCTTTTTCGCGCAGACCTTTAGGTTTAATCGTGAGACATCTGGAGTGTCTTTTTTGCGTGTCCTCCTCGTTACCAGAAACACCATTCTCATTGTAATGTTACAAATGGCCTGACACCCGACGCTGCTTTAAAACTTTTTATCAAACGTTGAAACATTGTTTACCTTTTCTGACATGCACAACCGCTGTTTTTAAATGTTTCCATTATCCTGGACCACAGTCATATAGAAGATTGGTAATTAGTTTTTTATTTTCAACTATGAAGATGGAAAGATGCAGGTTTGAAATATAATATATGCAAGTTATTTTCGGTATTTATGACTTTCTATAGAAATTTCCTCTATTCATCTGCAGGGAAATAAAATCATATCGTTTGTAACGACGATAATTACTAAAAGAAAAACTAAAATGGAATTAAACCAAAATTTTTGTTCCTATATACTCTGTTCTTTTCTTCTTCTTCTTCTTATCTAATCTAAATTTCCCTTACGTTCTTACAAAAAAAAAAGATTACGATTCATATCACAATCATATTCATATGAAATCGTCTTTAAAAGCAATTTTCTCCGCACAGCATCCACCAATCAATAAGATACGTTTGATCGTCGCCGTAAAGTGGCCGATCCGCCATCGACAGGATTCAAATCAGTCTGAGATCGCAGCTCATTAAAGAAACACAAAAAGACGCAGACGTTCGTGTTTTCCATTCAATGTTTCCATTCAAGCGATCGCACCTGTAGCTCCCCGTCGCCATTTCTAGCATTTGCTAGAAAGAAAGGTCGATGAAAGTTCCACGACACCAAAATTGTTTCCGCAGAAAGAAATAATTAAATGCATGGCTATCGAGAAGCGCGAGGAGTAATTGGTCGAAGCGACGAACAAGATCGAGTTCTCGATCGACTTCCGAATGGCGATCGTGAAACTTTTACGAGCCGTAAGCGGCAAGTAACTGGAATCCTCCTGACACCTGTTAAAGAACCTACATATTATAGTTATCTACTATAGTTCTCTTGTCTGATGCAAATCTATGAAACGATCAAACTTTTTATTAGAGTCTTTTATCGCTCCCGAATAATTTCTCGTATTAATTATTCGGAAGTCGATTTATTGAGGCCGTGAAATAATGATGAGTAGCGCTACTCGTTGAGTGACCGCTGTTCTACTGGGAGACTCTACAGGAAACCTTCTCCATTTTCTATATTCTATCTAAATTCTACATCTATTTAAAAATTGTTCTACTTTATAGAATTTTTTAATCCTCCTGCGACCCCTTTCATTATGCCGTGAGAGCAGAGAAATTAGATCTTCCCAAGAAGGAAAAGAGAAAGAATGCATGAAAAATATAAAGATACGAGAACTACCTACAATATAGGTTCTGTCTGAAATCCATCAAATCATCTAATTTGAAATCATGGAATATCTGTGTATTGACGTCCAGAAAAAGATCAAAGTCTATCTTTTGTGACCACACAAAGTTCAAGTTTCGTTTCAAGCCTATTTAATAACAAACTAATAATTTTCGTCACCTCTCAGGCCCGTTCGACGCTTGTTAAAGCGCCGGAAGTTATCGCCATGTCTCGCCAAATCCATACACCGCTTCTCTTCTCTGGTGCAAATCGATGGAACGAGTCAACTCCCAGGTCAATTATCGTGCGACGTAGCCTGCTGGTTTTCGGAAACCAACCTCTTCGACTTCATTTCCCGTCCTCAGCCGCATTGAAATCGTCTCGAAGGCTACCTAACGCTTCCACGTTGCGGCAGGATGGTCTTTCTCGCGGCTCTGAAAGCCGTGGAACAATGTTACCGGATGCAGATGAGACTCGATTCCCTCCAGACCGCCCCGACCTCTTCCTTCTTGATCCCGGGGATCGAGCGGAATTTCTCAGAGACGTAAGTGAGATCTCGCTTTCAGACATCCAGCCCGTTTTGGTCGCCGTCGTCCTTGACTCCTCTCGCTTCTACCTCATTCGGCATGGTTCGATTTCTTGTCACAGGGAAATGAGGTTCTGAATGGATGCTGGTTCGTATTCAAGTCTACGTTTCTTGCTATTTGAGACTCGTCTTTCTTGTTCGGGAAATTTCAGCCTGATGAGCTGGTAGACGTTCTTCTACTTTCGGTATCTTGCCTTTTGCTTTTCAATCTTTCGCTGCTTCTTTCGACTAACGGATGCTCGATCTAAGCTTTGGGTTCTACATATTTTCCTATTCATTTTCTTTCTTGTTCTAGGCATCGATTTTAGAACGAAAAATTATCGTACCTGACAATCACGTATGTAATCGTATGACTTTATTTGATCCACCGTAGACGAAACGGATAAGTTTCTTTCGAATTTGCAAATTATTATTACCATTATAACAAATTGTTGCAAACTATTATTATTTTTATTGTAAGAAGTTACAAACGTTTGACTGAACCAATGATTGTATAATGTATTAGAAACGTCTAGGAATATTTCAATATATTTTTGAGATATTTCTTTGAGCATCTAAAACGTTACAAAAATTAGAATATTATATGTCTTGGTGCATTTATGAAGAGCTAATGGTACATTTATCTTCTATTAATACAATACATCAGAACGATAAATTTATCATCGAAGCAAACAGGACAAATAAACGTCGTTTCACATGTATTCGTATCTTTGCTCAAAATAAAACGCCATTCAAAAAATTTCAAACTTATCAGTCCACGCTTCAACAACCTATTCCGAACTTTCTCTAAATTCAATACCCCTATTTGCTTTGCAATTTTTCCCATATTTTCTGATCGCGGAGCACAGTTTTGCTACTTTTCTACCAGTTTCCACCGTCGCTTGTCCGCGCTGGCAGAAAACTTTCCAACGCCCAACCGCCTCTTTCTTTTTCTCTTTTTCTGAATGCAGAATTTCTTGCCACCGCACCGGTCGCTTCATCGGCTCCATTCTCCATTCAGTGTCACCGTTTGCCTAACGATGCATCGTGGCTCGCTTTATCGCAGCGTCGAACCGGAAGTCCGCGGTCGAACAGCCACCAAGCTTCGATCGTCGGTTTCGCGGTCAGGTCTCGATGGTCCATCGACCTCTTTGTTGCAATTTTTCCTCCTGTCGTTGATTTACTTGATTATAAGTTGGTGTCGCGAAAAATTCACGCTGCTTACGGTCAACCGTGTACCTTTTTTCAAAAATTTCCACCAATTTCGGTTTCTTTCTCTTTTCTCGATGCAACCTTGAACTTGGTTTCTCATTGGAAAAAAGAGGGAGGCCGGCGTTTCAGTGGAAAATTCTGTGATAGTTGCTTTGGAAAGGGAGATCTCGCGCTGTTTTCCTTCATTTTATCTCATTATTAGTAAACTTGAAATTCTCTTGTGAGAAAGAACTTTCTCCGCGTTTTACACAGCTATCTTCTATTACAGAATTTCGTTTGTTTTATGATTCTGCCCTGAATTAATTAATTCTGTGAATGGGAGTTCTAGTTGAAGGATTGTAGATTGCAAAGAGGATGAGTTTTGGAAGATGAAATACTTTTTTAAAGAAGGAAACGCTAATTATCTTAGCTAACTAAAATTTCCTAATTTCGAAGGGTCTTCCATCTTTCATTTTAAATTCTCGCCTTATTTTACGTCTCACGAATTTGGCTAAGTGTGAGGGGAGGGAATCGATTAGATTCGAATATGTGATCGAATAGCAACAAGACTTTATAGCGCAAGATCTACTAACTGGAGGTGGAAGACACCAAAGAAAGAAAGAATTAGTTCCACTAATTTATCGATATAAATATTAAATTGTACTATATGAAATTTTTAATTACCAACACTCATATACACTTGTAAATGTCAAAAAATTCAAATCGTACATCGGAACGAAAATTCTACGCTTTAAAATATAATAATACAAAAATATAATTTTCAAAGGTGAAAAAATATTTACCGAAAGAAAATACGTTACGAATAATAAATAATTTAACGATCGTTGCAAATATTAAATTTCACGATTTTATCAATGCATGACGCATAGTAATTCATTTCAATTATACAAGTAAAACACGAGCAATCGTAAACTGAAAGCAGTACTTTTTCCCCTCGAATCTTTCCTCGGGCTCCCACAAAGACTTCTAGTTCGTTTCAGCGGTGAACAATTTCCGCAAACAATTTAATAATATTATCCTAGGATGCGCACGCGTGCGGGAATGCGGCATTAATTGCAGCGAATCGTGATATATAATTAACGGGGGTGGGCTGCATGGGCGTATCGCAGTCGGCAACGAACGGCCGAAGTGGGTCGGAACGTTTCGTCGACGTTACATTGCATTACGGAACATAATTTCCGTTTATGCGCCGCAGTATAACACACAAACAGCGGCACGGACGCGCACTCACTGGTGCACACGGTCCAATAACTCGGCCCGTCTGCGAGACTTTTGATCGCGCGTGTATTTCATCGCTTTAATACAGAGGCGAGTCTAGTCGAGCACATTGGCCCCGAGACACAGAAAGTTTCGAGTCGAACGAGAGACAACCCTCGCTGGAAAATATATGTGGCACAGCCAGCAAAGAGTCGGCCGAACGAAGTGTGTGGGATGATTAACGAGTTTTACGGCTCGACCGCCAATTCCGCTAACAGTTTTCTCGTCGCGAAAATTCACCGGCTTGAGAGAGCCTCCGCGTCTAACTTTGTTCATATTCCCGGACCCTGTAATAGCGGCTCATTTGCTAATGCGTTCATAATTTAATCGGTGCCACGGCTGGCCCGCGGAGTACACGTTCGCAGCCGATTAATTCGATCGAAGTGACTTCCTCCGTGAGGGAAGTACATCTGGGGTTACCTAAAAAATGTTGAGTTTCTACGAGTAGTAGAATGTATTACGACCTGAAGAGAAATCTTTACTCGGGATCGAATATTTCTGTAGAGTTTGACGTGGTAAATGATTGTTGGAAAGACAATAGATCTTTTGATTGTTAAACAAAATATTAATAAATCTAGCAGAGTGTAGTGCGTTATAGATAGTAGGAGTAGCAGAAAAGGATTTTATTAGGAAACAGTGATGTTTTAAGTAGATCGTTTGATGAAATATTTCGAAGTTTTAACAATGGTAGTGTACTTTATGAACAGTGGAGGTACTAATTTCTGCTTCACCTCGTTTATACCCTGGATTTGAAGTTTATGTCTAGCACACCAGAGTTTCTGTATGAAGACATTATATGAGACGTAAAATAGAATTTCATAGTTTCTAAAAGATTAGTCCTCCGTTTTTGAGAACAGTCGGATATCGTAAAGTAAAGATAAAAAACTCTTTTGAAAAACACGTTCACCAAGTCCAAGTTTCTTCCGCAATATAATTTGAATAATTTCTCGAATCCACTAATAATGTATTCACCGATACAAGAAAACGGGGTAAATACCATAACCGTTACTTACCACGAATGCCATATACCATGGAAACAGTCTTGGAAAGTTACGCGTCACGTTCACCTCAAATAACGGCAACCTGTTAACACGACCGACAACTTGATTCGCCGTTGTAATTGCAAAGTTGATCGTCCCAGACGTCTATACCGCGTTGAGAAGTTCGCGAAGCGGTTACGTCGCTTTCAAGGGAGATGATTTACAGATTGAATTTCAAGCGGTACTCGTTACGGCACGGAACAGCTTCTTCCACCCCCTTCATCGAAGGAGTAGCCGGTGTTCGTATTAATTCGACGAATTTTTAAAAACGTCGTGGTAACTTCTTTCGCCGCTGGTCGCTTTGTATTTTAATCGACAACGATCCTTTTTATAATGACCGCTGGTTTCGCGTCTGCTATGCAAATGACACTCTCGGGGAAAAAATTGCCTCCTCCGTAGAAAACACGAGGGAATACCAACGAGATATCTACACAGCACTCCCACGCTTTCCTTTTCTCTCTTTATGTTTCTGCTCTTTTATTTTTCTCCTCACATTTTTTTCGTTTGTTTGTTGCTTTTGACGGAACACGGTCAGCTTGAATACCAAATGGCTGCCCCTACCCTTGGGCTTGGTTCTTTGGCGAATCCTGCGCAATGATTACGAGCACGTAAGATTTGCGGGAAATGGAACACCCTCTTGGATCCGGCGGCGTTGCAATTTGAACCTGTGTCGTCCTTTGTAGCGTGTGCAAATCGACACTTTTCCCAGTCCTCGCTCTTCCTGTCGTTACCTTTTGTTGCTCCCTTCCACGTGTTTCCATGTAAAGTAGGTGCCGGAGCTGGAGAAGCAGCCTCGGCTAGTGATGTATTTGAAATTTAACGAGAGTTGCTCCTATTCTTTCCTGAAGTTTTGTTATAAATCCAGAGGCGTTATAAGCATATGGAGATTTTTCCTCTTAGCTTTAGAGTAATAATCTATGGGATATGACAATAAAGCTTCGAGATAATGACTGAATATCACTCATTAGGAATCTTCTATTTTCCTATTTGCTGTTCTGCAAAGTAAAGCGATTGACCACGAATGATGGGCATATCTGGGTTAATAAAATCGGAAATCAGATTAACAATATAGATTCTGTCATTCTGTCGAACTTTGACGATCTTTAACGTCCTTTGGCAGTCGATCGGGAATTACCTATAGCGACAGATGCTTTCATGTATTGGTGAACGATAAGGAACTAAAAGAAGGTCGCGTCCAAGTGGACATGTGGTCGTTACGATGGCCAACGACGTTAACGAGCCCCTTTTACAGAAACCCGGTCGAAGGAAGTTCGATACTGGCACTTTATTGAATCACGAATTTCGTAGAAATCGCTGGCGCCGCCGGGGCAAACGACGATTCTAGCCCGGTTCGAATGTATATTTAATGCGATTACTTGCAAGTTTGCGTTCGAGCCGCGTTCCCTTTAAAAATACGATTCCTTATGTGGGTCAACGACGCTAGTTCGCTTAAAATGGTCTAGGGATGATTTTGGATGAATTTTGCCGATAGAGACGATAAAATAGTTAAAATAATTTTGTTATGTGTTTGGCACAATATATTAATTTAGATATATTCTTGTAATAATATAGGTGGTCAAAATGTTTAAATTTTTAATTTAGAGTGTTGCTGCTGTGGACGATTATCTTCAATAGAAACGACGAAACCCTATTACAATCCTAATACATTGATGTTATTTGTATGATACTGTGATGAATATTGATTTCAAGATAATTATTGAAACAAGATGTACGATCACAAGAAGTGAACATAAAAATCAAAGTTCTCTTGCTTTGAACAATATATACAGAATAAAATATATATGTTCATGGTAAATGTTTCCACGTGTCGTATAGACTGTTTTACAAATAATTATTCACTTGCACCAAATTGTTGTTGTTGCTGTTGTTATTGCTGTTGCTGTTGTTGCTGCTGTTGTTGTTGTTGCTGCTGCTGCTGTTGTTGTTGTTGCTGCTGCTGCTGTTGTTGTTCCTATTGCTGCTGTTGCTGTTCCTGTTGCTGCTGTTGCTGTTCCTGTTGCTGCTGTTGCTGTTCCTGTTGCTGCTGCTGTTGTTGTTGCTGTTGTTATTGCTGTTGCTGTTGTCGTTGCTGCTGTTGCTGCTGTTGCTGTTCCTGTTGCTGCCGTTGTTGCTGCCGTTGTTGCTGTTGTTTTTTGCTGTTGCTGTTGTTGCTGTTGTTGCTGTTGTTTTTTGCTGTTGCTGTTGTTGCTGTTCCTGTTGTTGTTGTTGTTGCTGCTGTTGTTGCTGTTTTTGTTGTTGCTGCTGTTGTTGCTGTTTTTGTTGTTGCTGTTGTTGTTGTTGCTGCTGCTGCTGCTGCTGCTGCTGTTGCTGTTTTTGTTGCTGCTGCTGCTGCTGCTGTTGTTGTTGTTGTTGTTGTCGTTGTTGTTGCTGTTGTTGCTGTTGTTGCTGCTGTTCCTGTTGCTGTTGCTGCTGCTGATGTTCCTGTTCCTGTTGCTGCTGTTGTTGTTGTTGTTGTTGCTGTTGTTGTTGCTGTTGTTGTTGCTGCTGCTGTTGTTGTTGCTGTTGTTGTTGCTGCTGCTGTTGTTGTTGTTTCATTTTAGTCCCTTAGATATCAAACCTTTGTCTTTATTTATTATCATTAAGCTGTTTATCTGTTGAAAATACTCTGTATTATTTACATTGTACAATACAAGCTTCATCAAAATCCACGTCTGCTTAAAAATTCCGAAACTATCCGCAACCTTTCACTTTCCCCGATCCGCGCTCTATACTATCACCAGAACATCAAACTGTAATCAAACCCCTTCTCAACAACCATACTCCCTTTTACCGTACCCGAATGGATATTGAACTTCGAAACTGCGTACTGATCCTCGGAAAAGGATGAAAAGAAGCTCGATGACCCGACCCAAAAACCTCAGTGTGCCATGGAATACTTTATTCGATCGTAAAACGGACTGTCCGATTTCCATGGCTTTTCAAATAATGTGGCCGTACGATGCACTATGTCACCGGAGTAGTTTCGGGTCGAAGGCGCTGTAAATCGATAGTATCGTAGTCTTTGCATCTAGTTTACTGTATCACACAGAGATTGGATCGAGTTTAATGTAATATGTTGATATTAATATGTAGATATGTAGATAGATCTCTCTTTATCCTAATATATCGACTCAGAAATGCCTTTTGTTCGGAGTTTCGTGTAACTTAGAGAAGATGTCTTTTTCCTTGATTTAATTTTCATTCGTAGGATGAAACAAATATTTTTTCCGCGGTCATGTTCACAAACATATGAATTTGTATGAAAATCTGCGGTTTAGTCGTAAGAATAGACAAAACCTGGAGAATTTCATGGATTAACGTCTAAGAAAGAAAATCAAAAAATAGGAGAAAAGAGAAAAATATTCGCGCGAATCGTACGAACCACGTTAATTCCGGCCGACTTTTATTCACACCGAAATACCACGATCCACTCATCTCGGGACCATATGCTTTTCATATTTCCTATTTGAAAGCCGCCTGTCACGTTCAGCCGTGCACGTGGAACCACGTCCACCGTAATTTCTCTGAGGGTAATTTTGCGAAATCCCGCGAAACATTGTCGAAATATCCCAACGTTCGACTAGATTCTTACAAAGATATCCGATAACCGTGTAAAAGTAGTCGACGACACGCGAAATCACAGTTAGAAGTGATCTATTGAGTTCGATTCGACCCTCTACTGTTACAGTTTCAATCGAATATACAGAATGGTTAGATAAACATGATGACAAATTTAAGGGGTGATTCTACGAATTGGAATAAAACGAAAACGAAGAGTAAAAATATTGCTTTTCGGAGTTCGTCTAATAGTATTTAAAGATCGATAAAGATGGTGCATTTATATTAGATATATGCAAAGAATCTTCATAAAAATTCATCATATTTTGTTATTAGTTTCCGTGGTATTTCAAGTTCTCCGACCGTTAATTAAATATCTCGAATCAAAATTCATTTGTACGCTCGAAGTTCGCCACGGAATTCCTCCGCATTCGTGAAAATACCTCGTTGTGGTTTCATCATATACGTTCTCGTGATTCCTATTTAACGAACGTTGAATGTATAATTATTGCTTTCAACGGAATTCCAAGAGCTTGCTAATACGCAAGTTTCTTTGTCATTTCGATTCAGAGACCACGAAGCAATGAAATTTCGAAACAACCCTCAATTAATTTCTTTGAGCCACATCTGCCTCATCGTGAAAATCGAATTTGCAGTAAACGTGTTAATTTGATTAAAAGTCCACGAACCATTGAAATTTCGAAATAACTCTCGACCAACTTCTTTGGACTACACCTACTCCAATTAAAACCCAGAAAAATCAGTTTACATCCTAAACTCAACCTAAATAATCATCCGAAACACAATCACACCCCTTTCGACGTAATTTATTCTTCCATTCCATCACCATTTACTCTATTCGTAAATATCAAATCTGTAGCGAACGCGTTAATCTGATTAAAAGTCAACGGACCATTTCGAAACAACCCTCAATTCCTTGCAAACCTATTTGCTTCAATTAAAATCCACAAAAGTCAGTTCACTTTGCAGGATCCAGCCAAATAATCCTCGAAAACACAACCACCCTTCTCGACATTCTCCCTTCTCTTCATCATGCCACCATCCTACCCTATCTCGAAACAGCCACAATTCTCATCCCCATTCTCGGCTCTTCACCGCAGAGATACGAAGTGTCGATTATCAGCGAACCCCAGTTTCGACGTGTTTCAGTACCATGCGCGACGAACAAACCGGAAACCGGTCGCACGAGTGGTGTAACACGTCGAACTGGTACGTGGAGGTTGGCGTCAGCAGGGGAGGCATTTTCGCGACGTTCTCGTAAGCTGTTCGTCTACATCTTGCGATGCACTAACGGGTTGTAGATAGCAGATGACGCTCAGGGGATACACTGGGATGTTAATTCAACTATTACTTATACATCATGATCGCCAGCCACAATGAGCCTGCCTCCGTGGGATTTTAGACCTGGGATAGTTTCTATATGATTAGGGTCAGACGCTAATTTTCGAATCAGGTACAGTCGAGTTTAACTGTAAAATTTTCAAAATAAATATTCCTTTAAATAGATTTGAATCTAGTCGAGATAGATTCGAATCGTTCATAGAAATGTAAGTAGTCGTTTAAAGCATAGTGGTACCTCGATCAAAAGGATTTGTATCTTCTATGAATAATTTAAATTTCCAATTCTTACAGGGATCTCTAGACTGTGTAGATCTATGCGCTATTTTTTATTTATTATGCGAAATGAGTACACTGACTGTTTATATGTTGTAACGTATTTTAGTATTTGTTTTAATAGAGTAATTTTTAGACAAACGTAACAAGTTACTCTTAAGAATTCTTGAGAGGAACTACCCTTCTTTTCATGATTTTCCATTTATCGAGCGGAACTTCCTGTCGTTACACAGACTAGTAGTATACTAAATGAAGAACTCTTGCAGCCGAATATTTCATGGCACAGAAGCTTCCCAAGTTTTCCATCTTGAACCCAGTCACCCTGCGATCCATCGAAGGAATTCCGGAGCCACACTGTGCAAGTTTTCCGACCGTTAATTAAATGCAGACAATAGCTGACCCTTGCTGTTATACTCGAATCGACGGGTCGTTATTCAAGTTATTTTAATAATCTCACGATTAAACGCATCTATCACACTATCTCGATGTTTCTTCGTTCTTCTACAAACTAATACCATTAATCTTTGTGTATGATGTAAAACTCAATGTGCAGTATTCTGAACAAAGCTTCAATTTATACAATTGTAGGAGTATAGCGTTGCTAACAGATGTTTGTTCATCAAATATAAACATAAAATGATGGAAACTATATTTGGCAATGAAATACAAACGTTATAATGACAATTAAACTTTACTCTGATAGTCCCTAACTCTCAACGTAGTTCAATTGTCTTAAAATATGTCTGTTTCAATTCTCTCGATTCATCAAAGGTTCACACAGAGTCCTTCCATTTCTCGGTTATACAATTCTCTTAGACTATTTGAGACTAGTGCTACAACGTGTCATTTCATGGTAAGTACAACCACGTATTACCTGTTATAAAACCTGCGGCTCATGTTAATACAAGTAATTAATGGTAGTAATATGTGTATTCCATTTCTTTTGCAAATTTGAGTAAAGTATAATGAAATCGTTATTTAAGAAGAAACTACCTCAAGAGGGTTAAATATCTTAAACATGCAACACATATTCTCATCATAAACGCAGTGAAATTTTCACGTGACACCGTATATACCAAATCTCTTATTTCTTACTACTGATACAGTAGAACTCCATTTATATGAAATTTTAGTTAATGCTCCATTAACCGAATTTTTACTGCTTCAATTCTTCTATCTGAACGCGAGCTTCTACCACGTGAACGAAAAATAATAGATAGCGCTGATAATTGGTGAGCTTCTGTTATAGAAACTCCAACCATATAAACTCTTTGTCCGTCAAAAAGTTCAGATAAATGGAGTTCTATTGTACTCTGCAGAAATATACACAGATGCAGTTTTACGATACCCACTCAACATAAACATTCACCGAGTTCCCAATCGTTCGTCGTCTACAAAAATTCTCACTTTTACATAATCATTATTCAACCTTCGAAAAGTCGCGATAAAATTGAACGATAGCAATTTGAAAAAATAACGACGAACTGATACCTACGACAGTCTTTTTCTTTTACAACAACTTCTCGTGAGAATTATCGATCCTAAGTGGAGGTTTATACCATAGATGCAATTTTCTTTCCGGTGTGTAACGCTTCTCGAAAACTAGCGTACGTCGGGACGACGCCGAAGCGTCGTTTACGTCGCGTGTACGGTGGTTGTATCCACAAAAGGGCAACGCACCACCGTCACATCGACGACTTATCGATTCCTCGGCCGTTGCTCGCGAGGCTGTTCGTTTAATAAAACACGAAGACGGACGATGCACCTTTATGTTGGCCCAGTTGTGTTCGCGATCGAGTCCCAGCCGTTGTATCGTATCAATCATTGCGCGGCAAAGAAGCAAGACCGCTTTATTCGCGGCGAAAAGATATATATCCACGTGGTCGTTTCGCAGGCGCAATTTCCTCCATGATCGAGGTTTATGTTGGAACTTAGATTTTTTTTCTTTTGGTTGCTATATTTTGCTGGCCCTTAATGCGTTGGGAAATTTGTAAAATTACGATGGCAGGCGATGGTTTGGAAATTTTATATGAAGCAAGTGGCGAAGGAATTGTTAAATGGAATAAGAATTATTAGTTGGGGACTGGTAGTGTTAAATACTTTTAAGTATGTAAAATTTGTCTGAAAATTTATGTATTGATTATTCTAATTATGCGGATAATTCTAGTATCAAAAGTAATTATTTTTTTCTTTTTGTAGCTATAATCTACTATATTTTTCTTTTACAATGATGGATTATCTTATTAAAATTGAATTCGACAAAGCTCTGGCTGAAAAAAATATTTTTTATAATTACTTAAAATATACCACTAATTTTAACAAAATTAATACAGGCTTTTATTAAGACAGAAACATGTATACGCCTATTTATTTTTATGATACTACTTTAATCATAATAATCTAATGTATTTAGATGCAAAATAAAGATTGCAAGTCTTAATCCTCCGCCTAATCGCTTTAGTAGCTATTTACGTGAGCATTAGCTATTCGATACTCTTATACCGTGCAGAACATCGAAGAATTATACACAATTTGTATTTCGTGATGCTTGTAAATAAATTGAAACCATAATTAGACATAAAATCAAGTTTTATTCAAAGGTTATAATCTTTGGTACTATGCCATTGCCATATAATATGTAAAAACATATAAAATATCCTGTTAAAAATAATAGTAGGCGCAACGAAACTTTGTTTAAGCTTCATTTCTGTAAATTTATAAAAATTTTAATTTGCATAAATATTCGCAATCGAATCTTCACTCATATTACAAGCGTCTCTCAGTTGCAACATGAATATCGACAGAATATCGATTATCCAATTATACACTCATTTACACACTTCCTAACTCGTTACGTACAATTTTTACTCTTTAAAAATTAGTAACCGATACGAATTACGTATCTTGCACGCGAAACCAACTGTAATAATCGTCGATATTCTCTACTTAAACGTGCAGGAATTTCATCGAAACGACGTTGAAAACAATTCGGTCGTTCGTGGAAGCACAAACTAGCGTACGCTACTTGGTCTTCATTGGGGCGAAGTATAAAGTTTACGGGCACGCTATACCGAATTCATGTAAGCCTGTAAACCAGCAGTTTCCCGCGTGATTGGCCGCTGGAGAGGAAGTAAATGTCCAAGGGGATCGACAAGGAGTCGATTATACAGGCCGAATCAGACAACTGGGTCAAGTTGCACCTCCCTCGGTCGTTATCGGTGCACAGTCAAGTGGCCGTGACGTAAATGACGTTGGCGTAATGATGTCGCCCTACGTCGTTTCTCGAAAACTACCGAATTGTCGACGTTGCACGCGAGCAAACGTCCGAACGACCGTTCCATAACATCGTACTTCCTATCTGCTGGGGCGTGGCGTTTCTCGTCTGACAAATCATTGCCAATCAGAACCAAATGGATATGGCACAACCTGCGCTGTTTGTAAACGATGCATCGTCAAACTAAGTTTTGTGCGATTGGATTAATTATAATGCGAGGGTTTCTTGTAATTTTGAGAGCTTCAATGAGATTATTCTGAGACTGATCTTGTTATCTTTGTTAATTCGTCTGCTGTCTAATTGTGATTTCATTATCTTCGGTGTAGCCTGACTGTTCTATGGTTGGTTATTACTAGACTGCGAATTTTTATGTATTTTATGTATTAAAATTATGTATTAAAATTATGTATTAAAAATCCAAATTAGAATGTATAATACGCGGTATTATATATAATGGATAAAACAATCTTATACCAAAATTCTATTTTTTTTTAGTTATACCTATTCCAAAAAATATTAATTTACATAAAAATCCACAGTCTAATTATTATAAATATATCAGACACCTGACAACTTCGTCCATTCTGACTGCTTTACGATTCTTATTGCTCTAAAGAATAGTTATTCTCGAGATTTTAACTTCTCTATAAGTTTACTATTCAAATTCGAATTGCTCCCATAATCTCTCATATTTGTTCGAAAAGTTCTAAAATTAATACGAAGCATCCTTTATCCTAGCTATAATTCCCCATCAGAATGTTCTATGAATGTTTACAGTATCAGATAAAAGAAAGTTTAAGAGAGAAGCAATACGGAAAAATGACTATTCAAGTATTCCACTTCTCAACGCAATCGCTCAATCGTACCTCAATCTTTCAAATTCTCTCTAAATTCAAGCCCTAAATTCACTTGAAAAGAGTAGCAGTCTCCTCGACGTAGATGGGAATTCTCCAGTGAAACCAGAATTGTAGCCGGAGAACCGGTAGGCTGGTTTGTTGCCAGATTAAATTGTAACCTGGTGGAGGTTCGTCCGAATCGAAAAGGGATGGCACGGAGCACAACGGTGGCAACAGAGAGAAAGAGAGAAGGGAGAGAGAGAGAGAGAGAGAAAGGAAAAAAAAGGGAAACGCGGGTCAGCGAAACGGTCGCGGTTACGTCCGGAAATTGGTGAAACTTTGCGGAAGGTAAATTAGCGGCGATAATAAAAAGCCGGGTGGTTCGCGGTTCTCGTTGAGTTTCGCCCCTACATCTTCACCCTCGACGAGTCGCTGGCCCTCGAACCCGAACGAACTCGATGGCTGGAATGGCCGACGAAATTATGAGAAGTCTCTGGCGCAAGAACGGCAACGTCGTCAGGTTCCGATTGGCCGGAAGAACAAGCGCGTCGACCGGCCAAAAACAATTTGCTTAATGCTTCTCCAACTCGCGCTATCGTTCCCTTGATAAGACGGCTGACGTATATCTATATATACGTGATCCAAGGCCGGCCGAGTCGAAAAAGGGGATCATCCCCTGCGTAATCTTGCCAGATTTGCATTTAAAGGAGAACGTTTAGATCGGGATAGGCTGGCTGAGGAGCGCATTCCATGATTTTCATCGCTTATCCCGCGACGTACCAACGCTACTAGTCGAGCACTAGCAAGTTAGCATCGACGACAGATGGATCGTTCCTCGATGCTACTTGCAAAGGAAGAGGATTTTTCTTAGCCGGGGATCAGTCTACTTTGTAAGAAGGACAGTGATTTTACTCTGCTGGATTCTTTACTCGGTTTGTTATCGAGCTGAAGGTGGTGAGAGGTTTGGGATGTCTTTTGGGATTGATGATATTGAGGGTAGAGTTGGTGTATTATTTAGTAGTAATCGTTTTTGGAATACTTTTTCATAACAGGTGGGAGTGAAAGAAACGGATGAAATATGAAAAATCTGACGATGAAGTTATTTAAGTTAACAGCGTATATAGCGTTTTTTTGGATAACCTGAATATAGAAACTGCACAATTAAATACTATAATTAAATAAAGATACTATAAATCGAATACTATAATTCGCCTATACATTCGTATCTTACTATCGCTATATTTAAAATTTAGCCTTAAAAAGTTTCTTCTAATCTTCATATATATTGCTTTAATATTTCATGTTTTGATAACTTGTTCAGGTTTCATAAATTATCTTCAGTAAACTCTCTTGAAAATCATATGCCATTAAACATAACTTCTTTTAATAATACACCTTCTACAGGCAGCATGAAATCTGTATAACATCTCATTTGTTTCTTCCGACAACGGTATCTGAGAATAAAAGTTCTATTTTATCCGTAAGAAACATGCACCACTAAACATAATTACTTCTAACAAAAGTTCCCTTTTATCTGCAAAGAAACATCTACCAAGCAAGCACAGTCCTTGTTATTAGACCTACTCAATCTCTCCATCTAATAACACTATGAATAAAGTAGGCAAAAGAACAGATTTAAAAATTTGCAACAGCACACACTTAACAAACGGAGGATACATCCTAACGAATTGGCTGAAAAAACTGGCACAAATTTCAAAGGTCAGAAGATTGAAGAGAACGAAAGCATACGAGTTATTGGAATGAAAAATAAGCAAATGGAGTGGAAACGCTATGAAATGTTATCCGCACGCGCGCGATATCTACACTATCATATTTGCTGGTTGGTTCAACAAAGCGAATTGTAAATGTGATATAGGTATCAAAAAAAATCTAATAAAAATATCTAAAACACACAGAATTTTACTACCAACCACTTTTTTTTTCAATCGACTTCCGCCTCAAATCGAATCTGTGCAAATCTCGCAGGAGTGCAGAATTGTTCTCGTCGCCTAACGAGCGTAATAGATCGTTGCAAGATCCGCTGTCCAGCGTGACGATTACGAAATCGCGACAGATCGCGCCTAATTACTGGCTCGTCGATGTTCATTCCCCCGAGAGAAACGTTCTGGCTGGTAGATCCGGCCTGTTAAAAAGCGTTGCTCGGAAATTCCTACCTTTTTTTCGTTCTCTACCAACGTTCCAACCAGCGAGAGAAAGATAGATAGTTAGAGAGAGAAAGAAAGAGAGAGAGAGGGAAAGCAAGAGCAACGTTTCACCCTTTCCCATCCCTCGGTGCATCAGCCACCCCTGTCTCCTCCTCCTCCTCGTGTATTTTCCGGGGAAATGCAAATTCCGGGTCACTGACATCGACTCGATTCGAGCGATATATCGTAGCGACGACGTAGAAGGGAAGTGGATGTACGTGTGCGGAAAGATAGAGGGTACACACCGTAGAATATATTTCCAACGAATTTTTCCATATCCTCCTCGGAGTCGGAGGCCTCAGGTTGCTTGGTGACGAGGTCGAAACTATCTGCACCGCTCGTCAAACGACCAGCGAACATTTCGTATTACTGTCGCGACAGAGTGTTCCAACTGATGCTGTTAGAGGATTTCAGGAGAATTAGTCGACGCACAGCGCACGGACAGGAGTAGTGGCGCGTACTTGGTCAGACGATTGCCTAGCTCAGAGATGGAGTGGTGAAAATATTGTAAATCGAAGGATTTTCACTCGATGGGATGGGTTTATGGAATTTTTGAGTATTGGTGAAGCATTTCTTTTATATTCTGGAACACCATGGTAGGCTACTATATTTAGTTAGAGGATTTCAGGAGAATTAGTCAACGCACGGCGCGCTGGCAGGATATTCGGCGCGTCTCTGGTCAGACAGTTCCGCAAGAATCGGAAGAACGAAAATATTGTAGAATATTGATTCGATGGGATGCATTTATGACATTTTCCGTTATTGATTTAGAAATATTGAATGTAATCTGTTGAATTAGAAGTTTGTTGGAAATTCAAATGTTTAACGAAGCGAATAGTAGAAAGATAATAGAGGTTGGTATTTTAATTACAGAAAAAACGTATAGAAATATATTTTCTAAATATTAACGGCACGAAATATATAAAATTTAAAGAATTCTAATAAAACGATGATATACGTTTAATATTACGAAATCATTTTAATCAATTAAAAAGAGCTCTGTTACGTAAGCTATGTGAAAAGTAGAAAACGTTATTACTTCTAAATTCACAATGCCTCCTTCACTGCAAAAGTATTCACTAGAATTCAGTCTACCGGTTTAACCAATCCTGTTCTCTCGTGTAAACGGAATGATGAAAATTTGCAAAATTTGCAAAAGAAAGTTCCCATTTTTCGTTTGCACACGTCCGACGAAAATTCTTCGAGTCTGCACCATTCTGGTAGTTCGTGCGTTATCGTTTCGAGTCTGGGTCTCAGTGTAGACCGATCTCAAGGTTTATCGTTGGTCGATCAATTCTCGAAAATCGCCGATCGGGCACCGTGGCCGAATATGAAAAGGAATCGTGCCAAACCGCATGCTAGAAACTTGACTGTGATTTGTCTAACAGACACGCAACGGTATGCTGCAGAATTCTTTGGATTAACCGCAACGATAATCCCAGAATCGATCCATTTAACGATTTAATCTGATTCCACGTAACCCGTCTGTTGACCATCGTCGCTTCTGAAATTGAAAGGTGTTTATGGTGGTCGTTCCAATATTTCCTCCGACATCGTGCATTTAATTTTATTGTACTTCTTGTTTGTGGCGGCTACGTGTATTTTTCTTTGACTTCTTAAATGTGAGTGTTGGAAAGTTATGTTGATGTAGGTTTGAGCGTAGTTTTATAGAAGATTGGAATGAGTTAAGAAAGATTGCAAAAGTTCTAGAATAAGCAGAATTGCAAGGGACATCAACTACTTAAATTATATAATTATTTAATATAATAAAATTTTATACATATGGATATATGAAAACTTATTAATATCGTTTATCTTGTATAAGTGGAGAATAGTAGTGAAAATTTGAATGCAAAGGGAAAGAATTTAAAGACGGATGTATCACTTTTCGAGGGATTCATCTTGAAAAAAATAGATTTATTAATTTATCTTCTTTTTTCGTTTAGTTATGAATTCTATGTTTTTTAGTGATTCGATTACGATTCCAAGAAATATTTGTTGCATTTCGTGCATATGTATTTAAATATGAATTCGGATGAGAGGCAACGATTTTCCACGGGAGCATAAAAATTAGGGAACCGGGTGGGGAAGATATTAAATATCAATTACACGGTCGCGGATTTAATAGCAGCATGTATTTAATTAAGATTACTAAATTATAAAATTCGGATATCCGATTTCAAAATAATGTATGCAAATTGCAACTAACAAAAATATTTGTTGTTGTCATGTTTCTGTGATATCGGTACCGAAGCGTGGAAAGGTAACAGAAAGGAATTTAAATGGTATAATATTTCACAGAATGTTAAAATTCGTACTATCCAATAAATAAATAACACTAAAAGTGTTATTATTCATCCAAGTTATCTCTTAGAAAGGAATTTTTTCTGTCCACTTACAATATCCATTAATGTATTCTATTTCTAATTTCATTATATTTTGTTTTTCGTAATACAAAAATAATATACAATGTAAATCGCAAAAATCAACGGAGACAATAAACGAATGTAGAAGTAACAGTGTAAAGATGCAGTACAAAAACATCCAACGTAATCCAAAAATTAAATATCATTATACAAGAGAAATCCTACTTCGTTAACAATTCGCTGCGTATCAATTTCCAGAAATTCACTTCGCGTTGCATAATTAATCGTATAATTTTCATCGTTCTGCAATATCGTGAAATATTCTGCAAGCTTCGTGATGGCTGCTCGGCCTGCAGCCTATGATGGATTTGTACTGAAATTGGAGCTGCCGTGTCGTTTGAGGGTTTCCGTGGTGTCGTATTGCGGCCTGATAGCCTTTGATGCACGCGATGCGTGTCCGCAAACAGGGAGAAGTCTTATCGAGCCGAGAAAGGACAGCCTGTGTCGCTATTGCGACGGAGGCCCGTTTTGTTAACGCGAAACCATCGATAACTTCGTACGGTACCGTGGCTCGTTTTACCCTTCCTGAAAGAGATTATTATTTCTTTCTTCGATGCTTCGATCACTGACTCGAATAATTCCATAAATATCAAGCCTCGAATACGTAGTATTTCCGTCTTGAAAAATCTACCATTGATATTTCGAAATAATACGGCGAGACGTTTTATCTTTCTCGGAAGATATCATTATTTCGCTCATGGATACTTGAACGAAAGCTTGAATTTTTCTGTTGAAATCAAGTCTTGGATTCGTGGTAGTTCCAATTTGAAATATTCGCGATTCTTAATGCGAAATCATCGATACTCCGAAATTGTACATATTTTATCCGTCCTAGAATAATTCCATTAGAATCAAGCCTGCAGGATATATAATTTCTATAATTATAATTGTTCTGCCATTCGTATGATTATATATATCTTGCATACAAAATTATATCTTTTTCTATCTCATATATGTATTTGATTACGGAGGTCATTCGTAATATATTCGTTGTAAAAAATTTGCAATTTTATAACGTTTCTGCTATTTGTGTAATTGTGAATATTTTGTGTATTGAAATATGTTATCCTTAATATTATACGTTTTTACAGGTACAGATAGGTTTTAGAGTCACCACTAAAGGGTCGTTTCATCTAGGGTTTAAGTGGCTCTGAAAGGTGATATCCTTTTTTAAAGGGCCTCTCTGCATAGGAAACTAGAGCATAGAATTTAGTTCACCTTTTTAGTTACTCCATGAATTCCAAGAATAATTCCCTGCGCCGGGTGGGCTAAGGCAAAAAAAGAGAAAAGGACGGGAAACACAGCAGCACGAATGCCGGCCCATTAGCCCATGCAACAAAGAAAGCCAAAGAAGTAAGAGCAATTGCAATAAAATTTGTTGTCACGAACGCGAAAGGGTAAAAACGAAGAGAAACCGCTAATTTGCAAGTAAAAGGCGGTTGCGTCGCTATCTAAAATTCTCTCCACTTTCACCTCGCTTTCTCACCGAAAGGATCGAAAAAAGAAAAAATAAAAAATGCAAAAATGAAAGAAATAAAAAGAAAGTAAGCGAAAGAAGCTACCTCGGACCGGAAACAGCTGCGTAACAACCGCACGCGACAGAATATATCAGCCAGAGGGTGGAAGCGCGTCTTCTTCGTCTCTCTTTCTCTTCTGTAGTTGCTAAGCTTTTGTCTGACTTTCAAATAGAGGCCAGTAGCAGCTGTCTGGAACCCTCTTCTAGTTATTATGATTTTCTTTTGGGACAGTGACCTCGTTTTCGAAAGGGGATAAAGACTGTTCGAAACAGCTTCCATGTGGACCGTCCCAATACCCTGCCGCTCGAAACACTTTGATTGCCATCGGAGAAATAGTTCTTGGTCGAGTTTATGTACATAATCTTCGAAAATGAAATATTTTTTCAACGGTCGTAGTATATTCCGGAATAATTCCTATGGCTGTATTAGGCGACTTTATTGGGATAAGTTTCGAATTTGAGTAAAATATATAATAAAAGTTTTCTTGTGGTTTATACCATGTTTCCAAGGCACGGAGGGATATGTGTTAGAAACTGGGGAAGAAACGGGAATTTCTTACAATAAATTTGGAGAATTTATGCGAGTTCGTGGCGAGTCTCGAGGGCGAGTGGCAAGGACCGAGGGTAAGTTCTTGGGGTCAGGAGGTTTTATGAAGATTAGAGCAATCAGAATTATTTATAATAAAGTAGAATAATATTAAGTTACGTGTACTTTGCCCATCACCTTACTCCAGTACTAACATTTTTATTTAATCGCGAAACATATCTCATACGTCACAAGATGTATTCAAGAATAACGAGATATTGCAACTCCAATTTTTATCAATTCTATACTATTAATCTTCATTTCTGTATTTCTATCTAGTCGATCCTATTCTATTTTTTCTTTCAAAGAAAGAAACTTTGTTCGCTGTACCGTTAACGATACTAAATTATGTACATTTTCTTCTTGAAGTACTTCTACTTCGTCATTAACATCCATGTTCATGTAGAAAATCTAAAGTACCTCAAATCTAGATTTTCGTCCATACAATCCTATACAATAATTTCCTCTTCCCTATAAAACCCATCTAGCATTCATCATATTTTCTCAAGACGTTAGCCCAATCGATACCCGAATCCCTACCAGCCCTCTAACGAAATGCTAATCCGAGCTTCGAGAGGAGTGACGCAAACGTCCAAGACAATTATTCATATCGCCGCGCTATTAGTTACAAAGTCACGTTCCACGTGGGAACAAGCTCCGAGGGGGGTTGATATCGCGGCCAATTAATCCCGGGACACGAAAATAAGAATAACCAGGGGAAAGGAGGAGCAAGAATGTAAATGGAAGATTTATGTAGGAGCTAAATGAAGGATAGAAGTCGGGATGGAGCGCCATTTACTCGGCGACGGAAGTTCTCCCTTCGTATTCGCGCGACTCCGAAGGGAAGCGTCTTTCGGCCGATCCGCTAAGAGGAAAGTTCGCCACGCGATGCCAAGAGAAAAAAAAAGAAAAAATTACCATGTTGGGATCGTGAGGTCCCCGTTGTGCTTTCTTCTGCGATGTCTTCCGCGCTGGGTCGCGCTTCCGGTCGCCAGAACGTGCCCTGCAACCCTCTTGCAATTTATTCGACTTCTTCTTTTTCTTGTTTTGTTCGGGGAAAATTTCTAACAATAAGACGAGGAATGGTCGTGGAAAATTTCTCGAAATTTTGTTATTGGTTAGTACATTTGGAGATGCAACACTTTTAAACGAAGACTTGGTAACTTGTTCTTAAACGAGGACCTATTGTCTTAGGACAATTATACGTTTGCAGCGCTATCTCTAACAGTGGAATAAGGTCGTCGTGGAAAATTTCCAGAGACTTTGTTATCGGTTAATAAGATTGGAAATGCGACATTTTTAAACGTAGGCGCGTTAACTTCTTAATGAGCAAGATTACGTAAAGGCGATGTTCCTTTTATAATTTCTACTCAGTTAATTTATATTATCGAATTGAAATTCTGTTTTTAATATTGCGATTAATAGAGGAAGTTTCAAGAATTTAACTCGTATCTTTTTCATTATTATTTTCTAGATCCTACGATTTTATTATATCTCCAATTAACCACGAATTTTATAATGAACATTTTTAAGTGTCTGCTCTTGTTAGAAAATTATTCAACGTCGAGATACATGAGCATGTGGATTTTTTGGTTCTCATAGGATATTCATGTTAAATAAAAATTCTTTTACCGTTCATTTTACACGAAGAAACACGTGAGGCAATTTAGGACAATTTCATAGCGAACTGGCACGAAATCGTGAATTTTTTTCGAGATTCGCATATTCACGTCGCTCCGTACCTATCATATATATCAAGGAAGTAATTGAATTTAATCCCTCGTGAAATTTTCAACGATACTTTAGGAAAGAGATGGGATTATATTACGGCAATATCAGGGACATTTATGGCCGCGTGGCAAGTGCCATCGGCGCACCGTCAGAAACGGACAAAATGATTTACATTGTGAACGCGATGCTACGTGCTAGCTCTGCCTCCGTTTCTCCCATACTCTGTATATCTCTCGTTAAATTGCCGCGAAATTGCCAAGTTCAATCTGCTCTGGTCACGCTAATTACCACGCTTTTTCGTTGGTGTCCGCTCTTGATAATTCCGCTTCGTTAAAAGTCTCCAACGATCGTTCAGTCTTCTCCTGAATTTCAACAATGGATGAAAATAAGTTTTCGTTCTTTTTGGAGTTACCAAGAATCAGTACTTTATGGCTATAACAAGACCAATTTACACGATAATATAGACTTGTGTCTTAAATTTGATCGCCTATATAAAACAATTTATGGTTCAGTATTTTCCATCACATATATCGTAAGAGATCTTTCGAAACTTTATATTGTCAATTTTGTTCGCTAATAACACAATTTTATGATACTTTATATATATTTCGACGTTAAATAATTTTCTATCGACAGCAAATGTAAAAAGATTCATACTAAAAATGGAACTTCGTTGTTACATAAAAACAGGAAGTAAAATGGGAGAGTTTTCTGTAGAAAGTAGAAACTTCACGTTGTTTAATTGGTTTGTGGTTGAATAGTTTCCGAATAACAGCACAAGTGTATATAAAATATTTCTCTGTAATAGTCGTAGTTCTTTGTTAAGTGACGGATTGAATAAAAACGAGGACGAGAATATTCCTGTGGAAACTAAAAAATCCACATTGCACAACCGTAACAGAATAATGTTCAGATAACAGAAAAATGACAAAGAAATTCGCTATAAAAATATAAATTATTTACTAAAAGAAATCACTGAGTAAAGAAGACAGCAAAGAAGAATCGCATGAAAATATCTCCGATGTTCCAAACGCGAAGGATCTCGGAAGTAAAATTACTTTTTATTCCTGTGAAAGAAAAGAGAAGTAGAAATATGGATCGGTTGAAATTTTAATAGGGACAACAGCGGCGGAATGCGTAGGAATATCCGTGGACTCGCGCGATCGCAATTATGTTCCGGCAGACCTCGAAAAGCGTGAGCAGACAAAATGATAGCTGAAAATTACGGCGGGCCATTGGAGAAACGTCGGATGGGGTGCACGCGCCGCTGCACCAGATATGGGAATCGAAAGCAACGAGCAAACGAGCCGATTCATTTATTTTCCGGCACGCGCAAATGCATATTGATTTCCCTGCCGTGTGAGTTTGCACGAGCCTCCTCTTTTTCGCATATAGTAGCTTCTACAGGTACGTTCTAAATTAAAGTATCATATAGCGATGGTGATTGATTTAGCGATACAGACGATTCTACATAGTCTGTTATCTTTTTTTATCTTTTGTAATGAAAACTGAAAGAAGATAAAGATAATCAGAATAGGAATCCATAACATGAATTGGCATAAGAATTCATAACGTGAATTCGCATGAAAAATAATGAAAATGTAACAAGATTAAGATATAAGTTTCCACGTCTGATTAATACATTAATTGTTCTCCTTATTGTATTTATCTGTGGATTTATTGATTATCTGTTTGCTATTTGAGAAAATATGTGATGGAAGATTTGGAATGAATAATGCATGCAGGATACCGAAGGAGGAGGAATTTCAACAATGAAAACAGTAGAATAAAAACCAGAAACAGGGAATCCCAGGAATGAAGAGGACAATAGTGAGATTATACTGCGAAAGGGAGTTGCAGCGATATAAAGACGACATGGGCATCGGGATAAGAGCAAGGAATTGCAGTAATGAAGGATGAATTACGACGGGTATCAAAAAGAGATTGCAGGATGTAGCGAATAAATCTGTACAAGATTTGAAAGCTTAAATAAAAAAAAGAATTTATAAAGTGAAGACGAGAACAAGTAGCCTACAGCCATACAGATTTCAACAATAAAAAGGTAGTACGAGGGTACAGAAAAGGGAATTTCAATAACCAAAATGAGATAGCTAAATAATGCTACGAAGAAGAAAAAAAAAAGATTGCAGGAACAAACATATATTTACCATGTTATTATTATTACCATATCACATAATCTTCTTCTAAAGGACATCTCCGATAAATATGCTTAAGAATCGAAGATACGTGCAGTCTCGATGCTCGATCTTCGTTATAATTTTTCCAGCGCCACATACCAGCTCATCCTCAAGCCAGAAAATTCGAACCTCTTCGCAAAACAACGAAGCAAACGTCTCCTTTTTTCAAAGACAACAATGTACATAAATTTCCAACGCATCAGCCACCATTAAAAACGTCCGGTCCTCCCTTTTCCGCAACGTCTGCCCCATTTTTGCGCTTTTTGTCTAGCCCCCTCGCCCCGTGGTCAGCGCAGAACGGCGAAAACCCTCGCGTTTGCTTTCCCTTTCCAGAACCAACCCACCCCCTCCCGGAGCCTGACAAAACGCATCCCGTGACAACGTACCGGTTCCTTGCGTTCAGGAAAAAAAAGGGGGGAACAGAATTCACTGCCGGTATTCTGGTCCACGGCGGGGCCGCGTTTTTAAAACGGTTTCCAGGAATCTCCGTCACACCGACGACCACGGTTCCCCGTCGTTTCCGCTGACCGAGACGGTCGCCGCTTCCGTTTTGAATAAAGAAATCTCTCTTCTGTGCTCTGGTCGTCTCGTTACATCGAAATCGGCCGAATTTTTCACTTCTTTTTACTGTACTATTTTTCAGACGGTCTGCTGAAGGAAATAAAGATTGTTTGGTCGTGAAACTTTATCGAGATGCTTCATGTGCGCAGTGGTTTACGGAACGAACGTGACTGCTCGCTGTTTTGGAGAATTAAAAATCTGTTGACTCCGTTGTTTTGGGATTTTTCAACTTAATTACTCGAGGGGTTTTAATTACGAGGGCTTGGAATTTCTTAGTTCTAGGTACCTCGACACAGTGTAACAAATGCAGGATAATATTTTTGAGATTATATTTCTTATCATTTTCAGAATAATTTTTTTTTATTGATTTTTCGAATAGGTAGAAAACTTCCACTAGAGCTACTTTAATTTTATATTATTCGAAGAAAAGGAATTTTTCAAGATTTTCTATTAACGTTCATAACTCACGGTATAATTAATACAGTATCATAAGCTAATATTATAAATGTCAAACGAATGTAGTAAAGGAAAAAGTAAATTATTCTATGTTCTTCAAGATTTTATTACAAATATATCTTATTAAAGCTCACGTTTAAAGTTAGCAAGTGTCCCACGATTTATGAACAAAAACCTGTTCTCTGTGTCACGTGTATCGGAAAATCTGTATAGATAGTCGCATATGTATATCGTTATGCATTTTTTCTAAATTCAGTCGCAAAATTTAATCGAAAATGTTCAGTAGAAATTTGTCTATACCAGGCTTTATGAAACTGTTCCAAATTTAATTCAATTCAGCCAATTCTACTGAATGTTAACGATTTCGCCAAACAAAATAATGAAACCAAAAAGCAATCGGGTTTCTTCCCGTGGTATTTCCGGAAAACGGCACGGTGCATCGAGTTATTTTCTCGAAGCAACGTCGATCGTGCTAGGGCGCGATCGTTGTCCATAGAAATACATTTCGCGTTTCAATTTCGCCAGGCTCAATATCCGAAGGAAAACGCGAATCGATTCGCGGAGAAATTCAGCTCCCGGCCAAGCCCCGAAAACGTCGAATCGCTGACGGTTTCGGCCACGCTCTTAAGCCTCTGTTCGTCTTCGATGTTTCTCCGCCGCCGCACCTTGCGGACGTTGCATTTCCATCGGATCGATCGCAACTGGAAATCGTCCACCCTTGCAGGATTTCCAACTCAGACCGGACAAATAGACTGCCCGGCTTCTTTGAGTGTATCAGTTTTTCGATTTATCTATTTTTCGAAATGATCCTGATGGCTAGTGAACATTTTTTCCTTTCTCTTCTTTTTTTTTTCTTGTAGAACCTTAGATATCTCTGGATCCTTTGATATAAAAATGTTCTCGGAGATTCTCGATAAAATGTATCACTGAGAAACGGCCACTGTATTTTTTGGTTCAGCATGTAGAATTAGAGTTTCGTTTCGTTTATGAGAAAAAGAAGTATCGTTTTTGATTTTTGATATATCTGTGTTTCTTTGAGATTTCGAATAAAATTTATCACTGCAAAAATGGCTATTGGCCTTTTTTAACAGATTGACTGTCACCATGTTGTAAAGTTTTTAAACTAATGGAATAAAAAATATTTCGTGTGATTAAATTCCATGGACTGACAAATTTCCTACAACGTGAGAAAAAAGTGCGGAAACACAATATGCTATTTCGCAAAAATTAAATGTTATGGTATGCTACATTTCAATCTATTGTGACTCTCGGTGCAAAATATATCAAATTTGTGTGGCAGTCAATGTACTAGCCATTTGTGTACAACTAAAATTTTTGTTTCTTCATGGAAAAGGATGTATTCTATTATTTTTACGTTCCATACTTATGGAAAACATTTACGTTACACATGTCGCAATGGTACGCTTTGTATTGTCGAATTTTTTCTCCGAATTTTACCTTTCTCTGCTTATTAGTTTACATTCTTTTGTACGAAGAGTTAGGTGGAATTTTATTCAAGCTGCTATCTGGAAAATCAGAGACACCAGCCTTGTTGAATTGAGTTATAAATAACCCATGAACCGCGACCGAGCGTTTTACCTTGTTACCAAGGCTTATTTGGTTCGCTTGTTTGTGGACCATGCACTAGCCTCGTTGCCGTCTGACGAGAAACTTTATGAGAATCGTATAGGAGATGCTGGAATGAGATAGTGTTTGGTGCTCGCTTGATAAGAAGGATGGGTTCTTTGATATACGATGATGTAATAAGATCGAGATTACAAAATTGGGTGCACAAAATCATATATGGCTCACTCGTTTCATCGTCAAAGAATAATTAACATTGAACTCTTGTCTGTCGTTAAAATTTAATTTATTCTCTCGTTATCTAACTTATAAATAATATACTTATATGTCTATAAGTGTCTCAACAATTTTCTTCCACTTTCTTATCAATGCTCCATCATACTGACACAAATTGTCTTATCAAATTTGAATTTCCGATTAAACGTCAAATAACCAATGCATATTCGTTCAGACTGGTTTCAAATTCAGCCAATATAATCATAATAGTCGTGTTCAAAGGCAGTGATAATGAAATTTCAAAATGCTTTCGACAAGCTATTCATAAACAAATTTTCGCGAACGTTGAAATATTTGCACGAGTCACTGTGTGTATGCGTCGACTTAATAAATTAACTGTCAGTCACACCGAGCATTTTACTAAAATAAAACCGGAGAATATTCAAGAATACGTAAACCGTTCTCGTCGTTCATCGATATCTGTAACTCGATTCATATTCGATGTTTTCCAAGTTCACGTGCTTTCATCCCCTCTTTCCCTCCTTTTTTGCTTCCATAGAGGCAGAGCATCGTTGCGTCTCCGTTAAAGCGCATTTTGTCGGTGATTCGGTCTGATATTCGTTGCAAAATGAAGAATCGAATCGATAGGACGACGACGACGATCTATGACGATTCCGTTCTCACGCTGGATAGAGCCGCGATGCACTTTTATCCTGTACTCTCCCCCTCTGTGCCACGGGTTGGATCGATAGATATTATTTCCGGCCTGTACACGACACGCACTGAATCCACAATGCGCTTCCGCGTGTGCACCAGGCCGCCGCGACCAGTCGTCCATAGTAATGCGAATGCGATTTGCGTGAGTCTCGAAAAAACTATTGGCGAACACCTTCAGATGTTTATACGCATCGATCTATGCTTCGTTCTTTAAATTTCCGATGAATGACCAACCCTCTGATGAGAATTTCGTCTGAGATTTCTTGATTATTTGATAATTGAAGTTTGCGATTTTTGCAAATTTCTGGAAACGCGTTTTAAGATTTTTATGTGCGGAAGGTAGAAATGTTGGCGAATTCGACGCGATAAAATTTCAATACGGAGCCTCTTGTTTGTCCGACAGCCGTAAATTTGGCTTTTTTGTGAATTTCTGGAGATCTGGTTTTCAGATTTGTGTGCGAATCGTTGATATAGAAAATTATATTCGTAATTTGACTTGTGGTTTCCTTTTATTTGTTCGTTTGTTTGACAAGATGAAGTTTAAAATTTATGTAAATTCCTAGCGATGGATTTAAACATTGTAATGCGAATTGTTGGTATAACATTCGTATGATAAATATTCGCGCGCGTGCGTGGAAATTCGTGCATAAAATAGTCGATGGGATTTAGGATTTTTGAGAATTTGATGAATTCGAATGTGAAATGTTTGTAATTCGGCGCGATGGGATTTAAGGTTTCTATGAATTCAAGGAATTGGAATTTGAAATGTTCGCAAATTGAAAAGGTTTTCAGATTTTTGCGTTTTAAATACTTTGGAACATGCTACGTTTGCGGATTCGACGCGATGGGCTTTAGAAGTTTTGCCAATTCGATACATTGAAATGTAAAACACTTGCGTGTTTGATGCAATCTAAGATTTCCGTAAAAAGAATTTCGACATTACGGAACTTAAGTATTCTGCGGACTTGATAAAGTTGAAACGTGGTCGTTTAAAAAGTTAGTATTTTCGAAAATACAGTAAGTAAGTGTACGCATTATGTAATTCCTGTATTCCCCTTTGGAACAAAGCACATGCTCAAAGATTAAGGAACATGAGGTACAATTTCACGTATAGAAGCCATTAATTCCAGATACAGTACGTGGACAGACTATTCTGGACATGGTATGTAATTTCCCACTGAAACTGCTATCTAAGCATTGATGTATTCGATTATCGAGCTTCCCGATATCAGCTGATCTAACGTCTTGCTGTTTGAAGCACTAATTTAACAGCCAGTCCATTTGAAGAATTCAACCTACTATTCCATTAAGTTAAATAATTCAAATTAATTTCAAACTCGAAATGAAGATCATGCATTATGAATTTCAAATGATAAAATATTCATCACCAATCAAAAATGCTTCAACTAAATCAGTAGATACGCGAATAAAGAGTATTTAATCTACATGTAGAAGTAGATCATAATAGATTGTAAGTATTTATGCAAACGTATATTTTTATGAACTAAAGAGATGAAACCTCCTAAACAAAAATTTACTTCTGATACTAAATATTGTAAGGAATATTCTACTTGGACTATTTTAGACATCTTTACACATCATGCGCGTTACTGCATTTCTAAATATCCTCTAAGTGCACAAAAATTCACATAGTGTAATTGCAATCGACTCATCGACTCTGAAATTTCCGCGAGTAGTTACCAAACTCCTCTCTTTTATTCGTTTTCCTTCAAGCGTCCGTAATTAACGATCTTTTCGTGTATTCTCTCTCTCTCCTTCTCCTTTTGGCTACCAACAAATGTACAAGCCAACCGCACAAAGTTAGAAATGTGGCGCGCAAACGTGATACAGAGCAGAAGGCAATCGTCGCGTTGTCTGGTCCGCCAGCGCGGAACGCGAACCCGCTCGAACGTGAGGGAAAAGCGTTTCGGCACACAAATCCGGGGAACCGCTTCAAAAGCGCTCGCGTTTCCTCGAAAATTCCCCCGAAAACGTTTGGCTGAAATATTCAACCAGGCAGCTTATGCTCAACATTTTTCACGAATGAGGAGGAAAAAACGAACGAAGGAAAAATCAAACGCGCACCACGTACGCTAGTGGTTGGGTCGAAGGAAGGAAAAACAAAAGTGAAGGAACGAAAGAGAGAACGCAGTATTGTTGTAAAATTGCGTCGGAAACATCGTTCTCGGCGGAATAACACGATGTTCTACGCTCGAAGATTGACGTTCTACTCCGAAACTGCGCTTCTCGAAACAACAATGCTCCAAATAAAGAAAATAGTTATATTCCGCTGCAAAAGGAAGGGGGAAGTGTTTCTGTGTTTAATGGAAACGCGCTGTGTTCGCCGTTAGTTCTCGTATTTAACAGACTTTGCGAGTTTTGCGGGATGTACTTCGTTCGCTGCTCCTCCAACAGTCACGTTAAGTAGAAAGGGAATGTCATGGACAGACACGGCCGATGAATCGATTTTGACAAGTTGACGGTAATTAGGATTGAAAGATCGCTTTCTAGGATGAATTCTTTCCTTTTCTCTTATAAATTTTACTTATTCTACATGGTATTTTTATTTTCTTTTATTTCTTTTACGAGGAAGATTTTGGAAATTCATACAATCTTTTTTAATTTCTCCATCTTGGTAAAGTGAAATCGGTTTGTTTAAACGTCCCATATCGATTTTAAGGTGATCTTTTAATGTACATTTTCAAATTATCAAAGTGATGTATCCAATTTACATTTTCTCTAGAAATGATATCCCTTTGTAACAATAACACGGATCAGTTTCAATTTTTAAAAATCTACTGATTTGTCATTAATATCTCGATTGTCATTTGAAGAATTTGTTAGGCTCGCAAACACGTACCTCGAAAATAACTGATAAATCTATCATACGTGACAAACAACCAACGATCATGTTTGAAATGTCCAATATCGTGCAAACATACATATTTATCTCCACAAGCAAATAAAACGACAATTTTAGTAACATGGAACATCGTTGAATCGAAAAAATGGATCATCGACTCACCATGCTTCATTCTCGTGAAAAAAGAAGAACGACCCGATCCAACGCGTGGTTGGCGCATACAAATCGTCGAAGCGATCCGGCTCGAAAATGCTCATCAATTCTCGAAAGAGGTGTTCGGCGACGGTGCCATCGGCAGCCATTAAGTTGGTCTGCTAGCAACCGAAACGCGGCTCGCGATTTCCCTACGTCTCGCCTCCTTCTCCTCCGCCGATTCCCCTTTTCTCTTCTCGTCATCCCACGCGAGAAGAGGACGACGTAGACGGGTGTAGCAAAGCGCTTAAATTTAATCAGGCTGGAAATTCGGGGGCTCGAAGCGGGAATAGGCGGGCCGACGCTAGGGGCGGACGTAAAATTTATTATCGCGTCAATTAGAAATTGATGGAACGCCGGATAATCGATTTAGGATGGAATCGGGCCGCGCTCGCGAAACGACCGATCGCCTCGTTTTCCCGCCTGTCTGTTTCCGGCCGTTCGACCGTGCACGCGTTTCATTACGCGTTTTGGAGATGGTTCAACCTATCTGTAAGGCTATTTTTTTTAGCTTCGGATTTGTCAGTTTTAAACACGACCGCGGGGTTTACCAACGTTTCGGTTCTGCGCTACGTTTATCGATGATCGATGAGCCGCTTTTATTGGTTCGTAAACACGTTTCTCTGTGAATGCGAGTGAATGCGATGAATCGTGTCATTAAGGTGGCTTCGTGTTGTATAATGTTTACGATCGAATCGAGCAATTAGTATCGCATAGAAGGTTTCGCGGATGTCCGACGTGGAAAAATTTCACATCTGCATTTGGTAGTTTAACATATCACTCGTGTATTTCAACAGTGAAATAAACAAGGGAAAACGGGAAGCTGTTTGAAAGCTAACAAACGACTATTTATTAAACACATAATGTTGACAGAAAGCATAGATTCTAGCAACCAATGATCGAAATATTTTTTCAATTCAATAATTAATTCCACGTTTCCAAAACTTTCTTGTTTAGCTGTGTTAAGTATGTATCACTACACACTATTGAACATTTCCAAAAATATTGATTCCTCGTCTAACTGTTTATCAAATTCTATAGATTCATCGACTATTTTCAAAAAATTTATATTTGTGAATGTAACAAATTTGTTCGTCATATCGTTTCCAATTGTCAAAATTAGATTGCTATAAAAACATATTTTACAGTAGCAATAATAGAGAAGAAAAATAAGGAAATTAAACGTTTAAATACTTTGCTCGACGCTCATTGATATCTGATCTTTCACCGTCAAATCTGTCACAGTCACCCCACGACGCAACCTTCGTTCTCGCAGATGGACAAGGATTCTCCATCCCTTGCCGCAAGGGATCGAGCCACCCCATAATACCAAACACAGGTTCCCACTGCGATATGACATATTACACGTCGTCGAGTTCGTCGAACAATTGATATTCAAATAAAACGACCGAGGCGATGTAAACAGTTTCCTGTCGGCGTCACCCTTTTGGGTAAGTCGTAAAACAGCGGAATAATGGCCATGACGGGGTTCAAAAGGGTGAAACGAGAAGAGTCGAGTGGTCTTACGTGCCCGTGCCTAAACACGGCCACTTGTATTCAAAGGGATTGCACGGCAGACGACTGTTAACGACGATGGTAATAAGATGTCAGAAAATTCACTGTCACAGAGGTCGCGTGACGTGGACGCGTCTAGCCCTGATTAAAATTTATCAGCGATGAAACTGTCACTCTTTTCAACAGGAAGATGAATTCTGAAAAGATAGAGGAGAATAGAATCGATTTTGATCGATGCTTGATTAGAAAAATGTGTTTGTGTCGCTGTTTGAATTTTATTATTCTCTTTCTTACTTGATTTCTATCTGCTTGTTTTACTCTTTCGACTGTCCAAAACAGTAAATTAATTGTACCTTCGGTCAGTAGAGAGTAAACGGTGCATGTAGAATGTAAAATGATAGCATTTTGTCCATACTACTATTTTAGTTTGCACCTAATCGTGTTGTGTCTAGATTCGAAAGTATGTGAAAACTTGTACGCGTATACTAACGTATAATTGCAAGCTGAGAATAATAGAACTAAATTCTAAATAGGAAACATCTATCAGTCTATGTGGTTTTGAACGAAATAATTTCAATATCGCATTTATCACGAACCTGGTGATTTGGAGAACGCGTGAAAGAAAATTTATATTGCAAAATCTACGTCTACGCGGCTATATATCCCAAATCGTTTGTCTGCGACCATACACTCTCTTAAAAACACCATACTAGTGCTCACTATGCAGCTAAAAATTGCTCAGACTTCCAGTCAACTTCACATCCCATTATTTTCCAACAGCAGAACCTGTTGACTTTAATTGCATACGCGAGCATCTCGTCCTCATGGAATAATCCTGCCATCCATTCTCTCATCCCTCTTTTTTTACCACCCCCTGGGTTGAACTTCCCGAACGCAGAACATTCGAACAGAGGAACGAATAATAAAATGTAGAAGGTGGGATGGTTAGAAAGACGATGTCAGGGTGGAGGAAATCTTGAAGTCGATGGACCGACTTTACGACTTGTCGAGAGAGAGAGAGAGAGAGAGAGAGAGAGAGAGAGAGAGAGGGACGATGGATGATGGGGGTTGGAAAAAGGGAGGGCCAAAAGTTCCTGGCAGAACTCAAAGGCGTTCCTTTCCCGTTTTCCCCCATTTTAAACTATCGAGCGGGCCGACTTCACTTACCCGGAGGCACCATACTAATTAGAAAACTTGCCAAGTCTCTTCGGACCATGGGAACGATCGTTGGAAAAGAGAAATCGGGAAGGGGACCAGGGGGTGGAGATATCGAAGACGTCAGAATCGCAGGCAGATAGCGACGCAAATATTTGCCTGGACGTGTATCGCAGAAATGTCGACATTCCGATGGTGTAGTGGGTTTGCGAAAATATGAACGTTATGGAGGAACGTAGGTCATTACCGTTCTTTGAAAGTTTTTGCTTCTTGCCTTTTCTCTTTTCTTTTCTTTTTTGTCTATCGTTATTTGTAATAAACATGCGATAGCGTACGAGTAAAGAACAGATCTCGTGTAAATTTTACTGCACTATCTCTAGAGAAGTAGAAAAGGAGGAGCTGTAAAACAAGTAAATACAGAGTGACTCACTGAATACTTTGAACACTGTATGCTCTGACAAGCGTTCAGCCTGAATACCCGAGCATTTTTGAAGTAATTGAAAAGATTCGTTCCGACTCGAGTTACATTTATTTTGAGTTTATTTCAAGTTTCGATTCGTAAATATACATTTATTGAATTATAAACATTCTTTCACGCAAAAGTTCCTTCCAGAACCTGTCAGGTTTTTCGGCGAAAAACTTTTCAATATGACTTTTTACGCCGATCAAAGAATTGAAAATCGCAACGAACTTTCCGAGCAGCATTTAACAAGTGTAATATTTTATTAAAAATCAACGAGCATATTTAAAGATACTTCTAGCAATGTTTTTTAGCGTGACGTACTGAGAGATATTAATTATTGTATTGAATTCCTTAAAAAATCGGGACGAACTTTGTTTGCAAAGTGTTAAGACAAGAAACAACATATTGTCGAAATTATACCACAAAATGGTTTAGACAAAAATGAAACAGTTTCAAGAAAAGTATAATTACGTGTGATTAGATGTTTTATATGTAAACACTTACATTTCCTTTCTCTCTACTTTCCAGCATTTGGTCCTTCCGTAGTATAATTAATATTCGACTCATTCGTTATCAGTGAATGAAATTAATCATTCATAAATATCGAATCGCATTGATAAATTTTCTAATTGTTAAAGCGACTGTAACGACAGAATTCGTCGTAAAAGAAGCAAAGAATTGTTCAGATGGGCGAAATGATAGAATCCATCATCAAGGAAAGGCGATTATTAAAACGATCGGAACGTCGAAAATCGCGATAAAAGGAATTGACTGAATTGTTTCAGACAGAACCGATGTTTATTAATTAACCGAATAGCACGAATCTCTTTGAATCGTGTTTCGATTGGCGGGCTTGAAATTTTTATTGTTCGTTCAACGACCTAGCCGACCAGATGGTTTTGAGGTTTGAAAAGTTACAAAGCTTGGAAAGACAAAGCTGACCCCGGTAGCCGTTTTCCAATTTCCGATACAAAGAAAATCGACAGCGAGATCGCAGCGTTGGTCGAGCGGAAAACTTATTCGCGTCCGTGTTTCGATATACCGTGTCGAACAAAAATGACGGTGAAAATTCGTGGAAAAGAATAAAAGGAAAATGGTGAAAAAATCTTGTAACAATAGAGAGACGAAGAGAGATTTGGAGATAAAAGGAAAATAACGTTAAGGCGGAACAGCTAGAGAATACAGGGGATGAAGGGTTGGCGCACTTTGTAGTAGAAAGAAATGTGTATCGACGGAAATAACGCAGCAGACGTACTCTCGGGAAAGCGTATTCGCATTACTCATGCTCCAAGACCTGCTTCCAGAAACCGAATGACGTTCTCCTTAAGATCCGTCTACTTCGCGAAACCTGTGCGGAGACAAAAGAGGCCTGACACTTGGAAAGTCATACCACAAGTAACTTTCTGTTCCACCGCCTACTCTATCCTCTAGACGATTATCTCTTTCCTTCGTCCCTTTGGAAAGGAAAATTTTCGACAGCACTATTTTTTACGAAGCTGATTTTAATTAGCGAGTAAATTAGGAGATAAAGGAATAGAAAAACGAAAGTGCTAATTGAGAAGTTCAATGGATAAGTGGTACAAGCTCATTGTTCTACAAGACGAGATAGATATATGACATGATACAAAAGGATGTGCAGTAGCGTGAATTTATCAAAAGAATTTTGTTTCACTGTTTGGAGGATCCAGATGATTATACGTTTTAATATTCATCGTTCCTAGTCAACGTTAAGTTAACTAGAACAACCAACTTCTTGTGCGTAACCAAATATACTGCGTGCAGATAATTATCATTGAAACTGTGTAAATTGAAAATAATATGGATATACACAATTGTATCTCGATCTCCATAAAGGCAATGTGTTGATTCTACCAAACACTCCTACGTGTTCTTAACAATGATAAGAAACTCGCCACTTTGCCTCCAGTTTTTTCAAGCTCAAAGACCCTGCCGTTTGTACTACTTTCCCCTGAGACTCTCAATTAACAATTAAAAGTTCTAACGTGATAGAAAAATTCCTACGACTGTCAGAATGTTCCAAGCGAACTAGACAGTACCATAAAGAAATCGGAAGAAGCGTACGATAAACTGACGAGACACCAAGCAACGAGAATTCTCAAACAGAACGAAAGTAAAGTCTCTTCTGAAAGAATATCGAATGCTCATTGCGATATACGAGAGGGAAGCAACGTTGCGCAAAGACGAACAAAAATGTTCTGCGATACGAGGCAGAGGCATCGAATACCGTTTACCGCTAGGAAATTTCGTTCGTCGAACGCATCGAAACGATTCCACGTATCCAACCCGTAGACTGGTCTGCACGTAGTAAAAAAAAAAGAAGCATCTTGAAACTGTTGAAAAGCAGAGCGGGGAGAAAGGGTAGCCATCCATTAAAAATTCACTCGACCGGATGACGACGTTTAAATAACCACCCCGCGGTCCCGGCCATTTTCTTCCTCTGCTACCCGTCGTTCCGTGGAAACATTATTTCATGCACCATAGCCCGGGAGAAGATTCTCGATGATGAAAATCGCGGTTTTCTATACCGGACCTCCATTTCCGTACGAAAGTCTTGCGCAATTTCAATCCTCTTTTTACGACCGCACGACCTCTCTCTCTCTCTCTCTTTCTCTCTCCCTCTCTCTCTCTCTTTCTCTCTCCCTCTCTCTCTCTCTTTCTCTCTCGTTCCGCGCTTTTATCTGCGAAACCCCGTTCCTGCCTGCTTTCCACTTCCACCGCCGAAAAAAAAAAAAAGAAGAACGAAGAGACTGGGAAGAAGGAAAAAGAAAAATATCGTAGAGACAGAGAAAGAGAGAGAAAAAGTGGGGAGAAAGAAGAAGAGGAGGATGGAATGGTAGCTCGATTTCTTTTCAGTTTATAAAGAGATAGACCCCGACGGACGGTTCTGAATCTCGATAGAATGTGCTGTGTGCCCACTGCTTATCCTCTTTTTTTCTCGCCCTCCTGCTCTTCAGTTCGGCCTCATTTCGCAGCCTGGCTTTTATCCGCGTATCATTAGTCCCCCCGTACTTCATTACGAAAATTTCCCATTCCCCGCCGTCTGTCCCGATCCTCTCCCTCTCTTTGCTTGCCTCCACGCGCCGGATCCCCACGTTGGAAATTAATTTCAACCAATACACCGTGACCCGATGTGTCGCGAATGAAAGGGAGCCGGGCGGAGAATTGCTCGTCAGGGGATCCATTGACGCCCATTTAGCGGTGGTATTCTGGAATACAAACCGCTTTCCGCGAGACTACTTCAAGATTAGGGAAGCTTCGGTTGTTGAATGGAGTCTGGTGTTGCGTTTTTGTATACTCTGATTGATGGTCCTTTTTGTCGCTTGTTAAGGCAGGATTTTGAAGAATTTGGAAATACAGTGAGAAGGTTCGACTTAATTTCCGTTAGAAAGAAATGATCAAGGAATTGTTGTTTAGCGTTTGATTACGAATCTCCAAAGATTATCGCGAGAATAAATAGTCTAGTACGTGTAAGTAGATACACTAACATGAACATATCATAAATGGTTATATAAAATGATTAAGTATAAATTATACCGCAGTGAGTGCGACTAAAGAAATGATACGATGAAAGTAGAAAATATATCATACGATATAATCAAACGTCAACTATATTCTAATCGTTATCACTTAGTCTTAATTCAAATATCATACACAAATCACAATCCACCCCAAACTGGCCATTACTGTCCACAATCACGCCCGCTGCCACCTAATCCAGTCCAAACAAATCAATCGCTATTCGTATACCATAATCAAACGACATCTCGAGTCCCATCTTCTCCCCAAACAACTCTGACAAAGCACAATACACCCCAAATTTACCATCACACCCGCACTGTACAATCACATCTATATGTATATATAATTAAACAACCATCTACCATTGTCACCTAATTCAGTCCAAACAAATCAACCCCTATTCCTACGCTATAATCAAACCACACGTCTAATCCTGTCTACTCCGCCTCGTTCGCTTCCCTAGAATCCACAACCAGAGAGAAGAACACACAGGGAGCGTGTGTGCGTTGCGATCCCCCTCGTATGAACGATAAAAGCGAAGAGGCCAATTAATGGACGATATTAGGTTCGACGTTCGGCGAATAAGCGTAAGGGAGATGCCACCACCAAGAGGAATGCTAAATACGCGATCGGTATCCAACATTAACCATAGCCGACACCCGGCTCCGTAGTTCCGGAAGCTCGGTACGTCAAACCAGGCGGATATGTTGGCCCGGTGCCGTAATATTAAAAAGCTCTGGCGGTTGCTGGCTTTCACAGGCAACCAAGAGGGAAACGGGAGAAGAAGCGAATATCGTGGGCGAATTTATGAAACTATGCATATGTAATGCGCAGTGTACGAAGGCTGGACTCTGTATGTGTTTGTACACGCGCGAGCGGAAGCGTGAAACGCGTCGGATTGCGGCGCGAAACGAGTCGGCTTACATACGCTAAGGGACGCGTGTTCCTGTCCCCTCGAGGCTGATTTGTAAATGGAAACTACCTCTAATTTCCGAAATGTAAACTCGTTTTATTTGCCTAGCTTGATTGTTCGTTTTACGTTGGTTTGTATATATTTTTGGTTGGAGAAAAGTTGCTGCTTTGTTGTTACGGGGGTGGTTGCATTTTCTTTAGCTTCGACCTGCAACCTGCGATTCAACGTGTGTGGCTGCCCTCATATTTGTGACATTGGAACGCGAATCACGTTCGTTGCTCGGCGCGGTGGCGATCTCTAACAAAAGTTGAACGAGTGAGAGATCACGCGATGACCGGTCACACTGAGGTCGAATAAAAGAATATTGCGTCCTTCGCTGGGATTTCAGGCAACTCTGGACAAATCGCCACTTGTTCCCTGACAAGTCTTTTCCCGGTAAATTAATCTGGAACAATATTTATGGAAATAGTATACGAATTGTACGAAAGTAATCCTCGCGCAAATAAGTTTCCATAAATTGAAGAGATCAATATAGACCGATCTGTCACGTTGTACATGGCGAACGTAACATTCTGAAAAATATCATCGAAAGATACGTTTGTATATAAAATACATTTGTACGGGGGAAATAACAATCATATTATATGAAAAAGAAAATTTTCATTATTAAAACGACATATAAAATGATCTATGAAAGGTTAAAATTATTTCTCGAATAAAGAGAGATTTAGAGAATTGAGAAAGTGAGATCAACTTAATATTTACGTTTATATAGAGTGTACAATTAAATTACAAAATAATTCTCGGAAAAATAAGAGTCTCCGATTAGACATTTTAATACAGACATAAATATCGATCTGGTTTCATTCAAGTAGAGCGAACGAAAGGGCGAAACTCGTCGCTACGTTGGCTCGCCACACACGACCCCGGCTGGTCGGCGTTAATTTGTCCCGATGCAGTGTCGGGGGCTGGACACGATAAATATTCAACTCGCGTGCTTTCTGGAGGTCGGCAGTCCTGGCCCGTGCATTTCCTTGCCACGTGACCACACGTCGATCCACGTTTCCCCGGTTTCTCTGTAGCAAATGCGGCTACGAAACGTACTGTTCCCAAAATGCGAGCAATTTCTTCCTAACAATAAGAATAAAAAATAAGGAAAAGGAAAACGAAACATAAAATCTCTTCGAGACTAAAATCCAAGATAAGTTTTTCGAACAAACAGAAAAGATAGTTTGAAGAGGATACTTTCCGTATGAAAGATAAATTTCACGATTCATCAATGTTTAACGGTTACACTGTACTTTGTAAAAATTCTTGAGCACACTGACGGGAAATCTTGCCGGGCAAACAAGTTTACCGAGAAAGGGATGAAAGGTTGCTGGAGAAAGCCGTTGAACGCGCCACCGTCCAAGAAAATGTATTTTCTGAATTAACATGCAGCGCATCGGCCCTATAAGTCTATTAAACGGTGCGATTATAAAGTTCGCGTTAGACGCCGTTTAATTAATTACTTTCATCAGCAGCGTTACTGCGAAAGCCGGCTGGAATTAATTTCCTCGACTTAACAGCGGTGAATGAAATCTTGTTAACAATGTGCTCGCCACCGTTGCACGCTGAATATTAAAAACTCGATCTATGACGTCGTGACGCGAGCAATTCGAAAAAAAGAAACACTACTTTGTATTTCTGTATTTACGTTTTATTAAGACTCATAGGGCTAAATATACGGGAGGAAAAGAGTAATTGTAGCGGGTAGATTAGGCAAATTATATTTAACTTTTATCGAAAAGTAATAGAAACTATTTGGAATACGTAGAATCGTTTATATTCGTTCGATTTAGATATTCGTGAATACAACTGAAGATCTATTTCGTCCCTTAAATATTATGAGAACTATTTTGAGCATTTTGTACATTCTCGAGCGTGATATATTTTAGCGAAACTTACGTGATTGAGAAGAAGACTCGTTAAAGCCAAATGTACAAGAAATAACCAGTATCATGGCAATCGATATTGTCAAAATGGTGAAAAAAGTAGCAGGCATACATATATTTAATACGAAAATAAAACAAAAAGGGAGAATGTAAAATCGATGGACGATATATTCAACTTGAAAATTGTTTCTCTATAAAACATGAAAAATGTGACTGATATTTTTTCCTGTGATCTTGAAATATTGATTAACAAAAATCATAAAAAAGCCATAGAAAGGGATATCGAAAACTCGAAGAAAAATTCTCCTATTTCAAATGAATATTCATTAACAAAACACGCTCGAAAAAATTCCATCAATTTCAAACCTTCCGGCCCATACGACTCCTATATACATCGCCCGTCGACTGCATACGATCGAGGCTTAAACGTAGTTAGTTAGACACTCGAACAACGCGGAAACTCGTATAATATTTCCCTCGATGGAAATTTCGCAGTGAACGCGAAGTCAAAGTTCGTTGTTCGACCCTTTCACGCGTCTAGGTGTCGCTCGGAAATAAAAGACGCCAATCGCACTCGTGTTTCCGCCGAGTCTTTGGAATTTTCCCCGTGAAACCGAGAGATTACGGAGCTGCGTGTAAACCTCGAAATTACGGGTAAATTTCAGGGGTGGCCTCGGTGATTCCTTGTAGAAAAAATGCGGTGGATCAATTAGCAGAGGGAAACAGACGACCCCACCCCTCGAAGGAGGGTGTACGACGAACGTAACCATGATGTTATTGGCGAGGCTGGTCGTTACTTTTATCGTTCCTCGAAGCTTGGAACACGGAAATCGGACGTGGATTACGAGGGACAGGGATCCTCCTACCCTTCGACTGGGAAACTTTTTCTACCCTAGAATAGACCCGATAATCGTGGCTTTTCCAACGGAATATCGTCAAAGCAGAGCGTGGGGAAATTTCATTAGAATAATCGTTTAGGGATATCATTATGACTCTCTTGGTAGAATTCCTTGTGTTTTCGCTGGCAAGGATTATGTTTAGGGGAGTAAACCTTTGTGAATTTTGTAACCATTCGATATTCTGTGACATACGTACAACTAATTAGTATTCAATGGGCTATTTTCAAAAGTTTTTAGTAATTGTAATGTGTCTTTATAATTTCATAAATTTCATAGATAGTAATGTATGTATAGTAATTCGGAGAATATGTTTTATACAACTTGAACAGAATATAGCGTACGTATAACCTGATTTCTCAGAAATCATTGCAGATATCTATATTTTTTTTCTTTTTTTTCTTTTGAAGTTACATGTTCTTATTATTCAAGTTAAATGAGATAGAGGAGTTGAATACTTAATGCGCAACAAAGTTTTCTAGAGGAGTAAAGGCAGCTGTCTCCTCTGATTTGAAATGAAATGAGATGTTCATTTTTTTATTCCACTAAACTTCACTGAAGCGAATAATTCTTTTTTTATCCTTCCTAACAATAGTCCTAGGGAATCTTGTTGTATACTAAAAGATTAGCTCATATGTCTCACTGAATTATAGAAAGAAAATGAAAACGATATCTGATTTCTAAGAAAACAGCACGTAACACTTCGTCTGATCCACCTATGTGAATCCTTCTTCATGAAGTGTGAATTCTTCTCCCGTTATAAAAAGAATCCTATCATTTTTCATACATCGTTTTGTCGAATGATAATCCAGAAACGAGTTATGTACTTTTCAGAGCGAGACATTCGGAAATTTCGATATTTTCGTAAATAAAAAATCTATAATCGGCATTCAATTGAACCACTCTATGCTTTGATTCATTCCTCTCTTTCTCTCTCTCTCTCTCTCTCTCTCTTTAAATTTCAAGTAATCGAATTTATACAGAACTCTTTCGCTCTTTTCATTGGTTCGCCGATATTCCAATTTTATACACTATCAGCAAGAACGACCTGGCAATCATTGCGTATTGATATCAGTCGAAGCTTGACCCATCTCTATTGACTTTGTCAGTTAGTGCGATTAAATTATTCGAGCATCGGTGTGGCGAGTTGTTCTCCAAACAATTTCGCAAGTCGCCGGGTCAAGCTTCGATAAACACGATTCATTAGATCATGGGACCGCCATTAACTGGTCATCATTTCAAACCGAATTTCCATCGTATCTCGATCGATTCGCATCCTATTCATCCGTTTCGATCGTAACACGCGCGTCGAGCAGCTTCCTCATTTTTCCTAATTCACAATACGAGCAACGATAATTTCACTGATCTTTAGAATTTTATACAGAAAACACTTTATATCTACATATTTGCGCATAAATGTCAGAATTGTTAAAGTATAGAGAGGATTCGGAAATACAAATAGTTTACTTTATTCACACACAACAGCTATACATATATATTACACTCTGAAGACCGCGATAACCTTCTTGCACGCACGCTTGTTGTCAACAGACTCCTCTAGATTCTTCTAACGGCTCCAATCGCCTTTTGTCTCAACTCAGATCTGGACGCCCTCTGATGCTTACACACACATTCACATGTACAGTGTAAATGTATCATCTACCTAACAAGAACAGGGAAAATGTCAGTTCCCTAGAAAATGCGATGGTTATCTGACATTAATGAAATAGTTAATAAAATAGAATTTTATATATATACAACAGAGAGATGACGATTCAAGACTATTTGTAACAGTTACAGAAAAATAGTAGACTTATTAGTTATAGATACATCGCTGACCGTAAGAAAACAATCGTTAGAAAATTCGAGTAAAACTTTACTTTGCCAGGCACAATGATACAAAGCAATTACGAGATTCATATGAAAATAATTAAGAAACGAAAGCGATGAAAGGCATTTGATTTAACACCACGAAATGTCCAAGTACGGTCGTCAGTATGCATCAGATTCCACAATCTGCTTAAACGAAAAATTCGCCCAGCAATTCCAAGAACTCTTCAACCGCTTTCGCGTAGTCGTCAGAAATCCAGCACCCTTATTTTCAAAGGATAGAGGGTCCAGCCACTTTCCTTCTTTCCTTAGAGCACCGAGTCCGATATTAATCATGGAAAACGCGACGAGATCTCTCGTCGACTGAATCCTCAGACGATGGTGATCGTCGGCGTGAGCCATCAAGACGAGCGTTCCGCGCGGTTATATTACCGTGGCAGAAGGGGCGTGCCCGGTACGTCAGGGTGATTTCGAAAAGAGCCGCGCCGCATAATTCCCTAGTTAGTCGCCTGCCGGCTGCCCGTTATAACCCACTCGGCGCAATAAACATTTGTAATTCGCGAATGGCTTGCCGGCGAGGGGCTGGCGCGGGGGTGAATCGCCGGCGTTAAAAGCTCAGTGGAAAAAATATCAGTAAATCTCGTCGCCTTGTTCCGCCGACGTAGAAATTAACGACGCTTCTCTTCTCGTTACCAGCCCCTCCGACCCCTCTGGCGTTCTCCTTTTTCTACCTCTGCTTTTTACCTCCCATCAGACTCCAACACGCTCGAAACAAAATGTGTTTGTCGCGAGTTTGTGTACGTGTGCGCACGTGGATTTTCGAGTATTACAACCGAGGACCGAGTACGCGACATGGTCACGCCGTGGTACAGGGTGACTCGTTTCGATTCGAACATTCTGTTCCTTCGCTGATGGAGATATAATGGTGATGATACACTGGGGTGATATGGACAATACGTGTATCTGTGGAACGTGACGTGAACAAGGTTGTTTGACGTCTCAGTGAATTGCTCTGGTATGGAAGTAGTGATCCGGGGATGACATTTTGTACGCGAGGGTGCTGATACAGGGTAATGAATTAGGGAAAGTTGGGATTTCGGCTGACGAGTTTTAGCAGCTTATGTATATTTGGGAACATTGTGTATCCGTTGGTAACGTTTATTTAACCGTAGTGTTAATATTCTTGTTTAACATCTTCTATCAGATAGCTAAAATAAATTACTCAATTTCTCATCTTGTGTGTGGGATAGAATGGTCTTTACGAGGTTATGCATTTGAGAGTGTAGTTTCAGTAATATTGTGTATCAAATTACCGATTGATAATATGGATTCTCCAGCTTAACATTCTCTGTCAGATAATTAGGTGAATTATTCAATTTCTCATCATCTGTTTGGAGCAACTATTTTTACGAGGTTATGAATTCAGGGCGGTGTATCCTTGGCTAATAACGTTAATATTTTCATTTAATATTCTATATATTGGCTAGTATAAATCGCTTAATTTCTGATCTTGGAGCTACGCATAAAATAAACAGTTTATCATTAGCCACAATAACGAAGATATTTGTGAGAAAAGTTAAATGGAACACCCCGTATAGAAGCCCAGAGGTGTATACATTTGAGTTTTCCACGAGAGTATATACGTCCGTGGAGAAGTTTACTCGCTGGTTATTATGTCTTACATCCAACAGTTTATTGTGTATTCGAGGTCGTATTTTTTTTTTAAGTCGTCGTAAGAGCATCGCTGTGAGAGACGTATTTTTTTAAATCAGGATTACCAAGTCATTTATACGTATTTCGTTAGTTCTGACCTCGTGATTCGAATTTTCTGCCTCTTAATCCCTCGATGAATATTTCCAAGTGCGTAGAAGCAAGGATTATTCACTTTAGAGTCAAGAAGTCATTATAGGAGTCTTTGTTCTCGCAACGACTCTATTTGCCAAAGGTTAAAAATGTTCATCGAACCCTTATAATCATTTAACAATTACTCTCTCGGTTAGCGAATTGCTTTCGATGAATTTTCAATGAAATATACTTTTATTTTAAATTAATTCTCTGGAAGAAAGCTATATCGTTCTTCCCTATCAATAAACAAGGACAAGTATTGTCTTGTATTAACATGTAACAAACTTAAAAAAATATTTATTTCTATCAAATACACTTAAAACAACTTCCAAACGAATCCAATCCAAACCACTCCTCATTATCCCTTAATTAACAATTAACAAGTTTAAGAAATACCTCTTTCCATCGAATACATAATCCAATTGACAGGTAACAAGCTTTGAGAAGATTCCTGTTTCGGTCAAACATATAACCTGATCAAAGCAATGCTCAACTAAAATCAACTCGCCTTACCCTTTACGGTATTATCTATAATGACATCCAGCTAATAACCAACAAACTCAGAAAGGTGTATTTCATCCAAACTCATGATCCAGTCAAAACAACCCCCAAATAATTATAAATCCAATTTAACGTGTCCCCTATAATATTATCCAAGCAACAGCCAATGAATTACGAAAAGACACGTATTTGTCCCCCAAATGCGCGATCCAATTAAACAAACTTCCAACTAACCCCACGTCCTATAATCTTGCACAGCTACCAAGCAATAAATTTAGAAGTAGGGTGGTTTCTTCCAAATGTATGAAATTAAATCCACCCCCCCCCCCACCGAATCTAATTCGACCCTTATAACATCAACTAACAACGAGTCGAAACAAAGCTCGACCAAACCCAACTCCCCGAGAAGCTGACGTCCATATTTCAGTTTCCATTGATCCGGACGAAAGTGCACTTCCGACAGCGGTTCCTCGGGGTGCGGGCAACCTTCTGGCGGGAACATCCGGCCCGCATTTATAATCGATGACACGCGGAGTCGACGTTGACTTGCGGGGCAGTAGCCGAGGCGTAGGTGTTTGCGATTTTCATTTTGCATCGTTCCAGCAATAATTGTTTACACCTCGAGGGCGCATGAAGGCTAAGTTAAACACGCTTGCCGCACCACGCGCACACACAGCCCGCGGACATGTACACTGCACACACTGTGTCGTCACACGTGCACACGTAAACTTGCCTGCGTCTGTGTAACCTTCTCTAGGAGGATTTTCCGCGCCGGGCACCACTTCTAACGACGACCAGGCGCGGGGGTGGGCGAGCAATTACGAACATCTGCTCTCTCGAGTCTACGTGCACACGTAGCGAACCGAGTTCCCGACCGGTTTTCGTAAGCTCGACTTTAATCCTTAAACGCGTCGCCGTCGCTCGTCAGCAAAGCGCTAACGTGTACGCGCAACTCCACGCAGCGCGGGAGAGTTGCGCTCGATTTTCAGACTTCTGCGACGCTTCTGATTATCGTTTTCGATGTCTGTCTGCAACTTTAGGGTGATTTTCGGGGGAAATTTTGTAACGAGAATGGATCGAGCGACGAAAATTGAATTCGAGCTTTAATGTTTGCCATTCTCGGAACTTAATTTGTTGAAATGCTTGAAAATTAAGGGTTATTACCATCGAGATGATTGAATATACCGTAAAAATGATGGTGATAAACATTCCATTCTGTTGGCGTCAGCAACTCCTACTTTTTAATTAATAAAATCATTTAATCAAACAAATAAATCTTCCTAGTTAATCGTTCTAATAGCTCTTTCCGGAAATTAAATTCTTATATCACATCCCTGTATGGAACGTGTCGTGAAAGACAATCGTGTAGCGGCACATGAGTTAGAGGACAATTCAAATCATGTTGTTGTTTTGCCTCGGAGTATCAAGATCGTTAGGATACACGTAATGTAAGAATAAATAAGCTCCGAGCAAAACAATATCGCCGCTACGTGCACCGTCGAACAAAGACGAATTTGAATTTTCCGATCGCGAGGAAATGAGTTACAGTCAGTTGTCGATCAGTTATCAACCAGTTATCAACGAATTATCAGCTATCTAATTACCGAATCATTAGCGATCCTATTTTACGACTTATACACTGTCTCAGCGAATCGGTTAGTACGAGCGTCTTTGCGAACACAATCTGTATACTAATTTATCATTTTAAATATATTCGACGGTTTCAACAACGAGCAATCTCGTCCATTAAACCTTAGCGACCAACCATCCTCTACACATAAACCTCTACAAACGTAACACCGCTTCTTTTTCTGTCTGGTTATCTAATTAACAAAAGTTATTTATAAAATGCATCTGTTTTAAATGAAACAATGTCTAAGCTTAACATTACGTTTTAGAAAATTGATTGATGAGTGTACGTGAAAAGGATAGGTCATAATACTGAATAATATCTCTCGCGATATTCTTCGAGGTACGTCAGCGAGTCTAAAAACTACCCCCTTCTGGGGCCATTATTCGCAAGGGTAGTTCGTTTCCAACGGCCAACACGACGATTAATTAATTCATAGGGCAGTTACACGACGTATTTATACGACGTATTTATCTTGCACGGCTTTCACGGGACGCGAGACAGCGTATTTCGTGGCGCGCGCGTGAAACGAAAGGGGGTGGCTATCGAAATTCGTAGCAAGAAGCCGCTCGGCTTTGTGAGCATGGTTTCCGAAAGATCCGACTCCCCTCTCTGGTGGGGAGGTTAACATAACTCGACATAATAGTGAATTCTGTGTGATTGAACGACGTCATTTCGCGAGGACAATTGGCCGAATAAGCAGCTCGAACCGTTTAATGGTACCATTTGTATTCAAAACTGGCCGACTGCGCCGAACACAGTGAGAAATATTGCGCGTCATTCATTGCAAACGGCAATTAATATAACAACTATACCGTCGGTGTACTTACGTCCTATACTACACGACTGAACGCTTCTGCGCGTGATTTAATTCTACAAACGAAATTTTAGAAGCGAAGAAGAGAAAAAGATGAGAGACGGCGGAATTTTGTTGCGCTTTTAACTTGTCTAACCTGTCAAGTCCAAATGTTTTATGAAGCATTCAGCCATTTTTGACTTGACACTGTTTCGTTAATTTGTATGTAGATTTATATAAAGAATGCAAACTAGTTTCCTTAATTATTAATAATTCTTCTAGAAACTTTAGAAAATACGTGCGAAAATACGAAAATGTTTCTTTCTATAAATATTGTTTAAAAGTTGTACTTATACAACGTTTTAGTTGTAATTAATTACTATACGATTACTTTCTCTGTAAACCTTTGCTGTTTTGCTGTACATAATTTTACCACTTATTGTTGTTACTAATCGTGTAATATATCGTTTGAAAATACATATGCTTTAGAAATATAATACTTTCTATATTTTTTAAATATAATTATTTAATTAAAATAAAATTAATTATTTAATAATTATTAATTCAATTATTTATTTAATTATTTAAAAACCTACATATGTATGTATACATATTTCAGGTTACTTTGATCCGCCTGTGGTACTGTTGCAAGATCCAATCTTCGCGGATTAAAACCGAGGTACATCGCAATTTTTTTAAGATTTATTTATAAACGAAGTGCATGGTTAACGTTAAGAATATACAATTTTCTGCTTGATGAGAGATTGTGACCGAAAATGTTCCCTTCGTTCAAAGAGAATTTGTCTGTCACGAATCAAAGCTGTCACTTTGTTATAATTAATGAAGAAGCTCGGTTGAATGTTACACAAATAGTTCGCTAATTAATCGATCAATATACTTCAAACCCCACTCTCTCATCGCTGTCAGTGTAAACCCGCGAACAAAGAGAAAGTAGCAAACTGTGAAACTTTTCCATTAAAATACGGACGGGAGTTACAATATTCAATTTAAAAAAGATTTTACATTCCTTCGTTATTGAAAACGCATCAGTAATTTGCCATAATTATTAAACGTCACTTAAAATATCTTTAAAAATCACCATCAAAAGACTACCTCAAAGGAACAGTCGAAGCCAAGTTAGAAGCGTCCATTAAGCGCCAAAGGGTTCAGAAAACGTCAGTCTTATTTACCCGGCTTGTTTCTGTGTAATTTGCAACCCATGGTTCTTCCTCCCCGTCCAGGAAGTTGCTGATGTACACACGTATAAACACGCGTACAGAAGGGGTGGTTCTTGCGTATAGTTCCGGCTCAGCGTCCCTCATATTGCAAGTATTATGCGAGGAAAACGTCCGGCCCGTGGGTTCCTTGCGTCCTCTCGCCAGTTTGCACGTATAAACGCGGCTTTTGTCCTCCGGTGGCCAGCCGAGTGTACCATGGAAATGGGCTTATTTCGCGTACGCGTGTGTATACACGGCCGCTGTACGTGTACGTACCGCTTCAGTCCACTAAATAAGCGGCCTGGGCTCATTCACGCGCGCGTTCTTCGCGAATGGTTCAATTCAAGCTGACGCGACTGTCCGGAGACCCAAACGGTACCACGTCCCCGAGCGCGAATATTTGCGGCTGGCCACGCAACAACGTTTGTACCCACCAATGGAGCCTTTCGTTAGATGGAAGGGACAGAATTCTGTTAGCGATAGTTACCGTTCGATAGATGAAGAAAACTTTCTCCTTTGAGGATTCAGAATGGTATCGATTGCGTACGATGGTTTAAGCGAGTTAACGCACGTTGCAGAGTTGGTTTGCGACTCGGAGTTTAACCAGCGAATCGTCGGTGAAGGACTAGAATAGCATAGTATTTTCGCGTAAGTTCAAATTAGTAGCTCAAATTGGATAAGGGACTGGTCACGTTATTTTCTTTTTTTTTTTTATTTTTTTAGAGTTGCGCAGGTAGTTCGAATTAGATAAGGAAGAATTGGGAGATGGAGTGTTATGTTTTTTATTTTTGGTTTTTCAGAATCTGTAGATAGTCTAAATTAGATAAGGGCGAGTTGAGAGATAGAGTGTCGTGTTGTGTTTTTATTTTTGGTTTTTAGAGGTGGCTGGCTAGTTCGACCTAGATAAGGGAAAATGGAAGGACGGAGTATTACGTCGTTTTTTATTTTCCTCTTTGAAGATGAATCGATGAATTTTGTCAATGTCTTTCTTTATAGAAACGTTTTTCACATTCCGCTTAGCTGATAAATAATACAGTGAGTATTTTTCTTTGAATGTTTTATATATTTTCGTATATTACGCATAGAATATACGCTCTAAATTTGCCATAAATGCACGACCTACCTATCGTCGGAAGTAATTCTCCTTACACTTTATTATACGCTTCAAAGAACACTAAAACTTTCCTGTACGATATTTATTCCTTCCTAGACAGTTTCCAATACCTCAGCTAATTATAATGCTCAGTGAATACATTATACGCTATAAACTACAAGAAGGAAGAATGTTAGAGAAGTAGAAGGCGAGAAGGGTTGGCTCGACCACCTAGATATTACGGCGCGGACCATTTGAAAACCGATAAACCGTAGGAGAAAATCGTCGTGGCCCGACATATCGTTTTTAACTTCCCTCCAACCCCTGTATTTCATCCCTCCTTTAGGTTTCGATCGGCAGTCGCGTGGAGGAAGGTAGCAAACCCTCGCAGGCAACGTCTATTTACCATAAAATAGAGTTTCCAGCTCTCCAGGTTGCGAGGTCTGCATCCCGCCATTTATTTCTTCCCCTCTTATCGGTTCATTCGCGATACGTAAGGGAAAATTCAAATCATCGTGCTGCTAGGCGTTTCCTCGACTTCGTGCGAGTTCGTTCGAACTGAAAATGTTCCGCGTTTTTTTTTCTCGCCCTCTAACGACGTTCCTTTCTTTCAACCTTCTCGCTATTGTATATTCCTGTATATATCGCACAATTTTTCTAACCTTCTATCATATAATCGAAATACATAAAATTATCGATATTTCTTTCAGTCGTTAATTTACTAAAAAAAGGGAGAAACGAGATGTTCGAGAAAATGGCAAAGATATGATAATTCTAAAGTCGAATAAAGAGAGAGGAAATTAGATGACATAAAATTGACTGACAATGCACTAAGTTTGAAAGCTGTACCTCCGCGAAACACGAAGAATGTGACTTATTAAACTTTTCTCCTGCGATTTGCATATTGCCAACCCTTCTCACCTTCCCCTACGAACATCTCCGCAATCATCCAAATATGAAACCTAATTTCTTTCCCTCGAACCAGCTATAAAACGCGAATCTTCCCCCGAAGAATATAACTTCGCCGTTGTCGTTCTCGTCGTAAAAAGGACGAACGACGGGATAAATCTCACTTTATAAGGGATGTGCGCCGGGGCCACGTACGAGGAGTTAGCGTCACTTTCATCGGTTCCGGAGCGGCGATACACTCGGTGTCGCGCGTACGAACCGAATCCTGCGACGTCGTCGCACAGACACCTTTCGAAACTTGTGGAAACTTCACGATATCGGAAGCACCGCGACCTATCTTCTTACTCTATCTCCTTCCATCTCATGTTACGTAACGAAAACTCAAAGATCTCGTTGCTCGCGATTTTAGTATCGCTCCGAATTGCACGATTTCCACAAAACTCACGCCTTTTGGCACCGTGCGGTTTCCCGGCATTCGTTTTTATGCTTTTCGAAAATCGATTCTCGATCAAGATAAACTACCAGTCGTCGATCGCTCGTAATTCCGAATGCGACACGTGTGTGATACGACTCTTTGGAATATGACGCTGTAAATGATTCAAGAGCGTTGCCGGGATGTGCGGAATTAGAGGAGAAATTTAAATATTTAACGATTCCGAGTAAATATCGTATCATGAACAGGAATTCTTGCTGGTTAATTCAACTGGAATATTAATTTTATATTTGAATAAGAATTCCTAACGTTGAAGCAGTATTTTGAATAATGAAGACTTAGGATAATGGAAAGAATTAATCGTACGATACGTTCGAATTTTTCTGCTGTTTTGGATTAAATCATTGTATTTTAAAGATGGTCTTCGTGTAGAGCTGCAATAAAAGAAATTTATGAAACTTGAAATCATATAATCTGGAACTTCTTGCACGATAATTTAATAGAGAGTAACATAAAAGTAGAAAGTAATAATATTAACGTACTTATAAGTTACAAGTTGCTTATAGACCTCTCTTCCACCAGTTCATGTCAACGAGGATAGTGAAATCACTTCTGGTCGCTAAAATTCGTTTGTAAAATTAACTTTCATTAGCTAATTCGTTATCAACATGTGAGAAAGTTTGTTAATGGTAATAGTTTGTAACTTTAACTGTACAATTATATTTGTCTCATTACCAAACTTGCTTGTTGCATGTACAAGAGAATGTATTAATATCAATGACTGGTAACTTGTAACTTGTATAACTTAGCTAGGAATATATTACTTCGATAAGACTATGACAGTAGAATGGATGTGTAAAGAACAGCCTGAAAGACACAAGATTCATACAGCGGAAAGTCAATCATCTTCTCCTTCAACTTTTCCTCAAAATATAGTACGCCAATCAACTCGTATAACTGGAAAATCTTTTCACACCAACAACTCCAATCTTCCATCAAGTTTCTTCACCATATCAAACTCGTTTCGTTACGTAAGCCGTCGTAATAAAATCGTCGACGAAACGACACGAGTACTCGTGACATCTCACGCCAAACCGCAATGTCTTGGGTAGCCAGCGAATGGGAATAAATTTTATAGTCGAGCCGAATCGATCGAGTTCCTGCTGTTCGAAGGAGCTGGAAGTTATCGGGGCCAGAGCGATAGCTAGAAGCCACTTTCTCGTCTTTGTGTGGATTGCTAAAGGCTGCTATCCCTTTAATGGCGCGAAGACGAGTTAACTTTGTCCTGACGTCTTTCGCGACAAATATTTGCTCGACGATATTCATGCTCCTTCTTCGATCGCTCTTTTCTACCATGGCGATATTTCGTCGAACGATGTTCGCGAATTTGTCTGTTTTTATTTAACGAGCTACTCGTATACGAGTATACGCTTTTATGTTTTGGAGAATTTCTGAAAACAAGAAATTTAACAAATGATGGATAGACGTCAGGTATCACGTGAAAGTAACTAGGAGGTTAGGAGGGCTATCGCTGATGCGGCAACTACGAAAGCTGGATTGCGGTAACGTTACAACTTTTGCTAACTGAATTACCGCGACGCGCTAACTTGCGGGACGAGGTTGTTTCAGTGCAGCGAATTTAGCGTCGAGTCTTCAGCACTTACGACAAAAACTTAACTCCAACTATTTTATATATTTATTTACGTAGTGCAACTGGAGACTTTCACCGTCTCTCGTCACAGTTATATTAAAAGTAACTTGATTCTAACGACAAAGACTCTTCGTATTTACTATATTTTTCTATATTATTGCTATATATATAACATAATATAATATACGTGTTACTCGTATATATCGAACGATCTTTAATTAATTTATTTTTTAAATTTAACACACACGTTCATGAGACGTATATGTCATACTTGAAAATTTGTTTATTTTACTTATCGATCTTTATCAATCCAGGTTACGATATCATCTGGCAAAATAAATCTCTTATAACTAGACTACGGAAATTTATGCAAACTTAAAAAAAGAAAAAAATAGCCCCTCATCGAATGCTATTTGCCAAATAGTACAATTACTTTGAATATTTTATATATTTTTAGACACCTTTATGTAATTTAACCTCTTAACGTGCTAATATCTCTCCGATTTACTGTTTCCTACAACGAAAGGCAACTACCACTAATTTACCAGTAGCAAACTAAAGAAAATTTTGTTCGTTACTGGACTAACTACCTCTTTATCAGCATGGAACGTGAACGTAGCGCGAACGAGACAAAGGGGGTGCGGAAACGGCGTTTAATTCTCGGTAGAAGCGCGCGTAACTCTTCTGTGCAAACACGTCGACGCGACGCGTAGCGATCAGCTAAACAGAAACGGATGCCCAATATACGGCAACGGTTGTTGTACGTGAACTGGGGCGCATCGTTTCTTCGATGTTCCTCGGAGGGAAGAATACGTATATTCGGTCACGTACGAGGTGAGGGTCGGAATGGGTCGCGTGAAATTCACGATCGACTACGAGACACGTTGTTTATTCGAGGAAAATGTCCTGCTACCTTTTTCATGCCGTTTGCGTATGTGGATAAACAACGATAGAACTACATGGAACGAGCGTCGTATAGCGGTCATTGGCGCATTGACTCGCGAGGAAATTGTCGGCCGTTGTTAATCTTTCGCTGAATCGAGGAAGAGACACCGAACTGGCAAGAGAGAGAAATTGTAAAAAAAAAGTCACAGTATCATCCGTCTTCCCTTAGTGGTGGACGATAGAGTCGCATCGTAATGAACCAGTGGTTACCTTTCTGTTTTAATACGGAGGAGCGAGAATTATATTCTTCGCGTCATATTACGCTGTCTTCAACGTTGCTGGTAAGATGAATGTATGGGTTGGCCCTGTTTCATGAATGGTAAAAGCTACTTTAACGACGAGTTCAGTAGCTGGAGGATAGTCGAGGAGTTACGTTAATTCTTTAGCAACCAACCGAGATGAAGCTGTAAACGTTTATAATAAGAATCATCCTAAGAATAACTTCATTTTCGCGAAAGTCGTGGATTATTCTGAGATCTTAAATGCCGTGCATAATTCATACTGTAATGAAAGTAGTTACACGAAGTGTTGTCGCTCGGTCTCCTTAGATCAATATCTTACGTTACCAAGCCTATGAATATTTCTGTCAAAAGCTCTTTGTCTTTAATATTTACATTGTTTTAATTTCTTTATCTTTTCATATTGCTTCGTTCAGCTTCTACTTTTTCTGCAACAGCTCGCTGGCTTCGAAGATATACTGCTTGAAAACTGTACTTTCAGATTCTCGAATAAAAGTTGATTTATTCCGTGAGCAAATTTTCTATAAACTTCCTTCTGGCTCTGCATGCAACTGGTCATATTGGCGCGTGGACTGCATACTACTAACTCAAGGTTCATAATTTCAAAATATCAATGGTATATGATCGGTCAGGAAGTTCAGGTACAAAAGATACTAGAAATTTCCAATCTCGTAAGAAACTGGAAAATTGATTTCCGCCTCGAGAAAACTCGTAGTAGATTAAATTTGTGGCTTTAGATTCTTTTTATTTTCAATTCAAATATTCTCCGCCTCCTGTTTTGAAGAAATCCGAAGAACAGTGTAATAGATATCGATCAAGGGAATTTATAAATTTCAATTTCGTTTAAAAGGCCACCAGACTAGTGTATATATTTTTCTAAAAATTCGAAATCTCATCGAAACCTTGTTCAGAATACTTTACGATTCCATGTTTCTCGGTTTAATACAGAGAAGTCAGTCTGAGGGTGAAATGTAAATGCGAATACCGGCAAGTGTAGATTGAAAGGTTCTCTCCAGCATATCTTTGCTAAGGTTTCCGGAGGGCAAGGATTCATCTTACGTGCGATTTACCCTGCATCGACCCTTCCGGCTGTTCCATATCCGTTTAGCCAAGGTCTGACCCTTCTCGTAATATCGTCCCCATTTCCAAGAAAAAAGGGTTCGGTTCTTTTTTATATTGCCCACGTGTGCCAAAGAAACGGCCTGAAAATGATACACGTGTGCAATATGTGCAAGAAATTTCATCAATGATCCTTCCCTCTCCGATAATACAATTTCTATATGTACATACGTATATTTCCAAAAAATCCGATGAAAGCTGTTAATACTTTTAGAATAATTGATTATACAAGAAACTGTATAAATTCACACGTCTCTATTGAATGGAAATATCGATGAATTTCCCTCTATCGAATTTCAAATTTCGCGGAAATAAATTCCAGTTTATTCGTTGGAAGCCATATTTCATCGTACGTATTTTTCCTCCTTTTTTTTTCTATTTTGATAAAACCAGACTGGTACACACTATACTATATAAATGTACCGATACTGTGAAAATAAAGTAAAAACATAAAAAAGATAACCGTCTCTCCCTTTCCGTGGGGGAAAAAAATACGTCGGCTCCACCCATCCCACATAAAACCATGTACCATAGGGACGACAATGCGAAACCAAGTCTACAATTAAACCGAGTAAAATCTCGTTTCAACGATGGAACTCAGAAACAGGATACATCTCGGGAATAGCAATTTGGAAAGTTCGTTTTGAAGAAAATAGCTCGTTAAGGGGATCGTGATAAGAATATCGAGAATCGTGGTTATGTATCGCGACGTCTCGTCGGCGTTTCCACGACTATTTAGATATTCTACGGTGGCTGCCGGTGACAAAAGCGTCGCTCGATGGGAATTCAGCATACTTTCGTCGTATGGCGAGGTAAAAACAGCCGCGGGAACAGGTTCGAAGGCGAATAAGCCGCTAGGTGTCCACCTGTTTTACCACTTGCGTTTTAAACTATAGCTTCGTTAGGTAGGTTGCTTTGTATTTTGAATAACAATAAGGAGATTGTGGATTTTTATACGTTTGTAGGAAATTTATAGATACAAACATGCGCAGAATGCATATGGAGATTAGAGAACATGATAAAGTAAAGTGTGCATATGAGGTAGATTTTTATACGTGTTGGTTTATTAAAGAGACGAGTGAAGAATTCGTAATTATCAGTTGTATTAAAATCACTTTAAGTACAAGTACAGAGATAGCATATACCGGTCGTAATCGTCGCACGCTCAACGCTACTGTTCAACTGTACGCTCGCTATTCGACTAACTGACTCGCTATAATCACTCGTTATAGTGACTATACTAAAGAGCACGTTCGTCTATTTGTATCGACCGGTGGTATTATAAAAAGTTCAAATGTAACTCCGGTTGACGATTACAAATAGCGGCGATAATATTTTGTCCGCAGTTCGTTTACCTTTGAACCTAGCAAACCAAAACAACGTTGGTATTCCAAGGCACAATAATGTGAGTCTCTCCTGATTCAAATCTTCCGTTGACTCATGTGCCACTACACATATTTATGCAAATTCATATTTTTACGCAGCTAAGTTAATGGAACTCGAGCAGAAATTTGTGTCGTGTATTAAATATGTATTTAGTAATGAATATTGTACGATAAGTCAGTACAAATTCGTCAGTTTAACAAATATTTTAATCTAATATTACGAAGTGTGTTAGAAAATATTGAATACCTCTTTCGACGCTATTTAATCTTTTCGTAAAACATTTTTCTCTACGAAGAACTATTTCACTCAAAATACTCGCCCGACTTAAATGACTCGACCTGTACAGACTCGTGTTCTCCATCATTTCTAAAATTCCAGAAATCCCCGGCATTCTAAAATCACCTAATCAAAACTGAAACTCTAATCACAGGATTATTCCAAAGATTAGAGTATCCGTGCTTACAACTTGCCCATTCTCGACCCTGGACCGTAAACTACCATCTCGAGGAATATTCCGGCTATCGAAATAAGCTTCAAATATTCCACGACTTAACAATGTCCATGCAACATGTCCATTAGGAACAAGAACCGTGCGCGATAACAGGCGAATCGTGGCTGCTTTAAATAGGAAAACAGCGTGGAAGCCGGCGGCTTGGGCAAGTTGGACGGTGGCTGCTTAAGGATAAACTGTTTTACTTGGCGCCCGGAAGCGTAACAACGCAACCCCTCCACCCACGAAATACGTAGTAAGTAGCTTAGTCGTGTTTACGCTCCCGATTCAACTTTATCCTGAATCCGCGAGTATTTAGCGACCATACACGGCCGCCTATACATATAATAGCATCGCTTCGACTTCAAACTATTTCGCTTTACAATCAAAATTCTGCCTGGGATCTCTCTCGCTTCTACCATCTCCCTATCCGCTGTTCAGGCGTTGTAAATGCAATCTCGTGTTCCACTAGTTCGTTATGAGACGATCTCGACTAGCGGAAATTTAGTTTTACGTAATGACGAAATTGCGAGTGCCGTGGTTATGATACTATCGCTATCATATGATATATCGCTAATCAGTGTACGGTATCGAAATACGGAATACGATCGAAATTCCAGGATGTGGACGAATCCAATTTTATTTGTTATTCGAGTGACAAGTAGTAATATTCTCCTTGGTTACAGCAACCTAGAATTTTTGTTATTCTTGATAGAGACGAGCTGAAATATTCGTGAGGTGGATTATTATACGTGTCGGTTTATTAAAGAGACGAGTGATAAAATTGTAATAGTCAGTGGTATATTAAAATCACTTTAAATACAAGTACAAAGATAGTGTATGCTGGTAGTAATCGTCGCTCGCTCAATGTTACTGTTCAACTCTACGTTCGCTATTCGACTCTATGGCTCGCTATAAAGATTCGCTATAATGATTCGCTATATTGGTTCGTTATACTGACTCGCTATACTGACTATCCTAGAGAGCACGTTCGTCTATTTGTATCTACCGATGGTATTATAAAAAGTTCAAATGTAACTCCGGTTGACGACTACAAATAGCGGCGATAATATTTTGTCCGGAGTTCGTTTACCTTCGAACCTAGCAAACCAAAACAACATTGACGCTCCAAAGCACAACAATATGAGTCTCTTCCGATTCGAATCTTCCGTTGACTCGTGTGTCACTACATTTGAAACTCTTTCTGTACTGTTATGTTTTAAGTAAAATTATACAGAATAAAATAACGAGGAAAAATTGGCACGAAGAAAATGTTAGAACTTCGGTCTTTTTGCTTACAACAATTTAACTCGGATCATTCTAAAACCAACAGCAATCTATTTTTCTTTAGAAAATTTGATAATCTTTTTCTAATTAATATACGTGTTGATAGAACGGTGGAACATCAGAAGTGATCGGAATGGACAGAGGTTGCTCTGTTTTCCAACATTACTCTTTTCCAGCAATGCGGCGTTTTGATGGGTGCAGCGGTGTTCAGGTGCTCAGTCGAAGAATTACGATCAAATATAAGAGTGAAGTTTCCGTCCTCACAAGCGTCACGTGTTGCAGCGTAACAGTAACTTTAACATATCTCAAATTGCGTGACTAAGTAGAGTACCACGATAGTTGAGCGAAGTGGCAAGTAACAAAATGGTAGAAGTTTATATAGTATAATGACTAGGAGAAAGTTTAAATTTCGTAAGCGCAATTGTCACTGCAGAGGGAAAGACGAGGTGGGGTATAATAGGGCGAATTTTGTAAATCGCATATTCCGAACTTTGGACTACGATCTCCGAAGTTTTACAAATCTAATCGTGTTCTTGTTCCTGTAAACGAATTTGATAATCTAAAAAATGAAAGATCTCTTAACATAACGTTCCAATTAGAATAAATTTGCATAAACATCCGCGATCTAAAGTGAACTCTATTGCTATTCATTCTAACATAGCCAATATATCCATCGTGCAATCTTACAAGTCCTGAATCGATAAAACTTAACAGTAACACGTGTATCCACATATATACATATGTATATATCTGTATTGGTTTCCTTATAGGATTACAATGTCTCGCTTCTACACATACATATCACACACGATACTCAATGCGATATAACAAAATGCAATAAAATACACCTTAAATAAATATCACATACATGCAGACTGTAAATCCATCTAAGAAAAGGCAGGATATCTTAAAGATGATGGGAAAAACGGAACAACGATGGAAAAATCAGTGAAACACACACAGAGAAAGAGGAAGAGAAGGCTCTCGAGCAAGTCAATTCCCTTGGCGGAACAAAGCGGATCGATGCTCGAATAATCCGGTAGCGGGGAACCGGTGGCGCGAGCGTGTACATCCAATAAAAGAGGTTACTCATTCTCGCATCGAGTCGCATCAGCCACTTCGATATTGGGAAAATGCCACTCTTCGTAGGAGCGGCCGCACGCGCTCGCACGAAACACGACCGTGCTGCTTGCGATTCAGCTAGCGAGCACGTATTGCCATCGCGCGCTTGTCCGTGGAAAGGGCGACGCGTGTATGCATCAGATGCATCGTACGTTCACCCCTTTCTGTCTCGATATCCCCGTATTGCCAACACCTCTCGATATTCCTCCTCGCGACAGTATGAACGATTCTTCGCTCTGATACCAACGGAGATCTGCGATCTCTTAAACACCTTCGGCATCTTAAATCATTGAAAGCCAACTTCGCGTTAACGGAATATTTCCTTTGAAACCTCTTTTCTCAATTGACCTATATTATCGAATTTTATGTTTTATTAATCTTATTAATTGTGGCTGTGACTACGAATTTCCACGATGCGCTTAATATTCTCTTTGTTTCGTTATTTCTTACATACGGATTTTACGATCGCGTAATGAAATTTTAAGAATTGTGTGTAAAATATTTATGCAATTGTTTCCTCGCCGCTATTTCTTACACTTCGATTCTACGATTGTGCTAGAGATAAAAAGTCTGAAGTATTCGTAATCTTACGGTAAATTATTGCTTTGTCTTATAGTGGGTTAAACATTTTGCTCCCTTGTTGAAATGAAAGTGTGCTAGAATTTTTACATGATCAGTTTACATGTACATGGAGCTTGCCTCAAATTTTTGCAACAGACATCGTCTGTTTTGCCTGGATAAAAGTAATTCCAGCGGTGTATCGTTAATCTTTGTCGTTTCTACTCAGATATGAAATTATGGGAATTTTCTTTTTTTCTATTTCTTTCCTTTTTAAGCAAAACGGGACTGATGAATTTGTTCCCATGGAATCACCAATTTTTTGTTATTTGTAAATCGATAGAATTAATCTCGCTAGTACATTCTTGTTTCTCTATCCATTCTGTCGAAAAACAGAATTATAAAATTTTCCGCCGATTTTACAAAAGAAATGAATTTTCTCTCTCTCTCTCTCTCTCCCCCCCCCCCCCTTTTGTAGCTCGAACCGTGATATACGGAATTTTCGTTGGATTAGCAAACGGATTTTGTCAGTTTTAATTTGGTTAGATTAAACCGGACTGGTGTATCTTGATCCCTTCTCGGTGGCTGCCAAAGAAAGCTGAAAAAAGAGTACAACGAACTGTTTTAATTGAACTGTTGCGCCATGAATTTTTTGCGGAATTAACGAACGAAATTCGTCGGTTCTAATTTATCCGTGTATTTTCTGCTCTTTAGATACACTGGCTTCCAATATAAAATAACGAACGTTTCAAACCCCGTGTCTTTCTCACCTTTCGAATATAGAACTATCTCCGAGCCGATGTAAAACTTCAGATACAAGATATTAGGATGAATATATTCATCTAGAATAAATATATTCCATGGTTAACAAAATACATATGAAAAATGTCAGCTAAATGTAAAATATCTTTTCAAACACTGGTTTTCAGTCATTCGAAAACACATCCTGAGTTAGAGTTATAAAAAAAAAGTTATTAAAGCAGTTATTAAGCACAGCCTTTCGTTGGGAAAGAAATCCTTTTTTCATCGGGAATTATAATAAAGAAAAGAATTTCTGTTGAATCTAGATCAATTTTAATAGAACAAACACACACATATATATACGAACGTTACGTCCTTTTTTAGATCATCATCATTTTTTTAATTCACTTTCCAATTAATGATCATTAAATCTCAGAATCGAACTCAAACTCTATTCTCTTCTACTACTTCCATTAATTTCTACTAAAAAAATGCACACGTACACAGGCATCTCCTTCATAAAAATACTCTCCTTTTAAATCTATTCTCAGGTAATAGAAAAAATTCCAAGAGAAAGAGAAGTCGTTCATTCTTCATTGAATTAACATAAGCAAACTAACCACTACCAAATCCAATCTAATTCAAACAAAAAATCACAACCAAAAACTCACAAACACTAAACCCTTTCATCCGTCCACCGAACTGAGGCAAACTGAACACATAACAATCAACTTACCAATCGAAAGAATCCGCTTGCATCACTAATTCTCGGTTCACTGATCCCAATGCGTTAAGGAGCGTTCACACCATCGATATTGTTGTCGATATTATCGTCATTATTTGAGGTTAGCAACATTGTATTGACAATTTATATATATATGTATTGATCGTCTAGGAGGCCCCTTACGGACTACAATGCTAAGAATTTTAAATATTGACAATAATGTCGATTGTCTGACCGCTCCTTTAGTCATCGTCCATCGATGCTTATCGTTCCTCCCTTCCAACTTTTCTCCTTCTACCAATTCCTTTCTCTAATCCCCTCTCCTTTCGTTCACGTGGATTTAGCCTCGCACGAACCGCTTCTGCAATAGCGGAACTACCTATATGTATCCGGTAGTCGTTCCATCGAGTAGAGACAAGGAAACAGGGTAAATTTCGGTGTGGTAGAAAGAGAGTAAACGGGTGGTGTAAGCGAGGAAGGGGTCAGGGTGACTATAACAGCTTGTACAACGTAGCCTGCCCGCGCGAATTAACCGGGATGCAGCTGCAAACTGCACGCCCACACTGGTCGTTTTAGCTACCGGTGGCGCGAGTGACCCGATGGAAAGGCGAGGAACACGGGGGAAGACTCGGAGAGCGATCAAGGCCGACCGATAGAGTGAAAACGGTGCCGCGCGTATTATTTCTCCTGCGGTGGATGCGTGGGCGGTGCCAGTCCAACGGAGAAAATTTATTCCGCGAAGGAATTGCGACAGCTCACGCTGCAAGGCAAAGCGATACGCTTACGCGTTGGCGTCGCTTTCTTTTGAGCTCGGGCGCCTCTCGGCGGCATTTTTTCGCCAGCGAATTCAATGGCCGCCGAGCCGTTATTTATGCCTGACCGAGCGATCGGCTTTAAATTTAACCGCGGATACAGAGACCGATCACGTGTATACCCCACCCGATCTCTAACGAATCTCGTTTCAACCTGGAACGAGTTATGGCAGCTTTAGGCGAGGATACGAATGTTTCGACCCGGCGATGATTGGATTTCTCCGGCGTGATTAGGACCGTTTGATTAGGATTTATGGAGATTCCGGGCCTCATGTTCTTTGGGGAGATACGACCAGGTTTGGCAATGAGTTATTACGAGATGTAATTTTCCCATTGATAAATATTAGGTGATTTACGAGGAGCGTGAAGTAGTTGAAATTGTATCATATCGAAGGTTTATGAGTTTGATAATTTTAACATGTTACGTAATCTTTGCCTTAAGACCTTCAGGTGTTAAGCGTAAATTAATATTACGAATACATTTGAAGGTGATTTAATCTCTTGAGAGAAGAATCTTCCAGTTGTTTCATACGATATGATAGAATTCATATTTTGCTAGAGTAAAATTGTACGTGGAGAGAGATTAAATTTAATATGCAGGCGTAAAAATGTATACGGAAGAAGGAAAAAATAAACCATCCTCTGCGTTGTTGCAACAGTTTATTGTCTCTTATCCTCTTATCGTATTCATCTGAACTTGGTTGAAATTAAAACAATTACGTTAAGAATAATCCATAAGTAGATAAACTCACGGTTCCTCGTTGCAGTTTAAGCCGATGAAAATAAAGTCGTAGCTGATAAATGATTGATAGCAGTTGATGATCGTCCATTATTACGCTAGATCGGATTTCGCAATAATAAGGCTGGTAATTGGACGAGATTATAATAAGGCACGGGATGCTGGGTCGTGCGTTTGGAGTTGGTTGACCAGAAATTCGGCAAGTAAGTTATCGACTCATAGATAATCGCGCGGACGCAGCCCGCATACCAAATCGTTCCACGGACCTACCCTCCGGCTCGTTCTGGACATTCCTTATCGTTCTCACGTCCGTTGCAAATTCCGCTGTTACGAGAAACCACCGGCCAGCCTCGCAATTTCATCGTAGTCGTGTATCGTGCCGCTTTAATCCGAAAGGAAAATCACGAAAATATCGTGGTGGACCCTTCCAAGTTAACTTCGTGCATGATCGAAACTTTCTCAGCATAACCTTCTTCGTCTGCTGAATTTACGATATCGTGTTTGAATTACGATACGATGTTTGAAGAATGATTTTGGCATTCGATAAGAGGCATTGAATTTAAGAATTATGACCCATTAAATTAGTGAATTATATCTCGTGCCTCGTGGAAATAGTCTGTTCCAATTTTTCGTTTAAACGTTCCGTTTAAAAACCAAACAAATATTTTCTTTTCACCATCAAACTTAATCGAACAAATTTCAATTACAAATGTCCACCGCGAGTTTAAAATCAATACGAACCATAATTTGTCTGAGGCTACATATATTCTCAACCCATTGATATTCTTTTTGGTTATCACAATTCTCAAAGCGGCGGATTTTCTTTCAAAGATAAAAAGGAAAAGATCCAATTCTGTCGTAGAACCGAAAAATCCCCCATCCCCGAACGTAGTGTATCATTCGAGAAGAGTCACTTGCACAGCGAGAACCATCTCGCAGGAAATTCACGAGGCGGCAAAGGCGGATGATGAAAAACGTCCTGCCAGAAATATTCGACGAGTCAGCGGAAGAGTCGACGTCTGCGTCGGCCACGAGGGCGTAGAAGAGACACGTTTCTCACGTTCGCCTCGGAGCGTCCGGAGAAATGTGTCTCGCGAAATTCCACGGTTCGTCCTCGATGGAGACCCGTTTTCCCCTACCCTGTCAAGATATCGATTCCCCCTGGAGGGGGCCACCAGAAGTATTCTCGAGTTCGCCAGCCCGCGGGGACTTTCTCAAGAGCCTTTCGAAGTCGAAGGGAAGCGCCACGGATCGGCCGAAACGCGGCAAGGAATAGTTTGCTCCAGGCTTACACGTTAGTTCCTGCCACGGTTTCCATATTTTTATCTCGCGGTTTTTTCCAACCGAATCAATTTGTACGAGTCAATATTATCAGTGAAATTGTATCAGCCACTCGTTACAAGTTACCGATATTAATAAACATGCTCGCAGAATATTAACGATTTTGCCAAAGAAACAAATAAACTTTTATAAGCAAACTTTACGAATTACAATATCGTAGAAAAGAGCTCTATAGTGTGCAACTTGTAACTTGTCAATTTATTAATATTGTCAATATGTAAATTATTCAAGGAGCCCGGGGATCTTTAATAAGAAAATCGAACGATGAGGTAGAGGGGACATCCTTGCAGTGAAGAGAAGTCGAGTTTCCAGGCCACGATAATGTTTTTGTCAGACTTAAACGAGGATCGTTTTCGTCCGACAATGAGGAAAGGCGAGACGGTCGTTAGAAAAGTGAACTCTCTAATTACCGGTGAAATTGGTATCGACGGCGCCGATTACCACCGGAGGACAAAGGGACCGCGAAGTGACGCCCTTTGTTCCGGCGAGTCCCCATTCAACACATTCAGGCCAGCCTCGACTCGCGATCCGTTTTCCCATTAGGGGTAGCGCTGCTGTAATACCCAATGAGCACCCACCAATGGCAGCAGACTGTGTCCATGGAAATAAACCGTCCTCTTTTGCCTACTGCTATAAATCCAATGGAAAAAATTATCGAGACTACAGAGAATTTCTGCGTAGAGTCGTCCGTCAGATGCATTTGTCCATCGATTTGATCTTAACATTTAGCCAATCGACGAAGAAGAAGCGACTCCGTTTCGTAGATTTCTCTTCGAGCTGATGGATTTGTTTCGAGGATTCGTGAAAAATAAAGAGAAGATAAAAAGTTGAACGAAGATACTTTGGTTGATTTTTAAGTTTCGCTAACTAAAAGCCGGACACCCTGTACATTCGGAAGATCCTTCGAGTTTCTTTCCCGCTACACTGTGGAAGAATTAGAAATGTATCAGACGATGCGATTTTCTCGTTTCTCGATTGTGGTATGATATTTGTAAAAAAGATCAGTTTTATCCAGCAATAAATAAATTACAATAATTAAAGGTTAATCTAAAAACGAGTAAAAGCTATCCTATAACATTTGGAATCGCTTGCTATCCCTGCGACGATTATACCAAAGCCCCAGAAAATTTTGTTATTAATTCGAAATTAATATCACAAATGGCAACAGTATTGTCCTTTATTTCCATAAATGTTTGAATAAAATTTCCATGATGATAGAACCCTCGACTACCTTTCTTTTGATCTCTCTGTATTTCTAGACCGCGCAACAATTTCAAAGTTTAGGCCGGTAGTGCAGAATTAGATTTGTACATTGAACAGTGCCGTTATAGCGGCAAACACGGATCACTTGGTCGCTGACAAAGACATCGTTTCCGAATCCCATCGGCATTGGAGACAGTTGTAATTTAATATATCGGGAATCGACGGATATTCGCAGCACGATTCGAAATCGGTGGAACGTCCGAGAGAAATTACGACGACGCGGCACGTCGCGACGGACTCGCACGTCCACCGTTTATACGTCGGTCCGTGTTCGGATTAATTTAATGAACCGCGATGTTTGCACGCGTCTCTACGTGCGTTTAATGTCGATCCCAGCTGAAGTCGATGCCACGACAATGGTATCGGTTATATTCGCTGATAAAATCGTTTTGCATTGAATCGTATCCTTCGTTTACAAAAAGATATATTACATATTAAGCAAGTAGAGATACGAATTTTGATTTTCACTTCATCAAAAGTTATTTTCATCTGTCTGTTCCATCGTACCAGGTTTGTGGTAATTACGGAATAATTTTATGCAAATATTTATTAAATGTTGTATAACAACTTTCATGTCAGGATTATCGTTTCAAGTTTCAACTCGTATAAGAAAATCATCACGACTATTCTGATTATTCGCATCGATCAGTAAGGGAGTTTTCATGTTTTTATTATAAATCTTTATATCGTTATGTAGTTTTATATCGCTATGCGTATTTTGTAGTAAATGTTTCTCTTTCTAATGTGACTGATAATCAACGATAGAACAAGAACGGCTGGTATCGTCTCGTCAAACTGAAACCCGGACGAACAACGATGCACACCAAATACTAAAAATTTCTTGGATGGAATTTACAACGCCCTTTTAATGGAAGTTTGAAAATTTCTAACGTTGGGTGATAAAAAAGAAAGAGTAGAAATACGTCGCATAAAAAAAATTGCTGTAACTCGTGACGAAGCGAAAGGGGAATGTTTGCAGGAATTTCATCTTTTTGTTGTTTCGCGTTGAATGCATCGCGTACGTTGATTTATAAAATATAGATTATCCAGTGGCCGATCGCACGTGCGTCGACTCGATGAATCATCTCACAGGTGTCTCGATGGCTTTTCGTATCGATCCGGATGTGTCCGCAATGAATTTTAGTTTACCACGGTTCAGTGCAAATGCAAATTTACCATGCTATTAAGGTCCGATCTTTTAATTCGAATATCACCGAATCTACATTTTCATACGGAGGATATATTATTGCTTTATTTCTTCCGCGAAATATCGAAGCTTGTCACAAACACGCGTTTCCGAGAATTTCATTTTGAAGGTAGAAAATTATTTTCCAGCGAGTTGCTCGATTTACATACGAAGCAACAAGGTTGCAAAGCTTCTGTGCAGCGCCTGCTTCAACAATTTAGTGGCGTTCGACTTGATTCTTAGGAAAATCACTATTTATATCTCGCTGACGTAGAGGTGCAAACAGAGGCTCGTAATTCGACGATTTAGAAGCGCATCGCGATTTAGAAGGCTGAATCAGCAGATTGCTTTCGTTTTGATAGCTTATATCTTGATACGTTGAATGCTACGAAAGGCCTTAATACTTTTAATTCATATGAAAGTTAAAAATAAAGGTACGTTAAAATTTATACGCTCGTACAAGCTACCAGATCTTCAAAATCACAGGTTATCATGAAACAGATGTAAATTAAATTTTACACAACCAAATATACTTTATTTTATGATTTATGAAAATACGGATCTTCATTCAACTACCATAGAATAATTGAGACATCATGAAATGTTACAGAATCGTTCAAAATCTCTCGTCCATTATTTACGAAAATCTAAAATTAAAAATTCTAGATAAGCTGTCCAAAAAACCTTCACAGCGTCCTATATTTTATCTAAAGATAGACAACCATAACATTGATTGTCACAGGACAATTGCAATATCTCTCAAAACATCAGAAAATCGGCAAAAATTTTATCTATCATACGTATTAGAATCCAAGATCTATGATCTTAGATAAGCTGTCGAAGAGACACTGACGATTCCGGGGACGTTCGGTGATCCAGGAATCGTTATTTGCAGAGGCAGTACCGGAAGGGCTAGCAGGGTGAAAAAAGAAGCCAGAGGCTTTCCCGGGCTGTCAACACAATTTGCGTCATCGCAAGCAATTCCGCGAGTCGCCGGGAGGTTCGCTTTCCGGCAGATTGCATACGACGATCGTGATGAGTTTGCTTTCGCGTCGTAGACGACTAGGACGACGGATATCACTGCCGGAGCCAACTGTTCCGCGGAGTAAACATACCCAAGGATAACACGAAGGGATGGATCAAGCCACGAGCGTCGGAAGCTGGGCCTTTTTGTACAATAATTGTTGAAAATTTTGGATCTTAATAGCCGAAATAATGGTATAGGAACACTAAATTTACACTTAGAATTCATATTAGAATTGTTATATATTTATTTGATAAGCGATTTCAAAGATATTCATCGATACACACTTGCACGCGTCTCAGCACTTTCTTCCATATCGGACTGTTAACCGACTGAACACTTTACATTCATTTGTTTTCGAAACGCCGCGCACACACATACTTCCACACACTGATATTCACATACAAGTATCACTACTACGCATCTAACCTAGTCTAGTACATGAAATTATACATGTTTCAATAATAATATTAGTGGTTATTAATATCAGTGAATCTACAAGTTACTGTACATATGGTCGTTGTAGCTGATAGAATTCTGGTGTGCAAATAATTGTATAATTTTACGAGTTACAAGGTAAATAATTCACATTATTGGTGCATTTTAACAAAACGATCTTAACAAAATGATTGATCGATAGATGTAACCTTAATATTTTTACTTGACTTTAATTTAATAATATAAATAACAAAGTTGCTGATTAGTCGATAATTAAGAAAATGATATCAATACCCTTTGCGTAATAAATTCCATTGAACATTTTATTCCAACTAATTTATACTCAATATGATATTTTCAAAAGCTATTTCTAATTTAGTATTTTCACATTTTCAACTAATAACGCATCTGTATGTTAATATATTTCTATTAAATTAAGTTGGATAACATAATATATACAAAACGCTATATTTTGCATAGTAAAAATAAAAGAATTTATTACTAGCATCGTGCGACAGAATTCGCTAATACTTCGAACTAATGAAATTCCTCTAATGATATTAGCTCAATCGTGCAAGGAAGCTGAAAAACGAATACACTGTTACATCCATGTTAATACATGGATATTCGTGTATTCGTAGCGACAGTTAACTTATCTAAACGTCTGAGCAGAGTGTCGCCGGTACTGGTCGGCGTTAACTTTATCGAAACTCGTTTCAGCGAATACTACGAGTTGCGTCGTGCCGTTAACCGGTTTCCCTACGCTGGAAATTGGACGAGAATTAGGCACTGTTCGCTCTCCGCTTAGATTACGAAGCCAAAGGAGACGCGTGCCTTCCGCTCGCCAGACACAACGTTTGCCTCGTGTTTTCGGACTCGTTGCCGTCGACTGCGTTCCACTTGAGAACGAGCCACTTTGTCAGGAAGTTGTTCGGAAGAGATGAAAACAGAGAATTCCGTGTTTCCAACTGGAACAGATTGGGAGGGTGAAAGAGTTAGGCTCTGTACGAATTAGAGAAAGGTGTTTGGGGTTTTGTTTTACGAGCGTGTTTTTCGAATTTGTTTAGAGGAAGATGCGAAATAAAGTTGAGATTGTTTGGAGATCTGTTTGTTTACACATCTTCTTACGTATTTTACCGTTAACCAGTTAGCTGTTGCGATCTCTTCGCTGTACCGAAAATGTGCCGCATAAAATAAACGATGACGAGTATACTCGTCAAAAACACGCGTTTCCGAGAATTTCATTTTGAAGGTAGAAAATTATTTTCGAACGAGTTGCTCGATTTACATACGAAGCAACAAGGTTGCAAAGCTTCTGTACAGCGCCTGCTTCAACAATTTAGTGGTGTTCGACTTGATTCTCAGGAAAATCACTATTTATATCTCTTAAGTTGTTAAGGTACACTGGCTGGATTTTATTCCGAATAAATGAATAATAATAATGATGATAATGGGCATGCGTATCAAAAATCGTTTCTGATGAAACGGCTTTACTGCACTCCAAAGGTAGAATAATCTTTTAATAACGTCGGATGCGTTAATTGCACTTAAAGTAAAAACAATCTAAAATACCCGAATATCAGACTACATATTTTTCCAGATATTTAAAAAAAAAATATTCTAAAACCAATCAAAAACTTTCTTAAGCACACGTTTCATAACTCTATTAAATTTGATGGTAACGTTAGGTAACCAAAGTATAAAAAATTCTCGATGAAAAAAACATTCGTCGATCAATTCGATCGAAACCAACAATTTTTCTCCCACCTAATTCTCATTTTGTCATGTCGCTGAGGAAACATTTCAAGCGATCGTATCTTGGCAATCATATCCTTCACACAAAGCAGCGTACGCGAGGAAACCCGAGGATCTTTCCTGACGTGGATGTTAAAAGGGCGTCGAAAGGATTCTGTTACGAGAAATTAGCGATCGTTGAAGCAAGATCTTTCACCAGCAAGAATGCTTGGCAAGGAGCGGGGTAATGGAGTTTTCTTGTTCCTGGCCTTTTTCCTCTCGCGCGACTCGCGTTCCAACCGTTCTTCGTTCCCTTGCAACGAAGATGCTGTCTCGAAACAACGAGCGTTACTATCTTGGCCTTGTGCATACAGGCTAATGTGCCTAATTTACCCAGCCAATCTAGTCCCGTATCTCAAACTTAATAATCATTGTTTGTACGCGACGACCGTGAACCGGTGCGTCTGATGATCTCGTCTGCGAAAGAGGATCTCGATGAGGGCTAATATAGCGTCGACTTGCCACATTGCTTGTAAAGAACGTCGAATATCAGGCTTTAGAGAAGTTCATCTCGTAATATCAAGAAATAATCGCATCGTACTTGTTCAGATATAACAATTTGATGCTTGAAATATTTATTCAGTCATCGTTATACCATCTTCTGTAACAGAACACCCTCGCGATATGGACTGAGATATTTTTGAAATTCTCTATTTATTTTCCACAATAATGTCCTTTTTCTTCATTCGATAATTAAAATTCGATTTAATCAATAATTTGACTCGCAGACGACCATCTTGTCAAAGCGAGCTCAGCTAATACGAACGGGGCTGAAAAATTAGGTATCCTATAATCATCATTTTAAAAGTATATGATGCATATCTGAATTGTCGTTAAAATAGTAAACATTCATGGGAACGAGTCTACATAAAGCAACGCAACATGAATTTTCCGAAACTGCGAAATTCTTCGAATTGCACGGACGTCGTGGAAAGTGGAATAATTTAGTAGAGTGCTCACCGAAACTAACAATTGTTCAACATCAGCCATGCCAGCAGACTTAATTTCTGATTCCCTGCACGATGCACTTGGTCACACGCGTAAGCGCGTCCATCGTTCGAATTCCTTTCGTCCGTCCCAGCGATTTTCCAGTAACAAGCTGCAGCCACTCGACGCCAGCACCTACGTACAACAGTATCCTGGCATTGCTTTTTGCAATTTGCGAAATGGAGTGTCGGAGGCCAATTAACCGTGAGCCAGGATCGTTCTACTGGATTCGTTGAATTTTTCAAGAGACACAGGGATGGTCAGTGTCGTGCGTTGAAAGGCAAAGAAAGCCGCGCGCGGCGTATCCACGCGGAAGAAAGTTGGCAGCAAAGTCTGTGAAAACAAAAGGGCTGAAATTAACGGGCCATTACGAAATGGCTCGCGGGAGGAAAGAGAGACTACGCTCTCTTTCGTCGTCGCTAAACTCGCGAGCAGCGCTCAATTACGTTGATGAATTACGTGTACCTACTTCAATCCGCGCGAGGACAGACAATGAATTCATCTTCGTCATAATTCTGCGGAGGATGAACCCGCTGACGTATATTAGTCGCGTAATCCGCGGATATTTCACCACGAAGACGCGTCACTGTTCGAAATTTTCGGGAAAATCCTGTTGGCTAACGAGCAACGACGATCCGCTTCGAATCGTCGCCTAATTTCCGCGAAAATGTTGCATCGTGTGTGCCGCTAATTATCGTCGAACGAGGTAAGAATGATCGAATGTGACGGTGTCAATTTCAGGAACCTGACCTCGCAGTTCATACGACTATATAAATATAAATAACACAGAGACAGATTTTAGGTACCATGTATAAATGTTAGAGAATTATCGTTTATACAAATTTCGGTATCTGTTTCAGGATTTATATTATACACGTAATGTATTTACAACAAATTTTTGATTAATTATTCATCATATATATATTCAGATATAGATAAGCATCGGAAAGCTCAATTATGTACTCTACTATATATGCCTATCAACAGGTTAGATATCTAGTAATGAAATAAACATAAATTAGGGTCAAAATCTGTGAATTCCATCGAGTTAGTAATAATGTAATAATGCCATGCCAGAAATCCAATCCCCTAATGTGACATATTTCCAATATTTTAAAAATTAACTCCGTATCTCGTCAAGTTACAATTTATGCTACCACATTTCAAGCATAATAAGAAGAATAAGAAGAACTCCAGATTTTGTGGGTAATAATTAGCATGGATGACAAATACGTAATCGAAAGCCAAGCGGATGTTCGTGCTATGACGGGAGAAGAAGAAATCTCTATGTATACGTGGAGATCTGGTTGCACATAAAAAATATATACGTATGTACGTGCGATTAGTTCAAGTCTAATGTGAATCGTTGGAAATCGTTGGAAAGTTGAGAGAAAAGTCATAAATTATTATCGAGCCACGAGTTGTTGAAGGATCGTTGAAGTATCGAGAATTAGCTTTAGCCAGGAACTTCAAAAGAACCAAGTTACAGAATGAAATTATTACACCTGAGAAGTAAAAACGTGTCTGCAACGGAGTAGTTTCGCGGAACGATTCATCTCGATCGACGAACAGGTTACCACAAGCGACTGCTACCGGTTGAACAAGCGCAATCGAACCGACTTCACTTCGTCAACCGAAGTCGAACGTAATTGTCGATGTTCTTCACACCGTGCCGATACTTCCGAGCGCGACTTTCGACCTGCAGCCTAATTGAAGTCGGCAACGCCGAGTCCTTTTATTATGGCGAACAAAAGGCGCGAGCGGCGAGCAGTCACAAAGCGCGGAACTCATTACGAGCGGAGCCGGGGCGAGCAAGTCAGCCGCTAGCTACGCGGCGGCGGCGCGAAACCTTGATGAGAAATTCCGGAATGGAAACGATCGACTCCGCGGAAAAGTCGTTCGTTTCAAGGCGTGGGATCGGGGGGAGAAACCGGCAGAAAGGGTGGCAACGAAGGGAAATAAAAGCGAATCGCGCAAAGGAAAACACCGAGAAGATTTAAAGGATGGGAAGGTTTTAAAATCCGCTACGACGCGAACGATACTATGAACTAGTGGAACGTTGACGATAATGGGAACATTGATTGTTGGGTTCGATACGGAGAGAATAAGATGTAGTAGACTTTACATGTTACACCTAAATTTATTTTATTATGAAACGGACTATATAAAATTGAGATAACTATTTTTATTTTAATTAGGATACAGCAGATTTTAAATTGCCGTACGACGTAAAAGTACGACGGGGTGCAAAGCTTATAAAAGAGTGTCATAGTTACGTTACAAATATTATTCTTTATAAAATATCTTGAATTCTATAATTTCTTACATCATTCACTGTAAACCTGACCAATAAACCTAGGGAACTAAATAATATATTCCTCTGAAATGTTCAACACTAATCACGAACGTAGGTGAAACAAGACTACTAAGCACGCGCTTGTACTTACGTTACGCGCGAAAATTTCAAAGGATGATGTTCCACGGTTTCCGGCTGCGCGGCAACGCTACAAAGTTTCATAATGGAGGAACTAGAAGAGCCGTGAGTTTCTGTGCTCGTGATTCGCAGCAGCTCTCCGCTCGTCGATTGCTTTAAAATTGGAAACTCGTAAATTCGATGCGGGCGTTTTACACATCCCTTCTGCAACGGTCTCGTTCGTGCGGTTTTTCGCGCATTTCGAATTGCACGTTCCGCTCGTCGATACGGTAACTTTTAACCCGAATTTGTAGTTTGTCCGAGAATTCGCGGGGATTTTTCAATGACGGTCGTTCTCCAGAGAACTAAACGCTCGTTAGAATGAGACATTGTGCTTTCATTATCCTGTATGAAGGTATTATTTTATAAATTTTTGAAGGGAATACAATTGAGGCAGGCATAAGATTTATCTAATTTTAAGAAGTCAGTTTTTTCAAAATATTGTACCATGGCTTATAGTGTATTTGAAAGACGTTATGAACTTACTCCTGCGACAATTTTTACGTCAAAATACAGGAATATATGAAAAATGTTTAATTTCATTAAAATCGGTATCTACAACTGCTTATTTTTCATATTTATAGAATATGTCATATGCTCGAACCAATCGAATGATCGATGCGTAAAACACCTATAACATGCGTTAGGAATAATACCAACATGTTGGACACAGAGTTTTACGAACATATACACATACACGGTATTATATATATAGCTATGCTTGGAACACATAAAATTTTATTGTACCATGTAACAAATGTATGAACAAATCTTTTAACATGTACTTAAAAAGATTTCACGTGTATAGCTATCAAATTAAACCGCTACTTCCTTAAAGGAGAGTGGATAATGAAATTCCTCCAGTAAAACAAACCCATCCCTAACATCACCGACAAGTTCCTCGAAAAATCCCAGAGATCCTTTATCCTTCAAACGAACTCGTATTGTTTACGAACGTCTCGACTATTCGCGCCGCGAAAGAGGGTAACTACCCCTCAAAAGCTATCCTCCGGCCGCGGTGGCCTTCGCATTATTTACGCCTGGCTCGTGGGTCGAGAGGGACCGCCGGATATACTACTTTCGGAACTTGAACGAACTTCTGACGGAAACCACGATGGCCGCGGCAAACCGGAAATTTATGGATTTTGTTCTGCCTTTCGGGCTTCTTCCAGTCAGGCTAGGCATTTTGATTTATACCGTAACCGTGACGATATCGGAGGACGAGATGCTTGTCGAGAGGCCAGTTTCATCAATTTCACGATGGAACCGTATCCCGAGCCACTCGCTTGTTTGCCAAATCGATTAACTCTGCGAAATAAAAGGTGGAAAAATTTCATGAAATTATAAAGTAGACTTTGGATATTCATGCAAATTTATATTTTCACGAACGTAATTAGAGAAACGAAAGCTAGTTACAAATTTGTTTCATCTACTGAATGTAATAAAGAGCACCGTGCATCGTGTTCTTTATATATTTTTGCGTATCATGCGCATTATTGCATCTTTTGTATTTCCCATAAATGTATAAGAATTCGCATCAATCAAGTGCTTCCTCGTTAAAATTTCAAAAATTTCAAAGAGCGAACCTTGGTCTGTGAGCGGCTCGATTGTCTCAAAAACATTCGCTGCTTCTCTCATTCCTATCTGATGCTGCAGCATCGAAAATCTATCGCGAAGGAAAGAAGCTTACGACGAACGTGGTACGGTAATGCATGAGAAATTCGTTTTATAATAGAAGTCGTTAGCACAGCATATCGACGTGTATCCGCTTCAAGGGAACGTAGGTTCCTCCGTCTTCCTATTTTGGAGAAACGTTGCAGCGGAACGTTATTCGAGAACACGAGGCTGAGTCAATTTTGTATCGGAAACAACCGAGACACGGGATCGCTGGTGCCGTGCGAAGAGACCGGACGAGAAATTGTTCGAGTTTATGATACATGGATATGACTCTTCGGGGTTGTAATACAATCACCTCGGATATCCTTGCTGTTCGTTTTCATCGACGTTAATGATGGGAACAATTTAGGGATGACAGAGAACAAATCCCGCGAAATAAAGGTGGATATTCTTCGATCTTGGAATATTACAGCGAGTATTACATTTTCCAGTAGTTTTGTTTTAGTTATTTTCTAGGAACAATGAAAGACTGTGTTATTTATATTCCCCGATCAATTTTTGGTACGAAGCAAAGTTATGCTGTTCAATTATCTAAATTCTATTTTTACTCCACAAGAATAACAGACAGAATTTTCATATCACAATTAAAAAATTCTTCAATTTGTTCGTAAACATGAAGTACCACCGAGATGATTGAGATTGATTTTTCCTATTTATATTTGTCTATAAATTATTTCTCGTTGAAAGTTATTATTCACTTGACTAAAAAATCTGCTATGATCGTCTTTGATATACGAACCATCCTAGAATAATAGGTACTAATGTGATTCTGCATAGATACACTGTTATAGGCTTTAATAAACGTATGATCATTACTATAATGACAGCATCAATATATATATACACATAATTTTTTTATTAATATTATTTTTATTCGAACATTTCCGCGTCCATAAAAACCACTGCAATCTACGCACCGGGAATACTTAGACATTAAGCGCTTTACAAGGGACGGTTTAATCGCAATTTCATCAGGGGATCGGCTTTATCCAGCAGGAAATTTCCCTGTTTACATCGATACCAAGTAAACTCGGTTCAGTTCGTTGGCTCGTACCAACGAGAACTCCTCTTTCTCTTCAGGCGTCTCAACTAAATATCTCGTTAACGAAGGTAACCCTGCACGCCGTAATCGATAAATGTCTAAACGATTGAAACCGACGATTCACGGAGCTTACAGGCTATCCTTTCCAGTCTTAAAGGACTCGTCCACCAGTTTCTTACGCCATTTCCAACGTAACGAACCTCGATCCTTTTCCGTCTATATATTTCGATTTACCTTTTCACTGTGATACTCGCGAATTTTGTCGTACGTGGGCTTAATTAAAGCGACTACTAACTAGCATAATGTATATTCAACTTCCAATAACCAAGCAATATTTTCCTTCCTAGTCTTAAACTGGAATTACCGACGGCTAAAGTATACAGCTTATATCGCAAAAATTAAAGTGCAAAGCATAGGGCAAGATTTATAATACAATAAGAAATATAAGCTTTTTCTATTTATTGATATATTTTACGAAAAATCATTCAAACATCTAAAAATGTACCGCGATGAATCTATGATATTTCTATGGAAAATTACGAAATAGTAATTTTGATCATACCGGTAGTGCTAGGATTAAAGGACTCGTTCGCTAATGTCCTAGCCCATTTCCAACGTAACGAACCTCAACTCAATCCTCTTCCATCTACACATTTCGATTTATCTTGTCACTGTAATACTCACGAGTTCCGTTGTATCTGTGCTTAATTAAAGCGACTGCTAACTAACATAATCTATAACAAGCTCCCAATAACCAAACAATATCTATCCTTCCTAATCTTAACCTATTACTACCGACAACTACAGTATACAACTTGTATCACAGAAATTAAAGCGCAAGGAATAGGATTAAGTCTATACCACAATAAAGTAGCATATTTCATTCGCGTATTTTACGAAAAATCATTCAAATTTCTAGAAACGCTCCATTGAAGATTTATAAAATTTCTATGAAAAAATTACGAATTGATAATTTTAACCACTTTAGTAATTCTGGTGTTAGAGAACCCAGTTCGCCAGTATCATAAATAACATTTCTAACGTAACGAACCTCAATTCTATCTACATGTTTCAATTCACCTTGTCACCGCGATACTCGCAAGTTCCGTCGCGCGTGCAACTTAATTAAATCGACTGCTAACTAACATAATGTATATCTAGCTTCCAATAACCAAACAGTGTCTAGAAGTTCGCTCGGGGGGTAATTAGTTAATGTACCATTGGTCGACGAATTCGCTGACGATCGTGTCTGCACCGCGTGCAGAAACATGTTGGATAGACAAGGTTAATTTCCAACGGAGGCATTCGAGTTCGTTAATAAATCAGACAGCATCGGCCCATCGTAGACGTACAAACATCCCCGCGATGCTGCTTAATCGATACCCGGCTTAATGACTGCGATGCGTTTCGGCTGATGGCCCGGATTCGACGCGAGACGTCGCCTAATCTAAGCGGAGCCGTTTAAACGGCGCGGTGAACGCTGATCGACGGCCGCTTAAGGAGTCGTGATTTCTGATAGATTTGCTAAATTGCAAGCAATTCGGGCGTAAATGCTCGTCGAGCTTGCGAGTCTCTCGATGCCGTACGCAATGCAACTTGCAAACTATCGAACCAAGTTTCGCTGTCACACATCGTCTCGTATCGGTTGATCGATAAGTAATTGCAGATTAAGGATTAAGTTAATTTTAGAGAAACTTTTGGTTTCGAGTGTTACGAACGAAGAGTAACGATTGTAATAACTTTTGGACGATACCATAAATTGTATATTTAATTTAGAAACTTTGGGTTTGAAAAATGAACAGCAAATAAGATCGTTTCACAATTTTCAAATACAAACTACATAAATGTCACGAATAGAATGGAATGAATTACTGATTACGAACATTTGAACGACATTCTATATATATGTATATAGATAGACGTCAACTGCAAATTTCTTGATTAAACTCCGGAACACAGAGAAGCAAAGACCATTGAAATCTGAAAATACGTAATGAAATTTAAGTAACGCGGACGATTAACGGAAGAATTTATAGTGGTTGATGTTGCCGAATAAAAAAAAGAGAGATTTGCTAGATTGCGTTTTACGCCGATACTACTAGCAGAGATTTTAACGGTGCTTTATATCAAAATGTATGTACAATGTACACAGCACCGTTCGATACAAGAATTGCATCCGATACCGGTCGAATATCTGTAATCTCTGGTGAATATACTGCATGGTTTTCGTTCTTTCCGAGTTATGTAACCGAGCCGCGTTATCAGTTCCTCTAAACATATTATTCATTAGAACATCGATGAAAATGTTGATTCACCATAACACTCGTAGCAGAATGCAACAGAAAGCTTAATAAAGAGGGCTACGGAAGTAAACCGATATTAGAAGCATAATTCACCGTGTAATGTTGACCCCATGTGGTTAAACGTTAACGTACTCCCAGCAGTATACTTTTGCTAACGGCACCGTTGGTATAGTTCTAAATATTAGTTTCCAACTCGTTTTGCCGAGTACAATGTATCGGTAGGGGAAAAAAGAAAGAAAATGAAAATCAAACGGTGTTCTTGCATTTACGGCGCGTGCACGATGCGTTCGGGTGCAAAAAGGGGAAATGTCTTTGATAACGTGGAAAGAGGGAAATATCTCTAATTAAGCATGATTGACGGGCAATTTATTTTGTTTGTAGAATTCGAGCTTGCGCCGTCAATCACGCCGCGTGTAACAGTCGCCTTTATTTTACTGTGAAACACCACGCCACCGATCAATATTACGAAGGGCATGTTCATTGTTAGACGGTCTGTGGGTCTTGTATCGCGTCAAAGGGCGCATTTAATTAGCACCTATCGCGCCCTTCGATGCGTCAGATCTCACCATGGTCGTTTGATCACACAATCGTGATACTCACACTGACTGTGGAACACGTTCAACGACGAAGTATGTAATTGTTCCAACTACAGACGATAGTGGTTAAGCGTTGACAAAAATCATCGCGATGAAAGTGATCAGAATTTACAAAAGATAAAATGGTTAAGTGATGTATGTTCGCTATAGGAATTCATTTTTGCCCGTGTATTTATTTATCGACTTTTGCGTAAGAAATAATATCGCCTTTTCTGCATTTCTAATCTTATTTCGTCAATAAAAAGATCAGAAGAGCAAATCGAAAGTAAATAACATGAATGTATCGCGTGATCGACGAATGAAAGATAAGAAATTGTAGAATTTGTGCAGATGTGGAAACGAAAGATACGAGTAGGAAGAGAATGCAGCGGAAAGTATATGCAGGGTAGAGCGTATGCCTGCAAACAAAATCAATATTAACATTAAAGTTATCGAAGTAGACAAAATAATCGATTCCTAATTTTTAGTAGGAATCTCAGAGTATTGGAAGAATGAAGTCTTTCGAATTTGAACGATTCTTTACAAAATACATGGACTTCCAATTTGATTCCTTAAGTACAAGTTATACATTATAGTCATTAATAGCTTCGGACTGTTAACATGTCATCGATTGTGCAAATGATGCACAACTTTATTATCAATTTTACAAATTATCAATCTATCGTACAACTCATAATTACCAATCAACACGTCTTCCATCATGGAAGCATGTTTGTTCGAAAGTGAGATTTCTCCATGGATGATGTGCTAATAAAGAATGTACACTATACCGATGAATAAAAATTCCTACAAATTAGAAACTTCAACAAAGGACACCAGAACAGAAAGCGAGTCTCGTCAAAAGAATCTTTGGTCTTCCTGTTGCTCGATCGACGGTTCGAAGCGACTAAGGACGTGGGATGTCGACTCCTATAAAAGAAATGACAAATAAGACGAGCTAGTCGCCTAGTGACAAAGGCGTCGTGAGGTAGTGTGTACTCGAGCAATGTGGACAGCGCGCGATCAGACCGGTTTGACGTTCCTGGGGAATATGTGGTTGAATTTCATTCTGCTACGTGACGTTTTCAGTTTCCGCCTATTGTAAGACGCGGTCGGTATCGCGTTCAAGAGGAAGAACGAACGGAAGCAAGGTAACCGTTCGGATTCGTACTATTATCGGCTCGGAAATTCATGATCGTTCCATAACAGAAAATCCAACAATCGTTGGGGAAAATTTCACGTGACAATAGAAACTTCATCGACAATTTCTTTCAACTTCTTTGCTTTCCTTTTCTTTTCTTTTTTTTTTTCTTTTGCTAAAATAAGAGAATTTGACGCTGAAAAGCTGTTTGCCATAATTTGGAATTCTTATCTCAATAATGTTTCTATTTGCGCAATATGGTAAAGCGGCGGCCAGAGAGACGCGCCCAGAAAGTTTTCATTTCCTCCGTCGCCAAGGAGAAATACGATTGTATCTTTGAGTAGCGAGTAAAAAAGAATTTCATTTCCTCTCGTAAACCCCCCGGACAAGGAGCTCTATGATATATGCCTGTGCGCGGCGGAAACAAGTTTCTTTGAGCGAACTTGCGGTTGAATCTGGGCCAGTCGGTATCGCGTTCGGCACAGATTTCAGAAAAACGTATGTAGCAAAGGGGAGAAAGACGGATGCGTCCTTTCGAATGCTTCTTGTAGGTACAGCTCGCTACTTAACGGAGGCAAATGGAAACTCGGTATAGGTACTTCGAGATCTTTTCTTTTTTCTTTCGATTCTTATCGTTTGCTAATCTTCGTTGGCAGATTGACCAAATTAATCAAATATTTCTCGTTATTAAGAAAATAAGAATGTAACAAATAATGCTATACTACAAATAAAAGCTTCTCAAGACCTGACTGGTTTATTTAAATGAGGGTAATTTGAGTTAGATTATTCAATCTTAAACATGCAAGGCAATTTTATACAATTGTTATCACGTGAAACGCAAGATACAAATCAAAATGAAATATTCTAGAATTAAATAACTGCGTTACCTACAACCTACGATACGAGAATTTCAATTGCGGACTAAATACCATTTAAACCAACCACTTGCAATATTCCGCAATCGAACATTCATTTATTCAAGGAAACACAATTTACCCTTTATTTAAAGACCCTTTCCAAAGAATCGAGGCATCGTTCGAGCCCATTTCAATTTTAATATCATCCCTCTGGCAGTTTCGCGATCGCGAAACCGATACCGCGGTGGCATTCAACGAAAATAATTCGACGAGTCCATTCCGTAGCGCGGTAACTCACATCCAGCTAGTGGCGTAGAAGGGTGAAGAAAGGAGGCGAGGATGGCTCGAGTTCGCCGAGTCTCTCGGCTGCGCGCCGACGTTTCTCCGTCTGTAAAACGTAAACGACGAAGGTTACGAGGGTGGAGGCGACGTGGAACGCGTCTGGCCGCGAAAGAAACGCAAGAAGAACGAGAGAGAGGTCGAGGTTTCGGCGAACATCTGCCAAGCAGGCTGATTTCCAACCAGTGATAAGACCTCGAAATGCAGAGGAGCCGGCACAGAACCGCGCCGGAATTCATTAGTTAACCCCGCTCCAGGAGCGCCATTTTCCATGGACTCGTTTCGTGGCGCGAAGCTCGCGAGGCCACTGTGCACCGCGCCGGGAATTGTATCGTTGAAGAATTCAGCGATGGGACCGGAGGATGAAGGGTTGCTCCGGTTTCGAATGGAAAAGGGAAAAATGTTTTCTAAGGACGACCCGAGGGGATGGAGTGGTTCGGGGCGTGCAAGAGTACGGTCTCAGAGGAAGCTGCGGATACGTGGAGGCTTCCAGTGTATCTTCTTCGAAAGTGTAATCAATTGTCTGTGACTGGATGCATCGCAATTTGTCGCGTGAAAGATGCATGTGAATCGGCACGTTAGTTTATTCTCGAGTAAATATCGCTTATCTTAACAAAAATAAGAAATGAATGGAAAGGCTGTTGCTCATATAGAACCAGTTACGCCTTTCGCAAATGGAGTTCACTCGAACCCCGATAAAGGAATAAATACGATAACATTGATACCTTTGCTGTTACACTATATGCATGATATTTTATATAACATACGACTTTACCGCGCGTAGACGGTAACAGAACAGGATATTCAACTGCTTGTCACGCGTGTCGGTGATCTGTCGCTGATCGAATTCTTGAACGCTTTCAAAGTAACTCAACCGAAGGTGCGTAGCGGCTGTATATCTGGCAGCGATTTCTTAACGAGATGCTGTTTCGTTCATCCTTCACGTATGAGTTGTTCGGTATTCGCGAGGCACCCAATCGGTTCGCCGTGAGTGCAAGCGCGTAGTACATCAATATGAGAATCGCGAGAAGATGCGTTTGGGCGCGACCGCGTGCCGCGACTGATGCACTGCGCATGCGCCGCATTCTCGTTCCATCCATCTCTCTCTTATACGTGGCGTGTGCGTGCTTCTCTTCCTCGCGTTGACTCTCTTTCACTGCTTGGCCAGACGTTTGGTGGGGATAGGTAGCTCGGTTGAAGTTCGCGAGGCGACGCAAGGGGCGCGCCACACGACAAAGTAGTGGGGCTGGAAGGGTCGTAGGGACAAGAGGAGAAACGCGTGGAACTCGTAGAGAGGGAAGGGGTGAGAGTCCGGCGGTCGAGTGAAGCAGTAGGAGGGGGACCCCGCTTGTCGGGCGATGCCACTCAACTGAATCCCCGCTCTGTCCTCGCGGCAGTCTGACGCCGGTCGCGCAGTCAGCATGGCTGGATTTTCTCGTAGTTTTTCGCCGGTTCTACCGAGCTAGGGACGAGCGCAGTCGGTCGTGTTCTCGCGTCGCGGTGGTGCATGCTGTCTGAGTGTCGTCGTCAGAATCATTTGAAACTAATCGCGAGGCCAAGTGTCTGTATACGCGTGCATTTCCGAGCGAGCGAAAGAGACGCCAGATACTCGAACCTAACCTCCAAAGACAAAGATGAGCCGAGACGTAACTCTGTTCGTTTCGTGGCCGCGGTGACGCAGAATCTCATCTCTTTTCGTATCGTTTATACTCTAAGCTTGTAATAATATCGAGACGAACGTGCTTAGTTGTGTTGTTGATCGTGCGCGTATTATATACCGTGATTCTCGTCGTGATCGCGCCTAAAGTGCGTCGCGTGACAGCCGTGTGTGCTCGTGCGTCTTGCAACGGAACGAGGACGGGACGCGTGGAAAGAACAGAAGGGAGCGGAAAACTACTATGCGCCCTGGCGTGAACATTTTGGTGACGTTCTTCCGTGTGAACATGTGAAAGAAACAGGTAAAGAGAGAAGAGGAAAGATAGTGAATCTGGGAAGAAAAGAAAGATCAGTGGGCGGCTTATAGGAAAAAGGACTTGACCATCCAGCAACGAATCTTGTCCCAACAACGAGGGAAACATTTCTTAGAAAGCTGTTTCGTTGAAGGTTACGTGTTCGTGTGTTTGGTTTGAAGTATCAACTCAGCCGCTCGCTTCTTGGAATCGACTGTTTTTCTTCACTGGTATATTGAAATGATCTATTGTTTATCTTCTATCCCTGTTAACTAACGAGAGCAAAAAATCAAAATAACTGTATCAATAGGAAATTTCCGTGTTGTCGCATGACTGAACGAAACTCATGTAGAGATGTCTCTACATGAAGCGTCTGGCCGTCGGCGTAATTCTCGCCTGGCAAAAAGAGACGAGAGCCATGTGTGTACGTCGGCTCGGCCAGAGTGTAAACAAGCGCGGTCCTTTTAAATGCCTACATATCGCGCTCCGTTGTTATCTGTCTGACGCAATTTCGTCCCGCTTTCCTCACTGAAATTTATTCCTGGAATTATGAATGCGTATAGTATCGAGCAGTTGGTAGCTAGTCCCCGCGATCGTTTGAATATTCCCGGGCTTAACTCTTCGCGGTTGCCATTCGACGTTTTGTTTCAAGTGGTTCATACACAATAAGCTATTTGCGACGCTTGATTATATAATACGTGTGTGCGTTTCAGTATCTTCGTTAGCTATATATTAGATTAATATATTCGCTACTGTTATCGCAAATGGTGTATCGATTGAGTTGTTTAAGCAATGCTACGTGCAAACAGAATAGTTGCATTTTGATTTTTGCGCGTTTCGATAAAATGATTTGAGAAAGTGTTTTCTATCCATTCACTATATAATGTGTTAGAACGAATATCATCGCTTAAGATTAAAACATTTTGATGGAAAAATTTTAACAGTTGATGATGTTGATTTGTAACATAAACGACTATCTTCTACTTGTTCAAAGTGAGAAGAATCGAAAGACAAAATATCGAGCTGGCCAGAATTAATATTGATTAACTTTATAAGTTGGGAAGTAAAGAAAAATATGTCAAATCTTACAATTTTTTAATAATTTCCTTTGAATTTTTTGCAATAAATAGCTTATGGAGATTGAGAAATTTGCAGAAGGTAGGGTTAATCAGTCTGATTTCTGAAAGGTTTAGATAATCCTGTAGAAAATACGTAATATCTTACGATATTTTATGTACAGTACAAAATGTTTTAATTGGATTTTTAAATCGAAATTTTTATTCCAAATGAGATGATATTATTATATTCAAAAAATATATTTCCATATTATATGATTCTCGTTCTAGAGGTACATTTTGACATACATATGTTACATTTAACCGTAGTATAACAAAATGTGCTACCGGAAAATCTAGTTAAGACGCATTTACTTTAATTACGGAAAAATGTTAATCCATTTTCAAAATATCTGAATTAGTGAACGTAGTACATTCAGCTTCGGTTAATTAAATGGTACATATAGTTCTGAGCTGTTATTTTGCGTTTCTATTACGTAAAATTACGGTTATTTTCAACAGGAAACTTTCTTTATAGGAGAGCGCTCTAACTGATAACAATAATTTTAATCCTATCAAAAGTGTCTTTCTATGAAATGTATCTAATCGTAAATTATTTGTCTATCGCAAAAATGAAAGACGACTTAGAGAAGATTAGCAAACATTACACTAATACTATTCACCAGATGTATATATATGTTATATTTAATATTTGAAGGTTTTAAACTTAGTATAATTTTTTCGCAAATGAAAAATAACTCCATATATGGAGTTTGTTCCTTTCTAATTAGAATAGGGAAACCTTGAAGACCGTAATGAGACACTTGTACATTACATGATCACATTACGTGCTTGGTATATACAATCGTTTACTTGGAGATGATGTCACGTGATGGCGGAACTAGCATGAAAAGTAATTGCATCTCGATGCACTGTCTCTTTAAAATTACGTACAGATAATGTGTAATACATATTCGACTGTTCGCAGAAAAATACGTCTGTGAAGAAACTGATAATGCCACGCATGTGTCGTATGGTCACGTGATTATCGTTGCCTTCTTCTAGATAGAACCTATCGGTCGAATTACGAAGTTACACGTAGTTCTCGTGCTCGTAGAATTCCTACATGTTGTTGAAACACGGAGATATGAAATATAAAACTCTTATAGACGAATAAGTAACATTTTTTGTTCATATTCAGATTGAAATTTCGTTTAACTATTTCAATTATATGTTTGGTATATGTTATGCCGTATATAGTGTATATGGCGTTCAATTATTATGTGGAAAATTGAAACAAACGTTCCGAGAGAAATGGAATCATGATAGCTATAACGAAATTTAAAATCGAAGTGTTTCATATTCAAATAATGAAATTTGTTATTCGTAGTAAAAGGCATTTCGCGATAACTTTTGCAGAGCTTATGAAATTGAAGATTTATTGAAGCAAAGATATGATTATACAGCAGTGATCATCTATTAAAAATACCTAGCGATATAAAGAGTAGATGATATTATATATGTGTGTTCGTTCAACCCATCAGTTTATCTGTGAATAATTATCATTCTCTTTCACGTTGGACCATATCTTTTCAGTGCATTAAAATACCTATATAAATTCCATTGCAATAATAAAAAAAAAGTTTCAGAAAGAATCACTTATCAAAGTAATCGATAACTTCCTGGTCATCGTTAATTTTTTTTCAATTCGTGATGAAACTTTTGAACCTTATGTTTCTTGTTAATAAAATTCGAGATTCCCACTTTTACCCTAATTTCTATGTGCGAATTTCGTGTTTGATGGCTCCTTAAATACTTCCTGAATTCGAGCAGGCACAACTCGCGTTTCCTAGTCATTAAAGAAACTTGCACACATTAAATCCTGAAACTACCGGTTCGTTTTACCGCCCACTTGTTATACGCCTAGGCAATGAAAGACTAAAAACGTTTTCAAACATTCCAAGCATTCCGAGGAAAGAAAGCCGTGTGACATGGAAATTTAAAGTTTTATGGAAAATCGAATTCACCTGTTTCTTTTATCGCCCAGGGAATACGAAAACCTATTTCCACGTATTGTGGTAACCGTCCTCTTCCCTTTCTTGAAACTAAGAATACCATTCCAGAGACAAGAAAAATGTCCTGGATAACCTGTCCTTTAACTTCTGTGTAAGGTGCGATTTTTACTTTCAAACCAAAACAGTATAATCTCGTTATCTCTTTGCTCGTTATCTTTACATAAAGAACTAAATTACGTATTATAACGGTGCATCGGATGAGCTGTAGTTATTAAATCTCCGACCGATCTCTCGTGTTCGAACATCGTAGACCCATTAAAGGACGAGCTTCTTAAAAAACGAAGAGGAAAAAAAAAAGGAAAAGTATACCGGAGCGATGTTCCACGTAACACGGTTCAATTGAACGTAATAACGCGATACTCGAGCCATTATCCGTTGGAAACACGGATATTAATTTCGTTATTAGACCCTCTGCCTGGCCTCTCTTTCTCTCGTTCTCTAGATTGTTGCTACGTTTTTAAAGCCAGGTGTTTTCTTCTCTTTCTTCTTTTCTTCTTTTGTTTTTGTTGCTGACCGAGATGTCCGTTCATTAAACGGGAAACGGTTGTACGGTGGCTGTTTCGTATTTTGCATAGAAAAGTAGGATGAGGAGGGGCCTTTGAACGTCAAGATTAAAGAGTTTTGTTGCATTCGTTGCTGAGACCCGTAATAGGTTCCATTTACGAGTGTCGCGAGACGCTGCGTTGCAACGCGAAAATGACAATCTGAATGCGAAATTAGGCGCACGACGCTTTAATGCGGGACACACGCTAAGTCTTTGGCTATGAAAGATGCATCAGAAGAAGCCAACGTAGAAAACTCCAGAGAGAGAGAAAGAGAGAGACAGACAGACAGACAGATAGACAGACAGAGAGAGTATGTAGACGTAGAATATGTGCGCGAGTGGCGATCTTCTATTATGGAAGGAAAAATCGTGGAAAAATCGACGAGATGTTCGTGGAAGCTTCTTTGGCCTTTTGTTAGCTCGAGTGTGTCTGAGGAGCGTGTCGAAGTTTACGCTCAGGTTGCTAGTCGATTTTTGTTACGCTAGTCGTAGCTGGTCGCTGTGTGCTGCCTCGTCGAGACACACGACAATGCCGAAGTGTGTTTTCAGGTGTCGTTTGTTTAAGTTACACGGCTCTTAGCTGTTGATCTAACTGCGAGAAGGGAAGGTCTCTAGCGCCGACTGAAATTCTCGATAGTTTCACTGAGAACGGAGTCGTAAAAGCTTCAAGGACTCTAGTTTTCGAGCACTGTTCTCTTTTACTGGCGTTTCTTATCTGGGTAATGCGAGGCTTCATGGTTCAGACAGGCAAGATGCTATTCTTTTGATTTGAAACCGTGTTTTTTCTTGTACTGTCTCTTATACTAACAATTTATTTGATAATCGTTCTTTCTTCTCAAGCAGAGTTCATATGTACACTGAATAAACTTGTAGCATTGTAATAGGTTTTTTATTATATTGACTTAGACAGTCTTAGATGCATCATCAAACGTTCATATCGTAAAACAGATCACTTATGAAAAATGTGAGAAGTCAGGTTTTTCAGTTATCCTGAAACAATTCCCAAATTTGAGATTTTAAATGATTTGTCCTGTCAATACACTCGCACATTATCAAAATTGTAATTTTATTTCATTTTGAGATTAAAAGCAATTCTCCGCCAGCCTTTCGAATGTTCCAAAAATATTGATTCATCAGACGATCAATTATACCATTAAATTTCTATAAACCTTCGTAAGTCACTCATTTCAAAAAGTTTTATTTCCCATTTCAACTTCATTGTATTGCGATACTTTCTCTTAGTCATCGAATAAAATACAAAAATCAGAAAATCAACTATAATGAACTTACCATATTCCTCTTGGTATTCCACTCTAAGGATTATGTTTAATCTATCTTTTTTCAAATTTGAGTAAATTACAGCCCATACTATTGTATCCTTCTGATCTCTGGTAAACGAAATACCCATCTAGGAAATGTTGAAGAATTAAATGATAAGATTCAAACGACACACAAGAACATCCTAAACGATCAAGTTGAACAAAGTGAAGCGTGACGGTGTGAAAGTCGATCGACGACTTCCTTATACGAGAACTTGGTTGGTTCGATGGGTATTCTCGGTGGTTAGGTCGGCTTTAAACAGCGTTCGCCTTTAATGCAACGCCGTACGAACCCTCCTCTTCGGGATCTACACTGCGGGGATGTAGTAAAAATTCCGCATCTGCGGGATAGTCCGCGAAGGGTAGGACAGAAAGGAAGGCGGATATAGTTGAAGGGAGAGAATACTAATAGTGAGGCGTGGAAGGGAACTCTAAGACACCGTTTGTAGTCTGGGAGGGACGTCTAGGCATGGTATTAAATCTATTTCCCTTCTGTATCCCAAGTAACGACACGAAGTCCCATCAAAGATTCAGTAGCTTTCGAATCAGCCCCAAAAGAGAGGATTGGTTTGAAACAAAATACGATGTAACATAGCCACCCTTGCGGTTAGGAAGCTTGTCCCGATTTATTTTCATGCATACAAAGTAGTTTATTAATAGCAATGTGTATCAATCCGATGTAAAATATTTCACACTCCGGGAGAAATTGGGTATTTTCTTTCAATTTAAGGACGGTCGTTACTAAGAGCTGACCGTTGTCTTGATACAGTATTTTAGTCTCAATTTTTCATTTCATAATTTCGTTTCATAATTTACGCATAAATAATCATTTCATAATTTTTCCTTCACTAGTTTTTCTTCTACTGAAATTCTACAATTTTATAGAATTTAAAATATCGCGATAATGTTACGTGTCTGCTTTAAGGCGCGGAAAATTTTAATTCAAACATAATAATGTTGTTAATCATCTCATCGATACTTTAAGCCGTTTATAAATCTAGAAACGTGGAAATATTTCATTATCACAAAAAACCAACAACGAGTTTTTCCAATGACACGTTTAAAACGTCCATCCAGGGGATCTTCCAATATTTTTTTTTCGCATCGTTTTACAAGCATTTCACATCTTATTTGTTTACCGTTTCACGTTTTAATGAACCAACGAGAGCTGGTCGCTCGCTTCGTAGGATTTTCCTGGTAGCTACGGAAATTCGCGCTCGAATTGATACCGTTCGACTTGTTTTTGCACCGCGTTATCCAGTGCAGGTAACAAAAACAAGAGAACAGAGATGCGCCTATAAAACGAACTACGTGTGCGAAGTTTACCGTGGCAGAACGTCGTCCAGCTACGGAGATTCAATTTGACGAAACTGAAATTCTAGCCAACAGCAAAGACTGTTACAGTAGTCGGCAAGAAAAGAAAATATATCGAGGTTGGAGACGCCAAGGATACACTGAATCATGAAACACTCACCGTACAGAATCTTCATGATCGTATACTGTGTGCTATATAAAACATTTTGAAATTTTACTAGCACTGTAATGAGGCAACACAAGATATTTACGAAAAAAATTAATGTCTTAACATATTTTAAACATATAATATGTGTTAAGGATGAATATTAAATATTGAATATTGAATATTCCCATTGAATATTTAAGGTTCAAGAGTATCTGTACGACATATATACTTCCACTAGGTATCTTGTAATTTCTATGTACATTTTCAAAGTTGTTTTCAACGTTATCAATGCAATGATAATAGTCGGGTCTCGTTAAAGCGCTAATGAAATTTCACGTTTCTGTAACGCACGCAGTAGGCTCATAAAAGGTCATATAATAAGTGCTTGAATAGTCTCATGATCCTTTGTATTTGTTCATAGAAAGTCAGTCGGCATCGAATGTAGAATTTAAATGGAAAGCATGGTGGAATAATAAAGAGTTATGAGCTCGAATCGCTATTTACTCGAAGAATTAAAATTCTGTATCAATATGCTTCTGATGAAGCCGCAATACCGGCGAAATCAATTTCGAAATGGAAACCGTTTACGTTGGGAAGCTTCGAACGTCTTCGAAATGCAAATATACGATGGCTGTTCTAGAACGATGAGCACAAACTTATCTCCTTAATAGAAATCGAACGAAGAGTTTCAAAGAAACTACTTTATCGTGAGGCGATTTCCCTACTGGATTGTAAATACAAAAATTCATCGGTGCAGTCGATTAGATGATTGATTCTGTGTATATGTGGCTTGTTCTGAATCCATCGTAACGTAAATTAACTTTTCGCTATATTGAACTGTTCTTTTATAATGTTCCTATTAGTCGTTTAACTCTTCCATGTTCTCCGATCATCTTAGAATTTCTATATTCCTAGATGTATGATGTCTTAGGAAAGATCATAGCACGAAATTGAAAGTACAGAATTAATCTTAGGATAGTTAAGAATCTAAATGATTATAGTCCTTTCGTTTGTAAATGAACAAAATTTGTTGGAGATGACAACGTGAGTTCGCGCTCGCCATCCATATGCAGATGCGCTAGTTCCAATAAATAGTAACTAGAAGATAGTTCTAGATATAATCGATGGATTTAATCGATAGGTTTAAGATATTCTTTTGCTTTAACGTTGGTTCATGTAAGAAAGTCTAAAGGTTTTTCGGCTCAGAACGGTGTGATGAATAAAATAATAGCTATTGTCATCTTACCTCTAAATACAGAAATAACGACAAAATTTTTATTAAAACCATAATCCGTGGATAAGTTTCACTGGATATAATAACACAAGGCATACATTATGCAGAAAATAGTATATACAGGGTGGTTGGTAACTGGTGGTACAAGCGGAAAGGGGATGATTCTACGCGAAAAAAGAAGTCGAAAATATAGAATAAAAATTTTTCGTTTGAGTCTTTGTTTTTGAGAAAATCGATTTTGAATTTTCGCTCGGTACGCGTGCACTTTATCACGTCTCGTTATAACAGATTTCACTGTAGATTTAAAAAAAAAATGTTTATTCTATATTTTCGACTTGTTTTTTCGTGTAGAACCACTCCTTTCCGCTTGTACCACCAGTTACCAACCACCCTGTATGATATATGTATAATTAATATTTGACCTAACAAGTACATCGTTCACCGAAATAGGAGCGAATAAACCATATAGCACTGAATGTCTTTCTTTTATCGACGATAAACGATCGTTGACTTCCCTCGAATCCATCAAACGCGATCTATTAAAGCCATTACTTCGAATCATCCTACGCACCCAAACAGTCAGACTGCCCGACTCGAGAAAGCGAAAAGCAAGAAGCGTTTATTTCGCCTGGCCTAGTGACCAGTAAGCGAGCCTAGACGGCGGCGTTCTTAATGCGATATTCGTGCCAGCGTCACCGTGAATTACGTTCGACCCCGATAACCTCGTCCCGGTCACATTCGTTCTCAATGAAAGACGACAGGCGAACGCTCGCGAGTTCCTCCAACTCTCTCGATAGTGGATCTTGGGGAGTTACGATTGATCGATCGCGAGTATCTCACTCTTTCGATCTTAACTCTGTACGAACAAGTGTCGTCGAATAAATGACATCGTGCCTTTATTTCAGCGAATTTATCGAAGATTTTGCCGATAAAAAGTAAAATATGAAGTTAAATGGTATGTAAAGGAAAATAGAATATACAATAGAATTAAAAATAGTAGATTAGATCATAAGTGATAAATAATTTTATTATCTTTATTATTATTCTACGTATATTTTATTTCTCAATGATTTGTAGCTTCTATCGTTACGCTATAAATTTTACTCATTGTGAATATTTATCTTTGTGGGAAGATACTTGCGTGACGAACTATAAGTACGTGTCATATTCTTGCTTCTTGCCCTGTATTCACTGCGTTTCGTCTTCGCTCTTAATGCTGTCTCGTTGTTAGTCTTGCTTCAATTGTGCTTAATTACATGCATGTCTCCTCTAGAGCTCGCATTTTATACGACTGAACGTATTTTATTGTCATTCATGGATAAGAAATACATGGATCAGAAGAAAAATAATTTTCAAAAGTTGCTCTTACCAAATATCATAATTTAAACACGAATACAGAAACTAAACAATATCGTTATGTATTATTATCTTCGAATGATGTGACTAAAATTATATTTCGCCTGGAACTCTACATTATGTAATTTCGTTCAAATGAAAAATATGTTATTACCATCAGATATTCCGGAAAAATTTGCACGAAACGCCGTATTTCCCCTACATTATTTCATTTTGTACAGAAAATATATTATTAAACCGATAGGGTATGAATAAAATTTCCATAAAATACATTTTCACAACTTCGATATGCAATATTCTCCCAAATAGGAAATGTGTTATTGTAAGGTATTATCCGAATAACACGCATCAAATTTGCACGCAACACAACATTTTCCCTTGAACATCTATCTAATACTCAATATCTTTGGTACAGATTTCTTCCACATATTTCTCGTCTAAAATGCTTGATTGCTAGATAAACACAGTTAAAGATACACTCGTATGTAAAAGGGTTAATAACCACGTTCCAGGATCGCTGTTAGTCAGTGTCTCTCAGTTCGTCGTTGAGGCAACTTAGCGAATTTCATTATCGATGCCATCGAAAGGTTCGCCCCTTTGCGGCAAATTATCTCCCATTCACCATAGGGACTTGAATTCGACGGCACGCGTGTCATCGACTCAGACGTGTTTCGAGTTCCCCTTCGAGTTCCAGAAACGATGTTCTTTGTCATGATGCGTGCACCCCGCGTCTTTGTCGGCAAATCTCGTTTTCGGAGCTTTGCTCCGTGTTTAGAACCCATTTCCGAAGTTCTAGTTAGCTTATGGTCTTTATCACATAGAAATATATTATGAAATTTTGAAGAAGATTAGATTTTGAAATGAAATGTTCGTAAATACTTTACTTGGCTTTGAGATGCTGTTTCTTAAATTAGAAATGTTAGATCTCTTTTTTTAGTTAACTTAAAAACTGTTGTTTGTTTGAATTTGATTAATTAATGTTCAAAGTTGTTGACAGAAATCCATGTATTTTAGAAGCATGCGTTGGATATTTTATTGATTAACTTTTTCTTGCCGAGATGAAAACATGTAGTGTGTTTGCACTTGAGTAATTAACTCGACACTCGACTTATCGCTGACAGGAGAAGTATATTTATTGTCAAGCTACACTTTCTGTTACTTAGTTTCTTTGTAGTTAGATAAAAAAACTTTGCTATGTTTGAAATTGATTAATTGCTGCTTAACCCTTTAACAGTTTAGAACGTCTGGACGACGCCTGTTACATTACCAACTATGTATTCCCTGTTCTAAAACGTATCACTTAACGAGATCGAATATTTTGAGAAGTATTAAACCAAAATTAATATTTCTAAATCAATTTTAAAATATACATTGAATCAGCGGAAAAGTTCCTGCTGGATTCCAATGGATGTTGCTAAATTATTTTTCTGCAAGACGCATTTGTTGCATGTGCAAACTTCATAGCGAATAAAAAGAGCCATATTCGATTCTTATCTCAACAGCAGATAGTATTTTGACAATTCTTATAATGTAAAAAAAAAAAGATTTTGAAAATGTCACGCTCTAAGAATATAGCGGTGACAAGTGATGTAAAAAACATTCAGGACGTTTACCAAGACGGCGCATCAATTCTTCGCACAATAAAAAACCTTCGCTGCAACTTCTTCAGTTGGAAATCGGAAATTATTTCGCAATAAATTAAGCACAACGTCATTGTGTATGAAAGAATGATTCCTTTCCGCAATTCATGAGCATGACACGACGCAAATGAATCTTTTCTTCGCTCATTTTCGGAATGCTTTTTTGCAATGCAAAAACTATCAACGCACAAAAGTCTGCTGTTGAAGCAACATCTGAATATCGCTCTTTTTATCCGCTATAAAGCTTGCACACGACAACAAATGCGACTCGCGGACAAATAATTGAGCGACGTCTATTGGAACCGGACACGAATTTTTGCACTGTGCCAATATTTGTGACTTTTAACTGGGTCATTGACGAATCAAGCGAAATTTCACCATTAAATTTTTACTTTTATTGTGAAAAGTCTCGAACATTTGACTTAACGAATATGTAATTGCATAAAATAAAAACGTTGATAGGTCTCGAATTTTTTGTTTTTTTTTTTGTTAATCCTATAATAATAAACTATATCTATATAAATAACCTAGTCTGCCCAAACCGAGTATGCGGAAATATATTCTACATTATATTATTACATTATTGTGAATTATATTACTATTATATTAGCATTGCTAAATAGTACCTAAACTATGTATATATTGTATGTAACAGACGTTCTATTATTAGTTCAATTCAACAGTCAATTAAGATATCTCTAGTAGAAACTTCATAGTTAGTAAGAAATATGCTGCTTTCAAACCAACCACTGTGACTATCCCTCGGGTTCTTCAAACCAGTACTTAGATAGTAGAATATTCCCTTTTTTCTCTATTAACAACGAGCGTTCTTCGAAACACTCAGTATTGCGTTTCAACACAAGATTACAAAGAAACAAACCAGTGCACTTTCTTCTTAAGTCTTTCTTTATCTCAGCGAATCCATAGCCCAGTGTGCCAATAACTAGACGCTTTCAGCCTGTCGTAACACGCTCTTCGAACTTCTTCCTCAAGAGGAGCTTCGTTTCTTCTTCTCGTTTCGGTTTCTTCATCTCGGTTTTCCCTCGGTCCCTTCCATTTTTCTTTCTTGTTTTTTCCTTGCCTGGCAGGACGGCTCTTCCTTTCACGGTCATCTTCGTGCCCGAAAGTTTCCGGCGGCGTGATACGAAAAGTTTGAATGGTTTTCTTTGGGCGGACCATCTTTGCCACGCGTCGTTTTATCCGCTACATGCAAATTTTCAGCGTTGCTCGCGCGTCTCAGCTTGGAATTCGCCAGCCACTTTTGACCCTCGAGCACGAGATTCCACCAGAAGTAATCGAGTCCTTCGCTTCTATCTTCTTAAGCGAGTTCATTCTCTTTCTCCAGTCTGAATTTCCTTCATTGACTTCTTTGTGTTCATCGTGCTATTTTGTAAACTGATCCGTTTCACGCTGCGAAAAATAGCTTATGCAAATGCAGAGAAGAATGGAGATTAGTTGCACTTTGTTCTCGTTCTATTAGACGAAAGTGATTTTCTAATTAACTTTGCTGAGTCGTGGATTAAGTTCCTTTTAGAAGTTCTCTGAGAACGGCGCTCGTTAGGTTACGATTTTATGAGGAAACTTTCGAAATTCTTGTTTGCTTCTTGATAAGATCCTTGTTGAAACTCTTAGTTTACTAGCGCACAATCATCGTATTTATTTCATTTATTCAGATCTGTTAGGAAACTTATACTTGTATATTGAAAATGTGAAACAAACTGGCACGGTTTATCTACTATTCTTAACAAACTGATATTTCGATTATTCTAATCAAAGTATGCGGACACTCGCTCAAAATACACGAACCATGATGTTAATCCTTCTTTTGAAATCTTAGAATCACGACTCTGTCCTTTTTCAAACATTTCATTATTTCGATTAACCTGATAAAAATACGCGTACATTTGTTAATAATATGGCTAGAAATTAATGACTTTTCTCGTAACCTTCGAGTCACCACTGCTTTTTATCATACGTTCCACTACTTCAACCACGCTAATAAAAAATACGTGTACACTCGCTAACACTATATAAATCACTGCTACTAATTCTTCCTTTGGAACTTTGAAACCTTTACACTTCCATATTCCTCGTGTAAAACTTTGGAGTCATATCCTGCGCCATCAATTATATCCTTCGCCATAAGGTGTTACGAGGAAACAGGAAAGTTTCCAGCGGTTCCAATCGCCAACTCGATCTTGACGGTGTTGGAGCATTGCACTGATTTATCTTTCTTCCCGATATTCCCAGTACAGTGGGTCTCTTTCTCTAGCGACTTTGATCAACGACGTGTTACAAAGCGTACATTAGTTAATGAGCGTAATCAGCTTAATAAGAATCGTACGTTTGCATCTCTGACGCGGATCCCGAGGCGGTATATTACCTCTGCCGATGTAATCGCGTTAACTAATGTGTGCCAGCGAAAGAGAGCCAGCTCAAAGAAGATGCACGAGTAGCCATTCCGTTTCTGCAGCTGCCGCATTTTGTCTAATGGACCTCCGCTTTGAGCCCTGACGTTTCTGTCATCGAGCGTATTTTTCAACCCGTGTTCTCCACCTACTTTGTGTCTACGTGAAATGTGTCTCTAACAAAAAAGTGAAAAAAGATCGAAAGAGAAAGAGAGAGAAAGTAGAGGGGGGGGGGGGAACAAGGTAGCAGAGTCTTGGAAGTTTCCTGAAAATAGGAGAGAAGTTTAGCAGCTGGAATCTTTCGAAACTCTAATACTTAACCTTAAAATAAAGTTAATGCAGTGCGACTTGGAAGTCATGTAGTCTTTTATACTTGGAACGTTGTATTTTATCTGTTTGCCTCTGTATTATTGTATAGTATTAGTATATCATTATATGCATTGTATTATATCAAACGATTTGTTTCTAATAATTATTAAAAATTTTGAAGCTTTAAATAAAAAATAGTACACTGACTGTAATAATTTTGTCCCCTTAACTGGGCCGGATCATAGTTGGAAGATTCCCCAGTCATAGAGTTAGGAATGAATAATATAAAAATTCAGTTGTGTTTGTCCTAGTCCTTGCATCCTTGTAATTTTTCTCCAACTAAAGAAATTTCAGTATTCAAGGCATTCAATTGACGAATTAACTCATTTTCGATTAAAAGCAGTGAACAAAAGCAGACTAGGGATATTTATGCATTTATGGAAAATTTATACGTATAGAATAGCAGATATGAATATGCAAAGAATACGCAAGCATTTATGAAATATTTAAATATCTTACCTTTTTACTCGTAAGTTCGTAAAAATATAAAGTTGCAAAAATATTCATAATCTCGCAATGAATTTCGTTCACTGTTACTTCTAAAAAAGTTGAATCTTCTAATCAATTATATCGTACGAGGCAATGAATAATCGAAAAAGGAATCGCGAAAGTGTATGCAAAAAGCGAATAGACTCGCGACGCCAATTAAGTAGTCATAAAACGTGTTAATTATGAACAATGAGATATAATGATACGCATTGAATTGATTTGCAGCTAGCTTTTCTTTGTCAGCGAATTAAAATCATCGTGAAACTACGACTACCGTCTCATCACGTTTTCGTCGTTCTCGCATAATTGAAGAATTATGGTTACGTAAATGCTTTTTTATCGTTTCGTTAAGATCAATCTTCTCGTATATCAGACACAGTACAGTATTCTGCAAAAATTATAATCTATCGTCTTTCGCCGTCTAAAGCGATCGAAGATTTTGTAATAAAATAGAATTTCGATACAAAGTGATATTAAAAGAATGAGAGACAGAGATTATTTGATTGAAGAAGAGATCGCGTAAAAGAGATAAATTATTTTCTTGAAATATACATGAAGAATGAAACGATAGAAATTACACGAATGTATTAAAAATTTATTCGACAGCATTTTCGAAAGATGTCTTTTTATATTATGTATTACGACAAATAAGTACACCCAATAATAATTAGTTTAAGCATGACGAAGAATACAAATGATAAAATAAGAATTTTTAAATTTATTATATTCTCTAAATATCCAAAATCTCTTCGAAATACCGTGGTGCCGACTTCGATAATTTTCTATTGATTCCAAAACATGAAACACACTGTATCTCTCGAACCATGAATCCTCTCTAACGATCTGCCCTCAAGAAGAAAGATGCTAGGGACGATTTCAGATTCTCAATTCTTCGAAACTGGCACAGGTTACGAAGCGTGTAATCTCGATCGTACGTTTTCCTTCCATCGATCACAAAAGGTTCGTTCGCGTGTGAGTCACAGAAAGACACTTAATTCGAAAGGCAGCCGATGAAGTATCGAAGTTGTATCCCGCCAGTTCGATTTGACCCTTTTGAGACGCTTATTCGGCCCGATAGGCTCGTGGCATCGGGAAGTGAACGAGTTCCTGGCCGGGTGATCAGCTCCAGCAACACGGAAAAAAGGTTTGGTAAGGAGGCCAGGGAATAAGAAAAGAAAAAAGGGAAGAAAAGAGAGAAAAGAGGGTCAGAGAGTGGCTATGTGAGAGCGACAAAGGAAGCTGTAACAGGAACACGAGGGTAACACGCATACCTGGCGTGCATCGACTACCTGCCCTGGGTTAACTCCATCGCCAGCAGGCGTAATGCGTTGCTTCTTAGCTTGTATTCGTCGCTCTCTCTGGGTCGTTGGCCCTCGCCGAGGGTCGAATTGAAGAATTCGCTGACTAACCTGGCCACTCATCCGCCTTCTGCCTACGAAATTTCACCAACAAGATATTCGTCGTGATATTCGCAGCTCTTTTTGATCTTGTTGGCTCTTCAAATGAATTTAGGAAAATTTCATGTTATAGGAATAAATCGTTAGAATTTTATATTGCACGGGAAAAATGTTGGTCGCTTATTTAACGTAACAATAAGTTTATATATTATTATATAATTTTTATATTATATAATTTTCATCTTATAGCTACGTCTAAATATTGTTACTATTTTTTATTCTAAGAGTATATACACAGCAGTCAAAAATGAAGTACGACAGTGATCATCTATAGAGAATAGCCGTGTTATAAATAAAAATTGTACGTCGTGAAAAATTAGAGTACGGAAATAATACTACGGAATTGCCGGAAAACAAGAATAAAACCTCGGTATCTATGTCATAAACTATAGATTCCTGAACTTTAGCAAAAATTATGCTACCCGTTCTTGTATCGTCTCATTCTTATTAAAATATAATCGCAAGCACAAGAACGATTTCTCAATCCATTCCACATAACGTGACGCTTTTTTTTTTTGCTCATGAATCGTGTCGAAAGATCTTACGTCCCTGGCTATTTCACATCGACTTAAGTGATTATGTTAATAAGATGACAAGTTTATTCCATAGCTTGTCTGTGATTTCTTCTTGCAGACATGGAAATCATTTGAAAAACAGAAGTTTTCCATGCCTGGCGGGTAAAACCTTGACGACACACGCACTCCAGCAATGCGAGTATAAATTCAAGATTGAGATGCGGTGCAGTTTATTTAAACTATGATACGTGTAGTGTATGTATATCGTATGATGTTGATTTTCTTGAATTAAATAATCATAGATTCCAGTTGGAACGAATGCGTGCCACGGATTGTTGCTCGATCGGGGATTCTCCGCCAAAATTGCACGTTCTCCGCGTATTTTTAGACACACTCGTTCCTCTGTTGGGAATTTGCACGGAAACCATTGAAAGTTATCCGAATTTTCCGTCTATTTTCACCTGATTTCCTATTCTGCATCGTTCAAAATGCTTGTAATTACCATCGTCCATGGAAGGGAATGAGCTAGTAACTCGACTTCTCAAATTACGTTGGAATTTCAAGGGAAATTTCACGTTTGTAATGTATCCTTCTCTTCAATGATACAGCGAAATGTGAGAAAATTATCATACACAGACGCGAAAATAAAATTTTCTAGGAATACAGTAATATACATATTTCATTCCATAACTAGCTTCTAGATTAATATTCTATTAGATAGTTCTAAATATGTGACCAATATGACTATCATGAACAAAAAAGTTAACAATAATTGGTTTATATATTTTTCAAAGCGTAATTACTATGAAAATGATGCAAAGAGTAATCAAGAGTAATAAAAATAAGCATTGACGACGTACTTTGACAAATTTACCGACGATTATGTACATATATATATAATCAATTGCGTCTTATTATTAAGTTTATTATTATATTATTAAATTTTATTAATCGATTTATGACAATTTTCCGTATGCAGTACATAGCTTCTCTGGAATCAAAATTATTATGGGTTATACAGATAACATCGACAGACGATTAAGTCGACGATTTAGGAACAACGATCATTGTATAGCTATCAAAGTACGACGAGCAGCATTAATGAACACGTTAATACGAACTTTATCAAATACGGTAATGTGGTTGACAAATCGGCATTATGCCTTACTCGCGGACCGCAACAAGCGATTAGGTTTGCAAATTACATTTGGTTCCAGGACAATCGATTCGAGCTGTCGATTATCGAAAACGTAATTAAATTTTACAATAGAACCGATTCATTACACGTTATGGAACAGACCTTCTGCTTTTCCATTGTTTTGCCCTGTGTTCGGGTTCGAGTATAATAAATGATGGAGCAGAGAGAAAAGGAATGGAGAACAGGTCGAAATGTCGAAGGTTATTAAACATTCTCGCTTCCCTACGTAATTTGTTGCCCTTGCCTACCTACGTCACGGCGAAAACGAAAAACGTCCAGGGTCAATTTTTCACGGGACCTATTTTCGGTCTGGTTTGATTCTTGCTCCGTTTCTTTTTTTGCTCTTTGCACAGACATCGGCCGTTTTTCTTTCCGCAACGTTGCAACTCCATCACTGGTGGCAGTTTTTATTTCTGAGCGACAAACGGTACGTTTTGCACAGCAAACCCTCGAAATTCTCCTTCCCGTTCCGTTTCTCGCCTACAGGTTTCCAATTCGTCGTTTTGCTTCCTTTACATTTTGACATGAGCGAATTTAAAGCGTCTTAACCTTCAACCTCTGAATTCTAGGCTTTTGTTAAATATATGTAGATCGAAGCTACTTTTGTCAAGATGAACAAAAAATTATATTCGTGCGAACACTTAAATACTTTACGTAATTAATTACGACACGATACATACATGCAAATGTAAATAGAAGTAGATCTATGTTATAAAGAACGTCACGTAGCCCTGGGAAATTAAAACAAAATTATGTAGATAAAAACAGATTTTATATATCGCTTTCTTTACTTATTTGTTTGAAGTGTTGGATAAATGCTCCTGTATCATTCTTGCACTGAGCGCATTATACGTACTTTTTCATTTCAATTCCATTGTTTTGATCACAGATTAATTACAAAGTTTCTCTTTTAATCGCGTCGAAAATTATGAAGTTCTTCCATTTTAATAAATCGCGAGTAAAATGGAGTAGATGAAAAATCCAAGGATCGTGGGAAGATTAATTAATCGGATCGTTTCGAAGCTTCATGATCCAGCTGCACTTAAAATATCGCGAAATCATAACAGCTCGGTGCTACGTACAATCAGTGGAAAATACCAAGGCAATAGCGAAATAGAAAACAGACGCCTGTTCCGCGTAGATTCTCCTTGATCTCTGACAGCTATTTTCCCACGTTATCCGTGATAACGTAACTTTGTGCTGCACACAAATCGTAATCGAACGATCCACGAGAGTTAATCCCATTAATACAGTTTATCCGATTGCGAAATTGTTGCCTCGGTTTTAATGAACTCGCGAAGCGAAAAACCCGATGTTTGCCTTGGAAAAGCGGGTTAGGATATTCGAATCGTGGTAATCGTTGCTCTTTTAACCGCGAGTCGATACACACGACGCGTGGTGAAATTACCAATCGATCCGATCGATAAACGATTTCATTGGAGAACGGCCAAAATCCATTACATAGCTGGCCCACGCTCTAGGCAAATCGTTCCGACTGCTCGAGCGTACGTAATAGGCCACCAGTGTAATCGTCTTAACTTCGATTTTCCAATTGGCTCTCCTCCCACAAACAACGAAGGAGATACTTTTACGTAGCGAATTTCTTCTCATTTTTTTCTTCGCGTACTTTTCGCGTCTTTTCATATTACAAAAATATATATATAATATATATGTAACTCGTAGCTGCGTCAGTCAACGATTTAAAATTACTTCACAACGTAAACTATCAGCAAATCAATCAAAATCACCGATATCGCGCCTTTCGTATTTATAATCACAGGGAAGATAGAAACACGCGAGTGTCTTTCTACTGCTGTTTGTTTTTATTGACAACATCCGGTAATCATTTCTATTCGTTGTTCAAAAAGTTTCTTTCGTTTTATAAAGAAATAATAATCGTATACGATCCATTTTGTTCCAATAGAACAGATTGTATGAGATGTATGAGATTGTCTGGACGAATTAGTCGCAAGCGACGATGTCAGATAACACTCGAAGACTTTCTTCCCTCGCTTGATCTCAGTAACAAGAAGTTATCCCTTTGTCTTATGGTTTCTTTAGTTGCTATTTAAGTAGAGAGGAGAGTTAATTTGTTACTGGAGTTTCTGAGATCTGTTAATTTCTTCGTTTGTAAATTATTTGCTTTTTCATATATCAGAATAATGCGCGTGCGCTTATGTATGTGTACGTGTATGTATGTATGTATGTTTCATTTCCATTAAGAACTTCATATTTATAAAATCGACCTGATTGAAATTGCTTTGACTTTATTAACTTTTAATTCTAGTAATTTTAATATGTAACTGATTAACTTTTAATTAAAACGTTTTGTGGAAGAACGCGTTATTTGAAAATCTACCAGAATGTTTGCTCAACATTTACATAGAATCACCTTAATTAACTTCTAATTATTGAAATTTCTCATTAAACGACACACTGTCTCAAAATATATTTGTCAGAATCTTTGCACGCTACTCATACATATTGGGAATTGATGGATTGACAGTCAACAGACTGCACCTCGGTTACCTAGACAAGCGATAGATATTAATGTTTCTGGGTTTGTCGGATTCTCGATCAGGCTGCTTCGTTGGCAACCACCGGCACAATATCCCCGAGTCACGTGTACACGTTGCGGTGTTACAGCACTGTGTACCCGCAGGATGACACTCGCAATTAAGTTCACTCCCTCGTTGGCCACGAATACATCACACTCTCGAAGCGAGCAAGCAATGGAGTAAAATGCCCGGCATTTGGCACCGTGTCAGTGGTTACTATCATTCTGAACTTGAGCTGGGAAGAAGCAATCTTAGTTTCGTAGCAGTGTTATTAATTTGTAACACTTGTCGAGACACACTATGGATCGATGAACATTCAAACTTCGAAATATTTATCATTCTTCAACCTTTAACCTTTTCTAGCGTAGGCAAAATTCGATATTTTATCGGAATCGTTTTATACAATAGGTTAAATTAAATTTTCAACTGTTCGTAATTTCTGTAAGTATTAGGTCGTCCGAGAAGTTTCTTTCGTTTTATAAGGAAATAATGGATGCACAATATTTTCCATTTTATATTATTTTATCGAATTACGTATGATCTATTTTATTCTATCAAAATAAAGATCACAACGTTCGACAGATTAGGTTGTTCCATGTTTGTATGAAGATGCGTTGTTGTAAAAGACGTGTCTATAAAAGAAAGACACTTTTCGGACAACCTAATAATAGCACGTACACGTTGATACTTGACGTAAATAATTTTCTGTAATGAATCACTCAGAAACTATGTGATTGCGATAGATGTTTCAGAGATTTCGGAATCCTAAAACCTCTTATACTAATTAAGTTAAATAGGAGTACAGGTAACAAATTTGCCGATAACACAAACGAAGTTCTACGATAACAATAAATTTTAAATTGACAATTGTATCTGTCATAGAATTCTATAATCGTAAATTTTGTCCACACAGCGGAAATTTATAAATTATAACCTATCCATTCGTTAATCGAAATAGCGTCTTTTTTAGGGCTAGTAAAATTCTACGCTCTCCTGGTAAAAAGATACCCTGGTGGTTATAACGAATCTGTGAAAAAAAGTTATTTTTGGTACCTATATGGTTGAATGTGCTTCGTCTCGGGTTATCTCGACGTTTCGGATGAGCAGCGTGATGTCTCGTTACATATTGCGTGTACAAACTCCCGCCGTAATTCAACGCGGGGACCCGCGATTCCACGTTACGAGGAAAAACGCGCGTTACGAGGCTAGAAATGTGAATAGGTGCGTGCTAGGCTGGGTGTCGACGAATTTTAGTCTCGCTTAGGTAAACGCGTCGAATGAACACATCCCGCCTTTTCCCCTCGCTTCTTTACGAGACCCGCGGTTTATTACTCGCGCGTGTTAAATTTTCCCGGCTGCCATCGTTGCTGCAAATTTATCGATATATTTTTTACCACGAATATCGGCCATACGTGGGAATTTCTGTATTCGTGCATACATTTCAGTTCTGAGCTCGGAGGAATTTTACGAGATTTATTCAATTCCACATTTTTCCCATATTTTTGATATTTTCCTTTTGTCCCTTTTTATAGCTTTCATGTATCAAATGAAAGCTAAGTTTGTCATATCGTTCGTAATAGTTTCGATGCAATGCTGTTTTCTGCGGTTACGAACTTTGCGACATTTCGAAGAAAATACGAAACAATCGTTGCTAATACAGGCTGGTACTTCATTTATCTGGACTAATCGCGGAATATTTTTGAGCAATAATCGTCTTTTTAATTTGTCAGCAATTTCGTTCTAAATATACGAAACAACTCAACCTTTCGAATATCTCTCGCTATCCTCGATAAAACGAATCACACTTTGCAGCAAGCTAATATCCCCAATTACGAAACAACAAGTACATAACATCAACCTTTTTACTTTCGTACGAACGAAAGGGGATAAAGCTTGGTAAAAAAGCATCTGGATTTCAAGAAATCGAAAACCACGAGGGCGTTGTGTTCTAGCGAGCCGGATATTCGGCTGCAGATGTATGTATCTCACTTCCAAAGAGACCAGAGACAGAGAGAAAGCAGCGAAGAACAGTGGCCTCGTGTAAAGAGTGGAAAGACGGTCCTCTATCAGGCTCTCGATAGGAAACAAAGAAACGAAACGGGAAGACTGTGCCAACCGAAAGGGCGGAGAGGAAAGAAAGAAAGAGAAAAGCATGGGGACTTTCTGGCAAGCTGGTCTATTTAAAAGCATTACGATGCTGACGGTCGGGTTACTGTGTCCACGGTTAAGTAACCGGTGATGTAACGATGCAATTCAACCTCTTTCCCCGTCCTCTTTGTTCCTGGGGGGAGCAGAAGAGAAAGACCGTGATCGCTTCGTGGACAGAGAGGAAGTGGCGGGAGCTACTGTGTCCATTGGACGAAACTACCGAGGGAGCTGTTTCTAACGCGTTGCTGCACTAGAGAATATAGTTCCGACGACAATGCGACAATCTGCACTCGACGAGACGAACTCCACGAAGGAGAACTTCTTGTTAGCTTGGATTTCTCAGACGCTGCTTTCCTTCAACTTCGCGTTTTTCTGTTTAACTGCTTTTGTCCACTCGATCGCCATCGCCTTTCATTTGAAGTCATCGTATAGTACGATACACGAGGTATCTTTGGAAGTGCTGAAATTTGAATGTTTAGGTGGTTAATAGTCTCGAGTGGTGATAAATTTGTTGATCCTGTGCGTGGGTTTGTTTGGACCTTTCAAGTATTGCATTCGCGATATTAAATTAACTAGATGTGATTTTGTTTGTCTCGATTCCCGAAAATAAATCATTGTTGATGTAAAAAATTTCTATTTCAAAGGATTCTTAAAGATTCCAAATCGATCGCTCTGACTACTCTTTCTGTCTGTCTATTATTTCTCTGACTAGTGGCAGCTGTATCGTTAATTTCTTCTCTATCGTTATCCTCGCGTTTGTATGTATCATACTGTCTCAAGTAACGCTTTGAATACTTTTCTCTTCGTATTATTTACTATATCGTACAACACTATTTCAACTTTTATCTTCGTACTTTATTTGTTATGTAAAACATTGTGGAATTTCATTAGCACTAGAATGGAACACGACTGTCACGATCATATTGGTCCCTGAAACCGATTTGATTGGATTGGAATATCGTTTCGTGAAAATCCATCGAATCGAAGCACATTGTATATAGACAGCTCTTCATCCACGTAGCGATACATCGAATTCTCGTGTCATCCAATAGGTTACATCGGCGGTTTTATTAAAAATACCCGCGTTGGAAGACGCATCGAGAAACTCGCGTGTGTAACCATCGTGTCTCTCAGTGAATCAATAACCAAAGATAACGCTCGTTTACGAGCACAAAGACCTGTTCGTTCGCGTAGGAGGACTTTATGAATGCCTCGTCCTCCCTCATTTCTGTTTCTCTTTCGCGGCCGCAGAGATCTCGTTCGAAATGAACCGCTTTGATGGATGTGCTTCGTAACGCGGGCTCATCGGCACGCGCGTGCTAGAAATAGAAGGTATAAAACGCGCTGTGAATAGTCCGTTAATCAATCAACCGCGAAAGCAAAACGAAAGATCGATGGTTTTAACTATGCCTGTGATCGGTTTTCGCGCGCGTCCGCCTACCTCGTCTGTCGAATTAAGCGCGTGTTTCCAAAAAGATCGGCTTAACGAGCTGGCCGTGCTTTACACTACAGCGAGATCATGCACGGTGTCTTGTAAATGGTGTTATAATTGAGTACGCGGTGATTCTACGCGAAAAAAAAATAAAATTAGTCTAAAAAGTGGAATAAGATTTTTTTTCTCTACGCAGCGTCGTTTTTGAGAAAATTAGCTTTAAATGTTACGATATGTATACGATACCATGTTACAGTTTATCTCGTTAGATATTAGGAATTCTAATTACGTTTCTATTTATTGTACTTGATAATAAAAAGCTCATAGCGATTTATTACTATTTCTGATTATATTCTCTTTCTCTCTGTGTCTTTCATCAATGTCCGCGATGTTTGTATTGTATTAAGAAATACGTACTTTGTGAAGAGAATGTCTGTCGATTGCTATGCTGCTTCTATTACAACCCAATAGGAAAGATGGAAATACAATTTTCCCCTTCTGGAGTATACCCAATCCTCATTATTGCCATTAATAAATACAATTTGAATGCAAAGTTTATCCGAAGCCAATTTTCTCGAAAGCTTCCTACGAACAAATTTTATTTCGCGTTTTCGACTTATTTTCTCACACAGAATCACTCGGCTGTATCACCAGTTGGCCAGGTTACCCAGCATTCGTCGCTCTGCTGGAAAATGAAGTACGATAGAGCGATGCGGCGGGTGAATCGACGAGACATGGATATGATAGACTGTATACGATTGAGAGACGTTTTTACATCGCGTCCTGCTAAATTGAGCTTCCGATGGGAGTTCTGATTAATTTTATCGATTGTACGGGTACACGGTATTCCATAGTGGATGAAGGGAGTTAGACAAAGTCGGTTAGAGATCGTAGCCGGGGATGAGTACCGAGGAACGTTTCTCTGTTCGAGTTTTTAGTCACGTTCGTTCAACTCGCGAGTACCGCTTCTAACTAGACACGATCCACCTACACGTGCAAAGGGTTTTTCTCTGGCTCTCGTTAACGCACGAGCTTAAAAAGGAGGAGAGTCGGCGGGAGTGTGAAATCACGCGACCGTTGCTCGAGAATAAAGTTGAAGAACCAGCGTATAAACACGTGGAATGCGTGTCAAGATTCTACGTGACTGTATTACTGACACCGATTAAGGAATACGACGTTTAACTTGTTATGAGCTAAGGGACGGTTCAATGTATTCTTTAACGTTATCGCGCGAATTTTATATATTTTACGGGTAATTTACGTGCACACGTCTGAAAAGATGGGCGAACGCGTCGTAACCACGACGGATTTACGACGGTATTAGACTATTAGGATAAACTAGCTACGACCACGTAATAAATAAATGTGCCACCCTTAAGCTGAATTTTTCTATGCGGTCCACGCGCCCCTCTCGCTCGAGATTTACGACGCTAATCTGCGGGCACGAGTCCCACCGGCCGCGATATTCCGTTTGTGATCGTCCTTTCTTATCCAATATCTTGGCGACCTGGATTTTATTCGTTTCCTCCTTCGAACCCACACGGGGATCAAGACTTTTTCATTTCGTCTAGTTCGGTCAATGGGTGGACACGAGATACGTTTTATTGGCGAGGAATTACGAAAGCTGATTGGAAGCGGAGGGTTCAGAAGCCCGTTGGGTGATTTTGATACGAAGAAGCCCGCAATGAATTATATAATAATTAATGGAAAAAAAATTTCTAAAAACTCAACATAGAATCTCGATGGTTTAATGGATTTAACGAATTTCTGTTTAGAGTCCACTCCTTTACGCATGTTACATCGGAGGTTCAAAATTCACATAAATCGTATCACTGTCATAGTTCTTAACAGTTGCAACTTCACTTTTGAAAAAGACGTAATTAACCAATCTACGCGTGTCTCGTTGGTATAAATACAAATTTATAATAAATTGATGAAAGTTCTACATGGAAAACTACAAATATTCAGTTCTTTTAAGCCCTAACTCTATGCAATAATATTAAATGTCTCATACACATTGCACCGAGTTTTTTCAGTCTACAAATTAGTGGAGACAGGACAGTTAAGAATTAAAGTGACTATAACTCGTGTCTTAAAACGTAGCCAGTCTCCAAATCATCCCACTCTTTTAAATCGTTGCGATCTTTTAGATCGTCGATCGACGACATTCGAATCAAAGCCAACATGGTAGAAAGTTGCAACTTACGTACGTAAAGAATGTTCGTGGTCGCGGATGTCGAAACGCTACGTCTCTCCAACCTCGTCTTAGTCTTCGTCTTCGTGGAGAACTTTCGAAGCATAGAATGCCAGGGACAATAGTTTCGCGTCGCGGTATGCAAATAGCAGGGCTGCCTTCGGAACGCTTGTCGGCCGTGTCAGCTTCATAATTCGCCGGAACTCGGCTGCTGGCTGGTCCGGCCTTTGACCAAGAATCTTGCCGCGGTCTCGAGACTCTGGAATCAGCGACAACGTCTCCTTCTCGCCTGCCACCGCTTGACTCTACGAAAGCTGCTCCACGCAAAGCCAACACCTTCTGTGGCTGTCGCACCGGGACAAACCTAATCCTATCCAGAGGGCAAGTTTTAATTGCACGCGTACAGAACGTTTGAATTCTTAGAGTGGAATGATCACCATCCCTACACCGATGCGACCTGACACGATGCCGCAAATGGGAATTAACAGGCGGACGACTGTGTTCCCGTTCCGGGGCGTACATCACCGCTTCCGTTTATTTAGATTCTCCACGTTCTTGGAGAAACTGTTTCGTATCGGTAGTAGCTCGGCAAGGTTTTTCATGGAACCCGGAGTCATCCTTCCTTTTTGTTCTGGGTGATTTTTCTTTTGATATTTTTATATGGACTAGCTTCTTAACGCGTAAATTTTTCCTCGGTTCATTCATGAGAATTATTAAATTTTCTACAACGAAAAACAATTTGTAGCGTAAATAGATACACGATATATTGTTTACCAGATGTATAGATATTTTATTGCATATGATATCATAGCTCTTGAATTTATAAGGATCGGTGGTTAAAATGATCAGTCAAATGCAAAACATCTTATCAATGTTTGTAGCGTTAGGAATTTTTTAAAAAATAAATAATTATAACGTGAAAGTTCAGATCTTTTCGTACGGTGAAACGTAGCTTCTAGTTTCGCTTTGGAATTTCTCGAGAAGAGCGCTACGCAAAGTGGGGATGTTGATTGCCATGCAAGGTGGCATCAGGTGTGTTAGAATATCGCATTCTTCTTAATTTACCAACTAGAATCTTTTATTTGAAATTGTACGTTAAACGTATAACTCTCTGGTTAGTCCTACTATCGAGTTGCACTTCTCTTTCCTTCCCGGTCTCTCTCTTTCCTATCGTTATACGTAGATGGTATTGAACGCGATACGTATTGAACACGTTCCCAGACTCCAAAGACTCATAATAGATTAGTTCTAACCGAACTATTTAATTCTCCCTTTCAATTTCCCCTTCATTCAGGAAAGAATAAGAGACCCAGTTTCTCGAACCACCCTGTGTACAAGACGGGAACCTTTTCAACGTAGATTGTTTTGTTTGGAATAAAGAGGCCGGCTCCATATTTATAGCCTACTACCATGGCTGACTACTATAACGCCACGCAAATAAGTCTTCGATCATCCCCTTGGACCAACCACTCCTATCCCTTTACTACAACCCTCTAAAAGTTCGCAGCATTTGAGTTTGTATTTTTGCTAGTGTAATAAAATGACGCAGGAATTTCAGAAATAATTATCTCTTCGTGCTGCAAGTTTTCTGCATTTTTCATATGAAAATACAAAAACTCACATAGGTGAAAATTTTTTATCTTCGCATCTACCGATAACTTGCTTCAATCGCATTCGCTACATTCACAAGTTGCACGTACTTTTCATTAGAAACGAATGGAAAAATTTCCGCAATGATGTTTGTTCCAACAACACGCTGCTTATCGACCTGCTTATCTTCAATGCAAAATGCAGCGCTTGCAACAGCAGCTTCTTTGCTTTCTCGAAAACGATTGATATCGAGAGTGCGTCAATAACAAGGAATGCTTTAACGCCCTGTCATTAACAGTACGTATTTAACCCTAGTGACATATGAAGTTTAATGTATAATACGCGTATTTATTCAATCTATCTGTTGACTAATTTTTCCAAGAAACCATACAGATCGACAATTCGCTCAACAAAAACGTCAACTCCGTATCGTGAACTAAATCGCTGACTTTCTGATGATCGATCGCGCGACCATACGATATACGTTATGCGAATCGTGAAATCGAGAATGTTGGCGGAGTTTGGACATCAACGGTCGAGAAATTCTCTCTGATCACAATACACCTAGGAGTCTTGTATATTGGACGTGTATATAGTTATATATAGAGAGAAGATGCTGACGTCTACAGAGTGCAGGAGATAACAGTTGGATCGTCCCATCCAGGATGTAACTTCTGCGCTGGTATATAGGAAAGCTCGTCGTCGGTATTGCTGTTGGACCGTTAGGTTTAATCCGTTCACGTCGTACCGCGTGAATCACATCCCCGTGACTTTAGTTCATCCTCGTTGGATTACAAGCAACCGTTCCTACCAATTGTGTGACTTATGCATCAATCTGATCGATCGTCGCGTTATTACGCGCGATCGTATCTGCTGTTGGCGTATCCGATTGGCTGTTTTCAAGCCGGTTACCGATAAAACTACCTGTAAATTGTAAGCTGGTCGACTGCAAATCGTTGCTCGTTCGGCATTAAAGCGATCCAGGCGCCGATAGTTGCGAGATTTCTATGGTTTTATGTGCGATACGATGGAAAATGAATGAAGCGACAGGAGATAGGCAGCATCGCGCGAAAGAGAACACGTCGGTCAACCGTTCCCGCACGAAATTGCCGAAAATTCCCGTGAAAAATTTGCAAAACGTTTAGATCGCACAATTCTGTCGATCTATTTCTTCGTTGTTGATCGATCGTTTCAGGAACGATGTCACGGTTTGGAGGAGTCGCGAATGGAAAATTAGCGATCGAAACGGATTCTCTTTTCTATAAATCAATCAAACAGACTACAAATATCTCTCTAGTATTAATAAATTCGTGCATGAAGATAGCTACGTCGATTCTTCCGTCAACAGATTTTACATTATATTTTCAGTACTTTATATACAACGACTACTTTTCATTTTCCAATGTCTAAATTCATTCCGCCTTTCCGAATTTCTTCTTCCCGAAGATGAAATCAGACTAATATCAATAGTGCGGCAAAGCAGTCGATTTTAATACAGTCAAACAAATCTTGCTCGTAGAAAAATTAATATAAATCAAGACGGTTCTTCGCGAACGTCGAAACTCGTACTTCGGAGCTTTTTCCAAGCCTTCTCAAAGAAGCAAATCGGTATTTTTTCACTGTGATTTAGCGTCTATAATAACGCAAGGCAACGATAGTTTTGATACTTGTTATTGAAGAAAAAAAATAAAGATACACTTTGCTTCCACGAAATAAAATTACGTATTTGATATGGAGAGAACTATCTGTAAGCAGTGAGTGAATCGAGTGGACAAATATCGTACGTCGCTGCTTGTGTATAAAGTAATCAAGTCTTGGATGTTTACTCTGTCAAGATAGTACGTATCGTTGATTTTGTTTCCTGATTGGTTTGATCGTGATGAAATCAAGGAAAAATGTTGGAAATCTATGAACGTTAGAGGAAAGACTTCAAGGTCTGCACGTGTTTCTATCTTAGTTGTACTTGGAATATCTCGGTCGAGTAGCTTTAAAGAGTTTAACATTGGACGAGTTGAATTAATCTCCATGTCTTCGTCCAATGAGTTTCATTTTTGCCTTGCTTGCATTTTCGTCGACCTTCGCCGATTTCGACACACTCAGTTTTTCACATTTTAAATGCACTTTTCAAGCTCGTCCATTTGTAGACTGAAGTGTTCTATCGCGCGTTTATGAGTCACAAGTATTCAGGGTTAAAGATAAAGTTGTACGAGTGACGTTAAAAATATCATATGTTTCTTACCGTGAAATCTTTCTACGCTTTATAGGTTAAACGCAAAAATACCAAGATAAACGGTGCAATATACATTTCTTGTCTCGCTCATAAATCTATCTACACGTGTCTATCTATACGTTAATAATCGCAATTACAAACCAATAATGTAAATTGCCGGGGAATTGATGTGTGTGGTGCAACGGAGCAACTCAATTTTCTTTAAATCACAAGACTGATTATTTCTAATCGGATCTGTTAGTTTATAGTTAATGCATTTGTAGATGAAACACTTAGATGACACTTTTAGCTTCGGCCATCGCAATATCAGCTAGCAAAGTTTGACTTACTTAAGGACAAACTTTACGATAAAAGTAAGTCGAACGTAAGAATATGAAGAAAAATAAAAGACCAATTGTACTTGCTATTACAATTTCCACTGAGTTCTTCAATTCATTCCCGTGGAAAGCTATACGGCCAATACTTATTAGCCACTTGAGAAAATTAAAGAGTTAACAAATACAATGGCGTGAAAAAAGCAAGTTTCTTGCGTTGATAAAAATGTGAATTTACGTAAGCGTCGAATTATAATCTACAGCTTGAAATCTACATTTCTCATTCAGGTACCTCAGAATGTCGCAAAAAAAATTTAATATTTTATCATGTCGCAAGGACTTAAGACTTAAGAAAGTAAGTAGAAGTACCAAGATCTAAAATAAATTAGAAGAATAAAGAGCTAGTGGATAGAACGGTGTAAAAAAAGTAACAAGCAACATTTTCACGAAACGTGGTTCGTAGAGCAGCTCGGTGGACGCGGTGCACGTAAACTGGAAGCGTATCGACAGTCTGGATATACTAAACGTTTAATCCGATCGCGGCACGACGCAGTAAATCACGTCTCCGGAGAGGCTGAATAGTTCCCCGGGGAGATGTCCCCAGGTCGGCTTGGGGTATCAATTCCTGACTTACGCGTTAATCGAGCTGGACGTTTGCCAGGAATCGCTCGAAACCGGTGACGCGTACGCGCCGCTGGTAAACGGGTCACGTGCTCGTTGGAACTCGGTGTAAGGGGCTCGAGGGCAAAAGTAACGCGGAAAACTGACCCACTGACACGGTCCAGAAAACACCGGGAAGAGACGTTCTCAACTTTCCAGCTCCTCTTCTTCTAGCTTCTATTCGATCCACTCGAAAAGAATGGATAAGAATGCCTCCGATATGGCACAGAAAGAAACAGAAGAGGAACCGTTTCAACGTCGAGCGGCTGCTTTAAGACTCCTTTTCTACACCAACAAGAATACTTTTTCTTTTTGTTCTCATCTTTCGGTGGTTTAGGTCGGTGCCACATGAGCGTAGAACGGCGTCCGTTGCGTGACGTCCGTTGTAAAAATATACCTGTTCGTAAATTCAAGTGATGCACGTTCCTAGCGTGTGAACTGCAATATACGACAATGGATCGTATGCAAAAATAAGCAAATGCTTATATGTACGAAGTATAAATAAAAGCAATTGCTAAATTTCTTATACATAATCTTCTACTGGTACTACATAGTAAATGGTAGAATATCGTAAGTAAATATTATTTTAAGTAGATACTTCATTTTTTATGCATACGGAACCGAGCACTTACTTGAAAAATCATTAATAAAAGCTTTTACTAGCCTTTATGCACACGGCCGAATATATTTCTACAACGGACGTCACGCAACACACGTCATTTTAACCCTCGTGTGGCCTCGGCCTTTAACCCCGTAATTTTCAATCAGTTTGCCACATACTTTTTTAAACGCGCATTACTTGACTATTTACAACAGTGATAATATTCAAAGTACTTTTGGTTGAGTTTGGTTTTGGTTGGTTTGGTTTTGATTGAGATATTTCGGATATTTAGCTGGTTAATAGTTTTCGTACGAATAAAGTCGATCTTCGTATTGTTTGGAACCTTAAAAGAGATATAATATCGAGTCTAGTAAAGTAACTGAACATTGGAGAAATCCCAATAGTAAGCTAACTCTTTGTGCCCTGGAAGTATTGCAACATCTTACCCCATCAACTCGATAATTAAGAAACTTTACTTTGTTCAAGTCTGTTTCGATTAAGAAATATAAGAAGTTACATCGATCGGAAATATGAAAAGTAATGAGGTTACAAACATCGTTCCTTGGATTTATCTTAGAATTTACCATTGTCTGTGTCATGTTCTCATGATTTATAACTTGAAAATTGAATATTAACCACGTACTTACGTGATGAAACTAAGAAATGAATACATAATATATACAGTTGATCAGCTTGTCTTCTGAACGAATGGAAAATAAAGAACGCGTTGATAGCGCTGACTGATGAAAATGATTCGCGTGGTCGATGGATCGTCATTGTTTCAGGCGCGATAGGTAAGGCCGAATGAATTGGCTGGTTCGGCTGTAAAATCGCATGGAGCCGCTTTGATCTGCTTGCCACGAGGAAGCGTTATGGGTTGAAAACGTGGCGACACGTGACGCGCAGATTAATCGGCTCGGTCGCGTACATCGTTAGGTACATTTGCCTGGCCGCTTTCCACTCTTGTCGCGTTTTGACGAGCTAATACGATCAATCAAAATCTTTTGATGGCCCATCGATTTGTACGATTTTTTTCTGTTTTGGTCCATCGGCCTGAATGATCGCCCTGTTGCGTCCACCATATGTCGGTTTTGTGTCTGACGATACGATGGTTCGATCGGAGAGCAACAAAAAAAAAAAAAAGAAAAAAAAAGAAAAAAAAAGGAAAGATCGGGAATGGTGTTGTTCGAGGTTCACCGTCACCGTGAATAGGGCGAGTCTCGATGAAGGGAGATATGTTCAGAGCTGAATATATATAGGGCTGATTTTAAAAAATGGGGGGAGACTGGTTTTATATTTCATAGTGGAGAAATTTTATGGAATAATGAAAATTTCAGGTCGCTGAAAAAGACACATTTCCCATGGTCTCTCTTACACGGGCCTTTTCTTAAAAAATTGGAGAAATTTCATAAAGTTCACGATGGAAACATATCAGGAAGCGTGTGAAAAATTGAAATATGAAGAGTACAGGAGAAGAACGCGATATGTTACATTTTCTACTTTGTACAGGGAGACAGTTGCGAGATTCAGTATCCAGAGAATATTTTTAAAATTGTCTTTATCAAATTTTAAAAATAGCGCTCCTTATGGTACTGCGATCTTGAAAATTGTCCCAGTAACTGTACCCTTCCAATTTTTTAACTTTACCAATATAATCACGATAGCGTAGTCTCGTTACTATCAATGAAACTTCAAAATGTTTCATATAACTCATTTTCTTATCACATATTTATTAGAACACGCATGTTTCATATAAGACACACACGACGTGTTCACCAAAGATTCGTATAAATATTTCACCAACTACTGTATATCTCGTTGCATTCGATCGCAATTACAAATTCTTCCCCCTTGGATATTTTCCCTTTGGTAATTAGCGGCACGGTACTCGAGACAAATCGATGTCGTCGCACTCGAATGGATTCCACCTAGGGCTAACGTTCGAAATGCTCGATTTTGACGACGAACCACTCTCGGCCAGACGCGACCGCGCGTCGTCCTCTGGGAAAGGGAGAGAGATTACGATCCAGACGCGCATCCCTAGCGCAAGTTTTAATAGAAGATCCGCGAAAATCGATCCCCCGGGTGTGCACACCATTAACGGGCACCGTGAACTCTCAAGTACCGCCGCCGCCGGGGGTGGATGAGAACGTGTGTCGCGTTAACGAGACGCCGATGGCGACCGATCCAGACATCCGTTAACGCCCGATTAAAACGACCGTGGAAATGAAGAGACGAACGATGGCTGTTTGACGATTTGCTTGGAAATTATGTTGCAAATCTTCGAACAAGCCCAGTTTACGATACTATCGCTTTCGCAAGATCAGGATCAAGCGTTGAATTTAGTTCAACTTAGTTTAGTTTAAAACGAAGTCTTGAAGTTTGAGTAAGTATAGCGTGATGAGGATCTTGAACGCAAGCGAATTTTCAATTCACATAATAATTGGAAATTATTTACAATTAGTGTTCTTATTGTATCTGGTTGAAGTTCGCGGTTGTACTATAAATACCCGGAGACAAGAGGGTTTAGGACCTTTCGCTCGACCGAAAATTTTATTATTGGTTTTACAATTTTTAATTTTATTATTTTTATTGTTATTTTTTATTGTCCGTTTGGGAATTGTATCGAAGATGTTTGAACAGCTCGAATTTTGGATTTTTGAACTTTTCAAGGAGAAGATATGCCTTAATTAGTCTACCGATAGTTAACGCGAAGCTATTTCTACCAAAGCCAGTCAAAAATACATAATACGTAATAATAGAATATTTTTATATTTATTGATTTATTACTTTCTTACAGAAGCAATTCCATGTTATGTAGGATATTTTTGGTATTGTTAATCCATGTGGGACCATGATCCTTAAACAAAGATTGACACATTTATAAAATTGTAGAACCAGTCATTTTGACCGGTGTAGCATTTCTAGTGTTAGCATCAGGAATTTTCCTGATAACTGATATCATCATATCGAATGATACGCAGTGAAAATTTTCAAAACGTGTTGAACGTTGCACAAAACGAGAAAACTGGTTAATTGGGGTTCGATAAACAAATTGCCGCACTTTGACAAGTACCAGTCATTTTGACTGGTAGAAATAGCTTTAATACGAAATTATTTTCAGTTTGAATACATAAAAAACAAAATAAAATTCATTATATTATTCTTTTAGTTATCGTTGCGAAGGTTATTATATCATTGCGGGGGAAAAAATATAACATAAAGTAGGAATTTTTAAATAAAATTGTAACAACAGTCAATTCGACTGGTGTGGTAGTTCTAGTGTTAGAGTCGTAGTTCGAAGATCAGCTGAACTTGTAGATATATACAGAGCGATTGTAAAAGGAAGAGATGGATTCGATGTGGATTGCGCAATTGCTTCAAAGGCGAGGCACTCGCATACATACCACGTGGGGTAATCATGACTGATTAAAGCGTTTGATTAGAATGCGACCACCGGCATGACGAGCGTTTATTCGATGCTAATGTCGCGGGTCATGTAAGGCTTTGTCATTCATAGTTCCAAGCTGGCGTGAGTTAGATCGGAGCTGCTCTATTGAAAAATAATACCAGTCCCTTGTATAGTTGGACGTACGTAAATGAACTGCATTGATAAAATCTGATCCTTTTTTTTTTTTATCTTCTCACAGTCTCGAGATTGCTTCGCATTTTTGCAAATTTTTATCACTATACAGCTGGTTATGTGGATTTTTAAATCCCTCGCATGCACTCAATTTTTCGATTCCTCTTTATTTTCTTTGTATTCTTTTAATTAAAACTCGAAAGTACAGAATTCATTTTTTAACGTAGAACACACTCATCGATAACACATCGGGTTATACCTGCTACGTTAGCGTAATTTCAATTCAATTTTAATCACACCACATATACAATAAAGCGTTCCTACGTGATTGACAATTTGTAAGACCAGTCAACGCGAAGTGACGCGGAGGAAGTGACTGAGTTCAACATAAATTGCCTTGTGATCTTTGTTATAGCTACGTAAGTTACCCTTAGATATTTGCTGGTTTCGTATCGCGTCGGATGTAAAATATTGAAATATCGAGCGCAATTTGTATTTGTAATCCTCGGTGCTTAAGAATTGAAACCAGAGTCGGAGTTTAAATTAAAATTCATTACGAATGCAACTGTGATTCAACGCGAACTGTAATCCGCACTACGAATGTAACTCGATATTACGATGCAATGGATTAAGAATTGTGATATTTGGCTAGAACTTCTACAAATGAATTCATTTTTAACTTAAAAGCGGATCGATAAATATGATTGACTTTCCACCTTTGCTTTGTATTTTCCATCCCATCAAAATTGTTATTAAAAATTCAAACGAAAGTTGAAGTTTAAATTAAACTTCGCAATCAATTAAACTAAACGAACGTGATCAAACATCGAACGCCTGGTAAACGCTCCACGTAATCTATTGATTAGAAAAACTTTCAAACAACGCTTACCTCTGGCCGATTATTATTACAAATTGAAACCCTAGTTTTAATCTTTCGTTTCAAATATAACTTGCTCGAATGTAAATTAAATGATTACGAGTTACGATACTTAGATAAAGATTCTAGAAAAAGCGTCCTACATTTATGAAAATAATATTTCATTATGAAGCTTCCAATATTTCAGAGGTAAACAATGAAATTTCTTCAAAAAACGAGCACCAAACATACGGGAATGGAACGCTTCGAAAATATTTTAGGAAGCCCAGGGAAATTTTCAAAGGATACTCGAGGTTCTATCATCAAGAATGAATGGATAAAGGCAATCGACTTCTGTGTTTACCGCCTCATCGAAATCATTACGTCGTCGTTGTTGACCCATTCGACCAACTTCCGACGGTCATTTCTCCGGCTTCCCTCGATCGATGGTCTCGATCCTTTTTCTCCGGCCAATTTTTCTCTCTCTGTCTTTCATCTTCTTTTTCCTCGGAAATTGTCTGGTCTCCAGTCTGCTCATTTCCACTCGTCTTCTTCCTTTTTTCCTCTGCACGATGCCGGAGTCGCTTTCCCTCCGTCTGCCGGTTCGATATATATGTATATTCTCGGCATTGGCATCGATCAGCCGCCACTTTATCACGGTAAAACGTGCACGTTACGCTTTATCGTCGAGCCACATTATGGCGATACGTCAGCGCGCGGTTTTGCCGGCATCAATTGCCATTCAAATGGTCCTGGATCGTGGATGACTGTCACCGTTGATGACGCTGAAAAGCTGCAAGGTACCGTATCTTCCATTTGTTCGATCGATTTGCCACGATTGACTAAGTACGTAGATTGATGTCGATGTAATGGGATTGGGAAAATGAAAAAATTATATGAATTTTGGGAAGCGTAATTTAACCGTCCTCACTGAAATCTCATTCGCGAAATTTCCTAAAAAATCTTCGGACGTATCTAGGTATCTTAGAATTTCACGACGTTTTTAGCGACGTTTAATAAGTATCCCAGACTTATGGGATTGATAAGACGAGAGTATCATATGATGGTTGGAGGGCGTAATTTAAAGTGCAATTCAAATTAGGAAGCTTTGCGTTAATTTAGGATTTCCTACTGAATCACGTGAAATTGCGTTCTTTGTTTTCGAGTATTGGGATAAAGCTAGAGCATTTACTATTTAATCCTAATGAATATTTCATTGGTATACCTTAGTCTGAGCAACTTTCCATAATGTTGGTAGTTAGATTTTTAATGGACTTTAACATTCCATTCTATAATTTGCATAGTTTTTTAGTTGATATTTAATTTACCATGTAGTTCGTAATAATTGTAAAAGTGAACAAAGTAAGAGAGAATTCTAACAGATCGAGAGGATGGCTATTGTAGTGACAATCGAATTTTCATGAATTTTTCAAAGGGGTGTGGAAACATATATTTGATGGTAGAACGAGGTAAAAACGTGGTTTTAATAATACGAGATTGATTGAGAGTACTTTGAACTCCAAATTGCTTTCCTGTGAAAAATGAGAAATTTAGTTTATCGTATCTCTTTTTATACGTTGTATCATATTTCGAATTTATAATGCATCGTATTTCTCTTCGTTCTACCAATCGTATGGAAACCAAATAGAATATTTTTTCGAGTAATTATTTAATAAAATTCGGGAGATTCATAAAAAGTGAAGTTGATCGGTTTGAAATATGCCTATACGATGTATATTCCTCGAAATAAATATTAATCATCACTTCTATTTAAACCAAATATAGTCACTTCCAACAGTTAAAGGGGTTAAGTAGCCGTCTCCTACGAAAGTAGTACAAATCAATGATTCATCGTACATCCCCTTGTTTAGGAAATTCTCAGAAAATGAAACAAATTCATTGAACTTTTAATTTGTTCGTACATCCATCAATTATAGTATATGAAAATTGTTCATGGCAAATAAATAATCATTTTTAACAAGAAAAAGCAAAATATCCTATTTCCACAAAAGTGATACAAATCAATGATTCTCTATTTAACTTCTCCCGTAAAAAATTCTCAAAAGATAGCGTAGATCAATTTGTCTACTTTGATTGATCAACTTTGTCTATAAAAATTATCTCACGACAAGCAAACAATCCCTGACAATCCGACCAACTCTCAAAAAATCAACGATTCGTCTTCTTGAAAATTACCGAACATGTCTTTTTTTCCTTAAAAATCTCGTCTTTCATCGTGGAATTTCTGCAAAATCGTAGAAAGGTGACGACTTGTCGATCCCAATTTGTCAAAGCGTGTGATCAGAGACGCGAACAAAAGATAGCAGACAACGAACGTAACCAATTGTTTCAAGGACATGAAACGATGCGTCGACCAGACCAGGACTGAATGTTCGAGAAATATGAAAAATCTACGGAGAAAAGGGAACAATAGTTGATGCATCTTTTATTTGCGCTCAACGTGTGTCAAGGCTAGCTGTTCTGTGCGCCTCTTCTCTGTGTCCCGGTTCGACAAAGCGACCGGGAGTTTTGTTTCGCGTTCTCGCGCTAAGAGACACAGAGGGAAGAAAGGTAGTTCGTATTGTAACGAGTGGAGCGTGTGCTACGTGTTCGCTGTATAAAAGACGCGTGCAAATTAGCCGTGCTGACAGGTGACTGCCTCTTATCAACATCGACTTCGTGAACGTTTCCTTATGACGAGCTGTTCTCGATGAAAAAAGCCAACGACTTACAAACTAACAAAACAGATCCTTAAACGTCGCTCGACCGTAATATAAACTTGGAATATTTCTCAATGTTTTATCGATGTTTTCGGCTTGATGGATTTGCTTTTGACTTTTTAGAAGATCATTGAAATGGTCAGTTAGTCGAAAGCTTTCTTAAATTTGTATATTTATTTTATCTATCTGTGTAGTTTAATTAGTATACGTGTACGTACAGTAGGTTGATAGTTGAGCGATCAATAGACGAGACTAGTAAATCAAGCGGACTTTAATTGATTAAGTTATTGTTGCAGATAACTGCGAAAAGTTAGATTACACGAATTTTAGATTTGTCAAATATTAAGAATACTGTTTCGATAGAGACTATTAAATATCCGTATCTCGTGAAATGAAGGAGATTTAAAGACGTTTAATTTAATGCTACTTCTTTTCAATTACACTGTAATCTCAGAGATTCATGTACACAGTCGTATGTATGCAACGTATAATGGCACATGCGTGTACTTATGAAGTGTGACGCAACCCATCACTTTTCCCTCGTAATCGACACTTTGCATAAAGATTCGATCTCTTCCACTATGTAATCATCCACGTCTCATCTGAATGTCGTTCACGCTTCTTACATACACAACATATGTAAATTTTTACGATGTAACGTGTATCACGCGATATAAATTTTAAAACAATACAAACCAACGATACAATCTTAGAACGATATACACGTTGAAGCTGAGGGAAGAATTTTCTAAACTAATCTTTTGCCAGCTTATCTTACCCAACACTCAGGCTTAATCGTTCTACAAATTTACCACGAAATTCACGTATTGCATACTGCATTTACGATTGAACTGAAAAGCAGAGATCTCGATTCATTCAGCCCTCCTCGTACAACTCTAATGACCCTTCAAGATTTAGTCGAGCCCTAACGCGTTCAATTTTCTCAGTTGAACGGTCTGCTCGTTTTCGACGTATAACGGTGCCGTTTATAGATTAAAACGAGACAGTCAGCGCACGCAGAAACGTAATCCGTTTATTGCGAAATCCGCACTCGCGCGCGATGCGGATCCCTGCGAATCGGGTTATCGGATGAACATTCCGCGGCTGCGAGCAGCAATTCGCCGACGTGCAGCCAGTACAAACGTTTATAATAGTATCTTTGCGTTATTGTTTAAAATACCAGACGATCCGCACCGTGTTTATACAGAAACCACTCCTCCGTCTCTCCGTTTTCCTCTTATTTTTTCCTAACCGTTCTTCTCGCGTGTTTATTTTTACAATACCGTTTGATCCAGTTTGCGAGTCCACGAGAAAGAGAAAGACATACATTGCTAGACAAAAATGTGGGTACACGTACCAACGTGTCAGATATTGGTGCAATCGTATTACTAGTTTATTAACTTTATTTTATTTCTTTTTATCGACACACATTGACACGAGAATTATCGACACGAATTACAATATTTGAAACGTCGAAGAATATGTTATATATCGCACATTTTCACTATACCAGTTTCCACATTCTTGAATTTAATATTTGATATATATATATTAATTTTATATGAAGATTACAGGAAACAACGTGACAAGTGCTTCTTAATTATTTTTTTTATTTTAATCTCGCTTTATAATGCTTCACGAAGGAATATTTTATGAAACACCTAATAGCGAGAAGATTTTGTTAGGTCCAAAGATATATTTGACGAATTTTTGTAGGAACCAGAGGCTAAGTAATTGTTAGGACACACAGTACGTTAATACGTCGAACAATATTATTAAAATTACGAGAAGTTTGATGGAATGTGAATGCAGTAATAGTTGCTGCCAAAACTATTGGCCAGTGGGTACACGCGTATATGTACGAAGAGACAAGACGAGAAAAAGAGAAACAAAGATAATTGTTCAAGGGTGAATCGAAAAGAATATCTCTACAATTTAACACAAATGTGTGGTTTAGTTTAGCCTGTGAGTTTCGCTCGTCGTAACGATGTAACGTTTCAACTTAATATTCTGTCGATTGCCAGCTAATTATCCTAATCGAAAATCACTGGTCCGTGCGATTCCACGGTTTCGGGTCGAAGTTTCGGAAAGTTTTATTTCGTATAAACGCGTTTGGAAGCTCGGTGGGGCCCGTTAACCGTCGCGGTTCGATTGTAATTACCGTTCGTCGAACGAATTCACGCGGCCCCCCTAATAGGATTTTATTGAATCGAAACGTTCGCGTCCGTTTCAATTTTTCTTCCCTTCTGCCCTCTTCTCTTTTTTCCCCCCTCTTTCGTCCTCTCCCATTTTCCCCACTGACCCTCTTCTCCATTATTCTATATTTTCCTCGTTTTTCATTTTCCTTCTCTTTTTCTCTCTCGGTGTCCTCTTTCCCGATTTTTTTTCACAAGTTTCACCACCCACTCGGGTAGTCGCAAATATTTACCCTGCTCGCTGAACCGGTGCAGATAAATCGAGGTGGCCCGGTGTTTAATAATGCTGTGCGAAACGTTCACGTCATATAACGTGGATAGATCGGCTGGCGTCCGTGACATCCACCTTTGTCCTGCCTCAGATGAACATGTTTCGTGATCGAGATTCATTATTTTTTTTTTCGCCGGGAAGAATAAAGAGATTCGACTTTTTAATATAGACGAAAATGAATAAGAGGATTATAAGGTCTATTTTATGTTTATTTGTAATCGAGTTGATCGTATTTATTAAGAAATTGTTTATAAATTATTTATAGGAAATATTTTGATATTTAAGAAATATAGAAATATCTAAAGAAATGAAGCATTGCATGTACTGCTACTAAAATCGAGATAGTCGGCAGAAGTTCGTAGTGCAGTTATATACATCGCTCGTTTCCCCAGTGCTTCGTAGTCTTAGTCTGCTGAGATTGTTCGTTTGGATATTTAACCCAGATTCAGAACACTCGACAAGCAAATAAAATTTTAATTACATTTCTGTATCAACATTTATCCTTCGTCTATTATTCCAACCAGTCAGACAAAAGGAAACCATCAAATATGGGCAGAGCTGTCAGAAATCCTAAAATAAAATTACCTTTAAATTATTCTTCTGAGAGGATGACAAACGAATCAAGAATAAAAGCGACGTAATTATGAAAATTTGGTGTATACGCTTTGCATGCACGCGAACGAGATTAGAACGTAGAATTATATTAAGAAAAATCGAGAAAGCCAAGATTTAAAAAATGGTATGTAAAATTCAAGAGAATTATAACCACGAAAACAAGGTACAACAGCTTGGCGTTTTGCTGCAATATAGAATAAGCGAACATTTTTTGCAATTATGCAATCGTGAAATAGCATTCCGTTGAATCTTCAATATCCGCATCAAGCACGTTTATAAAAGGTGATGTTTTGACGCATGAATGTTTAAGAGCAATCACGATTACCGGGCTGGTTCGCGTGTTTATGCGGAAGTCACGAACAAATAGAATTTCCAAATAAACGGCCCTGGAAATGTTGAAATCGCAAAGGTAATTACCGTTCGATCGTGTTCACTCATCAAAAATGAAAAATCATTCATTGAACGTCCATCATCGTGATTGGATGATGATCATCGTCCTATCAGCGTAGAATTGTTTTTGCATAGAGCAATCCCGGAATTTCATAGAACTGCCTCGTAAATCGCCATTAAATATTCATTCTTAAATTGCCCACGGCCCCGTGCCGTCATTTTCGCTCCACGGCCGATGAATTATGCTTTCCACTAAAGTAAATGCACCGCTTCTAAATCATCCTTTAAAATTACTCTTGTAACTCTGTGTTTTGTTGCTCGTTGTTTTACATGTTTGGTATTTTGGATTTTACAAAGAAGGTTGCTATGTATTGCATTAGTTGTTTATCAGTGGTAGATGATTTTATCGTAGGAGAAAATTTTGTTGAAGTTTGGAAACATCATTTACTTTTCTTCTTTTTCTGCGTGAATCTTCTATTGTCTTTCTTACTATTCTCTTGCATTGAAATAATGCAATAATAATTGAAAAGGCTTAGTCTAGAATTAGGATATTCTAGAAACCATAGTTTAGATTACTGTTACTATCGATTACTATTAATTACTGTTATTACCATTACTAATATTCTAAAAACGTAGTAATCTAAAAACGACCGAATATTCCCGAAATCATGATGAAGGTTCCTATCCATTTACATTGCTTTCTTTTCAATATATAAATTAATGCATCGATACTGGTCGAAATATTTAAACGAGATTTTCCCAGATATGAATTATAATTACGAAATTTCACGTGGCAAAGTGAAAGGTAATTTGATCGAAATTACCATGCAAACCTACAATACGTCCGCAGGTCCCGAAATGAAATAAAACGTCATTTCAAACTGTTCCTCTCTTTTTCTCACTCAACCACCTTGAAAAGGGAGCTCATGAAATTTAATTAAAAAGTCGTTTCGTGATATTCCATCGAGGGTGCTGTCGGGGTTAACTAGCCCTTAAAACTTAATTGAAAAACATTTTCGAACACCTAGCGGCCCGTCGACAGGTTTCAAATTTAATTAGCAATCATTAGGAATTAATTAAAAACCTCTCTAGTGGAGCGAGATACGACTTTTTCAGGATGGAACGAGCTATCTTCTTCTTCGAGATGCTTGGAAAAGAACGCGAGGATTTCGTAAACTTGTCCAACGATACCGATGATGGGCGTGTTATGGTGTAACGAGACTAAATATAGAGCGAAAGGCAATAAATATAAAGCAACAGTGGGACCCGGTGAAATCAGGAAACTGTGCTGGTGTACACAGACTCGCGAAACTCGAACACTTGTAGATATTACTTGTATTACACGTGTTACATATTTATATGAAACGCTTTGAAATTTCAATAACACTGTAATGAGACCCGATTAAGTTTGAAATCAATCTGAAATTGTATATAGAAGTTATAAAATATTTTAGCGCATGTATGTATTTCGCAAAGAGCACGAACGTATTTAAATAGGATTTATAGTTACTAATAATATACATTAAATACAGGATAGCTGTTTTTCCTAAATTAGAATTACACAAGTATTCAGATCCTTTACCTTCTTAACTGAAACGTCTCTTAAATCGGATAACATCCGCGTTACACATCTCTTTGCACTGTTGGATGAACGTGCGTTCATTTCTTCTATAATTTATTCAATCTTTATTTAGGTAAAATAATGTGAAATATTTTCTAATAAAAATGTCTAACGCCCACGTAATAATTAACGTAACATTTATTTTACAAATATATGAGAAACAATAATTTCCATCACAGTGGATCATACTATAAATCCATATCACTGTCCAAAAATAAAATATCACTAGCTGTATATTAAACTGAAGTGAATTTTTCCCAAATACCAAATTAATTCATTGCAGATAATCGATCAAACCAATTCGTCATCCATTGATGGTACCAATTCAATTGAAGAACGAGTGTCGATTTATCAAAATTCACGGTGGCTGGTAATTCTTCCTGATTTATCCAGGTTGTTAAAAGTACAAAGAACTATAACCGAGCGAGTCATCGACCCACTGACGTGGATCGATCATGTGCTCGGACGATTATACGCGGGCGTGTATGGAAGCCAAAGGAAGCCCAGGTTCTGATGTCTGTGGCAGAATGCCCTTCGGTGAAATCAGTCGAACAACTCGACAAGCCACGACGAGCACTATAATAAACGAGCTTTACGATCGAGCGGCTCGTATCGACGTTCTGGACGTTTCTTGATGATCCAGCCTCGCGTTTTTCGCCGTCGCAGATCGTGACTCGCCGTAAATCTGTACCGTTTACAGATTAAAAATGTAATAGGTTCTTGTTCTTTTGTAACCGCGGGGTAAAATTCGTCGATTTTAACTTCCGAGTTTCTTGCTTGCTAAAAGTTGACTGGCAAAGATCGTATTACTTCGATAGAATTTCCTTGGCATTCCGCGTCGTCGATATCTCTGGCGGTTTAGATATATTTATGGATATAGTTTGGGTATTTGAAGGATTCGTAGCATTCTGTGCTACGATGATTGTTCAACATAATTAAAGGCAGTTTAATTGTTACATGAGAGCTAAACTTTTGTGCGTGTTGAAGGACTTTTAATTTTGTAGAGTTCAATTTGGCAGAGTTCAACTTTTATAGGCTGTAGAATTTTTATGTGAAAATGTTTACTGTTGTACGATTGCAACGTAGATAGTTCAATTTTTCGAAAGCCTTGAATTAGCTATTTTAAAAATCTGATTTTTTTGTTACTGTAACAATTACAACGCCAATTCCTCCTGTAGCTATTACCAAAAATATTTTTTAACATTCTTCGATCTTTGATTCAAATTCTAAGTCCTCTTCAAATATTTATAATTTTAAGAACCCAAACGTATCGACTTTTTATTTCTTCATTGTTGACGTAGCCATTCGTAATCCCTATAGAATCATTGCAACAAAAGTTTTCCATTTCACCAAAATTTCCCATTTCTTCGTCAATTAATCTAATCTATTTATCACGAAGTTTATCGCGAGGTAAAACTCGGGCTAACTTCGGATTTGGATCGACAACGTGGTAATCGCAACACCTTCATATTACACCCTCTTCTTCTTGTAGAAAATTAATTAGTTTGAACACACGTAGCTAAGTATACGGCAGTAGAGAAATCGATTCTTTTCTTGCATGCGTATCGCGTGAGGCTCGCGGCCGAGGTCGAAGATTTTCGAGATGTCGTGACTGTGTGAGAGGTACGCCTCTTTGTTCTCAGACCATTATTTTCATTTTCCAGGGAACTTTCGTTCGTCTGGCGACCCTTCATACCGCTAATAACTGGGACGCATATGTCGCGCGAGTCACCAGGCCAGAAGTTAATTAATTAAACGGGACACGATTAAATAGTTCATTAAATTAATCACGTTGAAAATAGGATGGTACATGGGATGACATAAAAGGGATGAGATCGTCGAATGGGAAACGACTCTAATTTGCTTATAACACTCTCCTCTTCTTTTTTTTTTTTTTTTTGTTTAGGTTTTAGTTGGCAACAGCATTAGTATTTGAAACATTTACAGCCACAAGTGAGCAATTTAGTGGAAGAGATAGTTAAATAAAGATTTTGTATTGAAAACATCGTCAAATGAAAGTTTCGTATTTCGTATTCAACGTACAGGTTTATTACTATGAATATTAGTCGACTATGAATTTACTGAAATCTGAACTGATCACTGAAGTTTGGAAAAGGTATGAGATTACAATGGATAAGGGTTTATTTATTCGAATGAAATCGTTTTTATGACTGATTAAACGAATCCACGTGTCAGATAGAGAGTTAATTTTATACTTGCTGATGCATGGAAATTATATTTCGAATCGCACGTAGTTAGATTTCAAGCAAAGTTCTAAGTCAGCAAAGGAAGAAACAATTTATCTTGTAGTGTAACGTCAGCAGTATCGAGTCAGTCTTACAATTTCTTCAAGTTTTCGCTCAACCATCGTTCTTCTTGTACTAGTTCCATTAACCACCGAACCCAGTTAATTTTTCACACAATCACCAAATCACGTCAGAATTCACTTTACTTTCGAGGCGGTTTCATTTGAACAAGAAATACGATCATATCATACTACAAACCATAATAAATTTAAATTCGAAAGAAATTTTTTTTAATTAGATTCGTTGTAATTTTCAATTGTAATATACTTAAATTTGAAAACTAATTTTTTCAGTAGATTCGTTGTAATTTACGATATGAGATGCGTGATTCTATTAACATTTGTAGATTCCAATGTGATGACAGAGAATACTATAACACAGTATTCTTTGTGAAATTTATCTTAGGACGTACACCGGGAATTTTCCACCATCACACTATACTTTTGACAATCGATATTTCACGCCATATTTTTGTAATTTTCTGCGTTAGCTCCCATTTATTTGTTAAAGATTGACTTCTCAATTGGCGTCTAACGTAATCCCATAAATGCCAAATTGGGTTCAAGTCAGGGGTTCGACTAGGCCGCTTAATTATATCAACACTTTGTTCCAGAAGAAATGCCTGAATTAAGTACCTTAATTAGGGGAATATTTAGAACCATTATCGTATTAAAATGACCAATATGTCGGCATTTTCTCGTTTCCAAATGGCAACGTATAAGTTTGTAAAATATCGCCATACACGAATCTATGCATGGTTTCTTTTATTTGCAGACCAGAACCATTTCGTGAGAAACAATCCCACGCCGTCGCGTTATCATCTAAACTAAATTTCACTGATCGTTTTAAGTATTTAATATTAAAACTTGTTGTCTATACACGCATAAGCTGTTATCTCTTCGTGATATTTTTCATTCCAATAAATGTATTTCAAAAGATAAAGAACTTACAGTAGTTTTCAAGCGATCATTAAGTTTTTTAACTTTTGTCAGTAAGTGTCAGTTAGTGTGTACGCGTGTGTATAAGTTCACGATGACGGAAGATATGTTGGAAAAGTGTATTGAAAGGATGGGACAAAGTAAAGCGAACCAGGATGGCAAACATGGGAACTATCCATCATCGGAGAATCGAACTTTGGTCTGCGACCTGGAATGGCTTCCAGGATCCCTTACAACGTCGATCCTTTTTTACGAGCTGGATTTGGATCGTATTGCACGGTTCTCGCTGGGGACGACGAGAAAGCCCGCTCGTTGTGAATTGGAGAAGTTCGATTGTTCATTGGCCAGGACATAGTCCGATTATTTGACGATATCTGGACGGCGCGGTTCAAAATATTGTCTTACAGATCTTGGGTAAAATGTGAATAGTCGTGAAGAGTTATAGGAATTGAGAATTATTTCGTCTTTCCTTCTCTCGTTCTATTATTTCTATAATCAGTATGGTTAATATTTTTATGTATATATTTTATAATAGTTCTATATTACTACTTTTGTAGATTTTCGACCAAAAAGTATTCTAAGGTAAAGAAATTTTGTATAATTCTTTTCAAATTCTAGGTTCTATGAAATTCCATGGGATTTTTCAAACTTCTTGCCGGTCGTGTGTTTGATTCACGGTACCGTTCTAATGAGTGTGCCAGGTATTTTAAAGCGCACCTCACAAAGTATAAATTCTACTTCGCGTTAACATTTTCTATTCTACTGGCGTCATTACAATGCCATTGAGCATTACAATTATTCCCCGTGTTATTTTTGCCCATAGAAAACGAAAGAAGGAAGAAAAACCTTGGTTTCAAAAATTTTCTCCATAAAATCGTCCTTAAAATTCTGATCTACCTTATCGTAAAAATGTTGAGAGCGCAAATAGTTAAAAACAGACGAGATAATATCGTGAGATTTTATAGGAGTAGTATTGGCCTAAGTTTGCTCGTAACCACCACTTCACTTTGTTCGGGTCACGAAACTTGTGTCGCCTCAATTTCTCAGGTATTTACAATTATAGGAGTTACAACGTGGATGCACTCTTACTTTGCATCGTCGTTCAATTTATTATTAGATCCGACATTTAACGGCAGTAATGGCGGGCAAAAGTGCGTTTTAGCAAAGTTTGGTCAGGTGTACCGACGCAGGGTACGCGTTAATTATGGTTGTAAGCTGAAATTGCGATCATATCGATAGCCTGGGAACGGTGTTAACTCTCGTCTCGTCGCTCGTACGTTCTACCGCGTTAATTCACTGTTAACATCTGTCGTGTGTTACGAACTCGTACGAATTAGCGGCCGACACTAGCCGTCGTTTCTTATGCTTGTTAACTGGCATGCAAATCGTTCGCTAACTCCTCCTTCATGTAGAAAATTAACTGTTTGGCCTGGCAAGATTGATTACTATAATAATTAGCTCTGTAACGTTTCTCCCAACCATTTTCAACCCAATCGTGTGTTTCTGTCGTGAGAAAATCACGTGAATTTAAGGGAAATGTGAAAGAGTTGTTGTTAATACTTGGGATGTCTCGTTTCAATTTAATATTTAACCTGCTACATATTTAGTATGCATTGTATAGGTTGTCCGGAAAGTGTCTTTCTTTCGCAAACGTGTTTTTTTACAACAGTGCACCTTCATATAAACGTGAAACCAAGTCTGTGAAATGTCGCGATGTTCATCTCAACACAACAAAATGGATCGTACGTGATTCGACAAAATAATATAAAACAAAAAACGTTGCGGGTCTATTATTTCTTTATAAAACGAAAGAAACATTTCGGACAACCTAATATATACTATATACTATGTATTATAACAGTATATTACTATATATTATAGAACATAGTATATATTTAATACGATAATAATATACTAATCTTCTTTGAAGGTATAAAAATATGTTTATAAATGATTCTAGTATAACTGTCAAGATTTTCAAGTTTCTACTTCATCGATCGTCGACACGATCAATTGCAATTGGAAATCGCAATAATCATTCGTGATAAAAAATTAGTTAAACGATGTGGCAATTATAAATGTTAGTATGAACACACAAATACTGAGCGTACAATTCAAGCGCAAATTCAATTCAGATCTTATTCGATAAAGAAAAAACGCAGCGGAATTAGGTAGGTAATTAATTAGCGCTCCTGTATTATCTATTCATCAAATAATCGTATTGCAGTTCTAATTCGATCGAATTACCAACAGCGAATATCTGCGAATTAAAATAATATTTCCGAGAAGGGGAAGCGTGTATCGTTTCCATTCCTGGATCGTAATTAGTCAGGGCGTTGATAGGATTGATTAACAATTTATCGTGGACGCACGCGTTTAAATTTCCACGGCCCGAATGCCCGAATCGATACGATCGAGCGACGAGGAAGTTAATAATGTACAGTAAATGAGGCGCGAGTTAATAATGAAAACTGTGTTCCATTTCTATTATTCCGGTGCGATGATTCGAATTCGAAACTGCGGATCTATTAGATCTGCACAGATCTTCCACTCGTATTATCGACTGTCGATCGGTTAGCCAAACGACTTGCCAAAAACGTTTCTATGCTATTTCGATCGCTATTAAGGAAACACATACATGTTAACGGAATCGAAAGTCATCTCGTACAAGTCATCCTACACGTATAAGACGATCTGAAGTTTGCTCAAGCTGAATCGCACGAGTCATCGTTGGCATAATCTTCTTGCCTCTTATTAACATGAGAATAAAGGAGCAGTAACTACTTGTTGGACTATAAATTACGTGTGTCGCTATAACGGTCGAAGACATCGTTCAAACAGCATTATTCATCATCTTCATTCAATTCTTTTGAAAGTTGATTGCAAATTTTGTCAGGAGGTACTTGTCTTTTATACGCCGTGTGAAATTAATTGTCTGTTCAAGGTATATGTACATATCTTTCAAGTCTCGTAATCTTGCATATTTTCTAATTTTCTTACGTTCGACGTTACGAAATTCCTATACTCATCGTTAGATTGCTGTTTATGCTTCGAGCTACTCGATATTTATTTCATGGTATTAATTTGAAAGTTGCTAGTCACCTATGTTACTTATTTTGTACTCGTATATCGTCTGTCTTCCAAATACCTACAACGTGCATATAAAGTAAGTAATTATTTGTACACGTACAAGTGTATCATCAGCAATGATAATTTTACATATACGTGTACCGGTCACAATTAAAATAACAAAAACCATTACGAACCTTAAAAGATAGTATACCGAGTTACCAAACAAACTAACACACTTCAACAACACACTTCACTTCTCAAAAAAAAAAAGAAAAAAAAAAGAGGAGAAAGAAAAGAAAGGAAGAGAAAAATAAAAAGCTAAGAAGCCTTAAATACCAACGCTTCGGTTCAAGCTTTTCAACCTCTCCAACCATTTACTCTTGCCGCGTTAATGAGATGTAACTTAATTTTCCTCTAAAGCATCAAACTAGTCACAAATACCACCAATGATCCGAACGTTCAAACGAGGGCTCCGACCCTTGGTTTAAACGCACTCGTTGAATCACAGCGTCGACCATACGCCGAGTTCAAACGCAAACAGCCGCGAGACGACGCGCACGTGGGTGAAACTGCGCGAGACAGATAGCGTGAAATAGCCGCGGGTTTTCCGCGCGTGTTTGCGCGCATTCGAGCGATTAACGTCGCGGAGTGGCACACATGCGGGTAGTTAGACGCGCACTCGACTTAATGACGACGCTGAACGACGTCTTTGAAGCACTCTGGCCCCGTGGTGCGCGAGTACGCGCGCGAATACGCTCGCGTAACTGGTCACGAGACCTGTAATTGCGGATAGCACTCGGTGGAAAAACTGTCGAGGAGCGTTTAAGGGACAGAAACGGTGACGGTGTGTCGAGACAGCGGCTTCCTCTTCGAAACGCTCGAGTGTCTTTCGCGAGTCGTCGAGGATCTTGCCTGCGCTAGGAAATTTCGAGACTGTGCAGCCACCGAGTACGTCGATGTTTAATTAACGGAACGAAACGAAACGAAACGACGGTATAGCGCGGACGGATTTCCTGCCACCTTTCGGACGTCTGGAATTTCAAGTCGAAGCCGACGAATCGATCGTATCTCTCTCAGTAGGGTTAGTTTTACCTTTTACTTTTCTCTTCTTTTTTTTTTTTTTTTTTTTTTAATTGAGGTTCTAGATATTGCGTTGATTCTTTATGGAGATAGAAACGATTGGAAATGGCGTTGTACGAATGCGTAATTGTATAATTGTAAGTCGTAAATATTGCGACCTCCGCTCGTTGCGTTTATTGAGAAATTCCAAGAATCTTCATTTTATCGAATATCTTGCATTTTATATTTGAGAAGGCACGCGCAATGAGAATGAAATAATAGAAAATGGAAGATAAAAACAGCGAGAGGTATTCCATTTATGAAAAATATCAACAGGTGTCTTAATACTTATGATCAGTAGTGGAAAGTTCCTAAATTGTTACCACCGTATATATAGGTTTCTTATATTCTTAATTCATTACCAATTATCGGCTTCTATAAAGTAGCGTGTAACTAGGGCAAGTTAGTACCATAAGTAGAACCGTATCGTAATCCATACAACATAAGTCTTCCAGGTGCATCTGTTACATACGCTGAGCTGCGTATATTTGGAATCAATCAATGAGTAGAATTTCTCTGGTACTAAAATCCTATAAATAATTACGATTTAAAATCCTGTCTTAATTAATGATTAGTCATACGAGCAAAATAAATTTTACAATACAAAATATATTGAAATATAATATTTAAAATATTTCCTTTACCCATAGTTCGGTTTGAAAATTCATTAGTATAACAGAAATAATTCCAATTAAATATTTACATAATTATACATTTTAATATGAAATAATTAAGGATAAAATATGTAAATAATTTCCTTGCTTATACGTAGATTGGTTCAAGAATTCGAGATTTGTTTCATTAATTCATCGAATCTCAGAGGCGGAATGGACTTCCTACGTAATCCAACGTGCTCCATTCATTCTCTTTATTCTCCTCTTTTCCTCTCCAAAGAGAGAGAATTATGGAAAAACTATTCGTCCTCGCGACAGGCTTATTTACAATCCACCCCCGATGCCTGTCCCCGTTTCTTTCGGCGTAGCACGCTTATCACGAATGGATTTTCATATTATTATTTCCCCCGACGTGGCAGCCACTCGGAATACGAGTTGATTCACGCGGGATTCCACCAGGTCCTGCCATCTATATGTTCCGTAGACCTGCTTCTATTTTTTTCTCTCTTTCTTCTCCCTTTCCTTAATTTTTTTCTACCCTCTTATGCCTCTTATGGTAATTGAAACTTCGTCTAATACAGAGACGAACCGAGTACGATTTCATCTCCGTAACACGATTTTCTACTTGATAAAAATTCAATTTCTTTTCGTTTTACCCTCGCGAGCGATTGTTTTTTTCAAACTCGACCGATATTCCTGAGCAAGTATAAAATACAGCTGTCGTACTTTAATATACGAAGATATTCTGCTTCGGAGCTCTTAACGTCGCTATAAATTAGAATATCTAAGTATGTATACGGTATACAGTACATGTGCATACAGTATATAAGCAGCAAGTCCATTAGTCGTGTCACTCAACCTCATAAGAACCTGTGCAAATATATCTTATCAATAAACTGCGGATATTTAATTAATTTTAGCGATATCCATTGAATCGTAATTTTAATTTTCCTTCTAATATATTACCTGATTTTTTCATGAACGCAACTAAACAACTAGGACCTATACAAAGACACGCTCCACTTGCTAGATATTACGAGTATCGCACTTTGCATATTTTATACATTTCTGCACACTATGCGCGCTCTATGCATTTTTGCATCTATAAATTTCCCACAAACAGACAAGAATCCACAGTCTACTTGCGGAAATTAATCTATTAATAAAATCGTTTCCCTATCGATGAAGAATCGAGAAGACGAGGATCTTCCGTTAGGTTAATAATGCCGGTCAAATACGTCCGGCGGCAGATATTTTCATTACCCGGATAGGGCGGAAGCATATATTACGCGGAGAACACGACAGTGAGATTATCCTGGATAATTACCGACATTATGAAGTTCCGTATTACCGTGGAATTGTAGGTTATTGCATGGCACGGCGCGGGCGTCGGGACAAGCGTGCATCAGCTGGAAGACGAGGATGTAACCGGTGGAATATTCGAATGCGGTTTAGAGCGGGAGTTCTGCTCGCGCGGCTGCTTATGAAAATGGTTGCCCTCCCTAACGATAGTGATTCAATTTCTTGCCGTTGGAACCTCGGGAAACTTGGAGCTTTTCGCGGAAAACGGGAATCCCTTAGGCGAGGATTATCGCGGACTCCGCTTCTGGCTGCGAAACTTTCTTCTGAAACGTGTGCCGCTCGCTGAATCACCTTGTGATCCGTGTACCGTGACCCGACTATGGCGCGAAAGTTTTCTATAGAGAACAATTTTCGAAAAGTTGCTTCGCGTTAGATTATTATTTGAAATGTTGTTAATTCTCATTGTCTCGCAGCGTAATTTGTGGAAATTGCGTTGAAATTAGTGGCGAAATTTTCATTTTACCGTAGAATTTAGGGGTTGCATATATATTTTCATAGGGTTCGATGATTATTGCAACGATCGCTTCGTATGTGAAGGACGTGAAATATTGTTAACCCATTGAGATCAGCAGACGCTATTTCTTCCATTTTTCAACTGTTTCGTGACAGAAGATTCGCGTCTTGCATACTTCGTGCGGTATCCTATTGGATTGGCAACTAAGTGACTGCGGGTTTTGTCATTAGGTGGTATTGACAAAATCTGCAATCACTTAGTTGCCAACCCAATATACAAAATGTTAAATAAAACAGTAGAAAAGAACAATGCTAGTTATAAACAAAATGTTGCGAAGAAGTATCTTCAAATATGCTCGTTGATTTTTAATAAAAGTTACACTTGTTAGATGCTATACACGCTTTTGAAGTTTTTCAATCATTCGAAAAATACGCGAAAATTCAGGCTATGTGCTTATCAGAGCATACCGTCACCAGTGCGTCGATTCATATTATTTGCAATCTGTAGAAATTATGTTGATTGGGGTTGCAGGGAGATTTTGATTTTAGGGTAAAACTTGGGGCTTGAGAACATCTTGATAAAGCGATGACGAGTAGTAATCATTTTGTAGGCATTGTTTTTGTATTTGAGGGATGCTTGAAATTTTCATTCTCATCGTTCTTGGTCTGTAGAAATTGCGGTTGTGCCGAAATTTTGGTTCTGAAGCAAAACTTTTGGGGGTTGGATATTCCCATAGAGCGATATATAATAATAATCGCTTCGTGCTTAGGGAATATAATATTCGAAATCTTATTAATTGCTACTATTTGTGATCATAAAATGTGTGCGTTAAGTGGGCTTGTAAGAAGTTGTTGGATTGAAACTTGCAGGTTGAATACTCTCACAGAGTGACACGTAGCGATTGCTTCGTGCTCAGGGAACATAATATTTGAAATCTTATTAATTGCTATTGTTTGTAATTGCGGAGGTTGTGTGCTAATTGGAGTCATAGGAAATTGTCGGTTTTGAATCGAAACTTGAAGATTGGAATATTCTAACAGCGATACGTAACGATCGATTTAAGTAGATACAACCCAATCTCAATACATTGGGCAGACCTGCAACTATTATCGTCCCGAAGCAATGAACCAAAAAATTGGCCAAACGTTGGAACAAAGCGCAGAGTATCGGGAAGTATTATTAAAAATACGGTGGAATTTGAAAGGTAGCAGAGTTAGATTTCACGAGGGTGAAAGAGGGATGGAATCATAAAAAGGCGTCACCGCGACGTCGATAAAACGCTGCGGCTATCAGTCTCCGCACGTCCATCCGCGTCTATCTGTGGGACGGCGCCGAAATGACGGTAGCCGATGACAGATCAGCTCCGGTTTGCGGCTGGCAAAAATATGGCGGTGAAATTCTGGCTGGCCGCAAATGCGCCAGCACCGAAATTGCGATGTAAAACGGGCGATGGCTAAAAGGGGTGTGCTCCGCGCGATAAACGAGGATAATGAAAGCGTTGCACGGTGTGTCCGTGGGTTTATTAAAAAACTTCGGTTCACCGTATTCGCCGTTCGACTGGTCTCCTTTGTCGTTAACGACAAGGACTACCTTCTTTCTTTTACTTCCAATTTTTTTTTTTTTTTTTTTTAGTTCTTTAATTCTTTTCTCTTCTCTGTTTGATTTTTTCGAAAAATGTTGGAAATTGACGGAGGGCGGGGTGGAATTTTTCTTGCAACTGTTTGAAGATCGTCGTTGTTTAATTGATCGAAGTAATCAGTCGATACAATTGCAAAGATTCGACTAACAGCAAAGTCGTGGAAATCCAGCAGTGGCCATTTTAACGGCGTATGATTTTCATGCATGTTTCTAACAAATATTATTGTTACACGTTGCTTTGTATTTGATATATTTGAAGATAATTGTTGCTTGATTCGCTGAAGAAATCAGTCGATACGATGTAGTTTGGTTTAACGGTAGAATGCTGTAAAACCACCAGTGGCTTTTTTAACAGTGTATGATTTTTATACGTATTTTCAACAAACATTATCGTTAAACACTGGCTGGATGGATCTTCTCATCAACTTTTTAATGAATTAATTATTTTTTGGAATGTAAGGAATAAATAATCAGTCAGTCTATTCGTAATATTCAAAGCTGAAATAATTAATGCGTTTCATTTAAAATTCCATGCATAGTGAACTAATATCAAATTACAGAGAAATAATTAAAATGGTTACAAAGGAGATTTATCTTAATAAAAGATATACGTGTGCGCGAAATAGTTCTCCTTTTTTTATTTATGACCTAGGTACTGCATTTGAAATAATTTAGAATTCGTTGTAATTTTGTAAGAAATTTTCAACTCGATCTCCTACAACTATAAAAATTGACACAGATATAAAGTTTTCCCTCAGTTGATTCTACGTTGCAGGCTCGTTCTGTTTAATCTCAAATTTGCCACGTTTCTCGCCACAGAATAAAACGTTTAGCAAACGAAACTTATATTTCAGCACGGAGGCCCAATGACAAATTAGAATCCGAGCTTCGCATCAAAGTCGAGGACTTTACGATTTAATTAAATTTCGTTTAGGGTGGGATTGCTTTTTCATTCCGGGAAAAAGGAACATTGGATATATTCCGCATGTTAATTTGCGACCTTAAAATCCGGCGTAGATATGTTGGCGCGTGAAAAGTTTTAAATCGACAGTCGAGGGTTTGCACAAAGGTACTTGAGGGCGAAACAACTAAAACAAACTTAGACGTTTCACGGGTATAAAATTCTTTGCTGCTCTCTGTGAAAAAATCGGGCTTTGCCTGCTTTAAACTTCCAGACTACTCGTTGACATATTCACGAATTGGAATAAATATCCCAACGACTATAACGATAACATTTACCAATAAGGGGATTAACAATGAAAACTTTCCGCATATATTTCCATAATGCTATTTAAAACAATTACAGCATCAACCGTTCAAGATGGTTTTATTGCACCAATCAAGAAAATAAAAATTCCGTAAGCTTCGTATGCTGTCGCTATAGTATGGCAGTAATTTAAAAAAGATATACAAACACAAGAAGCAGGAAAAAAAATCAACGTGAGAGTCTAATTCTTTTGTGCATCGTTAAAAAAAAAAGGAACAAAAAATCTGAACAACTCGTTTAATAAAATTGTTAACGTCTTGCGCACACAGTATCGATTCCGGAAGTATTAACCATAAATTCAGCACTTTTATCTTCCATTTCTTCCGTCACCGACCACCAATTTTTTTCGCCGACAATCTTTCTGTCCCTCATCGCTCAAATTCTTTCATCTTCCTCGACCTATTAATCGATTATCTTTCCATTCGAGCGAGAGCAAACGATTCTTCCACAAAAAGACACCATTAACGATGAAATTGAACGCGTGCAAAGAATCCTGCGTCATTATCACTGGCGGGTACGCGATTATCAGCCCTGAAATATCATCGATTAAACGCGCGGCACGTGACGTCGCCGAGATTCGCGAGCTCGGCCACGGTTGAAATCCGATTTGAAATTAATTTTTTGTCCAACGGTTCGACGGCCGCATTTCACAGGCGACCAATCACGAGCAACTTCGACCATTAAAATCTCCTTTGAAATTCTGCGTCCGCGGCGCGCAGCGTGAGTTATGGCCTTTTCGGAGCGAGCAATTATCGCCGCGCGCCATCGCGATACCTTTCGGTTCACGGTGCTCCAACACTGGCTTCCACGAGCCATTCCAGAGACTGAGTTCGCTGAATTATCGAATAGGAGACTTTGCTAGCCGGAAAACAGCCCGGTTAATTTCGCGACGACACGGCTCAACCGGATATCTATTGTCTTATCTCTAAGGTTTACTTACGCGATTTTAGTTTACCAATCGCAAGGGCGATCGATTTCTTCGTTTCATCATGTGCGTTAAATTTGATACGAGAAATTGGTATATCTTGGGTACCAGAGTTTGAGGCATTAAAGCGGATTTATGTTAATCGTATCCGACACGGAACGGTTCAATGCCGGCATTGTTCCGACACGGACACTGGCATTCGATCGATCAGTCAGCAGAGAACGATTCGCGAAAACATACAATACCGACTAATAATGGTGTCTCATTTTAGTAGATATACTGGGTGTTTATAAAAGTTGGTGCCAAACTTGAGCAATAGTATTCATGAAAAGGAGCAAAAAGATCTTAACAGACGTGGGTCGAAGAACATTAGTTTCTGCGGATTTTCTCCCCCTTAGCGAGTTTTCTCTACAGCGTAACAAAGCATAGAAAATAAATCTCTATCCTCGATTTACATATCCCACTTTCTTCAAACAACTCTTCAAATAACAGGATTTTTTACATACTTCCAGTTATGGTTATTTACAAAATACAATTGTCTGAATGATATCATGAAATATGAGGAACATCTATAAAAACGAAAAGCAGCTTTCTCTCTTTGTTTTGGTAGAAATTTCAATATGAGAAACACAGTAGAAAAACGCGATAAACAAGTTCGCCTACTTTTTTGTTTCGATGGTTAAGATAAAAAGAACAAGTTCTTAGGCTCAAAAATAGATTTTCTCAAAGTAAGCGATACATTTTCGCAATTTTGCTGAGAACTAAGAACGTATTGTAACAACGAACTTTGCGCAATATTCAACAGAATATAAAATACATATCCGATTGGACAACGAATTAAGAATGACAATTTTCGTATAGTGATTGGAACTAATTATTTTTTAATTGCTTGTCATATTCCTTTCCTACGATCTGCACATATAACCGAGCGGAAGCGTGACGTAAATGTCCTATCGTTCGATGAGTTAAACAACCCTAGCACTGCTAAAATCAAAAGAAGACCGAACAATCCCACTCACTGTCACGCGCAACAGCCACCATTTCACCAATCAAACGCTATACTCCACAAATCACTAAATAGACAGCTTCGAAACCTACACGTTCACCCTCGTCTCCGCGTATGTCAAGCAAGGGATGATCGTTTCCCGATTATAAACCCTTCCGCAAGTGCAGCCAGAAACGCAGAAAGTTTAGAAGCAAGATTTATAATGGAAAAACTGTGGTCGTTTACGGCTAGTGTTTCGTCGTGCAATTCGTTTGCAGCGCACGTGATAGACGCGTGAAATAAAATCCACGCCCATCGTGTTTCTGTTACGCGTTCTCTCTCGCGCATCCCGTTACGTTATAATGTAACACAGTCCTGATACGTCCAAGAGCGGATCGGTTTACGCACACGCAGCGAAACTGCAAAAATCCATGGGTTTGTCGGGTCTTAAGTAGTACAGTCGCGGACAAGAGAAAGTTCACAGTTGCTAAGTAATTTATAGACTGAGAATAATTGTGAAAATTCAGATTTTTACGAGTACGACTAGACAGAGCTTCGTTTGACACATTTTAATTTGTCGAATATGCAATGTACGAGGTGTAATATTTGTTATTTTATTTATATTTGTATGAAATTAAGAAGATTTGTGCAAGGAATAATATGTAAGAAAATATAATATACTCAAGCTATAGTACTTGCTATTGTATGAATATCGTATCCGTATAATGCAGGTATAATTAAATATAAAGCAAATACTATACTTTGGGTGTTCTATGCAGTTTTCGATATTATGCGCGTTCTGTACACTAATAAATACATAAACATCTACAGTTTAGTAATTCATCTGTGTATATTGGTAATTTTTGTATTAGATATTTGTCAGTAGACTGTAAGCTGTTACCTGTTCTGGACTATATAAATATTACATTTATTCATTGTTTTTGTTAAATACAATTCTGTAAAATCATGGTATTTTTGTAAGATTTAGACTTTCTTTTGTCCGCTACTGTATGTTGCACGCGAAGTATCTTCTGCGTCACGTCTAGACTTCCAGAGGAAAATTGTACACGGTAGAGAGAGGTTTTGGAATTTAATTGGCTGCGAGATTGCTGTGTCTAGATTGTAAGAAAAGGAAAAAGGGGTGCAAGCTTTTTTGGAGAGAATACTCCTCTGGTATATTGGAATTGTGGATTCTGTGGATTGCAACAGAGATTTTGAAAGTATATTCAAACGTAAGTTTAGACGCAATGACTTTTCTTTTCTATTTTCGAAATCGTTTCTTTATCGTTTTATTGATGAATATAAATTACCACACGAGGTCAGACCTTTTTAAAAATGCCACAAGATAGAAAAACATTTGAACTAGTATGATAACCTGTTAAAAATTATTGTACTTACACGTTTAATAGAATACAATTAGAACATGAGAACAAATGTTATCTTATTAACACGTAGATCTAAGAAATGGTTATTTCACGTGAGAAATAGTTACTACGTGTAAGAATTTTTAAAAGCATCTCCTATAGCGAGGGTGTTGATTTCAAGGCTCTTTGTCCCGCGTCGAAAGGAACGGAAAGGTTCGGCCGCACGGTGAGAAATAGCGGTGACAGTGGGAAATCGTTCGGAAATACTGTTTCCCGGATCCTTGTGTCTCTGGGCTCTGTCCTGAAAAAATCGTCGCTCGTTTCGCCGAAACAATGATTTATCGTTACCAGATATATCCTATATGTATAATGCTTCTTGAATTTTATAATCTAACATGAAATTCATTTAAACCTAGATAAGAATCAACAAATTGTTTAATCTTTAAGATATAACAAACTATTGACGATTAATAATAGTACAGAAAAATAAGACGTTCACATTAACAAAATGATATCGAACAGACTACTGATGATTTTTAATCAACGAAAGTGAAACTTTCTCATTGAACGAATAATCACATTCTCATTTCAATAATCTAATTAATATTTAATAAGAATTGTTATCAAATAACGAGACAAACAAGAATAAAAGAATGAACAAGCAGTGAAGCAATGTTAGTACATATCGAAAAAAACAAACATATTCTTTCCACAAAAAGCTTCCGATGCAAGTTAATCTCATCGCTTAACAAATTCTACATTCGTACTTTCGTTCACCCCTTTCAACCGTTTCATTCAACTAATATACAAGTTAATACACGTTAGTCTCCATTTTTCACCAATTAAACATGCACGAACAACCTTATCGCTTGAATCATCCTCAATTGGCATCGTCTGATTGTACATCCTATCATGAAAAATCCTATCAAAGAGAAAAATCCAAGAAATCCAACGAAACCACCCTGCTTGTCCTGTAAGAAAACGCCTCAAATGCAAATTCGATCGCATCCCTTTTGTATCTGGTCCAAAACGAGCCGTAAGCTGAAAATTTAATCGAAAACAAAAATTCCCGGTGCAAATACACACACCTCTACACATTTCGTTATCTGAATAATTCATCGCACCGCGGTAATTCTGTATCCCCTCGAAACGTACGAGGCTGAGCGGTGCTTAATTCAAGAGACACGTTTTGGCTCCCCGAGTGGGTCGTTAGTCGGATGCATCACGTGCGCGGATTTAAAGGGCGGATCCGCACGTAGGTGCAGCGCAGCGTTCCGGTTAGATTGCACGCCGCGAGAGGATAAGGGGAAGGAGGGCAAAAGAGCGCTGCTCGATCGCCGCGAAATGATCACGCGAGCTTCCGCTGATTATTCCTCCAAATGGAGTCATCTTTTTTCCGGCTTGGAGCAGCTCCGGCGAACGAACCAGAGTAGAAGGCGAAAACGTTCGTTTGTCTGGCTGAGAGAGAGTTTGGAATCGCGCAGATCCAATTTCATCCAAGGGAAAACCCCGGCTCGTTCGTCGGCTCGTTCGTCCTTCCACAAGCATATTTACAGGCACCTCGATGCACTCCAATGGCGTTTTAATCTGGCAAATGCATTCCGTTCTGGCCCTCAGGCTTCTGTCCTACTCTCTCCATCTGTCGTTTGGCTTGACTCTGATTCGTCGTTTCCTTCTTTTTCTGCCTTTTTGGCCGGAGCCGGTTCGCGAACTTTTTCCATCGCGAGACCAAGCCTCGTCAAACTGGAGATATATGTCTGTGAAGTGAAAAAGCAATATTTTTTCTTTTTTCTTTTTTTTTTTTTTTTTTTTTTTTTTGAGTGAATCGTTCGACCGGACCCCTCGGTACATTTTTGCTGAATGCACCGATGGGATTTAATAAGGCGCATTTTTTGGGCTCGTTTATCATTTCGGGGATCGGTATTGTTTGGAACACTGAGTTTTCTACGCGTAGCCTAGAAATACTTGAAATTTTGTCAGTGTATTCGTTTAAGATGGTGTTTCAAGAATGAGATTGCGAACGAGATTGATCGGAAACGAATGTTTGGTTTTTCAAGAAATAGGAGAATATATGAATGAAACGAAAGAGTTGAAAAATCAGAGTAGTAGAATGGAGTGGAGATTTTGTGCTTATTCTACGAGGTAGTTAATATAACGTCTGTATTGATTTCAATATTAATTTCTCCTTTGTTCTTCTATCTACATTGTAGTACGTTATATACTGTGTGTATACTGTGCATTGTAGTAGCTTACACGACAAATCGATAGGATTTCATTTATACATAAACGTTTAGAAAACAATATATCGATGAAAATTTAATTTCGTAGACACGTGATCGAATGTTATGTATGTAATTCTCTAATGAACTACGAGTGTAATTTATAAGAAGCAGTAAATAGATATTTCCTACGAGATTTTTTCCAGTTATAAGGAAAGTAAAACGAGAGCATAAATGGCACTTCAGCGTCAAACAAATAGCAGGAAGAGTTACGTCACAGAAGTTACTACAACGATCAAACAGTCAAACTCTTGTTCAACCAATCGTTCTCAAATTTTCCCAAACTCTCGTTTCTTTCCTCTCAAATATTCTCCGCTCTCTAAAAGCTCGCGTAATTAAATTCTACATTCATCCACGAATAGCAAACTCTGTTCTTATTCGCGAGAGGCGTCAGTACTCCTCGGTTGGAAAAATGTTAGGTCAGCTCTCAAGGGGCACATGGAAGCGACGAACGAAGGACGATATTCTTCTCGAGAGAATCTTCTTGGCGTCGATTCTACCCCATTCGCCAACCCGGTCATCCTTCTACCCTTCGCCGGATCATTTTCAATTTATTTTCCTACCTTCCTTTCCCGCCTCCTCTTTTTTCTCTTTCTTTTTGTCCGAATCCTTCTCTGTCCTTTTCCTGCTATCCTCCAGGGGAAAGTTGAAGGGAACGCTCTCTTTGAAACGATACAGATAGAGGCGCACGGTCCCCATGACAAAGACTCGCATCGCTGCGGGGGTGGTTGATTAATGGACTTCTTGCTACGACCGATGTACGATCGACGGGAAAAAATTAGAGAGAAAAGAGACGAACCTGCGATGTTGGACCGAGTCGGTTGAAATTGCAACGCCATTCCGCGGAAGTACGATCGATTAATTGGAGTTGTCGAGCGACCTGATCGCTCCGCTTGTCGTTGCGCGGTGTTTAATCGTTTTTTGATGGCGGTCTCGGGGCTGGCCTCACCGATCGCTCGATTATGTCCAGGTCTGCCTCGATTTTTGCATCCCCCTTTCTACTGGTTTATTATCGGACTCCAGAGACAAGTTGCTGCGCGATGATGTATCAGTTATTCGTTATCGACGTCCTAGTTCTTCTGTGGTCTTCGTGACTATTGGAGTCATATCGAGTCGTTCTCGGTTTCTTTTTTGTGATTTTTCCTTTTTTTTTTTTTTACAAATGAGATTTTTAGATTCGTTGCGGGTAAATAATTGTACAGAAAAATTTGAATTCTCTGATAATTATATATTTTATTTTATATATCATATATTACTGTATTACTAATGCTATATTATTACTATATTAATATTATTTCACTGATTTGAAGTTTGTTTAATTCTTTACGCTTTTGTAGTGACGCTATGGACAGAGTTTTATAAAATCTCTTTTGAAAATTACTTTCGATTACGGATATCCACCGTGAAATTTTCTCACGATTTCTTATGATATTTATTCTTAGACCTGTTTAAACAAATAATCGTACTGGAACGTTTTTTATGTCCCATACCATGCGTTTATCTGTTATATAGTGGCGGACAAAAAAAAAATTTAAAATTCATCGTTGTGTACAACAACCACAATACATTAATGGTGACTTTATTGTACCAAGCTTTTTGCAATTGTAACTTTTTTTTCTACAGTTGTGGTGCTTTTTATACTGCTCGTCCTTTAAACTCTCTTCTATTCACCACTGCGTATACGTTGTTTTACATAAATTACTTAGAAGCTGTACTGATTAACTCTAGAATAGCAATCGTCGAATATTACGATTGTTCCAAAGTTTCCTGCAATTTACCATTATTTATGTAACTTTTGGATATAAATACTTTCAATTCTGAGAAACTGAGAAGTCTATAAAAAGTAAAGTTGATCAATTTCGCTTCTGAGAGATTCCCGTACAAATCACGATACGATTGTTTCGTATAAAACACCAATTGACCTACCCAATCATCCCAGTATCGATTTGTTCCCAAACGATGCAATTCTCAAAATCCTCACCTTTCTTCTCACCATCCCTTCTACAAGAATATCCTTGGAGCATTGGGAATCGATCCTTCAACTTCCAATAGAGAAGCATAATCGTCCCGTTTGTTGTTCATCGTTCGTTCAATGGACATTCCACGTTGACTGTTGCAGAAGGAGCGAAACAAGGGAAGCCAGGAACGTAGCACGAACGAGATCGATAAAGGCGATGGGGTAACGCTCGAAAATCGTTCCATCTGGGGAGCATCGTAGCTTTCCATCGTCCCTAATTGACAGGTAGAAAGAGGGTTGGGCCACCTCGGAGACCAGGAAAGAAAGGAACGACGTGCACGACACACGTTAAGAACAGGGTGGAGACAAGCACAGAAGCTAGATGAGCAAGAAGGTCTCGAAAATTTACGAGTGAATAGCTTTGCACGCGCGTCTACGAGACAAAAGATATCTTGAAGCAGTCGTACGCTGTAACAAATGGCGGTACCGTGAAATCAGTTAACCGTACAACCGAAGCTAGAAGCTGAGGCCGAATTTCACCAACGTTCCAGCCGTGCCGGCTGAAGAATTTCCAACACGGTTTCACTTGGACTTTCTGGACTTTGGAGATCCTCTCACGTTCATCCAAGGTATTCTTCTTAGTAGCGCAGAGCCGTATTTCACGATAATCGTCCGACGAAAGTCGCGATATGGTCTCGAACGAACAATATCGAGAAAATTCGTCGATACGCAGATGAGAAGAATGTCGAGGATCCGAGGCACAGATCGCTGAGAAACCAAGAAGAGTGGATCCATCGGAGGGAACCTTAGCCAAATGGGTTAAAAACGACTGCGATGGACGGCGCGACCCCGTGCTGCTCGCAAAATGGTGATCGTGCTGCCGTCGTGGAAACGCAACAAGTGGCGATCTGTTCCTTATCCTTGAGCTATCATCGATGTTTTTTAAAGCACGGGTCGGATTCGATCCTGGACCCATCGCTCACGAACTGAGGTTCTAGCTTCGAGCTGACGCAACCCTCAAAAAGAAAAAAAGAAAAGAAAGAAAATAAGATAAAAAAAGGAAGAACGAAGAATAACGAAAGGCCGGAACTTTATTCGTATTTTCGATCGTTAATAAATATTGCGTTACGCGGGAAACGCGGAATAAATTCTTTCTGAAACGAAGAAAAGACAAAGGAAACTTTCGATTTATCGATCGGTGATTCCTCTTTCCAAAAGATCCTCGATTTTAGCTGGACAATTCTCGAAAATTCGAGATCGTGTTTGAAGACCGGATTGGTTCCACGTTGATCTTCGACGAAGCGTATTCGATCGAGGTTTCGAGTGGCTCTCGCAGACAGATTCGATCCTCTCGAGGCAAGATATTCAAGAGATATCGGCGAGAAAGAGCGTGGACGACTATGAGCAGAGCCGATGCCCAGCGAAAGAAAAGGATATCCTTGTTTTCGGAAGTCAGGGACTGTCGGCGCGGCTGCGACCACGATTCGGCGTGTTCACGGTCCGTTTTACGTCTCCACGAGCTGAGTAGAACGATCCAGGACTAATCTGAGAGACAAACCGTTACCTCGTCGGATGAGACGATGGTGATGAAGATTTCCGCGGTCGAGGCTGGCGTTCCTTTACTAAGCGCCGTCGGTCCGCGCTGCGTCGTCAAGCAGGCCACGGTGAAACGATGCGTCGCGGCGCTGTTGCTCGTCTCCGTCGCCAGTATATTTTACTACACGCATTACATCATCAGCAGCCCGCTGTCCAGGTGAGATTATCAAATTTTCCAACGATTTATGCTTCGCGTGAAATATACAGTCGTTTTTTAAATGAACACACGTGGTAGAGCATCGGAGTCGCGTTTGTTAATTAACGTAATTTTATTTTGGATACTGCTTTGGATACTGCTACTTTGGATATTCTGCTATGAAAAACGTGGTCAATTATTTAGCTCTTGCAAACTAAATCCTACGATTCCAAGAAGTTTGAGAAAATTGTGTGTTTTCTTTTGAAATCGTGGAAACTTCTTTTAGGGTTAAAACATATAAAAATATATCTTCGAGGTTAAAATGTCAATTATTTCTTTAAGTATCTATGTTATTTTTAGTTACATAATACACTAACGCACACTCGCTGTTTGATGAATAATGGAGCATAATTAGTAACGTACGAAAGATATGCTTACGCGAACAGAGCGAAATGTGTTCATAGAAAATATTCATTAAGGCAATTTTTAGATCGAGACTTAAGGGACGCGGAATATTTTATTTGACTAGAGGAAAATAAACGACCGATTGTCGAGCTGATTGCAATTTAGCGGTTTTTTTTCCTCATATAGAAAATTGGAAATTGCAGAATAATATGGTACGCTGCTTGTTTTACATACTTTTGAACAAAATTCGTTAGTTGAAGTATAATTCTGCCCGATATGTTAACGCTCATACGCGTTTATTAAAAGCTATTGGAAACTCGATGAATTAAAATTCATTTTTCGAGTCGGAAAAACATTGGCACGGCAACTCTGATAATTAAAGCTTTTGATAGATTTATTAATTCAAAAACACGTGAAACTTTTTAAAAAGTGAACAAATATGTCCTTACATTTTCTTCGTAAAAACACATTGATTGTACCGAATGTTTCCTGATAATAGATTTATGTTTAAACTATAACAAGTTGAAAACGCGAATATTAATTGATCATTTATGTTCCAACGGCGATTTGTCGAATATAATTTATACGATCCACAGTTTCAACTTCGTTATGCGGTTACATCGTTTGCGGTACCATCGTTTTGTCGTACTTTTAACATTATTCTATTATAATTATACCATTTTTCATATATTTTCTGTTGTGTAAACCTAAATGAAAGAGGGAATCGTCGACGTAAAAGTATCAGGAATATCAGGATCGGTTAATCTGGCCGTAGAATTTCATGACCATGAGCGATAAATTGTATTTGCCACACACGAAACGTACTATTATGTGTAATGAATGGGAAACGTGACAAAGATTCTCGCTAAACACCCGGGAACGATTTATTCCTTTGATACGTAATCAAATATCTCGGCCAGCGATCAGCTGATTGCGAGTTTGAAGCTCTTTGAAGTTCTTGTCGCGTGCTTGTTATCTTACTGGGGATAATTTCGAATTAAATTTAAGAACGTTGCTACTGCAAAGCTTACTTTTGATTGATGACGTTTAGGATTTAAGAAATGATCGGAAGTTTGAGATTGTATAGAATTGTTCTTGCAATTGTTCGATCGATCTTCCATTTTATCAACCACCTTCCACATAATTTATCATCCGCAACGAATTTTGCATACTTTTCGTAGTATTTCACGAAATCCCGTATCCCGTTGCTCTTTTCATTTCTCTAAATTTTTATTCTACCAACAAGACAATTCCGACAGAAAATATGACATATTGAATTCTAACAACAAACTACGAAATTTCCCAACATTTCACAAACTTCGTTCATAACAAGATTCTAAACCAACAGAAGGCACAAAGTATTCACTTCCCCATTTCAAGTCATGAATCTTCGTAAAATCTTGCCTTGCCGATCGTTCATTAATTTTGACCGTAACAAAATTGCAAATCGAGAGAAAGCTCAAAATGTTGAATTTCTACTTGGAGCCATGAATCTTCCTAAAATCTGTTCTGCCGATTCGAAATCGCCTTCTGTACACTCTATCACCTCCCATGAATCTTGTAATCCCAAAATCGGTGGCCTGTTCATCCTCAATTTTCCTCAATCTTGGCAAACGATCGCCACGGCTCTCGGACTCTACCGGCTAGTTGCACGGTTAATTCGACAAGACGAATAACCCTACGGGCCGAACTATTCGTCTCGGCTCGATATGGACCCAATTTAGGTTCGGATAACCTGAAGGCAATGGCCCCGCGATTGCAAACCCTCTAGTAACAGAACAAGGGAGAGAGGGGGGGGGGGGAGAAAGAGACAAAGAGCTCTCTGGAAATCCCGCGTTATTTCGTGGTGGCGTAATTACGTACCACCAAATTGTTGCTGGCAGTTGCTTGACTCCTGGGTTTCCTTGGGGACCTATATCTTAATTGCGCGGTAATATAGTATGCGACGAGCCAGACTCTCCTCTGGCCAGCCTTTAAAGTTAATTACGCGTCCGGTAGTATTCGCAAACGATCGTGTTCCTTCTGTTTCCATTTATGAAGTACGCTGTTGGTAATCGCTAGAATTTCGTGCCATGAGTTTTTCGTGATACACGCTTTAAGAGAGTCGACGTGTATGGTTATTTGACTAATTTGCAGGTAGATCTGTAAAGTGACGAGTAAGATCTCTAGTTTTTAATTTAACAATACAATTTGTAATTCTTTTTAGCTCGAATTTAAGTGGATTTCCTGAATCTTGGTTTCTAACGTGGGATCATATTTATGACAGAAATCGTAGTTTCGATTCTTCTTTTTACAAGGTTTCATAACTTCGTATTACATCAGGTTGTCCAAAAAGTGTCTTTCTTTTACAGACCCGTCTTTTACAACAACGCATCTTTATACAAACATGAAACCTAATCTGTCGAACGTTGTAATCTTCATCTCGATAGAACAAAATGGATCATACGTAGTTCGATAAAATAATATAAAACGGAAAATGTCGTGCATCCACTATTTCTTTATAAAACGAAAGAAACTTTTCGGACGACCTAATATCTTCGTCGTTACGTTATTGCAAATAATGGTCGACTTATCCGTAACGCTAATTTTATTCCGTTTATACACTGACAAATTCTAAGAATACGTGTTTAAATAGCAATTCGTCCAAATTACTGGTTGATTCAAAGCTTGCACTACAAGTTTCTAAAAGAGTTAAATAGGTTCAATTTTAGAATGTTCCGTGTAATTTGAACGGCAAGAGGAACTCTATGTAATTTTTCAATGTTAAGAACGTCGTTCTACTTCGCACAACAGTAACAAATTCCAAGGCTGAATATCTAGAGCGTAACGGATTAAATTGGATCGTTGGTCGATCAGGTCGATCGATATCTTGAGATCGCGATTGATCGCCTTCGGCTGATCCAGCCGCCGGATGAACACGCCTTTCGGTTAATTGATATAGTGCTTTGCCTCGACACGGATCAATCTTAATAGATAACCTATGACCGTTCTGCAAGCAATTGTAGGTTCGGAGTAAACCGTCGTCAATCACGAAACCTAATACTCTCGCGTGGACATTGACATGTAATTTCGCATCGATGTGGCCAGGCTACGAATCTGTCCGTATTGCGTTCCAGCCCTTTGCAGCCTCGAGCGGTGCAATATTCCGAATCACGCTTGCTCGAAATCCTCCGATTTGCCTGAATATCGTCGAAACCTTACACGTGGTACCTACCAATTAATTCGACTGTAATATTTTACTTAAAAGAGGAACAGTGTAATTACTGCGTATACGAATAGAGAATAACGATTGGTACGATACAGACCTGTTTTATCGTAGAACTTTCTGTTACTTTATAGTCTGAAATACCTCAGTTGCGATATTTTTAAAATATCTCAGTCTCAATATTTTTTAAATATTTCAATTTAAACACCTAATCTTAAGCACCTAACATTTGTTAAGGAACATATCTTTCCACAGTTTTTTAAGGTTGATTCAACGAATTTATATTTTGTAAGCTTTTAAAAAATCTGTTAAATATCTGCTATAAACTCCTGCAAACATCTGTCACACTCTGTCAATGGAACGTCTATTATTTGGATACTGTGAGAAAATTTTAAGGCTGACTTTTTCTCGACAACTTCTTGTTTTTTCTTTTTTTTTTGGAGTGGTATAGCCCATTAGTCTTTGTTTCGATACCCACGCGACACTTTCGCTCAAAGTTGAAGAAGGTGATGAAAGATACAGGATTAGAAGATGCTTCTGCAGCAGATGCCATGCACCAAGAAGAGTGCAAGCGCATTCTCGGTCGTGGGACGCGAAATGCGGCCGGATGTTTGTCGCACGCCCAATCAGCGCCAATTCAAGCTTCTCCTCTCGACAGTTCCCTTACGTCGGCGCTAAGCCACAGACGCATGTCGTCGCGTCTTCTTCTGCGACACGACGCGTGACGCATCTTGCTGCCGAGCCGGCAATTCGAAGAAAATTGGAAACGTCCAGTCACCAGATCTGTGAATAGACCAATTTTCTTTTGACATTGATATTTTGGTCATATTTCATTGTCGCTCTCGTGCAATCTTTCACGATACTTGTGATCGTTGAATTCCGCGCGGTTGCGAACGTAGGTCAGAAGGTCTCCTGTATCTTTAAAATTGTATATCGCCACTGTTGTTCAATTTTCAAAAATTGTTTCATACGAATTTAATATGACATTGAAAGTTTCTTCGTTTACGAAATGGAGAGTATAATTTATCAATCTGAATAGATTAATGTACGTACGTATATTATTTATTGTAATAAGATTCAAAGCCTAGGATAATCCTTATTGGCATAAGTGCAACGTTTAGAAGATTTCGTTCGCTTTTTAACTTGTTACTTATATCTATGTTGCAGTGTTTCCAATGTAAATTTTCTAGCTTACATGTGTACCAAGTCTTACATTTCAATATTATATTACAATATATCTGTACTGTGAGAGAGTTATCATAACTTATCACATGTATTATTATATTAACTTGCCAAATTATACCAAGCATCATAATATATCTCAGGGAAAAGTTTTCAAGTTTTTATCATTTAATTCGATGGCTTAACGATGTATACGCACGTCATGAAACATTTCTAACTGACAAAGCAAAATTATTGAATCATGAATCACGATCATGCGTCATTCGCGACCTCCTATAGTTGATAGTTGATAGAGAATCGTTAAAGAGCTATATATTGCGTTCTATCGAAAGTTTTAACAAAGCGGCGAGAACAGTCTTGGAACTGGAGTTTCGATGAAGTTCATCCACGAATTCACGCGAGATGGAGAAAGCCCATTAATTTCGTTCGACGAAACCGCAACAGCGGCTTTACAATATGGTGCCTCGCGAGCGAATACATTGCGTACAGGACGCTGCGGTGCGCGAAACTTGGAAAAGTTGAATATTTCGGTGTGCTCCGACCGACATTTATGCTCCAAGTTTACACAACTCGATATTACCTTGACAAGACGGATGTTCGGAATAATCAAACTTGGCGAACAACCGCGATGAATAATGTATCGCTTTCGATATGCGTGCGCGCGCCCTCATTTTCTAATACGTTTCCGATGACACTCTGTTCACAGGCAACTATTTAACGCTACCTAGAGTTAGGAAAGATATTTTTTCCAATCGTTGGTTTTTTAAATTTCTAAAATTAATTGCACTATTTCTACCGTTTTCCCCCGAGACACACTGCACAGAGATCTGTTGAAACGTTCAACACGGGAATTACCGAACATTTCTTCGAACTTTTTTATTTCTACGATTTTTAACATTGCGTAATTGTTCTAATCTTGATACGTTCCTGATAACACATCGCGCGTTTGGAAGGAACCGCTGAACGTTGAAACGTTGAACAGTAGAAACATCGAAGACCTTACCAGACCTTTTGTTTCTGTAATTACTACCTTAATCAGAATTTTTTATAATAATGAAACGAAAAATTAACGAAGACAAATCAATTTAGAATGGATGGATTTCAGTCCTATTAAGTTCGACGCAACTGACTTTTAACGGGAATAAAACGTTTCATCAAAATGTAAAGAGATCCATAAATAGATTACCTTGAACGAAATTGATGTCGATTTTTATTAAAATAGAACCATTGTATCATTTCAATTTTAAGGTTAGGAGGTTAAGGAAGCATATTTATACTTAGAAGGGCTAAAGGAGTAAGATTGATTTGCCTTTATTAACTATCAAGCTCGTAATTATAAAAGTTTCTAGGTGAGGGATGACCTGGTTAACAGGTTAATTATAATCATCTATGTGCATACTATAGTTAGGTATACATTGCAGGTCGGTTCTAGTGTTAAGAGAGTCAAAATTAGATTTAAGTGATTAGCTTTGATTATTCTTGAACAAAGGGACGAATCGTGTTAAGTACATGACTCACTTGAGCTTATGGATAATTAAAATTCATATAATACACTCGAATAAATCCCAAGAATTTCACGGGTTAGCGAGATAATAGGTGGATCTCTTTATTAAATTTTATGTATACCAAAAATTTCAATATTTTCATTTAATTACTAATTTTATTCCATTACGTGAGACCAGAAGAATTTTAGATTTAAAAAATAAGAATTTTAAAATACCTTATATGTAGGTACTTCAATCCAATAATAATTGCATTCATTTGAATACGATACTGAGACGATGTGTTCCACTAATATGTCACTAGACACATATATTCGTTCCATTTTCTTCGTTTATATAGTAACTGTAAAAGTTGAACGAATTTATGATATTACCGACTACATCGATCAGTTATTTTCGTTTAAAAATACAATTCTCTATGGGAGAACTGCAATTGAAAAAAACGAGCAAGTTGACAAAGTATCGTTCGACTGAAATATCGAATACTCTCAATATGACAAGGGCAACAGTTTGAAACCGGATAGAAACGATACTTTCCGGACAAACATAATTCTCCAAGTTCTGCAAATTTCGGTATGTTTGTTCCTCCAGTAGTCTAATATCCTGCGGAGCAGTGTAGCTATTGTGTATCTTTCGCACGAAGAATAATCGCAGCAGATAGGAGAAACGGGTCGATATCTCATCCGTATGTAATAACACCGTTAATAATTTCTAATAACAGAGATAGGAATCACGAAGGTTTCCAGAATACAAATGAACGTGTCGATTAATTTATTTCTCCTTACGATTACATATTTTTATATTAGAATCGTTTAATTCATTTTATTTGGTTATTCTTTAAACTGTCAAATTATTCTTTATAGACACATCATCACGGATTAATTATTTATCCATCCTCGCTCTTATGTAATTTATTTTTGTTTCTCTTTATACATTTATACTTCACAAATTCACATATCCGTTATTCAATCATGCTTTCCCCTTGAAAAAAGGTCTATTTTTACGTTCCTATAGACACATGATTGAAGCCGAATCAAAAAGTTCATTGAACTCTAAACTGCACTTTGCAGGATTAAAAGAATTCTCTCGTCATTGGGCTTATACTGTACATGCTCGTCTATTAACCATTCCATCACATTCATTTTCCCATACATTTTATTTTTATCTGCCTGTATACACGAACGCAAGATCCAAATGGAAAGTAATTCTATTCAATTCTAGAAATTAGAACATTTCTGAATCGAACTCTGCAAAGTTAGGAAAGTTTCCTTACCGTTATACTCTTTCTCGATAAATTCATGTATCAACTATACAAATCATACTCACCCCAATTCTCGACTAAGGAGCAACCGGTCAGGTCAAACCGATCGGTCGATATCGCGTACCTCGAATAACTTAACGCTCAAGGTGGAGGAGGTTTAATTGATCGAGTGTTAAAGTAATCTAGCACTGTATTTGCACTTGTTGTATGAAAGTAACGTTGATGTTATGAACACGACGGTGATAAGATCTTGTTGGGAGTGAAGTATTTCACCCGCACGGTACGATGTCTGATGATGAACTGTCCTCCTACGTTGCTGATTCTCCCTACCAACCATTGACTTTCGTCTGTCCATCGTGCTTTTCCGGCTGGTCCTTTCCAGGGGTTTTTTACCTGACCTCGGAGTCATTAGATTTACAGCTCGGGGAGGACATGTAATTCGGAATTTCCTAAAGAAGGGAATGGACCTGTCCGTGCCATAAACGAACGACCACTGAAAATTCCGAATTCCGTCTTCACGCACGCCCGATCAAACGTAAAAGAAAACTCGTTCAATCTCGAAAATCAAGAAAATTCTAAACTACGTTTATCGAAATGTAGAAAATGTCGCTCTGCCCTTGGACAATCCATTTACTTTTCATTGCACTGTCCAAATCCAATTAGAAAAATCAAAGACTTCGTTTGATTCGAAAAATTAAGAGTATTTCCGAAGTACACTCTTAGGACGTCCGTTTAAAATCCTCTTACATGCAGAAACGCAAATTCTTTCTTGCTCCAATTCCCGTTGAATCGTTCGCTTCAAGTGACTCGAAGCTCACCAAAGGGAATAAAGATCCTTCTATCGGGGAACTCGAGCGGAACTTCACCCCTGCTCCGGCTTCTTTCCGCTATTAACATGTTCTTCGGAAGGAATTCATCGAGCCACGGAATCGCCGCCTTTTTCACCAGTCGCAGCACGAGTTCCTCGCGATCCCTGGCATTCCAGCGCGCGTTTCGCAGACGCAATCGGCCCGTAATTACGTTCAAGGGAAAAACGTGTCTGCGTGGCTCGGCGCGCAATATCTGGCCCCGTTGCCTCGCTTTTTATCCACTTTCAGCTGGTTCGCGCGTGTGCACGCGCGCTTCTCCGCGTCGCAGCGGGGAAAAGCGCGAAGATCCAGGCCTCGTTAACGATGCCAACGGTCGCAAAAAGTAGATGCGTTCCGTCATGCAGCGTCACTACGCTTTCCAGACCGAGTATTTATAACGTCTACGGCATTTACAAAAGTGACGCACTTTATCCGAAGGATTTTTCATTTTTCTATTTAATATTTATAGGAAATTGTAATTTTAGTCGTTTGTTAATTTAATGGGATAATTTGATAGGTTACTGATTAGGTTGTTTTAAGGCTAAGATACGACCACGTGCAACGATCGTTATGTTAAGCAAAGTAGAATTTCTTTTGATATTCAATGTGATTTTATTGTATATTTTTGTATTCCATGCTTTTTATGATTTAAATGTAGCAAAGAAAAGAGAGATATTTAGAAAGATGCAAAGGGCAAGAACAAGCGTGGAGATCAGCCAGGATACGTGTTATGACTAAGAATATATTTGCAAATTATTTTACTGAAAATGAACGACAGAGAAAGAAGAACGACATTTCCTTACCAGAAGAGAAAGGAAGGAAGTTGAGATATCACAAAATTATAAAAGTTTTGAACAATTTAGTTATTCGGACAATTTTTCTACTTAAGAAGGGCAAGTGAATGTTTGAAGCGATAGTAAGAAGTTGAGAGGAAGATAATGGAAGGTGTTCATTGTTTGCAGATGTTTGATGTAATTTGGAAGTAGGTAAAGAGGGATTTCGTTGCGGTGAATTGCGAAGTTGTTCTCGAAGACATTCAAGTCTCGTGACTAAAAACTCGTAAGCTCTTGTATCTTGATTCTCTTTAATCTGTCTTAAGCCGATGCTCTTGTACACCAGCTTTCAAACACTGATTGCAAAATTACGGTATCTTTCCCACCTACTTTTTCATTTCCTATACCTGGTACTTTACCCTTTGTGTATTTGCGATAACCAAGTCTGTAGCGAAAGGACTAATTATTTTTTTAATTACTCGCACTCGTATATAATTTTTAATCTTTTGTTGGATAATTCTTTATAATTGTTCCTTGTATGATATCTACTAATCTAAAAGTCAAAATTCGTATAATATCATTGCACGTTATATATTACAAGCCATACCATAATATGTCTGGCAGTCTGTATGAGTAGTAGTGTTTCGTACCGCTCATAATTTTATTTCTCCATCTACACGTTCGTGATACTTCCATGAACGATATGACATTTTTGTAAATTTCTTAACTCTTGATTCACTAAATAAAATTTTTTATGAAGCGTCATCTTGAAAGTGAAACAATTAATCACAATTGAGGAAAAATCTCAGATTCCAGCGCCTGCGTAGCCAGACTTGATCGCTATTCTCAATCCTAAAATTGTCAAACTGCATAATGAACTCGACGAATTTCCTCCAACTTGGAAAATCCTTCAACCTTCTACCAAGACAAAAGACTGACTAGGAACGTTCCTCGGCAAATTCGAGCGTTTCAATCCGGAATTCTATCAAAGTTTCGCGTTAATCCAGCTTTGATAGTGCCAGGATGGCAGTCCATTTGACTGTGGCAAACGACACACGCCAGTCACGTAACAGTAACGTCGGCAACGTGACGCATTTCTGGATCAGTTTGCCGCGGAACAATGTGCTCTCGGATCACTGGCCCATTAACATTGTCCTGTTGCTCTTGGAGGGTCTGCGTGAGAAGCGAGCCCAATTCTGTCAATTCTGAGGCCAGTCCACGAGGCTACTCAGCAGAGGTCTGCGATGTTAACTTGCAACTCTCATCGATTCCGGTGTAAATATACCCGGCAACATGTATACGACCGTGCAGGATTTCCGTTACGCTAGATATACCGCGTGTAACACGAATCGTCGAGGAACGAGACTGTACAAAGGGAACGGCCGCTGCTACATACTTCGATACACTGAATACAGCTTCATGGGAACCAGATAACCTTCTCGAAAGAATTAATAGCTATCTTGTGAACGAGCTGTTCGAACGATGGAAGGAAATTGTGAGGCCTTATGATCGAACTGTATTTTATATGAGAATATTATGTATGAGATATACAGGGTGAATTGGAAATAAGTATACACCTAGCAAAAATGAGGTTCGTCTAATATTTCCCTACTTATGGTTTTTACTATTAATTTGTATTCCTACGTATATTGTACGTCTCAATTGTAGAAATTTCTAACTAGCCTCCAACGTGGTATTAGTTTAGTAAGAAAATTTGTGGACTAAATTGTTTGCCGATTTTGTACTACCTATATGCATATTTCATATAATTCAACGGGTCCTGCACGACGATCAATACACGAACGTTTTGATTCATCTAAAGTGTAAGTCTGATTCTATACAATTCGATCTTTCTGTCTCTCTCTATATATAAAGTAGCAACAGAAAATATTTTTACATGCCTTCATCTTCCAATGAAGCGTTTCTTTTTATGATGTTCTATATTTCACAGAAATTTTCGTAGCCCCATCGACGTACTACTAAATGATACGAGATTTAATATACTTGGACCTAATTGATTAGATATAATAAATACAACATGTAGAAATGCTTCTTGTAATCGTTGAATGTATTAGAAGTTTTTTCTTTTATCGTTGAAACAAGAACGAGTTTGTAGTACGAAAATTCGAGAAGCACAGTAGGGTCGATCATAAACCGTTTATGGCTCGAAAAAGAATCCCCTGGATCAATAGCGTGACAAGCGCAAGCAAACCTTACAAATCTAGTGGACACACGCGATCGCACGAGATTATCGGACCTACGGGTCATCGGGTAAGTTGTCTATGGCTAATCCACGATTTTCGCTCATCTACCGAGCGAACGACAGTAATACATCCACGGGGAACCCTCCAGGCGCACTTCGATGAATTATCCGCAGCGTGTAACGAACATTCTCGTTTCCTACCCGCGTTTCACCAGTTCTCGATATACCTGTGTCCACAAATATCGCTCTAAAGCTTCACTGCACGAGAGGCTCCATTGAAAACGCCCTCGTCTGGAATCCGGAACCTCGACAAAGCTTCCCACGCGAGCGTGAAAGCTTTCAGCGTATGGACTTTGACGAATCAGCGAGGATATCGCGTGAAAACGGTCCAGGACGACGCTGTACTAAATCATCGTGGAATTAGAAGATACATGGCGTCTCCTCGATAGATGGGTTGAAATGTTAAACAATGTTAATGGCAAGAGTAGGAAGTTTTAATACTAACGAGATACACGTGTCTTTTAAATTCTGGTATTTGTATATATTATTTATTATTTCAATACTATGGTTTTTTATATGGCTTTTATGGGATAGAGGGGGTGGCAAACGATGCGAGTGACAGAAGTGAAAATTTTTAGTTGAATGAGGAAGCGTGTTTTCGTTAATTTTGTTTTAAAATAAACCAAAACTAGATTTCCGCTCTACACGAACCTTTTCCGTGTACCACTCGACACATTAATACTCATTGAAATATTTCAATAAAATTTTCTCACATATTAAATATAGCCGTGAAATTTCAGGATGATTCTATCTCGCGATAGAAATAAAAGTTAAAATAAATTATTTCACTGCTAATAATCCTTTTACTGTATTTCACATAAAATTTAAATCGTTTGTCGGTAAAAAGAAAGTTCTTTTATTTTATTGATACTTCAATCTTCTGCCACAAAAAGATCTTTTTATTTTTTCGGTAATAGCATCGTTTACCATTTTAATGTTTCAATTCTGTTCGCCCCGAAGGAAGAGGAATTCATCATGCAGGGACATTCTGTGCGCCACAAGACTGTCTGGTATTTTGCCTGGAACGTAAAACACGCTGGTGATAAGAGTACGGATGAATCGGTGGAAAAATTGGACGGTCACCAGGGTCGACGAAGTTGAATGTCTGTTAATAAAGCCCTGGCTGATAAGATTCGTTGGTGGTCCGGTCTTAGGGATTGAAAGAGATTCAACCGTTGATGAAAGAATTTTGGGAAAGGGATACGTTACGTTGGAAATTGGAAACCCTAAGCCCTTGAAGAAGCAAAAAATTCAAAAGAACAAACCTCGAGCTCTATGACAATGATAAGATAGACGAATGACTGGATTTGAAAAGATCTTCATAGAAAAATTAATGAAAAATTTAGTTCGAGGATATTTTCAGGATATATCTGTCCGTAATAATTTATGAATATTTTAGAATATTCGAGAAAATGGTAAATCTCTATGCGATAATTTTTTTAATCATCTGCAAAAAGTTGAATTCGAAGCTTTTGACGTGTTTGAATTTCGTAGATTATTTAGGTCTGTTTAGGATCTTGGCAATCTTTGATCTAATTCCATTAAAACCGAAGATCAAAGGGCTCTCAATCTCCGAGAGCTTTTAGAAGGGTAATCTAAATCGCAGATATCAGTTGGTCTCTAATTCGGCGACTCTTTGAACTCATGGCATCAGTACGAAACTATAATGGAATTAGAGTTTCGTTTCTAAATCCGTCACGCATCGAGATTCAGATCCTTCGTGCCTAAATCCATTAAAACTTGGCCCATGTCACTGATCTATCTAACTTTATCTTGTTTCTAGTTGCACTCGCTAGTTTCTAAATTCACTATTTATTATCCCGTTAATTAAAACTATAGTATCATAATGAATCTATAAGTCATGCGTAAATAATACCTTGATATTACATGGTGGCAATTAACGAAAGAATGAGAAGTAATTCATCTGTGTTTAATTGATTTCGATGAATCGAGAATTTTTCATTTCTATTTCCTATAATAATTAACATTCTGCGATAAAGTAAATACAGCGCATACAGGTAAATTATTTAGCGGAGAGCCAAAATTAGAAATTAATTTAATTTAAAAAGATATATTCTTGTTTCGAATCGAAATCGATTAATGATGATCGTCGATTATTTCAATTTTTTTTTCTTTCCTTTTTAAATATGAATCTTCTATATCGCAGCAATTTTCTATAGCATCGAATGATCGTTAAGAGTTCATAATACTGAGTTTTGAAAATTCTGTTCCTTATTCTCCATTGACTTTAACGAAGCATAGTGTTTCGTACGAAAGAGATATACTTCCAAAAGATTGACATAACTTACGGCAGAGTACACTACGGCGTCAATCTTCTACAACGTCAGACAATCCATAGATAATAGTTGATGGAACACAAAGTTCACAAAGTGCCGTTCATCGAGTTCGACGAGCTATAGTTTCCTATAGATATTATATAAAGTATCCTACCAAAATATCGACGTCACAATGTTGTAGATTGTAGCGTCAATCTTCTATAACATCGGATAATCCATAAGAGTCTATATACCGTTGAAATTTCACCAACTTTAATCTTTCCAAGTATATCTTTGGAAATATCTTTCTTGGAAATATTCGTTCGAAAACATCGACGTTTTGTAGAATAATTGTCTGGCAACGTAATCTTATTCTACTTAAACGACGTTTAGTAGTCTCGCTGGTTCTTGCGCTTGCATATTTTGTTTCTATTCTGATTTTCTATCGGTAGAGTAGGTTTTTAATTGAAAATATATATAATAATAAAGATATATAAATATTTAAATTTATCAATTTTATAGCGATAATACATTAGACTTAGAAGATTTAATTTTGAAAATTAAATTATCACGAATTCAAAACTTCTTCTAATAAATTATTTCTTTATAAATTATTCTGACAAATTATTTTTATGCAACTATTTCGGATTAATTTAGGATGTCAAAAAGTCAGTTGATATTTTATATGTGTCATTTTCTGTATTTAATTTCGGCTTTTACGACCTGGAAATGGGCTTGGTTTTGCAACTCGCACATACTTGTATCTTTCTCACGCCTAGTTTCATACATGCAAAGTTTATAAAAGTAAGTCTTTTCTTATACATATATGTACATATACCTGTGTGTATTATAATTTAAAGTTCTCCTAACACCTGTATCTCTGTAAAAACTGTAATATGCTATCACACGTTTACATTTGCCTTAAATTATTCTCATTTATATCTGTTACAACGGTTTATTATGAAGTTATTTCGCTAATGAAAAGAATACAACTATCTTTAGAGACTCTAAAACTCAGAGATAAAAGAGATAATTACAAGCTCCGAGTCGCTACTCCTACATTACAGTCCTACTTTAGTGAGTACTAAAATTCTGCATACTTTATGCGTTGCTACATAAAACACCCTCTTCTTTATTAAATGTCTCGTAAACTATTCGATATCTACAATTCTAACAATACATCAAACATTCATTTCATAAAAATCATTGCAATTTTTTCACTTGCATGTGCACCATCTTTTATGACACAAATACATTCAATAACAATATGTGTTCCAACACGCTATCCAGCGCCCTTTTCGTTTTCCTAAAGCTTTTATTTAAACGTCCAAAAAAAAAAGCAAAAACGGCTACGTGTCAGTTGTCAACACAGGTATTATCCCCATGCTATTATTAATACCAATATTTAACAAAAAAACGGACCATAGTTATATTACATCGGCTCGCTGCTTAGCAGCGTTTGTGACACAACTCAAAAAATTTCAAATTTTGCGTCAGAGGGCAAAATTATTACCCGTGTCGCTATCAACCTTAGCTACGTTAGTATTACAACAACACTTGGTCGTCTTCGGTTGTTTTGTGACGCTACAAGTGAAAGGTCGTACTACTTTCGCGAATAGTGACATATCTTGCGTTAAGTCAGCCTTATAACGTTGTTGAAACGACTCACGAAGAAGTTTTCGTAAATTTGGGAAAGCCTCTCTGCCATGAAATTTTCTCTCTTTCAATTGCACCACTGTCGCTGCCAAGCAACGAAATGTAGAAAATAGAAAGCAATACGGAAGTGATTATCATTTTAATACAGAGCGCAGAATTCTGTAGAAAGGCAGATCTCTTTAAAATTTCTTCGCGTCGAGTCACGACCTCGACACGAATCTCTCCATTTGTCGTTATCATCATCCTGTTATTGCCTCTTGATCGCTGGTACTTTGACCGAAATCCTTGAGACATTCCATGCTGGTAAATTTAACGCTCGCACGCGCGCTATCTGACACTCGCCGCGATGCAACTAATGTGCGAGCTGATACTGAAACTGCAGCCGCCGTATCCGGCGGATCTTCGAGGCTCGTCGCAATAATCAGTAATATATGTGTGTGGTGCAGCGATCCTGATAGGCGCGGATGAATGCGCGATATTACGCTTCTCGTGCCGTTTGATACTAGCGCGACAATGAACGTGCACGCCATTGTCTGACTGATGCTATTTTCTTTATGATACTTCGTCGTTGTTGACGATAAAAGAATTTTTATGAGAATAAGAATTTACGAGAATATCCAATTGAAATAGATGAATTGATTTTTGCGATTACATTGCGAGAAATTGAATTTAGGACAATTTAGCAAGCTCTAAATTCGCCGCGATTTGATTTTTCTGAGCGATATTAAATTTAGAATATTTAAACGGACATTAATTGACGTCCTGTTCCAATTAACGAAGATCTACTGCATATTTCGACGAGAATTCAATTTAGCGCACGTATTTAGCACGTCTTATGTATTTTTATGTTGTCCAAGGGTAATATAAGTGAATACGAACGAACTCTTCGATCTTGTGGTTTTTAAATAATTACCGAAGGATATTTATATCACCTGATCTTCGAATCCTTATATTAAGATTAAAGTCGGAATTCAGATTGGATTTCGTCGTAAATATACTCGTGTTTGTTGCATTTGCTCCATAAAACACAGCATCGCGTTAAATCCAACGATTTACGCCTTTCAAATAACCGGTTAAAGAATGATTCTCTTAAAAATCTTTGAATTATTCTATCCCTTTCATTTCTATTTTACGATATACTTCGCTTTGTATGAATAAATCATCGAGAAACTTCCTAATACCTTTACAATTCCCCATTGAAAACGATCCAGACCCTAAATTCTCATCTTGATTCCCCGCCACTTTCCGATACATTCCCTCGCACAGAAACTTTATGAGCATCTCTGGTGAAAGGAGACGAGCGAAGATAAAAATAGGCAACTACCTGGCCCAATAATTGGACTGCTAATCAATAGAATGCGATCGTTGGTCCGTGATGAACCGTTCAAGGGAAACGATGCAATTTATACAGACGCGCCGCTATCAGCGCCCACACGCGCCTCCTCTACTCGCACACGCGCGTCCCCGTCCGGGCACAAAGAATTATTGGCTTCCATTTCGCTGCACGGTTATAGCAGTTGCATCTGTCTATCGTCCAGTGGCTTCCTTCCACCCTCTAGTCGCAATCCTCTCGTCTGTGCACGCTGTACATCAACTCGACACAATTCGAAACGTATCGACCTGTGCTCTAACGTTCTCTCTCTCTCTCTCTCTCTCTCTCTCTCGCTTTAACCCTTTTTCCAGTCGTTGGCTTGCTTTCGATCGTAGAAGGGCGAGAAAGTCGTTTTTGTCGGCTAAAACCCTTCGCCAAGGCCGATTCATCACGAACGTCCGACAAAAAGTCGATGGAGGATTTTTCAAAGGAAAATCCGCGCCACAGCCCGAAGCGTACATCGTTACTATTGTACGAAATATTTATGACCGGTAGATAGGTATACGTCGTATGGATTATAGTAGTGCATTTGGTAGGCAAGAACTCGTTCGTTGTTATGTATGCGATTCGAAAAGCATGTGCGCATTGTACGAGAGATATCGATTGGGATTTTGAGCACAGGGATCTTTCTGAGCGGAAGTTAGAACGGAAATAATTTAGGATAGAGTTGGAATTCTGTTTCATTCGTTTTTACGCATATGGAATATTTTGAACATTTTGAGAATATACGTGTACAAATTTCATTAATTTACGGATACATGAAAATTCATCATGTGTATCGATTTTGATAATGGTTTACCGAGTACGAACAAATTGAGACGTAGTACCGAATGCAGCTTCAATTACACAGAGTCAATAGGCTACTACCTGAACAACTAATTTCGACACATCGTGCGTTCTTTGTAGAAACAACAGAACAGTCGATGAAAGTACACGTGTTTTTTTTGAAACATTTCCATTTATACTCATATCTAAATACTCTATTCCAAATATTCTGATACTGCGATACTTTAAAGCATTCCGATAATATTCTCTAATCTGTTGTTGCATGTGCTCAAGGGATTAGCTCGTCGACCTTCTCAAAATCTCTTCTACACAATGATCAGTGTACCCCAACACAAACCTACATCAATCACGTTTCCTATTCAATTCTCGGATTTCTCGCAAAAACCAATCTTATCCTTCATCCTTCTTCATTTCCCTAAAAAATCAATTTTACCCATTCTCCAGACTTGCAGAACCTGCACACACCTCTGTCACACAAAGCAGGCTCTTTATCTTCTCTATCTCTCCCCAGAGAACTGTACACCGTTCCATTCCACGATATCATTATCTTTCATAGAACGTTAACGACGAACGCGACGTCCGCTGGAAGCCGATTATCCACGATTTTAGCGTGCATATCGGCGTATTGGTGGAAGGGTGGATTTCTACCTTTGAACGTGGTCGTCCTGTGCTTCGAATGATCGCACACGTTGATACTCGAAGCGTTTTTAGGTGCTTAGGTATTCAAACAGCGCGGCGATTGGTCGCGGCGCGATCGTCGAGACACTTATCGATGTAAACGCGGCCGATATGCAACGTGGAGGGTTGGCCCTTTTCACCGATAACCTCGTCCTCTTTCGCCGTTTCGAGCACAACTTTGCATTATCGGCACGTCGCCGGAATCGCGCTTATCAAGCAGCCCGTGCGAGCTGATCTCGCGTTAGTCAACCGGTCGAGAGCGCGTTGATTAAAAGGCTTTTAATCGCCAAGCCATCGATAAAAAAGCGCAGGCGAACCGACTAGCGAGATTTCTGTATCTTGTGGAAATTTTCGGGAATTTTGCGTCTTGATAAGAATTGAAATATTTGTGATGGAATCTTTCGGCCCGTGAGTAGGTTCTTTTTCATTTTTTGGATATTTTTCCGCGTATAATCGCTCGCAAACTTCTATGTGAACACGCATGCTTTACATTCGTCCAAAACTATATTGAATTACATACTTCGTACTTCTTCATCTCAGAAACGGTATCGTTAGCTACACCATTTTTTGATGTAACATTTCTAACATGGTTTCACATGATATATCAATCTTTTCAAAAATTTCTGAGGGAAGTTTCACCGTAATATATGAAAATATCATCTTGGAAACGGCTCGAATAGATAAATAAATAATTAGAATTCACCAATTCACCACATTATTTATTTTTCGTTTAAATCATATGGACTCAGATAAGTGAATTCAATCAGCAAAGGTTCAGTTGATCGGTCTTCCACTAAAAGTTCGTTCGAAGAAATGAACTTCTACTGTACTATGATAAAATAAGTGAATAAAAGAGCGGATTATTCGATCCGACTACTATGATGGCTTGATTTTATCTTTCAACTGAACTATATGATTGTCTAAGTAGATATCTGTTTTTGATAAGAGGATTGGTTACAAGAATCGACTATTCGATCCGACTACTATGCTGGTTTTATTTTAAAACGTAAGGTACGACGGTTAAAAAAGCTTTGTGAACTATGTGACCGTCCTCGGCTGGAAGTTTTCTCCAAAGGTGGAAACTATATGCAAATATTCTGATCATCATCAACCAACCCTCCCTCAATGTTTATTGGATTATAAGCTAAGAGCAAGAACGTAGGTTGAATTATTTAATTATCACAGCGTATTATTAACACGAACATTGTTAAGATTTTATTTCATACAAACATCATTAAGAAGGAATACAAACGTGTCATTTGCTAAATAATCATTTCCACGAATTTTCTGAAAACTGTAAAGATACTCGAGTGAAGGCTCAGAGCTGTCATAATCGAAACGACAGTGCCTGATTGTTCTTGATCGCGGCGACTCGGTTGATCCGCCGTTTAAAGGGCGAAAAGCGTTCTCAATGTACGCTCAGATGTTGTCCTAAGCTTCTTTTCTGCGACGCTGCAAGCGGATTACCGTCGAAAAGAATTATCCGACTGATCTCCGTGAAACCTTGCACGCTGCTGCGACCGTCTCGTCCGCGCTTTCTAAGCGGACGCCACCGTGTAATCTTTAAGCGACGTAGGGATCGGTAAACAGCGAAATAAATTAACGAGATAAAGCGATGCTTCTACTTGCCGCGATTCCCTTTAACGACACCACGCGTCCGCCGCGATTTTATCGTCGATCTTCTGCTTCTTCGTGTTCCTCTCTTCAAGAGTTTAGCTTGCAGAGGGATGATCATTGGCTGAATTGAGCCGGCATTATCTCCATAGTTTTCTTCTTTGGATATAGCGAACATTTATTACTGGTTCTTAAGTGTTCAAAGATTATCAAAACATTCGCCAATCTTTTCAAAATACTCGTTCTTTTTCTCAAACTCAAATCTTTTTCTTCCTACAGACAAAGTTCTTTCGAAGCACAAATGATCACGATCGCTCGTAAAAGCGAATTCTTTGGTATCTTTTATCTTGGCTTAACTCGATAGATTATTCTTCCTCAGAGTAGAATTTAAGATTTCGTTCGATTTTCAGAATCACGATGTAATTCTTAATCAATTTCTTCGAGTTAGGAACCTATTGAAAGATGCTACGCTAGTAGCACCCTTATCTCACGACGTTTTACGTTTCAACACTTGCAGGATGTCTACAGCTAATTCAAATAAATAACACAGCCAGAGATCGTAACTCTATCGAACGTATTCTCAAAGATACCGAACGACACGTTTCGTTGCGTTAGACGGTCCATAGATGAAGATTAAGGAGGAACGCGACATGGAATCTTGCCGGGCGAATTTCAGCAGCTGTGGTACGTCATTAGAGGTATTTCCGCCTAATTGTTTCATCGTGCAGCTCCCCAGATCCCCCGCTGGACCGTTTGTCTGTCTGTTTCCCGCGTTCAGGGCAACAGTAGCCCCAGCGGGACGTCTTCGAGAGCTCAGAAATTGCGACCGTTCCAGCATGCCGCGTCCTTTGATGACGTATTAATTGGCCCAACTTTGATACATCTCGCAGAACCGCGGCGTTAATAACGTTTCCTACCGTTGAATCTCGCCATGGCGAGCGAGTCGGGCTTGGATTGAGCCGTGTGCCGGTTTTGACAGCCGTCAGATCGCATTTTCGCTTGAAAATCATCAAACCGATTGTCTCTCGCCCTCCAGATCCAACCAACGATTAATTTTCTTTGACGTTCCGATTGGCCTAGTGACATCTTATTTTTCCAATTGATTAATGATAGCTTATATTTGAAAACCGGAAAAGGGTGTCAGACAGGTGCGTATCAAACATCGTTTTCTAGGATAAAATTTTAATTGCAAGAATTATTTCTTGGTGATATTTATATTTGATAATGGTAATAACGTTTATGTCGTTCAATGTACTTTACGTTTCATCGTTCTAAATGTTGTGAGAATTACCAATTTTAGGAAGTTTTAGGAATTTAGGAAGTGTTAAAACGAAGCTGTTGTAATTTCTTCGTTTGTAAGTCTCTTTGAAGTAATTCACGCACTACAAACTTTCTTGCGTGCAACGGGAAAAAAGTCTTTAACGTTCTCCACGTATAGTAGATTTATGCTGTCGGGAACAGTCGTTACACTTCTCATTAATTCAAGTTCACGTGGAAGGATATAGTTCTAAAAAAATAATTTTATTATAAATCTGAGAACAAACGAAGGATCAATAAGTGATTAATTTTGGAAAGGAAAATTCACCAAAGCGACGTAAATAATAAATGATGGATATTAAGGTTACTTTGAAACGTTAAAAAGTGATTTTGGAAAGAGTAATTCTTCGATAATCCAAGGGTCTTGATTAATATTCAGAGGAATTATTCATCAAAATCTAGGATTCGGAGGATTTAGGAATTGTGAAGGGAATTTTATTAACTGCCGAACTGTCGAATTTTATTCGTACCAACGTTCGCCATTCGACGTTCCAGGAAAATCTTCACACGAGTCTACCCAACTAAGCGAATATAAGCGATGGTTAAGTGACTGAATTAGAGACGAAAGATTGCGGCCATTTCTTTCTGTTAAGTGCTCGTAAGGCTGATATATGGAAGTCCATAAACAAACGGTGTAGAATCCAGAACGGTCGTTGGTGAGTTTTGGTACAGCTGCCAAATGTAATTGAAAGAAATAAACGTTGCAGCAAAATGCTGCCGCTTCGTTACACGCTCTCAGCCTGTCACCTCATAAGCAGTTGCTTCGTTTCGACTTTTTCTACTGCGTCAATTGTATTAAATCGTTCCTTTGAGAGAACCGAGGAATAATAACAGCAAGATCAGAATTTTCACATCGTTCCGGATTCGAATTAAGATTATCGAATTGCTTAGAAGATTCGTGGCTAAATTTAAAAAGAAAATCAACACCGCTCTATTGTCATAGAATTAAAATTTGATCGAATAACTCGACAAATTTTCTTTTCCTTTCTCGCCTTTTCCTAATTTCGCTAAGTACAAGATTAGATTGATTGTCAGAAAAATACCACAAACCTAGAATGTAATTACTGGCATTGTAAAAGTAGAGACGTCATACTGCGATAATTGTACCATTTATAATTCGATAGTCTCAAGTTCTATAGGTACACGCACATACGTATCGACGTAGCGTCGTTTCTCAATTAGATATTTTACAATTTAACAACGAAAAGTTGTAATAAAGCGGCAACATGCAAACGAAAGTTCTACCGGGACGATAGAATGGTATGCAAGTAAGATAAACAGCGGCAGATAAATAGGCCATAACCGGCACACCGTTCTCAACTGTAGTTCGTATCTACGGTACACCATGCTTCGTTAAAATCAACGTATAGCGGCTGTGAAATTTCTAAGTCATATAGGCCGAACATATCATGAACTGTTCGATGTTACAGAAGATTGACACCGTAATTTATTCTACCATCTATTGTAATCTACGTGTTACAGCATACAAATTTCACGTTTGTTAAAATCAATATCTCGACGATGCTTGTGCACAGCACTGCGCAGAATTTGAGTTCAATCGACTATTATGGATAGTCGAAAGCTATAGAAGATCGACACCATAGTCTACCTTACTATAAGCCGTTCAATGGTGACTTTTCAGACAGGAAATTGGTGTCTATAGAGAAGAGGATTCGAAGCAGTTTCTGTCGGATGACTATTCTTGGATCTCAATTCACAGGCAATCCAATGAATACTCCTTTGAGTATTTCTTCTTCATTGTACTCGTCTTATGCTGTATTTGACAAGATTCTTCCTATACGTCCATCAATTTATTTGTATATCGAGTTCAAAGTGAAATTAGATTAATCGATGATAGAACATCTTTCTTAGCGTAGCATTCTTGGCCAGATTATTTATTTATTCTCAAACATCAATTAAGCGAACGCGGATCAATCCAGCAGCATTTCAGCAAAATCAACGCGCAACGATTCGTTTATAATAACTTACAAAAAATAACTTGGAAAAAATTTCACATTGCTGCGAATGTTGTTATTAGAATTGATATTCTAGATATGAATGATAAGTATTCGATAACTATTTCGTCAAATCACATTGTACAGTAATAAGATTCTAAATTGACTTTTACTAAATTCCTAGAATCTATGGAATACGCGCTGATATGAAACTCTTTGTCTGTAATAAATAGCTACAAAAAGTATCTCTACATTTACTATAGCATTTACATATTAATTAATTGAGATCCAAGTACATTAAATTTGATATCATTTAACAGTAACAAAAAACCAGTACGTGACACATAGGAAAACCATTAGAGCTCAACAAAATATCGAGCCAATACAATTCTACGAAAGCATCGACGAGTCGTAGCATCACCGAATGATCGATCACCTCGAGATCGGCCCCTTTTCTCAATAAATTGATAGATTTTCACGCTCGAACTCGTCGGGTCGATATTTCACTCTCTTCTCAGCGGAAGTCTCGTCGCGACCTATCCACCCGTAGACTCTTCATTCTTCTCAGCAACTGCGTTTCGTCGCGTTCGTTTCCGACGTGTCCGCACAATTCTCGCGACCGGAACCACCGCATCGTTTCTCGAGAAACGTGACCGACGTTGGCAGCCGACAAATTGAACCGAAGCTTTTTCCTCAACACTTATCTCAAAATCCTCTTCAACGGTGGAGAAAAGGGCGAAGAAAAAACAGAAGAGCGGTGGAAAGATCGTGTAACCAGCAATCGACTGGGATAGTTAGAAGGGTTGATAAGGGATGAAAGAGAAGCGGGAAGAGGTTAATATCCGGCAATTTACCGATGTCCAGTGAAACTGATTTCGAGGCGGCGGGAATTAATTTATGGCGCTGCCGTATGGTGGGGCACTTGAACGAAGATTTGTGAGATAAAGATTAAAAAAAAATGCATGTAACGCGCAGTTTTTTCCTGAAAAGTAATATCAGGTGATGTGTAAAAGTCAGTCTATGAAATGTTTGTTAGTATTTTCCCTACTCGCTGGCTCAGTTCAAGTATCTCGAATATTTATTTCTCTGTCTAACCACACACGGTGACGTCGTACAGAGATCATTTATTCTCCTTTTCGTTTCGTCAGATATTGCGCCGACATTTAACAAAGAGCAAAGTTTCTGTGTAACTCGAAAAATTTTTCTTCGGATAAGCGTGGTCAGAAATTTATTTTTCAACCTAGGCGCAATTACGAATGGATTTCACCGAAAAAAGACGAAACACACCCAGTACAACAGTTTGTAACGTAAAAGAATTATATAGATAATAAGAGTGGACGCGTCAGCCTTTTTGTTTTATTTAAATGTATACGTTTATTGTGTCAGAAAGGAAGTATTATAGCAATAGATGATTCGTTGTTATAGTCGAGATAATCATCATATTATAATCGAGGATCGAACATTTGGATCTTAATCTAGTTACTAAACTGCGAATTTTTATTTTTACGAGTGTGCGTAATATATAAAATTAGATAAAATTTCCGAAGAAAACTTTCCGTTAGGAAGTTTGCTCGTAAAACGAAATATCTACTTACATTCTATTTGTTCAGTTTCATTTGTAGAAAATATCCGCAGTCTGCTAATAATTTACGTATTCTGCACTGAATATTCTGTAATATACAGTATAATGTTCTATACAGCGTGATTTAAATAATTGATAGCCTGCAGTGGATTTTCAGCGTATCTATAAATACATTTTATAATATTTGATTTACTGTAGTTAATAAATAGTAGTAAATAATATAGTCATTGCATAAGGAGTATAGCGATACGTATGTTTGCCAGTAGATAAGAGATATATACAGAACAAAGAGAGAGAGAGAGAGAAAGATAATGGGTCAGGAATGAAATAGAAGTGGAGTAACAGCCAGGTCAATTGTTGTATCTGTAAAGACATAATCGAACGAATGCTTATGAGACTTATCCTGAGTGAAAATCCCCTTGGTAGCGAATGTAGTAGAACTACCACAAGTTCAGAACTTCTCTTCCATCTACTACGATCCCTCAGTTATGTTCTCTGTGGTTCCGTCGAGCACGTTCTCGATTTCTTCGACTTCGAACCCCCTTTTTCGTTCGTTCGCGGTGACCTGCCTCCAGGGTGCAGTACTCACCGTTTATGCCACTACAGGAAAGTCTTGCTTCTCATCGTGACTCGAGAATTGAAGTCGGTTCCTGGTATATATGTATGTATATAGAAGTCAGCTTCTCGTGCTACTTACTCCTTGGAGGACGAGGTGGTTTCACGATGGGGTGGTTCGAATAGAGCGAGAGTAGAGCCACGTTTTCTTATGGAATATTTCAATCCTGCAGAATGGATCGTGTTTCGATTCGGAATATATTAAATTCGCTTTCTGTAGGGCGTCGGGTTTTACGTTGTGGTTTAAATTGAGTGACTGCATTGTGCTTTGAATACTTGCTGATTGCGTTATTTTGAAAAGGGAAGATTATGCGCGATTTCGATTGTTCTATTTGTCGATTGGAAATTGTGAGAAATGAAAACAGGAAATAAAAGAGAGAAACAAGTGAAAGAAGTGAAAGATGAAAATAAATAAAAGCGTACCTTGAAATCCTAATCCAACTCGATTACGACAACATAAAATGAACTAATAAATTACAAAGCTAAATCAAGAAACCATACCATGATATGAACAAACTCTGCAATCAAAAAGCTATACGATTTTGCCTTTAATTGCCCAAATTACTTCTCCCTAAACTAAAAATAACGATAATGATGGAAAGCAAAGCACAGAAATGGTAAAATATCATACAACGGACATGATAGAGTAATTTTACTAATCAAAAAAGATATTCGAGATTCTGGATCATGGTGGCCATTGCTCGTTCACCGTTGCGAGAGTCTCTTTTGTTCGGCGACATTAACGCTCGGGATAGAAGCCGCGCCGGGACCGACAAATTCTACGGGGTCATTATCGATTAAGCCTGTGCAAATAGTCAAGTAATTCGACTAGCCGATCAAATGCCGTAATCCAATAACTCGAGCCACTGGTGTATACGAAAATGCGTCGATCGGGAGCCGCGGAGTTGCCAACCGAATTACCGTTGCGCGGAATTGCTACCGTTTCGATGTCGAGAGAGCAGCAGCAGAGAAAGAGAGAGATAGATAGAATGCTCGACAAAAGATCGAATTAACCTCGGTGTGCCTAAATTGTCGACTAGCTGGAATTACCGCGTTGGACCAAGGGAGCCAGTCATTTTCGGCTCGATCGTGGATTATCACCGCAAGTCAAGCGCTTTCCAGGCTCTGAACCCGAAAACATCCGCCCTAGGGCTTTGATGGGTTTCACTGGGGGGTTTCACCTCTCGATGACGAATTTCCATCCAATAGTTGCTTAACGTATCGTATTTCGTGGATTTCGCAGTGTCGAGAGGCGTCGAAGAGTAAATTTAAATGGAATTTTATTTTGTTTGGAGAACAGACAGAATATTTGCTTAAGAGGGGGAATTTTTATGGTGCGAACTATTTTTGTGACAGAGCTTTTATCATCTTTTTTTTCAATATAATAGAATACGATAGAATTCTATAATAAAATTTATAATCAAAATTGCTACTTCTCTGTTGCTTTACATCTGCTAATATCGATATATTATATTATGCTGTGTTACAGTTAATATCGCAAGATTTGGAAATTAAATAAAATTTCTTTCACGGAAATTGGCCGAAGAATGGCTACTGTGAAATATTTCATTGACAACTAAATACAGAATTCCCAAATTCGAATTACCGTTTTAAACACAAAGCGCTCAAACTTCCACTTGCAGCATCCAAAACGCGCCATTCACGTATACACATCTCCGCTATAAAATATCTCACATATTCAAAATAAAGCTAAAAATACCCTTTACCATTCCGAACATACCGAGAGAGAGAGAAAGAGAGAGAGAGAAATTAATGAGGTTTTGATCTACGAGTATCGCGTGTAGTTGCAGCAAAATCGCCAGATTTATTCCACCATTCTGCATCGAAATCCAGAGAACGCTGTAGTCGTTGGAAAGAAGTCCAGCCAGGGTTTTATCGCACCTGGCGCCGCCGAGCTGTGGACTCGCGTGCATTGCCATCGTTTGCAGGATCCTGCAGCTAGAAGCTCGCAACCAGTCGGCGTACGTTTTCTGTCGAACAGCTATCGACACTAGATAAAAAAAAAAAAGAAAAAGAGAGAGAGAGAAAGAAAGAATGGAGGGAAAAGCACGAGTACTGGTCTAACGAAAAAACGGATACAGCGGGTGGATTCGAGGATGGGTGGGTATGCTCGCGGTACTTCCGGTAATTTGCCAGGAGAGCATTGTTGGCGAAACTTTTTTACATCCGAAGAGTGGGGAAAAACTTTCGTAATTCCGCCGGCGATACCGTTCGTGAGTGGAGGACGAAAGACGATGCTTGTTAAAAGCGTTCCTCGATCGCGTTTTATGCGCCCTTCAATCGAGAATAGATGCTGCCGTGTCGATTTTACTACCATTTTTTCCGTAATCTACGAGTTTGCTCCTAGCTGTAAGGTGTGCGCTTTCATTTATTCGCCGATATTATATTAACTATTACTTCTCTCATTTCCACGTATCCAGCAATCTCATTAAATCAACAAGTGACACTTCGAAATTCGTGCATCACAAGCATAAGAACTTTACAGAGTTTAGCATCAAGTGGAACTCCTCGAGTTCCCTAAATTCGAAACATTACAATTGCTCCACGGCTGCAAACTCTACTACAAGGCCAGTACTCCCAAACTACTCCCGAAGGACCTTGAACACCAATTAGAGATAAAGCGGTTTGTAACTATGAACACGCGATATCTGCGCGAGAAATGAAAAAATAATCCCTTTAACTTGATGCATTCTGAAAATGTAACTTGCAGCGATAAACAACCGCTTCTACCAGTTTTTCCACGAGTACGATTCCCAAGAGCAAGGGGTTAAGCATCGCAGAAACGTTCTTGCCGCGGTTTTAAAGGCGAACGAATTGCGTATCGCGTTTCGTGACGGTAACAGTATATCTTTGCGCGGAAGTTCGTTCACCCTCGCGCGTATGCGCGCCTCAGCCTCTTTCAGACGCAGAAAACAACGCGTGCTAATGTGATGCGGCTGATAGAAGCGGGAATTCGCATATGGGACGCTCGTAAAAACCGCGGACAACGATGAGACTGGAATAATACGGTTTCGGACCAACCGCAGTAAACGCAGAATAGAAACGAGAAATAGAGACTTTACGGCGGTACCCGTTGTGCTCACTGTCCATCGACGTTCGTGCCAAACGACTTTGGGAAGCTCGCAAGCCTGATGGAATTGCGAATACGCTTATTATCGTGGTCCCGCATATGGAGATTTTCGGCTGCATGTTTTATTTCGCTTTTATTCGTTGGTTTACCTTCGTTATTGGTTATAGAGAATTTATTGGACGTTGAGCGCGATTGAAGCTGAGATATTCGAGTGATTTTGATCGGTTTTCGAGTACATGAAAATTGCTCTCTAACTATGAACTATTAAAAGTTTCAAGCTTTTCAGTATGCTCCACTTACTTTACGGTTATTCGAGTTGTAATATATCGTGTTACGCATATACGTTGTTATATGGTTTGCTAAAATGGTATATTATACAGCTTATTATATAGAATTTTTCAAATTTATTTATGACACGTTTAAACACTTGGGAAAATTTTGCGAGTACTATTTTGCTTGTTTGATCCAATTTCGCGATACTACAACTATGCGCAATAATCCTGGTAACGTTATACATGTATGAAACCGAGGAACCGTATACACTAGCTGTGATAATAATCAGTAAAAGCAGATCGTGCTTGATAGAGTGTACTGAGAAATACAATTTTATTATTTACAATCTACGGCTTTTTACATTTTACATTCGATATCTCGTCTAGTTTTGCATATTGCATAGGATCTCTACGCTCTTTTACATTTCAACCTGCCATAAATGGTTAAACGCTTAATAATCACTTTGATCCTCGTCCTCTTGACGAAAGAGGATTCCCTCGGCACGCTCCGTATCATCGCGTTTACCATTTACGACGAACCAGGAAAAGGGATATAGGGAGTGGACGATTAATCATTCGAATTATCCAATGATGCACACGTGTGTGGCGTAGAAGTGAGGCCACGGCAAGCGTATTTTCCATGTGCATGCTTTCTCGTTAGAGCCACGAGAATTTCTCGGGCCGGGACACGATGCTAATGGATCCTAATCGGTACTTTCCGCGCGGAACGTTTTGCCCCGTGTAACCTGAGCGGAGAATGTCGTCACCGTGCAACGAGGCTGCCCCCTTGCAGTTGCGTGCGTTGCAAAGCTAAAACAGCCTCGTGGAATCCAGACTCCGTCTGTTTCAGCCAGCGTCAATTGCTCGAAATTAAGCTGGATTCGTCGTTCGTCAACCTCAGTTTAATGTAAAGAATTTTTAAAGAGATACGTAAAGTTTGGCATCGAGGAAATGTTTACCCTGCTATCAACAGTGTATCACAAATGTAGGATAGAATTGTTCGATACATTATAGCTTTCTATAATAATAAGAAGAGAACAAATACGGCTAGATTTTGATGCAATGTGCAAGGCGACGGAAAAACGTAACGATACCAGCGGTTTCCGCGCGAAACCGCAGGAAGTTTGGAAAAAGAATTTTTGGAAAAATTCGTCGGACGGCTACTTCCTATCTAATTTCGATGATTTTGAAATACGTTGTAAAGTTTAACATTTTGAATGATCTTACTTTTCGAGTTATACGTAAAAATATACGGTTGCTCGGTCGTAGTTTTCAAGCTGGGTTTAGGAATCAAAAATATATATTGTATTCAATTTTCCATCTACAAGTTACTAGATTACATATCATCTCCTAATGAGTTAATTCGTTGAGTGCTATAACCGTTTATGTAAGAATTAAAGTATTTAACTCTTAATTGCTATTGCGAGACCTTAGATTACTCTACTTCTTCATCCTATCTTAGACGAGACTCCCCTAGTTGTCCTAATGTCGTTCTCATAACGTATAACGAACCTTATAATAGCAATTTATAATCTCAGATTAGAATTATTCGTTATGATCAAGGGTCTAATATTCAATGATATTTCATTGACCGAAGTATAAATTGAAGCAACGAAGAATAAGAAGCCTGAGATTCACACATGTTGGCAAAGCGTATCACAAATTCCTTGAATGTCAGGCTAAATACCGAAGAAACCTTTTGATGCTTGCAATTAGTCAAGTGCAGACGTGCAAACCATTCTCGTTTTACCGACCATCCGCAGCAGCCATCATATTCTATCAAGCTCTGTAGACCCACTTATGTACGCCACTTCAGCAAACCAGTTTAAGAAACTCCAGTTTAGACATAATTCATACTCAACACTGCCGTCTTCCATTAATTTGAGAGGCGGATAGCCGACGGTGAAGCTCGGTTCCAAGCTCTATAAATAACCTGGCAACTCCTATTTCTTTTTCTGTAACATTGCTTCGCGGAAAGCCAAAGAAAATCGCCAGACCTCGAACAACAACAGGCTGTACTATACATCTTCAGACAAATATGCACATTCGACGAATATTCTATCGAATCTGGCAACCCGTGTTAAAATTGGTCTCTCGAATTCTTTTGTTTTCAGGACAAGACTAAGAATGAGAATGATAAGAATGTTGAGGGGGAAAAAGATATATAAGAGAAACAGAATTGATATGTAAAATTCAGTGCAACAAATAAGGACAAAAATATTTAAAAAATATGTGGACAGTGTGCACACACGATGATTCTTAGAAAGTTCTAGTTTCGGCTGTTTTGTAAGCTTGCAATTTGCTGTTCAACCTAGATATTTATATGATATAACTATGTTACAACTCTCGTCGCCCTTCCCATCGCTTAGCTTTTCACTTACTAAATATATTAGTCTCACTTATTAAATATATTAGAGAAAGTTAAGGATGCCCATAACGACGAACACGGAAACAACAGGACGTCTAATAAAGGCAGTCCTCGAGAAGCAATTTTAGATTACGGAGGGACGCCATTGTCGCCTATCGACAGCCGATTAAATTACATCGAGTATTGCTTGGAACGTGGCGTAGAGCGAGGGTGCGTCGTAGATCGCGTCGAGTTACCGCCTCATATAACAACGCCTCCGTACTTTTCGTGCGGATAATCGAATTACTCTTCAGCCAGTTTGCCCTGATATCCATCCCCCGTTCGCCATTTCCTTTTTCGTTTTCTCGTTTCTACGAATCTATATACCGAGCCTGGCTTGGCTCTCTTACCATCTCGATGAAACACCTCGTTTCCGACAGGCTGACTCGCCTCTAAACGCATCAATAGAAACGAAGCCGCGTCGATTTTACGCGCGTTCGCCTTCCAGGGCTGATATTAAATCGGAGAATATACATACATTTGGCGGAGCTTCTGTTTGGCTGAGTTTGCGCATGAATTCCCGATTGAATTCGAGAGGGTGGCAAAGGAAAATGATGCTTCCATACAGTCGGTGTAGTTTCTTTCAAAGTTCTACGATTTGAAACTTTTATTTCATCGGAATGTATTTGGCGGTTTGCATTGAATTTTTATCCACGTTATATTTGGAATATTAATCTTCTATTGGCGAACTATACTATAGGGTAAGTGAGAAATTGTGAGAAGTACGATAAGTAACTGATTGAACGTACTGAAACAAGAAGAAAAATTCGTATAACATATGCTGGATACGATCTTGTTTTCGAGTTACGGCTTAGATCAACGATTCTTTAAAATCTCTCGTTTATTAAACGTCAATTGGCAATGTTGAAACTCTTCGTCAACGCGACGATCAAAGTTGCAGACGAATTCGTGTAAGTTGTTCGAACAAGTTCGACTGTCTACGCGGTGCATTCACATGCTTCTATCGAAGCTGGACCTGTTCGCTTCGAGTAATCTCTCTGAAGATTGGGAAGCAACTTATTTGGATTTTATTTGGACTTTTCGTCTTATTTTAATGTGCTGAATCAGCTCCCGCCGTATTTCCAATATGTTGTCGACGCGCTGGGTGGAATTTCCTCCTTGAGTCTCCTGTGGAAAGAATTTCTACGTTTGTTGGAAATATTTGTTTCAACTAATTAACTTTTACGACGATTATAAACTGCGATTGTACTTCCTGAAAATCACGATAGTTTCTCTAGTAGTTCGATGTTTAATTAAAACTTCTAGTTAATAACGTATGACATTCGAATAATTCTGTGGACTCTATTGAAATTTCGCTGTTGAATTTCTTTGAAAGCAATTTCAATTTTTTCCAAAAACGTGTTGAACACTGCACTTTAATAGATGATTGTACAATATAGCAGAGACATTGATAAACATTCCAGAATTTGTTGGATTTTTTGGAAGCCCGAAACAGTAAGGAAATTGCGCTTGGCCATAAACGACCCAGTTTGCCAACAGAGGGTTAATATTGGCATGCGTTTGTCAGAGTGCAGGCAGAAATATTGTTATCCCTTTTATGACGTGTTATGTGTTTCGTATTAATACTTTGTTGTTTAATATTTCGCCATGCTTTTTACAGTCACGATTCCCTTTCACAATAGCTAAATAAAAAATGAAAAAAATCGCAAATTCCAACATACCGATATTCTACACAGAACATTGGAATAAGTAAATGCTGAAAATTAAACTACCAACGAAACTGTTTATAAAAATAATTGCAGATAATTCCAAATAATTGCAAAAATATAAAAATAAAACAATTCAAAGAATAAACATTCGAATATGCCAATCCACAGGCCTCGACGTATTACTTATCGGTAGATACGTTCTTCGGACGATCTTACCCTACGGAAAGACGCATGGTGAATGTGTTAGAAACGCACGAACGCGTTCCGTGGCAGAGAAGAGCAGACCAGAAGAAAATTTCCCGTTCGCTGGTTACTTCGCTCGGTAATTATTGACAAGGGGCTGCAAAGTTAACGAGAAACGCGAGTAAGCCGGCGGAAACTCTTACCGGAGATTTACAAGGATGTTGATGCAACCCAGGAGGCAGGTATTTCGTTGATGTACCACCTTAAGTAATCATACTATCGAGGTCTATGTTGTTAACTAAAGCGTTGAATTCCGTGACGTACACGTTGAATAATTCCAATCGTACATTGTAAGTACATGCTCATCAAGAAACCATGGCATTCACCGTTAGCGCTCGAAGGTCAGTTGTTCTTCGAACTTCTTGCCGCGAGATGATCAAAGTTTAAAGTTCGCTATGGGTCACGTAGAATTTTCTAATGTTTCGCTGTATTTTTTCGTTGGTTATTTTGAGTAGAATAATAGAGCGACTTTCGAACTTCTTCTTGAATAATAATCACAGTATAAACGCTATGGTACTACTATCAAACAAGCTGTTTATAATAATTGGTAATTCTTCTTTTTCCACGTTAATATCTGAGAAGATAATAAACCACAAATTCTTTTTCTCGAAATTCATTGAACCGAGCATTACTAAATACAAATTAATGTCCCTGCATTTTTTTATTTGGTACACTGTCACGGTGATAGAGTGGTTACCAAAAGATCGTTCGTCGACAGGTTAACATTAATTTATTATTTATTGCAGTCAGCAATTGTCAAACAACAGAGATTTCGAATTCCGCCTTGTAAATAACGCAACAACAAAAGATTAAGACTCGATTCAAAATACCTGCCAGTTCGTTCATGGAAATACCCAAACACAGTTAGTTATCGAATACCTCGGTCCTTCCTCTCTTTAAAATAATTCTTCGTTAAAAGTTGCACGCGAAGAGGAATAGCTGGAGGCAACGAACAGCGAAAGGGAGAAAGCAAACGGCTCGACTCGAGGTAATATCAAGGTAATATCAATTACGGGTAGAAAGTAGGAGCGATCGATCATCGACGATAATAAAGAGCTTCCGCCATGGTGGAACGCCGGCAGAAAAGCGAGCGCGTGTCCCATTTAACGAATATTCGTATCATAACGCGTCAACCAACACGTTTTAACGATTCTTCTCCGTTCAAACTATCTCGAAGATACTTTGAGAATTCGAATTTCCCGCGTTTGTCTACCGCTTGATCGCGATACGATTATCGTAAATTCGAATTAAGTATATCCACCAGGTCCAGCCGATGGAAACGTGGAATTTGGGTCAGATGGCATCCACTAATAAGCCTGCAACGCTAATAGGCTTACTCGCCAGGTACAGCCACACCGTGATGCACGATAGGATGAGGTTCCGTATCTCTCGAACCAGATTAGTGGCCTATTCGAAAGCTTACACGTGAACCACGCTCATGGATCTTTCCGGATATGAAGCTGAGTCTCGAGCTTTTACGGTTTACCTGCTCCTCTTTAATCGAGTTTAAGTCGCACCGCTGTCGTCTATCAAACTCGTGGCGCCATGGGGTTTATGGATTCTCTTATTGATTCTCCTGTGCGTATACCGCTTTTGATACACTTAGATTGTGGTATACTTTTGTGTCTGTGTTTGATTCTTGCGTGGATATAAATGCGAGGAATTAAGTTAGCGACTGAAGTTCAATTTATAATATTGGTGAATTTTATTAGTGAATTAGCGTATAATAAAAGTTTCAAAGTGTAGAAATTATGAATTATGGATGTCTATCGTACAGTGTTGTGATTATCGAAGTTTACAGGCGATCCGCTCTTCTTTCATAGAGTTTAAGTCACGCAGCTGGTGTTTGACGAACTATTTTTCTCTTGTATATTTGAGACTGATTTTCGTTTGGGTTAATGAAGAACAGAGTTGATTGGAGAAAATATCTCGACAGTAATTAATACTCGGTGGTAATTCAATCGAGCAGTAGGTATTCATTTGTGGCTTGAAATCTTTAGAACATGATGACAAATTATTTAACTGACGATTTTAACGGATGTCCAACGTTTACGTTCGGAGTTTCGAATATTAGTGGATTGGAGGGCTTGTTTGAGATAAAATTAGTGAGGATTGTACGAGTACTTTAGTTACCTTCTTGGTAATGCTACCTATTCATAGAAACACGCGGTGCAAGTGTAATGTTACAGTAGTAGTTGTCTAGTTTCATGTAATTCTGCATTTAACATAGAACGCTTACCAGGAAGATTAAAGGACGCGCTAGTAAAACGTGTAGCAGATGTGCAACTAAGTGTGATGTTATACAAGTTTCGGAAACAATCGTACGAAACGTTTTAAACTATTCAAACGTTAGAAAAAGTTATTTAATTTTTTCGATGCCTATTAAAACAGCGAAATGGCGTTAAAAGATACTTAATGTTAATTTATTTTCTATAAGCATCGCCCACGACTTTATCATCTAAATTACCAAATGCAAACTGAAACGAAGTACTTCAAAACCAAATTTTATGAAATAGAATATTTTTCATTGAATTTAATTTATTCGAATAAACGGAAAAATCTCTTTAACGTAAGAAGGTATACAAGGGAACAGATATAGACGCATATCCGATAATTTATGCGTTGAAGTCCTAAATCCTTGGATAGTAGAGAACCAAAAATCTACCGAATTGTAAATGTTATCGCTTAATCGCGTATTCTATTTATGGTGTTGATGTGTTCGAATTGGGAAGCGACAGTGCTCACACAAAGAAATTTTGATGATGTGATAAAACACGGTGGTGTATGGAAGTTGACAAAACTTCAGAGCTCAATGCAGTTTACGTAATCGTTAAAAATTTTGTATAAAAAAATTGCATCTGCGACAGATCTTCTGATAACGAGTGGCTAAAAGTTAAATTCAGTTATCATTGGTTTATAGTCGTGGCCTTCTATTTTTAACGGTTGACCAGTTTTGTAAGATAGATATCGTGGAAAGTAACGCTGCATTCTTCCAAGTTTGCTGCAATGTTTGACTAAACAAGATTGCCAGATTAATGAGCCGTATTTCATACGAAGAAGGAAGAGTGATTTATATCGTAGGATTACAGTTCTCGAGTCTCTGTCAGTGCAGCTGTGTTTCAAGAATCCGAGAATTCGGGATGAAATAGTTACAATGCTTATAATGTGTGCGTGTTATTAATTGTTAGCGTATTGTCAATAATAACTCCAAGATTCCAAATTTTAGTTACGACGTTAAAGTTAATATCAAATAATTTATAAGTGTATTTTTTATACCATGCGGAAATCTTGTTAAAACACATTTCGTTAGGTCAAGTTCCATCAGATTATTTCTACACTCCTGGATTCCAGTCTTAAGACGTCTGATTGAACATGAAGTATTGTTTCATAGATGAAAAGATAGATTCTATATATTTAAAAAAATCAATGTTCCATCAATGAAACAAATTTTCGTACCAATATATTTCACATTATACGTTTCAAAAGCTATGGAAAGAGACTATTATCGGTAGAACTTCAACGTAGGATTAATACTCGTATTTTTACATGATAGTAGTGGCCTCTGATAGAAGCGTGTATCGAACGACGTCGCATAGAAGGGCGTTCTATAATTTCCCGGGCAAGAAGTGCCTCAAGTATTTCAAATATTCGAAGTTCACGACGCCCTGAATGCTGGCCGCGAAGTGTACGCCGCATACTTTCCGCGGCGTTTCTCCTTTCAAGGGAAAACTTGTGCGGAAAGTTCGCGGGGCTGCGGGGCCGAGTGCCGTATCGCACAAAAGATTCGATTTGAATTTCATACCGGCGATTATGGATGTAGATTTCGCCGGTGGCGATTCGATTCCATTCTGGACCGCTCGGAAGTCCGCACGATTCTTGCGTTTCCGCCTAATGACGCGGAATTCGAGACGTCAAACACTCGTTTCTTTTTTATTTTGAAATTTTTAAGTAATCGGAGTGTATAAATTATTGCATTGCAACACGTAATTCTTACCAAATATGATTTCTTTTTATTCTAAAAATTGAAAGTAATCCAAGTATTTGAGTCAAGATTTCTTGGCTTCCTGCTATCAGATGTGTAGCGACACATGAGTCAGCGGAAGATTCGAATCGGGAGAGACTCGTATCGTTGTGCCTTGTAGTGCCAACGTTATTTTGAATCGTCAACCGCAGTTACATTTGAACTTTTTGCAATACTACCGGTCGATACAAATAGACGAACGTGCTCTGTAGGACGAATCATTATAGCGATTCATACAGTCGAACAGCGAGCGTAGAGTTGAACGGTAGTATTGAGCGAACGACGATTACGACCAGCATACACTATCTGTGTACTTGTATTTAAAGTGACTTTAATATACACTGACTATTACAATTTTATCACTCGTCTAATAATAAACCAACACGTATAATAATATACACCTCAGATGTATAATAAAAATGGGCAAAAATAGATATACTTCCTACCTTTTAAAGAAACATTAATAGTTGTATCACTTATGATGAAATTTAAGGTACGAAATTTATAATACGTATTTGTATAGAACAACCTTCTCTTGCTACATGTGACGAACAGATAAAATGGAGAGATAGTAGAATCAGACTATAAGGATGAAAGGAAGCAATCGTCGGCTTTGGCATTTGTTCTATAACATTTATTACGTTGTTCCCTCGTTTTTCCTGTTAAGTAGAGAACCAAGAATGTAAAAATCGATCATCTACTATTTTCTATAAAATAATATTCTCCGTTTACTGCTACACAAAATTAATTACAGTTTTTAAAATGTCTATGTACGCCGTTATAATTTTTAAATCTCTGTACGTGACATCTGAACCAAGTGTCTCTCGAGCTACACTGCCGATGGGTTAAACAAGAACCTTCGCATCTTAGAATCTCCTCACCTATTAACCGATGTTAATTCTCGCAACTATAGGGTGCAAGGGCACGATGCATTATGCGGGGTGGAATTAGCACGTCGTCGGGCGTGAGACTTCGTCCGATAAACCATTGACCATCGACCCTTTCGCCACAAAGTCACAGTCGAGTCGAGAGTGATCGATAAACCGGACCTCCGGCATTACGAGGCAAACAGCGCGATATTACGCCACCGGTCACGTACATCAAGACGAGTTTTGTCGGGCAAATTGCGAACGGAAATAGGCGTGCTGTGTTTCACCGTTAAGCTCGAAACAGCGTCGCACAAACACAGAGAGAGAAAGAGAGAGAGAGAGAGAGGAGAGGAGAGTTTTTCGTTCTCGACTCGTTCGTCGCGATTTAAAGTGTTTCGTGTCGCGAGACTGGGCACGGAAAATTTGTTACGTTCGTTCGTTTCATTTCATCGTCGACGACCGACATTAATGTAAAAACGGTGTATCCTCGCTGGCTGAACGGCTGACCAGAGTCGAACAACATGTTTCCGCGATAATTCTGGCGTATGGGATGCTGTATCGTGGATAAGCAGAAACTTCCGGCGGAATTGAGTGCTTCGAATCGATGGAAGATTTGTAATTCGGGTGCAAAAATTTATATATTTATGGGACATTGGAACAATGGTAGATAAAGAGTGCGTGTTATAGGTAAATATAAGTTATTTAAAACAAAGTTGTTATAATATTGAGAAGTTGAGTCTATTTAGGTTCCGCTTCTTTAGTTGTGTTTCGCGAAGGTATGAATTTGCATAGATATCAGCAATTCATATTCTTAACTAAATTTCTGTAGCACCTCGAGACTTGGAATTTATGCAGCCGTATTTTAGAGTACTTTAAATTTTGTTTTATCTACTAGTCGCTGTTAAATTGTATTAGCGCACTATTGATACCGAATAATGTATCGAGAACAAGTACCTATTAATTTCTAGATTTTCGATTAAAGTGGGAAGCTACAATCAACTGTAATTTTGGTCTTCGTAATCAAATAAAATCCTGATCATAGTTAAGTAGAATTTAATCCATTTATCAACGTTAATCTCATTTGAGGATGATGATAGAATATCGGATAAAGGATTAAATCTCGTGGTACTGTTTGATCGATATGTACCGTTATAGTGATGAACCTTTTAATACCAATCTTAATTACACGGAATTAAGTGTGTTGCAATAAATTAATTGTCTATAAAATCCAATAGATATTTCACCCCTCGATGATAAAAATCCTTTATAGTTTTAATTTCTTCGTCGCTGAATGAATCCAATTTCCTTTTACTATATGCCGTAAACTATTTTTCGATTCAGTCTCGTCTTTTCTATTTTCCATTACGTTTTCAACGAATTTTCCAACTCGACGGGAGTTTAACCCCTCAAAGAGATCCAAACATTATGAACTGATTTACATACTAAAATCTAAAAAGATCTGGCGATCCCGATGATCTTTTAAAGCATATCAGAAACGGATGGTTCCATCTATGCGATTGATGAAATCTGGATTAAGGGTGAAAAGGAGTACTTTGAAGACGAAAGGCTGAAAAGGGCGCATTTCTCAAAAGCTTCCAGTTACTCAGGCTTCGGTAACGATCGATCCCGATGAAGGAATTCTTTCATCGTTCTCCGCGAAACGAATCTTCTCTGTCGGCTTCTTTGAGACACAGACGGATTATCGGTAATCGTAAAAATGCCGCGCGATTCATGCCAAGTGGAGCAATCCGGCCGCTTTTGTGCGACACAACTAACACGACGACATTATCTCGTCCACTGGTCTTCTTTATCCTCGTTACGCGAAGAAAAAATGGCTCGTTCCTCGAGCGGAACGCTCGATAACGAGGCGTTCGTGCTAAATATAGTGGAATTTTGAAAAAAAAAAAAAACAGAAAACTGGGCTCCATTCTTGAGATAAATTTATAAGAAACACGTATTATATTATATTTTAACGTACTTTTTATTCAATAAATTTATATATTATTGTAATGTTACCAAGGATTTCGTCCAACTTGGTATACACAGTGTGTAACAGAACGCGTGGGAGTAGTTCGGGAGCTGATTGTAGAATTTAAAAACAATGAAAAAGATTCCTATAAACACATGTTCCATCTGTCACCTATTGAAAATATTGAAATACTAAGGTTCGGACCTATGTCTTTTCAACAAATTCGGGAAACATCAGGTTTGCATTGAAATGCAAGGTGGTCACTCTGAACATCTTCCGCAAAATCAAAACAGAAATTTTGTTATATCTCGTAAACGAAGACAGATGCAACACATGTTTATACAAACTTTTTTCATTGTTTTTGATGATTGATTAACCCCGAAATGGGTCGCGTTCTATTACACCCTGTATGTTGATGCTCCAGATATTGCAGGCAAACTAAGTTATTAACTCCCAGAAGAATACTATACCCTTTTATACTTTGTACTATATTAATTTTTAACAACGAATAAATTAATATCCATTGTTTTGAACATGTCTAGCCACGAAAGATCTTACATTGATCGACTGTAACTGAACATTTTCTATCTTGTTTCAGTCTGATTCGTCGAGATACTAGACCAGAGCCGGCAATCAGGTGTTCGACGTTGAGAGGCGCAACGAGATTGCCCTCGGCGCCGGATCATCGTAGCGAGGCTCGTTTGAGGACGGATCCAAAAGTTTTGGTCTTCGTAGAAACGCTATATTCCATGCTAGGCAAGAACATAGCTGAACTACTCGTCTCCAATCGAATCAAGTGAGTACGACGAATCTTTCGTCTCAAACATCTGAATATCTGGTAGATTGGAGATCACAGCGGTGTACGTAAAGATATTGAGAGTTTAAATTCACTCGACTAGTTCAACTTTCAACAATTTCGAAATTGATCGAGTTCTAACTTAGTCTCTGTCGTGGTACAAGATATAATAGACACTTTGTGATAATAAATGTAGAAAAATGTCTGTTTTATAAAAGCTAGCGATAGATTGATTTACACCGCTTTTAACCATTTGAAACATATTTCAGTTTTGCATGCAATCGGAGTTCCTATAACATCGATACTTTTTGATTAACAAGTAAATATCAGGGAAACAAGGGCAATATGGAGTAACTCCATTGAGACCGAACGATATTTTCCGATAGACAGTTTCCCCTAGTTATCGTGGTCGAAGTTTTTACTAGCAAAATTCATTGATATGCCGAGTGAGATACGCTTGTTTTCCATCCGAGTAAAGGATCACAGACGCTTCGTCGCGGTTGGAAAAACTTTATCTCATTAGCGTTTCGCACGAGAAACGAGGGAATTTTTCCCCCATGTTTCAGTAGAAAAAGATATTGTTCGTATCCTAATAGACTTCGTTATCTCTCTGATGGTGATCTCCATTATTTTCTTTTTTTTTTTCTTTTTTACCTTTCCTTTCTCTGTGATAATTAAAGACACTCGCGCACGTATTTATCGTTTGCCAGTACATTATGTGACTATTATCGAGGATTGCGAGTTTGCGACGAACAGGGTACAGTCTGTATCAAGAGAATAAGAAAAGTAGGGAATTTTGCTGTTAACGAGCCTGGTTAAACTCGTTCTAGTTAATCGAGACAAAATGGCACGCTAAGTAGCCGCGTGCTTAAAAATCCTTGATCTTAACTCGATTTAATTCGCGTTTAAGATGTTCTGCAGCCTGTTCGCGTGTTGTCTTGCCATTATTTAAACTCCTTCGTACTAGCGGCAACTTTAAACGACAGCAAGGTTGTACTTTAATTTTTATATTTATTTATCTGGTCATTTTGAGAATTAGTTGTGGATGTAATTACGTGGAGCAATAATACGTTATGTGGAAGCACGTTATTATTACGCATTATATGATAGCTGACGCGATCAATCTTATCACAAGCTATAAAATTGAATTTATCGTTAGAATAAAATTGAAACGAGAAATCGGTACATATATAATATACTGATACTATATAGGTAGTTGTCATACTAACAAGAATTAAATTATATTTCCTCCGATAAGAAATTTTTTAAGAAGAAAAACGAGTTTTGATCGGAAATAACCTAATAGGCGTAGCAGAATTTATTATCGATAGAATCGTGTCTTTTTTATACAAACAGAGCTTCCGAATCCAAAAAATCTGGATAAAGGCAATTTCTATTGGAAGAAACTAAAAATAAAAGAAACCACCCCCTAAAAGTCGACCTCTATCAATCGCTCGCGGTGGTTCGGAAAAAAATTACAGAGAAGGTGTAGCAAGGGGTGAATTTAACGCCATGAAAGCCCTTAATACGAACCGAGTTAACAGAGGCCTTGAGCCAGAACCAGTTCACCAGATTCTTGGATAATCGTGCAATAACGATCGGCTAATGCAACATGATGGCTAGCCAAGCCTTGATGACATCAAGAAATTACCATGAACACGACCAGTTCGCTACACGAATACCGTAGATGGATTATTTAGCAATTTTCTTTTTTTTTTATTAGAAAACGTATTAAAACGAAATACATATCTAATGTATACTTATTAATATAAATATACCTAAATATTCCCAGGAGATATTCGATCGTCTGTGTTAGAAGTCTCGGACTACAATGAACTTCTCTTTCACACCCTAATCTCAACCTATGTAAATATTCAACTATACTTCGCTATGTATTGTAACTACGCGATTTCCTGAATTACCCTAAAATATTAGCTGGTCATACGCTTTTCTTTCACGCCGCAGTCTCAAACACTCGATCCTTCTATGCATCACTAACGCTTACGACTCAATGATTCTAAATTCAATTTGGATTCTAAATTCAATCCAAAAGACGCGAAAGAATACTAAAATATAACGAAATCACTCGCGATAAACAATCTCGCGAGATCTCTGTTCCCAATATTCTCGCCGCCCCTAAAGTACAGAAAATTGCATAACATTAAAAGAACGCCGAAACTCTGCCAAAATAACAAATAGAGACGGATAGGGCTAACGATACAGAGCCACCCCTGCGTAGAGCTGGATGAAGCGTCATAGGTGGATAAAGTGACGGGGGCAGAGAGTATGACAGGGAGCATGGGAAGTTGCGTGGTCTCTGTGTATGTATGCACGTGTAGAATGGTGTGTTCGAGCGGGACGGATCGGTGGTGTAACGCGAACGGATGGCGTGACAAAGGGATGTGTAAGTCGGATGGCGTGAGAGAGACACGTTCACCTCGTGTGTGTTTCGTGTGTGCGTTGCACACTGTCGTCTGCCTGTCATCCGATAATCGGAAAGCCAACCGGCGCACCTGTACACGTCCGACTAACACGCGCGCGAGAACCACCCCTCACGCGGAGGTAGAGGGAGAGAAAGAGCCAGGGCCAGCCTCTCGTTTGCTTTATCCGGTGCAATTTCATAATCGATAATCGAGGCCGACGCGAGCAACCGTGCCGGCCAAGCGCTATCCACTCGCCGGACAACATTCAGCCGCGTTATAGACTGGCTAGGGAAATTTTGTTTTCGGAGATTGCCGACTGGACAGGGCACGCCTGTGTTTGACCAAGCAATTCGACCTCTCTCGTCGAAGACCCACTACGCATATAACCACCGAAAGGTCGTGTTTGCTGATATTGCGGTTGGAAAGGTTTTTGGTCGAGGGAGCATTCGTTTTTCTCGCCTTAATATTTTTGCGGATTTTTATTGAAATCGTGCGTTTCTCGGGAGCGTATGTTTAAAAGCATTGAGCATAGACATAGAAATGCCAAGTAGAACGAATCTATGGTCAGGCAAGTTTATGTTACGTGTAATGGCGAAACATGATAAATAATTTGTATATTAAAATTTTGATGGAACGGTTCATAAGACAACAGGAGAAACATCATAATTATTTTATATGTTAACATTTTTATCTTTCTCCTGTGTTCTTGTATATTCAGATATTTATTATCCAAGGGAACGTAGATTATTTATAGAAACTTGACTTGAATGATGTGTTACCCGAAAAGCTCTTTCATTCATCAGTAATGTTTAATCACCACAGGTCCCCAAATCAATAATTTTGGTGTAAACTGTAATTTTGTATCTACTTGCAGGAATATTTAACGAGCTTAATTTACTCGATCACAATAAATAATGCGGCTAAATTACAACCATGAATAGAAACTCTATCTACACTACACATTGTACAACAAGATAATTTGATCGTATACACATGTCACGTACATAATTTATATCGGTGAATGTTGTATTCGAATGAAAGGAAGATACATTAAATACCCTTATGAGCAAATAATGTGTCATACCTTGTTACAATATTTCATTTGTACTAATGGCAATCTTCAATTCGGATACAATATTCTATAGTAGATCTTTTTAGACTGATTGTAGCATTTACATTTGATATTTAACTATCGAATACTTGCAAATGTAAAATTACATTTTACTTTAAAAGATATTAATTTTTCACTTTTACAACATTTTTTGATCACCCCGATGATCAAATTTTTCAAAATTATAGTCTTTTATTTCTTTAACACTATATACATGAGAAAAGTAATATTTATATCGTCAATAAAAAAATTGTCTTTCCCATAAACTAGTCACTGGTTACGTACACAGCTCGATTTACAACTCTTCGCGATCGTAAAAGCGAGGCAAACAAGCAAAGAGTATCATGGCCCGAGCGTCGCGCAGAGCTCGAGTAGAATGATTCCGATCGTAGCCAGACAACTCTATCCATCACGCGCGACGTTCGCCCAGCGCTGCCACGTACAACAATTCATCCATTACACCGATTACCCGTACCATTCCATAAACATTGGTTTCATCAAACCTAGTTATTAATCATTTTATCAGGGCAGATCCCAAGGATGTGTCAGTAGTATCGTATGCAATAAAGGAAAAGAAATTCAATCCGTGTGACACGGACTACCTCGAGACCGCCCTTCTCGTGCATAAACCATTCGATAAAACACGTGGAACAGAACGTAAGACAAAAACTGGCGGGGGATTTATCATTTATGCATTCCTCTTGTTTAAACAGCCGCATATCCTCCAATATATCAAACGCGTCATAGACAGTGGTGCACGCACTATTTCATCGATATGCTCGAAGCTATCCTGTTTCTTATCCGAAAACAATGTATCAGGTGATATCGATCTGGTCCATCCCTTCGTGCATCTCCACTCTAGTTCAGCCCCCTCTATCTCCCCTCCTGTCGTTTCGTCGTTATTTTTTAGCATCCCTCTCCCTGTATTAATGCAGTCTGCGCCGCGACACTCGTTACCCGTGACATCGACACGAGAGCGGACACAGGGTAAACGTTCCACGGCCCGTCGCCAGGGGGTGAAAACGCTGATCGACCATCTCTTTCGTACATTTTCCCCTTCCCTTTTTTTTTTTTTTTTACCGTACGCACGCCGCCGCTTCATCCCTCGTCTCACGACAACGCTTCAATTTTTGTTCTTCGCGCTGTCCTTGATATACACCCTATGCGCCCCGAAGCTCGTTGGAAAACAGAAATGAACAGTGGCGTTTGTGAGCCGAGATCTAAAGTGAGAATGAAATGCAATGTCCAGGATCGGTTGCAGGATCGTTTGTTTCGAATGTTGTGAAATCGTGTTCGTTAATAAACTGCGCGCTTTTGTAAATATAACGCCTTCTATAATGCTTGCTAAGCAAACGAATTTTCTACCAAGATTTTACTTTGTTAATTACATTCTCAATGATATAAATCTGCATAAAAGTCCAAGTATGAAGAAAAAATGCGCAGTTCTTGGGGGATGAATATACGTCACTGTCACATAGTACTGATATTTTAATTGATTTCCTATATATTTTAATTGAGTTTTCATGGACAAGAAAATATCGTTTAAATATTAAATACATGTAGCATTTTCTCCGAATTGTGACGGCCATAATTGAAATTGCAAATGCAAAGTAGTAAAGGGATTAATTTTCAATCTCCCTAATCTTTAGTTTCTCTAATCTCTAAATGCTATTATATTTTTTGAAAACATCAACACACACCCCTTAAAACATAGACGGTTTTGCCAATTATCCGAAACACGTGACCGCAATTTTTACGTAATTTGGACAATAAATTTAGATTTTATTTCACTCGAATCAGATCAAAAGACATTAATGATAGTGGTAATAGTCGTGTCAAGTCAGTGTACACACGGCACAGAACGTAACATCATAAATATACTACGTTTCGTAGTGCTCGTCGTGACGCTTGTTCCTGCATCCCGAGACATGACGTACGAGCGACAGCGGCTGGACTTCGCGGATTTCCGTTCGAAATAAATATGTATCTGCCGGCTTGGTTTCCGACGTGGCTGCTCTTCCAGGCCTATGAAAATATGCATGCATTTTTGAATTTTTTTGTTCTTTTTTTGGTTTTTCCGGCTCGTGTGATCACGACCACCGTGTACAGGGAAATTATAAATTGCAGTAGGCGTGGAAATATTACGTGATTTTTCTCTTTTTATTTGTCAAGGATTGGATTCTTGCCAAGTTGCGGAGGAATATTATTCGAGTAAACTTTTTCAAATAATATCTAACGAGTACAATTAAGAAAGTGTTAAAATTTTTATCGAAGGTGAGATTAATACAAAATAAGCGAAATTTGACGAACGATATTGGAGATTAAATTATAAATTTGTTTTTAAATTACATTATTTTACTTTATTCATGTAGACTTTCTCGAATTATGTTTACCAATAGAGAATAGGATTAAGAAATTGGATAAAAATCAAATTAGTTTTGTTATGATCCTGAACCGAACAAGCATCCATCACGAAGGATAATCCCATTTCCCAAATTCGCTAGAAAATAACAAAGGGAAATCTCTTCGTGGATCGACCAGGGGTCATAAACGAAGATTGCACGAAGTATAGTTGAAAAAAAAAAGAAGAGCGCTGTAGTAGAAATAAAATATCGAAATATCCATCAAACGTATTCGATACACTATCCTAGCGTCCATATATGTTCTTTTGTTTCCTCTTTCTTTTTTTTTTTTTTTTTTTGATACAATCCTCTTGTAACTCTATCAAGCAAAACGAATCGAGCGTTCGATTTTAAGCACCGCGCTCGATTAAATCAGAAACCAGAAACAGATCCACCGACGGGTTAATCAGGGATCGAAACAAATTACGGGCGAAACGTCGAGCAGATCAAGGGCGGCCCTTGCCAATTAGAGGCCGTATTTTAAACTAATTCCGAGGCCAACGGGCTGGTTAAATGCCCTCCGTGGTTTTCACCTAATTATCCCGAACGAGCCGAGCAATCAGCTCGAACCGTTGAAAAAGTCTCGCGCTACCCTCTGGTTATCCGCGTTTTCCCTTCGTCCTTTTCACCTGGTTGTCCCGTTAATTCAAAATCTAACACCGGAAAACTATCTGTTCTCGATGAAATCGAAAATAGTTAGATTACCAGTGAATAGCATCAGAGTTATATTACGTATAACGAGTCACACGAATATTCGTATCCTCGCGATCATTAAATTCAGATGATTGATATTCTTTAATAGTATACACTCTGTGGTTTATCAATAGCAATATACAGCGGTATATAATTAATATTTCGATTAACATATCATTTATCGAGAAATAGCAGCTCGTTATAATATTTAGAAGGAATTTAGACAAATCGTCGAATACGATAATAGAATCAATAATTATGAAAGTACGAATGTTTCTGTGATTCACCGCGTATTATGTATATTATTCATAAAATAATGATATTTGCTCTGATATAACACGATTTCCTGTAACAATTCGTAACATTTCGCGTTATAAGACGGTTATCCGTGGAAACAGAGTACAAGAAGATTCATTAGTTCTTAGTCTAGGCGGATGGAGGTGGAAATTGATCGAATCCACTCAACGAGGCTGAGGACCGTAATAATTATCGCCATGCTCAATTACGTCCGATGCCGCGCCATTCGTTCGTGAAATCCTTCTTCGTTCGCTCGTCCTGGCAATCAACCTCGACTTCCTATTCTCCAGTATTCCGGAGAACGTCGTCTCACTGTATCACCTAATATCGTTTGCTTCTCGAAGCGCTGATGCGATTAGTATCCGGTAGCAAGCAGCAGAATGGCTGGAAGGAACGCCTGTCTCGATTCAACATTAGCGAACAGCATGGCCAAGTTTGTACAACTTTTAACGTTTGACGGTTTAAGTGCACCCTTGGAAATATTTCAAAATATTTCCGAAGAAACGATGAAAACGTAAAGTGGCAATAGATGAGTTTGATTACTTAAATATACAGGAAGCTTAAATAAAAGATTATCGTTCGGTATATAATTTGAATTTTCAACAGAAATTTCGATTCTCTTGTGAAAATTTAATCGTATTTCTGATTTCCATTAATTACAGAAATAGATCGCTAGTCGTTTATTATAAACCTTTAAATCAATGGCTGTTTTGTCTATATAAATAGCTTGTCATTAAAGTATTTTTAAAATTAAACCGCTCTGCAAATTAGAAACTATAAAATATCCAGCAAATCCACGAACTTGAGCCACTGGAATTAACTAGCCGGGTCGTTAGTTATCTTTGTACGATTCAGCCACAAAGATTCAGTAAAGTCCTCAATTGTTTCGAGATATCGTCTTCATCGTGGAATGTACGTCACACGGTTTTCTCCCTTTGTAGAGCGTTCTTCGTGGAACGTCTTGGCACGACTTGTCCTCGACTGAATTTCGCGACGGAAGGGTGCCTGAACTGTCTCACGAGGCAAGACAGCTTAATTGTCTGGGCGTCTCGCGAAATTTACTCGCGGTTACGCGCACCCTGTCTCGTTGACGATCCCCAGAAAGGAAATCGCGTAATTAATACACCTCCAAAACGTCACGAATCCAACTTGCAGTTACGTTACGCGTGTAGAACCGGCAGGCGTTCTCTAGGAATGCGCAAGGCAGATAATTCCGAATTCGTCTCTACTCCTATCATGCGTTGGTACTCTTCGAAGAACGCTAATGGCAACCTTCGTTTACGAAGAATAAATTCTATAGTCCGATGGAACGATCTTCATTTACCTGGTCGATTAAATTCTATTAGATTCTTGGTTCTATTAAAAGTAGGGTAGAATAATTCTATAAAATTTAAGATGGAAATTTTTCATTTCACGGAAGATGTCTTTCTCGAGGAAATGAAAGTATGAAAGTTTGCAGATGAACGGAGTATAATATCGGAAGATGTAGAAATCTATTTTTCTAAATACTCGATAATTATAGGAATTTACAGTTTGGTCAAATTATGTTCAGATAATAGCCGTCTTTTCTTCCTGTTTATTGTGATTAATATTTCACACGTATACGTAACTACGTGCTTTCGAACACTCACTTCAACTTCAACTCAACTTCAACTGAAAGCTGCTTAAATTCAAATAATTCAATTTGTCTGAACGATACTTCGGAATAAACCTTAAGATAAAACTTGGATGAAGATGTTTTAAAGTTGGATGTTGAAACAGACGTACAGTAACGTACAAACGAAATAGATTTACAGAAATTTTTCAGATTCGTATTTCTCCTTGACGTCGACACGAAGATGAGATAGTTGCATGCTCTTTAGAATGCTGTATTTCAACGTATACGTGAGTCACGAGGGAAACAAGCTCCTAATCTAGCGACCAAGACGACCAACGATCAACGAGGAAAGCGGAATTTCATCGGGTGCCTTGCTCTTCGCGTTGTCCTTTGTTCCGCGATACCGTCAGCTATTCGAGCCTCCATAGCACAGGCATTTTACGAGCGAAAAATCCTTTAAAATGATCCGCCCGCCGGTGGAACGATTATTTTCGAGCACATCGCTGGCTCTTCTCTTCGAAATTTCGTCCTACTTCTTCCTTTATTATTACCCTCAACATCTGCATCTTCGTTTCTTATTCGTTTCCCGTGATTTACGAAACAAATTGTTCCAACCGTATATTTCGTAATTTTTTTTCTTTTTTAACAGGGAGAAAAAATCTGCTAACACTTGGCCTCTTTAAAATTTATTACGCCATCGCAAAGAGTAGCCATTTCACGGTTCTACTTTTACTTCGTCAAGTTAAAGAGTTTCCCTTTTTTGTGATAATGTATTTTATTATGTTTAAGATTATTTTATTTATTGTTGAATGCATTTTTAGTTTCATAGCGATTGTCGAGTGGTTTACAAGTAGAAAGAGAGTTTACAAGTCGAGGAGTCTCGTTGAAAGACTGTAAAAAGTACTTTATGAAATTTTTAAGTTTCATGGCAGTTGATGAATGACCCGGTAGCACGAAAGCTTTGTACTGTAAATTGTTGCGGCGTAGCCCGTACGGCGTCGAGTTTTCGGATAGCCGCTTGATATTTATCGAAACTATCCTTTAATGCCAATTTGAAGGCAATTCTGGTGCTTGCGATCTCCGCTGTAATTTCTTTGTCAGAATATTCTTCAAACTTTTCTCTCCGAATCCTTCGATTTCTTATAATGTTGCAAGAAACGGCCAATGAATAAAAAGGATGTACTCGAACAACAGAGTGACAGTGCAATGAGTCTGAGAACTACGATTGTAAGCTTTTTATTGTCGCTAAATAATTAAAATTCATCGCATAGAGGCCAAGTAAAAAAACATAATATAGAATAACGAAAAGAAGAAAGTTTAAAAAGGAAGAGATACGAAAAATCACGCTAATTTCACAAAGCAGAATTGCAACATTTTGAATTGAATATAACGTCTGACTTATACTACTACTATCCACATACAGATAACAGCGGAGTACTTGTAAACCTGTTAAACCTTCGAATCCTCAATTTCTCTACTCGCAGTTCTCACGCTATCTAATCCACGGAAACTGCTCTTGCTCCCTTAAATCGAAGTACGAAGAGAAGAAGGCTTTTCGAAGTTACAACCTCGTTCGATCGATAAATTCCGTGTTCGTACACAGGAATGAAAGTACGAGGGCAGAATGTGGGTCTTGGCTTGTTCCCTCAAGACAGCGGCGAGTTGCACGAAGAAATTGCTGGGACGGTTCAAAGAAGCAACGAGATTAGAAACTGTTATCCGCTTCCTCGTCGTATAATCTGCACCGCGGGCGTTCGCGGACCACCGAGTCGTCGTCGTCCTCGTGCAACCACTTGCAGAGACTCTCTTCATCCGCTGCAGGCGGAGGACGTTCCCTTTTCCCTTCAGTATCTAACGTTGATCGACCTCAAAGCCCATTTGCAGCGAAGAGGAATCGAGTAGAGAACTCGCGAGAATCGAAAGGCAAGCATGTAAAGGGGATCAAGGCGATGGGAGAAGCACGAGAAATTCATAAAGCCCGTCCTTAAGCCTCCATGGACCTGGAATATCAGTCAGTCAGTGACCTTTTCCACGAAACGATCCGCCGTGGCCTCAAGAGGATTCCAGTTCGAATTCGTTTGGCGGCTGACGATGCCGTGGCCTCTGGTTCAAAGCTCTCCGAGAATGTTATCCTCTCTTTCTCCTATCCTCTGACCAGCTGATGGTATTCTGTCCCTCTGCTGCTTTACTACTACCATTATCGTCCTGTTATCACTGGGTTTTTGTGCAGTTATCGGAAATTCGAAAGAAAAGAAAAATGCACATTGCAAAGATCACGGAACGGAATATCTCAATACAAAATAGTTAGTTACAAATGCAAAGGATCTGGATTGAATCGAGTCGCGGATATTGCGAGGAACAACTTTCTAAACAGCTTTCTAAAGTGGATGGAAAGATACATTTTTAGCCTGAAAATTTGATATACACAGAATTAAAAACGTAGGATTAATTAACATAGCAAATTTTTCAATCGATGCCCTTGCAACAAATGATGAAAATGTGACGAGTAGTCCGACTCTCTGGTAACATTCCACAGACAAGACGACCTTCTATCCCTTTAAGGTTCTATCTTTTTATACTATAATATTTCTTCAATCTTTCAGAAAATTGTAATAATTGGAAAATAATGTACTATATATACGGGGTGTCGCACTAACTCTTTCCATCTCAAATATCTTATCGTCTAAAAGGATAAGTGAAAATTGGATTGCTTACAAAAAAATTACATGGTCGTAAGAAAAATAACTTTGTGACAAGAATACTTAGGAGTTGGGGATCATTCTAAAAGCTGAATCGTTTTCTTACATTTCATGTAACAAACTTCGCTATATCCCAGAAAGGACATATAATTTAATATCCAACATTGCCCCAGAAACAACGGCTCCGTCACAAGCTGGGATCAAGAAAATAATCCTCGGTTCTAGCACCGAGCAGTTCAACGTAAAAATTCACTACCCTAAATTCCTCCTTCCAGCCCCTTTCCACCCACTTCTCTTTTAAATTTATTTCTAGGGTCAGCCTTAAGCTTCATTCGCAAGGTCGATTGGCGTCGTTAAGACACCCCTATTCCTCCAATGTCAAATATTTACGATCAAAGTTCAAATTCCGGCCGACTACCTTCTACAATTTTTTATCGTTAGCTTATGAAACTTCGTGCGTTCACTCGCATTAAAAATCTTTAGAACATCTCGTGATTTCGTTCGTTTAATCTCCAGCCATCTTCGCGTGAATTTCAAACCAACGCTCCAGTGTTTTTCTAATTTTGTTTTGATTTTATAAATTTTACGATTCTCCTATTAATAATTTTCCAATTATCCGCGTGAGAGTAATCTCACTTTCTGCGGGCATCCTGATATTTATGGATGACACTTTCACGTAACAGGAACGTCGCTTGTCGAATAAACCATCTGACAGATTCCTGTGGACCAGTGGAAGGGCAAGTTCCGTTGGCTTTTATCTAAATTTTTCCGGCAGCCATTCTTCTTCAAACTGGAGGGAAGCTTGGTTTGCAGCATTGCGAAACGTCCTGCAGAGACGCGTGCCAAGAAACGAACGAGCGGTCATTATTTCCACGAGGTGGAAAGGTTTACGACTGTCCATCAAGATCTCGAATAGCCCCGGACCGAAGTTTCCGTGGAAAGGCAAGTTTCGCGGGAATACGTAATTTCGCCCCGTGAAACGTCGAGTCGTAAGCGCCCCAAACATACTACCGTCGCTGCGTTTCCTCTTTTTCTCCTCCGCTTTCTTCGTCTTCTTCGTCTTCCTTCTCCTTGAAGAGAACTCGTTTCTTGGCTGTTAGCAGCTTTCTTTGTTCCTTCAGCTTCGCGCTGATGGCTTGGCGGTGGAAAGGTTGCGATTGAAAAAGTGTTCTGGGAATTGTACAGACCTCATTGGCTCGAATCTAAGATCGATGGATTTATATAATTGGCAGACCACGGATATTCATACAAATTCTAATTTCTGTGGATCTGAAAAACAGAAATCTGTTGTAGCTGCTAAATGTTCCAAAGAATGTTTAAATGCTTGAAATTTCCCATACGTGCACAGAATCCGTACTCTCGTTTGATAACGTTACAAGTTTAATCGAATGCTCGAGGAAACTGTCCACGATATCGTAAAGAAGAAATCCATGGTACGAGATTGATATTTAATTTTTCAAGAAAATAATTTATCACCAAATTGAAAATAAATTTTATCACCAAATAAAATTCCAAGGTGCATTTAAGAATATTTCTTAACGCGCATTAAGTTGCGTAAAGCAACGGTTGCCCAGTGAGTACAAACATCGTTGTTCGTATTAAGCTACTTGATACACATTCTCACAGGCAACTTAATTGCCATCGAAGGCAAGAGTCGTCCAGTAAACCCGAAAACTTACGTTCTTCCCTACCTAATCTCTGGAATCATGCACCAGTCAAAAAACATCGCTGATCGAAAAATAAAACGACGCTTCAACCCCGAAGCACACGGATGTTCCCAGCAAACCGGGCCATAAAATACCCAAATCGTTCCATATATTATCCACGACCATGAGGTGTAGATATCAGAATGCTCAGTGGGGAAATGCTGTAAATTGTGTGGTCTGTTCCTCGCATTTATAGGACAGAGGGCAGAGGAGCACTTCACAGACGCGCGTGAAATTTAACTTTTACCTCGAAATCCCGTGAGAAAAACGTCCCGGGACAAACACCGATTCAGGATGGGTACCACTTGAAAATTACTGGCAACGCAGCCCGGACTAACTTTCCTCGGTTTTGGCCGCCTAAATCCTTGAAACAGAACGACTGTAGGGATGGAAAAGTTGGCCAGTCCAGGAAATTCCACGGGGTTTTGTTGGATCGCGCTTCTTGGGCAAAGTTGCGCGGCTAATTAGAAAGTCAAACAATAACGCCGGTCTACGAGAGCGGCTCAGCCGGTCAAAATAATTAAGGAATCGTCCGCTTAAGTGGTTTCACACTTGGATGAGATATCCGCGAGTGCAGGCTCATGATTCTGTAGCGTATAACGCGAGTTGCAGGATTTGATCCGATTGAGGATGAAGCGAGGTGTGCGGAAACGGTAAATGGAACTTACAGCGAGTAAAGGAAGGCTTTTTTATTCGCAAGCTGCTGATTTAAGGCGAGGAAGCGAGATATGATTTTCTATTTAAAGAGCAAATACACAGTGACATTTTATTGATATTTTATTAATCTTGTTATAGTTAGAATTTTATTTATTTATAAGAAGAAGCAATTGTTGTTACATTTCGCTGTTTTTCGATTCGATCTAATATTTAAGAACTAATAACTAGCGTAATGTTTGGCAAATAGTTTTAACGAATAAGCAAAATTTGACTCGGCAGAATATATTGACCGCGTTGATACAACTCCATGTTTTTTTAAAAACGGTTCGTTTCAATCGGATTCGTACTCTCGCACTTCTTCCTACCAAATAAAAGTTTCGACTTGCTGGAATAGGGATATTTTGAAGTTTCTTCCTTCGGCGTTCGCTTGTTTAGGAAAAAGATTCGATCGATACGTGACTTCCATTTCGAGGCGCCTTTGTCCCGGACCTATCCCACTCGAGGGGCAATGCGTGCGTGTTTCTATTATTTCATCGAACAACGTCATTTTTCAACGATATTTTATTACTTCTATTTATCAATTACATTGAAAACAAAGAGAGCGCGCGATTCGCGTCGAAAATTCAGTTTTACGATGGACCGCGGAACGAAATAAAAACCAGCGGTCGACTGAAAAAGCTTTTCGGCTTAAATTTTCTGCGCTCTTTGTGCACGCAAAGAACGGTTAAAATGCGAAAAAGGGCGGAAGATCAAAAAAAACCGACTGTTACGTTTGAGCTTTAACTTTCGCCCGCTTACAGTTTTTTCGTCGCTTTTTAAGTGCGTCGTAAAAAATTCTGTTTAGTGGGTTCGATTTAATTTCGTGCCATTTAACTCGGCCGTTCACATGAACGAGCATTGTTCACGATTAAAATTCATTAAACGGTTCCACGGATACTCGCACTGTTCGGCCATTTTTCTTCAATTAAACCGCGTAAGAACCTCGACGATATGCACGTTATTATACAAAAACGTATAAAATATCCAGAGTGTAGTATTTTCTATAACCTGCAGTAGGTCAAGCGATCTTCTTTTCATTTTCGTTGAATTATATTCATAGAAATATTTTCAGTAGTTTATTTACAATCATCGCATGATCAAAGTTTCACGCAGAGCATTAATCATTCAAGTACTAAATCACACCCAAACATATACTGTAATCTCTCCCTATCATATATAAACCAATAAATCAAACGTCAGGATTGTTCCACCCCATAAAGTCAACAAAGTCTTCCGCAACAAAATTCCGAAGAAAAGCAAGTAGAAGGAGGTCGAGTGGCCAAATATCGTCGAGCGAACGTTATACAGGAAGCTCGCTCGCCTGATCGTCTTAAATTCGAATACTTTTCGCGTGAAGCGGGCAGAGATACTTTGGTTACTGGAAAAAATAAAATTCCACGGCTAACTCGTTCGTGTGTCGGTTAATATCTTAGTTCGTTGCGAAATGTTCCATAGGAAAAGCTGAGGAGGAAGCTACGACAACGTTAATTTTCGCGAATATTGTTGGCCAATGACTGTACCTCGCTTCTCGCAGTTAACTCGTGATAAAGCGAAAAAGACGACGCGCAACTGGCTGGATAGAGTTGAAGAAAGACGCAGAAGAGAGAAACCGGAAACAGAGAGAAGCAAATTCGTTCGCATTTACGAGAGCGCTACTTGCGTACAACTTAATTTCCATCTAACCAGCTTCTACGGAGAAGTAATTTGTCCGTGTCATCTGAGAATTGAAATATCGCCCTTAAATTAGCGTTAGTCCGAGTTATGACGGTTGTTGTCACGCCCCTGAGGCGGGTTCGCGACCACGCGTTTCTGCAAACTTGACTTTCTAATTGAGACGTTTAGCGGAGCCAAGAAACCTTGATTGGACCGGAAGTTGCGCGAGAGTCGCGAAAAGAAATCACGCCGGGTTTCTGTCTGACTGTGGAAGAGGTCGTACTACTGTACAGTAGATGACAAATAAGAGAGAATATGTATTTTATGAAACTTGGGGCGTTTTAATATATTTTATACGTGCATAATGCTGAAAATAATTCAAGAACTACTGCTATAAACGATAGTGTTGCATAAATCAGGAGAATAAAAATAAACAAGTTCCATAAATTTGATAGATTGACGTGATATAATGTAATAATGTGAAAAAGATTGACTTAAATTCGGTAAAATGCTGGTCTAGGAACATGAATATTCATATTTTTCCACATTTATACTTCTAAGACCATTATTGTCTCAACGTTCACATATTTCCAGAAAGAAATAAAAGATTGGCGAACTCTGTAAAATCAAACTTTTCATCGTTCAATAAACGCTCGAGTTACCTAGCCGGTCTTAAAAACTTAAAACTTTAAAGAATACTTCTTCTTCTCCTCCAAACTTCGAAATCTCTCCAATATATTAACTGCAGAAAAGAATTACCAAAATAATCTATCGATAAACTGCCAATCAAAGAGTAAAGTAGAACGCTATTCGCCAAAAGAATTCAATCGAAGAAATCGAATGACAAAAGGGATCTCAATGTCCTGCCAATTTTTCTCACTTACGGGACCACCGGCTCAGCAAGGGCCACCATTAAATCCAGAAAAGGAAGCGGAAACACCTGGATCCCTCTTCGAAATCTTAACCCCTGGGGAATTCTACGAAGACGTTCGATCCTCCTTTCGACGACTTTCATTCAGTCACGAACGTATTCAACCCCCGTGGCACAGACCCTCGAAAACCAGCCCTCTACATAGGCTCGAACAAGTGAAAGGGGCTGAACGGGATAATAAGGTCTCGCTACGATCACATTCCGGAACAAGAGGGTGGCTTCAACCCTGACCATTCACCGGCGCGTACCAAGTCCGATGGTGTAATTATCCGACGTGTTCGAGCAGGAACAGGAAGTCGCCGCTCGACTAGTTGTTTTCCTTCCATTTGCGTTCACACCGGGGAAAAATATCGTGGAATGGTGCTGAAAGACAGGTGCATCTGGATTTTTTTTCCATGGTGCACCTGGTTTCGTATGATGGAATATTAAACTGATGCATATAAAGTTTCATTTTGTTTAGAATAAAAATTGCTAGTAAGACGATATTATTGTCTTGGTCCTTGGTATTTTAACAGAATCCTGATTTTCATATTTGTGACGAAATTATTATTTCTTTTTTTCACTTCTATGTTTTATCGGACACATCTTAAGCGAAAATTTGGAGCAATTAAAATTAGATTTTAAGAAGAAATATATAACCGTGAGATAAAATATACTGAAATATATTGCCACTCCTTTTTTCAAGTTCCTTCACAACGCTATATGCAGGATATCTCTAAAGCAATAAAGGATAGAAAAGTTTCATTCATACGTGTGTTTCGGATATATATTTTTGAAAGGTATTTTTTTCTGTACCGCGAGAAACGTTTGAACGATCCGACAAAGATACCGCCGGCTTTTCCACCGATAAAAATCGCGAATTATCGATGGTCGAATCGTCAATGTTTACTTTGAGCGTGCAGCAACTATTTTCAACTGCCGAAAACACGTTGCCAAAAATTTGCAGATTCTCTCTGTAAAAAGTTTCTTCTCGTTTGCCACTCGCAACGCAATAAATCGTTGGAAACGAGCATTGACGAATTCTCTTTCGTAAAAATCCTTTCAACTGCAACACGATTTTTCTTCGTCGACAGCGAAACCTCGACAACTACGCGAACATGTTCTACAACAAAATAAAACAAAAACAAAAAAGAAACATCCGCATGAAACCTAACCCAAACCGAATTAAACATGTTGACGAAGCCAAGTATTTCAATTAATGATTTCACAGTCGCTGTAGGAAGCAGAAACGCAAACAAGAAAGAGTGCTCGAAAGAATCGAAACAATACCACTTAAGCCCTTACATCGTATGAGACTTGAAACGACTTCGCAACATTTCTGTATATTTAATTTAATTTTTCTGCAAATGGAAAAATATTAGTATCGCAACAGTACAACATTGAGAGTTAATCCACGACTAATAATATTGTTGAATCACAGTTAAACTAGGTTGTTTAATTTCGAAATAATTTCCATTCAATATGTTAAACCAGGAATGTTAATGCTCTTCACCACTCGAAGTACAAGAAATAAAGTACAATAAATTAAAATCAAATATTCCCAAATGAAATAATTTAATCCAAAACATTATGGTTTCTGCAATATAGTTGGTTCGTGACCCAATGGTACCAATTGAGGGTTAAGGGGTTAAACCAAAGGGAGCACAGCATGATAACAGAGATCATGAACTACTGGATCCCTCTGGACTTCCCAGGTCTCTTCATAAAGGCTCTTCTTTCGGCCATAATCCACGTTGTCCAATCTACTGCCTGCAGCAAGATTCTCCCTCGCGATTTCCCTCTTCCTGTTAACCTTGTTTCCCCAAGGGGGTTATCCCTGATGTCTTTTCCATACGCGTATCAGCTAATCCCGTAGATACGATCCTGAAGGCGTAAAGGAACTTGCATCGCTGGTATAGAAGCATTTCTCGAGTCCTTGACAGTGACATGATTTATTCAGAAATTTATCCGTCCCATTGAGACTTTCGAACGGATGTGGATGCGGCGTTTGATCGAACGTAATACATAAAATCGATTAGACGTAAAGTGGAGTGTTTTACTGTTCAGGGATGGACGCGGAATTTCTCTGTTTAAGAGGGTGTGAAATGTTCGAAAGGAGAAGGAAAGGTATCTCTTGAACGGATCTTTTGCAGCAAACTGACTTACCGTAATTTGAGCCAAAAATTGATCAACGAATTTGTGCGATCTAAATCTTGCGTCGTATGTCTTGCAGTTTTAATCATAGATCAACCCTGACTGTGATATACTAACCACTTACTGTTCCTGCAGTGATAAGAAACGACAAAATAATTCAAAACAATTAATTCAAATAATTCAAAAATTCAAAAACTAAATTCCCAAATCTCTTAGCACCAAACATACGATCTTCGCACTCGACTAAATTTAACAAAGCAGTAAAAATGCTGCGACTCAAACATCGCTTAAGTACATAAAACTAAATCCGACTGTCGTTTGTTGTATGAACAGCCTAATCGCGAGTTAGCAATTCGCAGAATAGCTCATTCGCTATCGTCCGGCATAAAGTTCCGACGAGATGGCTGGTGCCGTTTCGCGAATTTCCCAGCTACTCGGAGAGAAATTGTCGTTCGTTGAATATCAGAGATATACAAATGTCTCTGGAAAAGGGTGTAGGGCACCGCATACGAAACAGGTCTCCCACGAATCACCGAGACTCGCCGCTCCCCAAGGGTGTAGATCAGGGATGGGCAGAATGTTCCTTCATGAATAATTCTCGGTGTCCCTTCGTGCATTCGTTTCCGCGAACAAGCGGAATGCGTTTAAGAAATCTAGAAGTCGGCGTCGATCATCCATTTCGTTCCTACGCGGTATAGTCTCATCGAAATTCGCTCGACGTACGCTGTTTTCTCAGCCCATGGGGGACCGTGATGGTGTAAATGGGCTTTAACTGAGTTTATATAAGGTCCCATGCTTTCAAACATCGACGTGCTTTTCCCTGTGTGTGTTTGACAGGGGTCTAGATAAGACACTCAGGAATTTGTCTTCGTCTGTGAGCTGCTTTTTCTTTTGTTTCATCTTTGATAAGAACGTGATAAGAATTTTCGTGAAAAATTAACGTGTAGTTATTTAAATATGTTCGAAGGACATTGGAGGAAATTTTCGATGAATTAAAGTTGAAAATTGAAATATAAATTATAGAGTTTAAGGAAAATCGCGGAAGGTCATCGGGGATCATTAAGGTCTCGTAATTGCAGGTCACAGTCATTTAGAAATCACACGAAAGACGTTAAAAGTGGAATACTGGTGATCGAAATTATTTGAACGTACAATACGTGTCATAGATATATTGTTCCTGACGATTCAGCTTATATGTGGTCTTCGAGGTCATTGGTATTGAAAATATGTAGTTTGAATATCGTAGAAGATGGTCCAAATTAAAATTGTTTAAAATCACTTACAAGACGTAATTACAAAAACGATTACAATCGTAATTTTATAAACCACATTGAAAGAATTCTCCAATGAAATAGCATCGCAGCAATGTTCACAAACTGCAACACACGAAATTCCCCGTAACACGAATAAAACCGTTCCATAAATTCTCTACACCTCACAATTACCAACACATTTCCTGCGTATTCAAGTGCCTCGATCCCTGAAACTCATCAATTCATCGGAACGGCGTGTATCCATCCTTCTTGACGGCATCGACTCTCCAATCGAACCGATCCTTGATCCAATCACCATCCTGAATGAACCGCCTCCGTTGCTTGTTAACCGGCTCTTGTCACGGTACACAGTCCGTCATTAACTGTCCAAGTCGCAACGGCGATCAAATGTTATCGTCGCTTGTTTAGCGCTTATCGAGGAGGATGCAAATCACGTAGGGACGACATACGGTGTCGAATCGTCTCGGCGGCCCCGAGGTGTTCGCTAATCGATCGACATGTTCGCAAACGTGACGAAGGAGAACAGCTTGCCTGGTCCCGTAGCGCGTAATTCAAAATCGCGTCGTCGTTTCGTAGAATGCGAGATAGGGGAAAGGAAATCGATTCTATGGTTCAGCTCTCGCGCGACAATTCCATTAATTCAACGTTCGATCAAGGCCCTTTCATCTGCCACCGAATTTCATTGACTCTACGGCGACTACGTCACTGTCAAGCGACAAATGTCCCGCGATAATTCGCAGTCTCGTCGACAACGGCTTTTAAAATTTTCTTATTTCCTTTCTGAAATCTCTACGCCCGCGTGAGCTCGCGAAAGTATTCGAACGATTGCAGATATCTTTTATTAATATATTATTATAAACTGCTCGTTCTAAGGTGGCCCATTAATAAAAAGTCATAAATAGTTACATGGGGTCGAGCAGGTTTATCTTGTTTATTTTTCTATATATTTAAAATTATATTATATTATATAAAGTATATTTAAAAAAGTTCCAAGGAGTTACGAATACGTTCGAAATCACTCGGGTTTTACTACATGTTGGCTTTAATGTTGCAACCCTTTCCTTCGGATAAAAATCTAAGATTATCTAGTAAAACGTGTTGTATTGATTATTGGCGATCCATAAAATTGGTATTCAGCGAGTTGTTCCTTTAATAAATGTTCATACGTTAGTCTTGAATGGCCGACTGATTGATCCTTTTACTCGAACAACCTTACTTGAAATTGGTTTTCTGGGTGGATAAAACAGAGTAATTACATTGCTTAATTATTAATTTAATGGATTCCAGACGTAGGTTGGATTCAATGATATTCCATTGGATAATACTGTTCATTTAACATCTTCGTCTCAAATGTAGAATCAGACTTGTTTTCTATGTTGCTGGTATTGCTTACTTTCTACTTTTTTTACGATTCTTGTTATCCCGTTCTTGGTCATTGATTTATAAGTATTTCATTTTAAAAATGTGTTTGTTTTTAGTAAATAACAAATAACTTGGATAAAGTTCTACTTAAAATTTACTAAGATTAGGAGGATACATTTGGTATGACAGGTCGATAAGATTGTTCATATTTCTGGTATATTTTTATATGAAACATTCTCGTGAAATAGTTAATCCTTTTTCTCGTAACAGCGCGATACAATTAATAAATTGGACTGTCAATTGTCACGTAGAATATACTCGGAAAATCAGATTGTGATCAACTAAATATCAAAAGGGTAAATCGGAATGCCAACGACATTCAAACGTAATATCATTAAAAGAATGAAATTTCATGACCGAAAATGGTAGATCGAATACCTATCGTGGAACAAAAGTTAAGTTTCACGAGTTGTCACGAGCCGTTATTTCTCTTAAAGCCGAAACGAACGTAAATATCGACGACACGTCGTAATGGAACGTAAATCAAACAGCGAACGAGGCCGGAATAAATAATGCGTGATCGTACGATAAATCGGATGTTCATTCTTATGCACAACAAATTCATATTTCACGACAAATTAATCGTAGCAATTAGTTTAACGCCCGATTAAAACACCGTGTCCTCGATGCGTAGACACGAAATGTCTGAAATATTATAAACCTAAATTACAAATTACTGCGTAGTTAGTGCACGAGCCTTTCATAAATATATTGTGCGTGTCGTACAAAATATTTGGAATTTTCATTGGCACTTTAATGAAACGCAACTATTAATATATTAATCAGCTTGATAAATGGATTATGAATTTTGATACATTTTCCTAAAATCTAAAAGAACCGAACGTATGGAATCCAAAGACAAGAGGTTTATCATGGAAATTTTATAGGCGTTGTTACACGATTAAAAATTTATCTGCGATATTGAAAGTTAAACACTTGTTAATCTTTCGTATAAAAATTCTCTCGTTACAATGCCTTTATCACCGTATCGGCTCGAGTAACGAAGCTTTTTACTAAATTACGAGTAACTACGAAGGAATATATCTACGTCGAGACGATCCTTTTGATCGGAAAATATTTTTCCTCTTCCAACAAAAAGCCGATGCTCGCCGTTAACCAACGCAGCAACTTCGATCCTGGTTCGAAGATTCCTCTCTTCGAAGCTATTCAACCGTCGAAATGGAACAATCGGTTCATCAGAAGTTACGTGACTCGCGGTTCCGTCCAAGTTAGCTTAACTCACATCGGAGCTCCTCTATCTAGAACGAACGCTGGACGCGTCTCGATTTTCTCGATATATTGCCTTCATTTACCGCGTCCCCGAACAAAAGGAGACGCTTCGAAAAATTTCACCTCTGCGACGTGGAAAAAGGGGATGGATGAAAAAGAGAGATAGTGTGGGTGGTAGAAGGAAAAGGAAAAAAGGGGGGGGGAAGTCGTCGTAAATTTGCCCGTGGCCGAACCGGTTCGAAAATACGCGACTATCGATTAGCTGTCCCCGGTCATCGGTTCGAGCTATTCCTCATAACGTGGTCTCGCAGCCACGTTACGTGATTTGCATCATCGTCGATAAACGTGCAGCCAGCCTCGGTATATATCGACAGGACGATAACGTCGAAGACATCGACGAAACCTTGGCCGATTAATCGTATAGCAAACTGCGTCGGGAAAACGGTAAACTTTGCGAGTTCAGCGATAATACGTTTAGTTAGGCGGGAGACAGAATGACGTTATAAATATGTAAGTTTGAGTGGCTCGACAAGTTCTGATTTGTTCGGGAAGATTGTAGCGTTGTTGGAAATTAATTTTACGTGGTATGGTCGAAGAATCGAATAGGATATAAGGAATAAATAAAGAATTATTTAGTAAAGAACTTGGTTGATAAATGATTTTCATTGTGAGGATTTGAAAGAAAGCTAGTAAGAAATATAATACTTTAATGGGGAAAAATGGGAAATCGATAGAGAAATAAAAATGAAAGATTTTACATGAAAAAAGATATTATAACGCAAGAGAGAAATAAGACACTTTTCGTCAACTTTGCAAGAATATTCGAAGAAATTATAGAAAAATTATCTAAAGGCGTACTCTTGTAAACCTATACCAGGGAAATTGTAAATTACGACATTTTCACAACTCTAATGGCTTTGTATTAAATTTAGCCGTGAAGGGAAGTTGTTACATTGCCTATTGTCACGTTACACCGCAACGTTAGCCTTCGTAACTATCGAAGAAGACAAAGTTGGGTATACGGGAGAGAACTTGGTCGTTATTGTTGACGATTAGGTGGAGACGGACCATTTAGGGGTTGCAAGAGGCTCCACAGAACTGCTCTTTGGCTCCTGGGAGCAAGAAAAATAGACTGGAAAGAGAAGTGGAGTGAAACAACGAAGATTTGCGATAGATTCGCTAGAAACCCGGTGAAAAGTGTCGATGGAAACGTTGAAATGTTTCCTGTGTTTTCTGTAGACGTTACATCCGCGACTTTTTTTTTATGAATTTTTTATTAGAGTCTACATGGAAACGTTAGTAGAAAAAAGAGAAATACCGTTGTTTTGAGACGTTAAATGTTTGAATATTGTGCAATACTTTTTTTCTGTCTTTGATATTCACACTTTCAAAAATAAGATTCTTAAAAGAGATATCTTATGCAGGATAATTACCAAGTAGAAAAAATGTAAAGTTAAGTAGAAAAGTGTAAAAGCAAATAAAAAATGTATTACATTTCTTTTTTCTTTTTTTTTTTTTTTAGGTGATTACCTTTGAGATGGAGATATTTGTAGAAAGAATATTCAGATGCCACCGAAGGTGAAAAGAATATTCAGGTGCAAGCGAAGTCGATAGAACGCACGTAGCTGTGCTTTAATTATTGAGCATTTTTTCTTTGAAATGATTACATTTGAAATGAAGATTCTTTTTTTTTAAAATAACATTCAGATGTTGATATGTTGCCGTTGCGAGCATGGTCGTACATCATAAGTTGACAGAGCACGTAGGGAAAAGGGAGAAGAGATTTACCTGAAATTCTAAATCTTCCAGCAAGTTTTCTCTCGCTCGTTTTATGAATCTAGATCCCCGTTTTAATCTTCCGTCCATGAGGATTCCATTTCGTTTCTTCTCTTTTTTTTTCTTGTCGCGTGTCTCGAGAGAACAAAGAGAAAGACAGGCGAAAAAAAGTCACGAAAAGGCCGAAAGCATAAGCGGGGGTGACTTTATCGGCTTCTCCTTCATCGTCCACACCGAAGAAAAAACAGCAGCTCGTCCTGCGAATTTTCGACTCCTGACACAGCACAAACGTGAAACGGAATATTCCCTGGACAGCTTTCCCCCCTCCCCCTTTTTCTCTTCTCGTTTTTTCCACCCGTTTTTTGTCGGACGTTTTCAGAAAAAATTACACACGCGCACGGTGGAATAATTAAAGATGATTATCTGGCCTGGTCTGGATCCTTTCAGCGTTTCACGCCACGTTCCACTAGCGATGCGAAACATTCATAAAAATCAGCGATTTTTTTTTTTCTCGCGATTAATCTTCCGGAAAGGGGGTAATATGTGTTAGACGCTATTCAACCAGAAACTGGATGGGAACGTAGAATTTTTTTTCTTTCCCGTTTCTCTCTCCTTTTTTTTTTCGTTTCGAGTATTTGTAAAGAGTTCAGCTTCCTAGGGGATTAATCTTTCATCAAAATTTAGCTACCTTTAATTTTTTTCTACTGGTTCCTGGGCCGTTAATGTAAATACATTTTTCACTGAGTTTCTCCGTTTCTTTTTGTACTATTCGTTTATTATTCTTCCGTTTCTTCTCGAAGCCAGTTTTAATGTAAAATTAGTGTGTTGATAGTAAGATTGAATTTTGTAATTTTCATCGTTGAATGTAGTTTTGATGGTTTCATGACGCTGATCATTTTTATTACACTTTTTATTTGCATCTAACGTTCGAGTTAGATTTTCGTTAGAATTAGATGAAGATAAAGTAATATGAACGCAGTTCATAGAACAGCCAGTAGAATGATAAAAAGTAAAGAGATTCATTGAGATGCGAAGGTTACGTGGAAAAAAATTCTGAGGCAATAAGATCATCCAGTCGCGACCGTCGCGTCAGATTCATTTCCTCCACGAGCTTCGTTTCGCATCGTAATTGGACTCTTATCCCGATAAGGATCATCAACGAGGCCGCGGCATAAAGTTCGCCACACAATCCACGCGTGAACGATTTTATTCCCGTCTCGTTCACCCTTTATTTTCCTCACGAAAGAATGAATCATTACCCAGTACAATGCAGAATCTTCTCGCAATTTAAAGGTTAATAAATCGTCTTTAACGTATGATCCTACTTCTATTTGGTATATAACGTAATTTGGCAACATTCCACAAAGTTTCTAATATTCTGTAACTCAAATCACATTCGATATTTCATTACAACCTAAATATTTACATTCGATAACGTTCGAAAACTGTTCGTAATTCGCATGTATTTTCATCTCGTAATTAATCAACGTGTTAATTATAGCGATATATCGCCATCAAAGCAACCTTCAATAAACAGAAGAGATGACCTTCCGTGTCGTCGAAATGAAAGAAACAAAAGAGAATGAAACTTGGAGTTCAACATTGAAACAAGGGATTAAGTGACAGAGATTCTTCGACTCAAAGATTCAAGAATACCTATTTCATTCTGTCGTCTCTTGGTCGTTCGTTCGTTTGAAAGAGAGCCGAGAGTATTTTCAAACCTGATCGATTCCAATTTAAAGAGAGAAATTGGTGTCATCCGCGCTCCCCTAAAGCGAATTCTCTGTCGTCTGGAGATTGCCAACCGGACTTACGAACCGCGAAGAAGACGACGTCGTCGAAACGATCCTGCTTGCAGAAGCTGACAGATCGATTCCCCTCGAAATAGCTGCGAGTAAGCGGACGCCGTGGTTTCTTCGATCAAATTCTCAAGAATCTTCGTCGACGCCACGCCGCTACGGATTTCCTACGTCAGAGTTTTAAAAGGGTCGAGAATTTTATTCCATCACCTGGCCAGACTCGCTTCTGGGCCGTATCTTCTTATTCTTCTCATCTGGTACTATCCTTCTTCAGAGTTGGCGTCGCCCCTTCTGCAAATCCTCTTGACGAGAAGTATACTCGTTTGTCTCGTCTGGCTCGTTCTTCTTGGTCTCTGGAAGGACATCAACCAGCTAGCAGACGATAAGTCCATTTCCAAGTATTGAGAGTAAATCGTGTTTGCTCACCTTGTCCAACAGCAGGAAAGCATCTTCTTCGCTTGAAGCGTTCTTTCTTCTTCTCACGTTCTTTTCTTCGTTCTCTCGTCCTTCGTTTCTCATCTTAGTATGTATATTACGATAAATTATTGAGACGTCCCGTTCATTTGATTAATCCTGGGTGCAACAGGATTTATTTGAAGTCGAAGAGTTCTCCGACTTGATGCGCGCATTCCAGTCACTCCATCTCTTACGTGAATTTCTTAGAACATCTCCATGGAATAAATTATGAAGGCCTTCGTATTCATTTACAAGACAGTCGAACATCTTGATCGTAAGATTAAGGCGATCAGCAGCCAAAAAGATGCACATAAGTCCTTTCTGGAATCCCTCTATGTCATCTTAAACTATAAACATCCAACGTTTCACGTTTCGAACTTTCCCGCTCTCCTAATATTTTTCGCATTTACATCGAACCATTTCACCCGTTTCTTTCTTGCATTTTCTTTACACCGCAATCTCCGTTGTTTTTGCATCCTCCACGCTCCTCCGCGTTTCTCGTATTCTTCCTTCCTATTCCAACTTGGTTTTTGCACATTCTCCCCTCTTCTTTTCCCGTTGCACTCGTTTACGGATATAGCCGTCTGTTTCTCTCCGACTTGCTCTGCCTCTTGTACGTTTCGTCCTTTCGTTCTTGCACGGTCCTCGAACGCCCTCCCGGCGTACTTTTCTTTATCTCGACCATTGTTGTTCCACCTCTGTCGCACCGGTGACAATCTCCCGCTATCACGTCAACCCTCTCCAAGGCTTTACAATAAAACGACAATGGCGAGAAGATATCACTTCGCGAGCCGAGCACTTCGACTCCACTTTTTACATTTCCATCCGCCGTGTTGCTAGGAATCCGCGTGGTATCGCCGCTGGGAAAACGCGTTGCGTTTCGCGATGAGGAAACGATACGTCGTGTCGTTGACCGTTTTTCCATTCGATCGGCAACGATGCCAACGATATAAATCACACGAATATAATCAGTTAACTCAGATACGGTGGTTAGTAGTAGGAGATACAATAGTCATGTTGTAACGTAGATAGGATACAAACATTTTAATGTAATTAGAAACGTAAATTAGTATCGTGAGTCTGCTTATTGGATAGTTTCTACGTATTAGATAATTTCTGAAAAGTATCGGTGATTAAAATATAAAACTTGTGTCGATTACGGTAAACGATATGCGAGTTATGTGAAATCGAGCTTTTCTTCGTGTATTTTACAAAGAATCGATCAAATTCCTAAAAATGCATCGTTGTGAACGTATAAAATTCCCGTGAAGAATTACAAATTGATGGTTTCGATCAATGATAGTACTAGCGTTGAAAATTAGTTAAATTTCTTAAGAAAAAGAAGCCAGCAAACAACTTTCGCTAATTAGAATATAATGGTACGATTGTATTGTTGGAAAGAATGTAATAGCTATAGGAGTAACGTTTCAATCTTTCGACAATTACATTCCAACGAGCATCTGTGAGGTCTAAATCGTCTTAAGTGAAGCTGAAATCATAACTCATCGTAGAGTGTGCAGCTAAAATACAGCAAAATCTGGAGACCTGTCTGCATCATATAGTTAATCTTTCTTAAGCGTATCTCATTACCTCAACGCGCCACTATTACATTAATTTATAATACAGAAGCTATATCACGGCCATTCCGCGGTATATTGCAGCAGGTTAACCTATACGACAACGTTCCGACAAAAATTATTTCATTCTCTCCGTACTGTACCGTAAGCCACAGTTATTTTTGCCTAAATTACTGCGATAAAATGCAAATACTGCAGCCTAAAAGAAATCTTTCCTTTGTATTATATATTATACCGTACACTGGACAAGTCGTAAATAATACATAATTATAAAACATTCTTTCTTCATCACATTGTAGAACAATTGTATTGTTTTAGCATATTTCTCAATTTACAATTATTCGATGCATTCAACGATAATATAAAGAAATTACGAAATTTAAGCTAACGGAAGATTACTAAGACATCCGACGTTACGTATTCCGCAAGAATGAAATTATTACGATATTTATATTTCGAGAACCGTGAAAGCAGTTAAAGGTTAATCATTTCCACTTTATCAAACTGAAAAAACTTCGTTCCACTCGTAATCCTTTCTTCCTCTTTCATAAGCAAAGGAAATTCCCTTGCAGTAGATGATAAAATTGCAAATTGATTGAACGAAACAGAAAACAACGAGCAAACACTGTATACCCGCGTTTTTCTTTCATGTAAATCAACTTGACTTGGTCGTAACGTTGAAGTAGCACGAGCAAGAGAAAAACTTTTGCCGGGAGTCTCCGGTTCGATTCGAAAGAGCCTGGCAGAGGAGATCGTTAAAAACGTTCGAGTTAAACACGCTCGCGAAACTATCGGACAAATTGTTTCCCTTTCCTTTTCCGAGGGAAACTTTCAGCCAGACACGACGACAACGACGACGACGGCAACGATAGTCGAGGATCGAGAAGCGTGGAACTTCGTTAGCAACGTCACGTTGAAACTGCATCAAACTTGTCTACTCTCACCTGAAGCTAGTTATTAATATGAAAGCATGGTAAATATGCAGCGTAACGGGGGAACAGTTCCAGAACGAACAATAATAATTTTATTCTGTAGCTGAGCGTCTCCGGTTGCATTAATGTTGCTTCCTTCGTTGCGATTCTTGCGTTTCCTCCGCGACGTTATTTACCGCCGTTGTTTAAGCAAGGGAACTCAGCTCCTGTGATTCTTCTGTATTGTTTATTTAATTAAAATTACTTTTTCAAAGCGTATCCGCTTGCTTACGCATCGCTCGAGGCTATCGAAGATATTATCAACGAAGATACTGAGATCGACCATCATGGGTCTTCTATGAAATAATACATTTGTTTTTGTGTAAGTTAGATTTCTAAGAGATTTGTGTCTAATCAATGCAATTTTACATTTAATACCGTTTAATCGAAGGGTGAAATCGCATTCTTGTTAGATTGGAAATTGACGATCAATCTGAGGTACTGTCAAGTAAATAAATGGATATTAGAGAGAAGCATCTGTAAAACAGACTCTATATGAATAGTCTCGATATTTTCCTATCGGAAGATTGGCAAAATGTATAGATAAAAAACTAATTTTTCTTGGAAATAGCTAAAAAAAAAAAAAAAAGATGAGTAGGATAATGCAGTATTCCACTATAGCGTTCCAAGATTATATTTATGCGACTGTAAAGATACTACGTAGTACAGCGATACACCAAGACGTTGGAAATTTATATTTTGATTTATCAATCTATTATTCAGACTAAAAAAAATATCTTACATATCTCAAAGTTCAAGTTCTTTTCTGGAATAAAGCAGTGACTATAGATAATAAAATCTGCAGACTTTCAATTCCAATGAAACGATTTATCATTTCAAGTATCTACTACAATGTTTCAAGCTCGAAGAGCAGAGAGTTTAAAAAAAGATTTCGAATGCCAAGTGACTTGTTTTACAAAGAATCACAATGACTAACTTCTATTCGATTAGCTGCAAATCCGAAGGAAAACACGATTAGGATAAAAGGTTCTACGGCAAAACTTTTTACCTAATTCGATATTCCGCGTAGCTCGCGACAATCGACAAATCTTACAAATCTTGAAAGAAAACTCCGAGCAGGAAATGGGCGTTTCGAAGCTTTATTTTCGAAGAGAAACTTTTTCCAAGAGAAACACGGCGATTCTCTCATAATACCATACAGAAACAACACGTGAAATCCCGGACGTCTATGAACGTGGCGCGGAATAGCTCTGCTCGCAAGTCGATTCCACGTTTAAATTCAAGACGCGTGCGAGAATCGCGAGGCTTTGACTCTCGAATCCCTCGTTTCGAATCGCTCGCGAATCGGATTAGCTCCGAAGCACGGCCGTGCCGATTCTTTCCTCGTGACTTCTTCGATCTGTTTGTCAATCCTGAACCACCGTGATCTCCACTGTGTTTCCATCGGGTGACATGTAGAATCGAGAATGAAAACCGTAGAAAACATAGGTTTTCTCGTCGAATATATCCACAGCTATCTGCACAGCAGACTGAGCATTCTAACGAAACGCTGATACGTATCATATTGTAGAAACTTTAACTTAGTAGAAAGTTTAACCGTAGACAGAATTTTAAACGACCTTCTTGGAAATCGAGTAGATTTTATTAGAAATAAAGAGCAGTGAAATAAACTGCATAAACGTTGCTCGTGTGTAAATGGAAAATTATTGAAGAAGAAGAATAAGTTAGTTTATTGTACTTTTGCAGAAATACAAGAGTGCAAAAGGATGTAAAAAAATTTCTATGATTTAGAAGAAGATAGTTTAGACAGTTTATCGTGCAAGTAAAAATTACAAAATAGATACAATCCAAATTTCTCGATTTTCAAAACCCCATTACGTAAATAAGCGTAAAACGAAACGGGCAAGGCATTGTTAGCACAGAAAATAATCAAACATGTTGTACCTTCGCTACTATGGATACGAGTTATTTGCAAGATATATAGAAGATATTGACAAGTACACGGAACAAAAAGAAGGCTGTATTCAGGTCATGTATCAAAGGGTAAGGTTTAATTTAAAAAATTCCTCCAAATGCCATATAATCGAGATGTTCATGAAAGAAATGGAACAACAAAGAGCATGAAGGAATTTCCTCGTTTCTCGGCGTAGTTCTTCGTAACAGAGGGATGCCAAATCAAAAAGGTCCCCGAAAATTATGAAGTTGTTTTCCCAGGACGAACCAGCGGAGCGAGCTTTTCAGGCTCGAGGGAAACAGACCGGACGAAGGGCGGGGTTGGCACACGTCGGACCGAATTTACGAGGCGAATACGACTTCTTTGGAACACGCCCCAGGGGTAAATTATTTCTCCTCCAGGCCACTATTGTCTCCTGATGTTGCTCTCACAGCTATATACGATACCAGTTTGAATGTCTCCAAGAAGAATATCTTCTAGCCGTTTCTGGACGGCAAAAAGCCTCTCATTTTTCCATTTAATTAAATTATTGTACGGTACTTTATCAATAGGCGGTTAAAGAGTTCGAATGTTTTACGAGTTTCAAACGATTTCAGAGTAAATACGATGAAAAGATGGTGAATATTTAAGCAAATTTGTATTCTTCTAAATGCGAAGAAACATAAATAGGGGTTCGTTTCGTTTGTTAAAAATTATAACGACGACTTTATCTTGGATTCTTTGTACGTCTTTAGATAATATGTGCATTTCCTGTCTTTTTGTCTGCAAGATTGTAATATTCGTTTGCAAATATTCGTACTATTCCACTTTGAGACTGTGCATTCCACATATTTTGTACGCTTTCAAATGTCGTATAAACGGCGAAAACTAGAACTCTGTCCTCACGTTGTTCTGTTCTTTAAATACTTCACCGAATATAAAATAAAACGTGCGAAGAATGCAGAATATTTCACCTACTGAAAATTATCACGAGTGCTTTGAATATTTTATGTTTTAGCGCGTCATTTATGTATTTTGTCGATTTCAGCAATTTTAAGTCCTCCATAAATGCGTAAACATCGGCAGTTTAGCGAAAAATAGGACTCTGTCGTCGCACCGTTCTATTTTTATACAGCGTGATGGAACAAAAGTAAAATTCTTCCCTCGTAATTCCATTTTTTAATATTTTACGATAATGTGAGGTAAAATAAAACGTTTAACGTTTAAATGTTTGGAAATTATCGCTGAATGAATTTCATCGTTCGAGTTATCGAAAAAGAACGGCGAAACTTGGACAAAGTGCCTGTCGATTCAACCAGATTCTGGACAACGTTTTATGTGAAACGTATTAATGAATTTTGATCGGAAAATGGGAAACATTACCACTGTCATTTGCTACAGAAGCGACTGTTAATTTATGTGGAACATATTAATTTGCATGATTAAATATTTACATGTAATAACGCGAGTAATTCGCCAGAATAGCAAGAAAGGTTAAAATATGAAACTCGGTGAAACGTAACAGATAAGAGCGTCGTCTTGATTGACTGCCGTGTTTAATTGAAATATCTTCGTTCAAGAGTTTATTACGAGACAGTAGTTCCTTTATTTTTTATCTTTCGTTTTAATTGCCAAGACGGAAATTCGACCGCTGTACGCTCGCAGTTGTGTCAATCAATAGTGCATTCAATTATCACGATAATTTCAGATAATGTTTAAAATAATGCAGGATTCAGTGAATAATGAGGCTGGTCTTAATAATTTGCATCACGGTGCGCGTTATTTGCATCGTGAATATGTAAAAAAATTTCCATATCTGGATGGCGTAGATATAGAACGTACAAATTATGGAATGCCATTAAGAGCTCCAACGAATAAATTCAATTAAGCATGTTTGTACCACATTTTACGAAAACCGAAATAAATTAAACGAAATTCGCCAAGATTAAACTCGTGCGGTCGATCAAACGCTTGGAATCGCTGCGTGTTTCGCGAAATACAAGAACTGAAAAGAACATTAATTTCAAGTCTTATTGCCTCATCACGTTATAAAGATCCATCGAGTAGTATCATCGTTAAATCATCGTTCAATCAAAGTATAAAAAATATCTATTGACATGTTTGTAGCACTAGTTTCATATTAATGTTATTCAAATCTTTCAAACCAGCACTACTCCATAATCATCGGTACCATCGAAGCAATCTCCTTCTATAGGTTCAAGTACGTCAAAGAATTCAAAGTACGAAAAGAATTATTTCACACTTGTATATTGCTTCTAACCACGCTGATCATGTTACGTATGTAGATCAAAATTTTTTGGGACCCATATAACCCAATAACCACAAGAACCAAAGAAACTTCCCTCCATCCCCAAACCATCTGCAAATTACCAATCATCCTCTACCCCCTGGAGCAAACTCCAAGGGGTGAAAGCAATTATTTCACTCAGCTTCTCGACCAGTACAGACCACGGAAGGACATAATCTTCGTTGACGAGCGTGCTTGACCGATCCTCGCGCGCAACACGAACTTCGAAACACTCCTAATTGCAGCGAATCGTCTTTTTTTTCGATGGAGGGGGAGGGCTAAGCCAATCGATCGATACCTTTGTTGAAATCTCCCTTTCTCTCACCGGCAGAGGATACTTTCGCGTTTCAAGCATACGGTCGGCAATTGCCTCGCGCGGCAATTGCTGGCCAAGAACAAAAGAGCCACGTCGGAGTTCGTTATGACAGTTCGTTAGCTCGGCAAATTGCCGGGCCGTCGTTAATGGGCGGTTGCCAATTATCGAACCGATTACTACGCTGAATTATCCGGCATTCACTCATTAGTTAACTGCAATTTTCTGCCGTGACACGCGAACACGCGCAACCGTAAACTGTTGATAGTCAACCGGTGCCTATCCAGCGTGTTCGTTCGAAATTACACCGAGTTTCACGAGGTTGTTATAAAACTGTTGCTCGAAACATTCAACCGGGGACTTTAGCTACCACCGGACAAAACGCTTGGAACGTGTGTTGTGGACAGATAAGGTTAAAGGATTAACTGCGGAGGATCGAAGTCGCCATTCAATGCGACTGAAATTTTTCCTTCTTAAACCTGCTGTGCTTTTTGAGACATTCTCGATCGAATCGTAGTTTTATATCGTTAAACAATTTCTGGAACATTGACGCGCGTTATCTTTCGTCGGAATTTCATGTTAAGGATTTTTCTAAGATATTAAGATCGAAACTAAAGCGAGTCAGGGACATAAGGAGTTCGTCTACTGCAACAGGATAATACGTTGAACGCTGATGACACCCACGTGGGGTCAACCGTCTTCGGAAATGATCTGACATTACACCAGCGTGGAACCATCCGCATTTAACGTGTTAACGCGATTGGGCAGAAGAAGTAAAAGTGTTTGAAAGGTTGTAATACGAAGATGTAGCCATGAAGCGTTTAATGGCGAGATTATTGGTTAATTAGAAGCGTGGAAAAGTGACGCGCGGCAGGAGGCTGTAATTAAAGTATCTGGGTAAAGTAGTCGATTGACTTCTGCGATTAAGTGTAATCTATTTGATGGACAATAAATTTATTTTACGAAGTTGCTACACTTGTTGCGGCAACTTGTTATTTTGTATCGCGTTTGTGAAATTGTTTAAGTCGTGAATAAAAATTCCTGTCAGAATTCTTGTGTGTTATTGCACGTTATGTATACGAATTCTTATGCGTTCGAAATAGTTTTCCGTTTCGGTTTTCCATACAGTCTCGCGTAACCAATAAATTTGAAAAGCCTCGTCGCATTCTTGGCGAAACACCTCGGAATATCCTGCACGATCGACGGGGCTCATCGGTTTATTTCGACGATAAAGTCGTTTTATCGGACGAGCAGACCGAATAAAAAGCAGGCGTGCTCGAATAAAAATTCTGATATTCCATCGGTATTCGTGTGGATGAACGGTTCGATGGACCCCGGTTCGAACGTTATTAAAAATCGAGAAAAAAAGCCGCGAGGTAAAATGAACGAGACAAAGAAAAAAGCATAAAACACGGGGAATATGAACGAGAACGGGAAAGAGGAAGAGGAAGAGAGAGAATGAGAGGGAGAGAGGGAGAGCACGAAAGAAAGAAAGAAAAAGTGAGAAGAGGTGGGATGCCCGTAGCAAAAATGTAAAGGTACATTATACGTGTAATTGCTTTATTATTCTCGAAACGTTTCAGATGCCGCGTAAATGGGATTTCGATAAAAGTGTCCCTGTTTTATCGTTTAACAATAACGACTCGAGTCTGGTTACGCCGCTTCTTTTTCCATCGATATTCCATTTTTTCTCCCTCGTATTTATTACCCTTGTCCTTGTTTTAAATAACCGATAGCAAGCATCGAGGCGGATTGAAATTGTCGTAACGAGTATCGGCCAGGCCTATCCTCCACGAATCGACAACCGTGTCTAAATATTCTCTGGCCAAATGGTTTATGGCTGGTAAACGAAAGAGACTCGGCCAGAAAGGGTGGCAAAGAGCAGGGTGAAACGCAAACACAGGGACGAAGGAGACGTTTATTCCGTTTCGAGGGACGCGTTAACTCCGCGGCGGTCCTTGGTTTGTTGCATAATCTCACGAAGGGAATCAGAAGGAACGGTGGAAGAAGTTTAAGGCAGGGATTCCAGTCTCGTCACTCTTGATCCTCCAGAGGCCGGAACCACCGGGAATCGTTGACACGAGGATATTGCGCGTAAAAGCTTGGCGAATTCTTTTCCACCGACTCGCCTCGAACTTTCCTATTGCAGTTAAATGAATTCTTCTCGACTTGCTCGGCGTTCCGCGTAATACTTATGTATATTTTTCCACCCTTAAATTCTTCGTAAATGTATAAACATTCGCAATTATCGCAATGGTAATCGACAATTTATTATTAACGTCTGAACGATCTTGGCGATTTATGTTTTAAAACTTGACGAAGTGTCGCATATTTTATTATAATCCTACAGTTCGATGCTAGGAAACGACATTTGTTTTACAGATGTAAAATTCGATCGGTATTTGAATTTATTATATAGTTGTATTTAAATTTACCATCTGGAAAACGAATAATTACATTAAATACAATGAAATCAAATAGGTATTAAAAAAAAATTAGTACGGTGAATAGCAAGTTATCGTTTCATCTTTTTATGGTCGCTGTTTTTATTAATTTTTATATTTGTATTCCACTGATATATATAGAGAAGTGATGCATAACGTGTTTTTTGATTGGGGCATATCATGTTTTTTGATTGGTCTGTATGTGAGGCTATAGATTACTTTTTGAGTGCAACGGTTCTCGAATTGTATAGGTGGAATTTTTGTAACGAATTTCGCTCTATTTCTCGTTCTATCTTTCGTGTTTTTGAAAATAGTATAGGAAATCGGTTTATTCATGCTATAGTCCCGAGTTTAATAAAGTCCAACAAATATAACAACCAAATATTATCTTCGAACAAATAGCGATAAAACGATTAACTGCAATTAAAAATAAAAAATAATATACAATTGCTGATATAATAAATATAATAAATTATAAAGATACGTTCGATCCTTGATAGAAAACGAATAGACACAACTAAGGAGATAAAGGAAAAAATTGAGAAAATAGGAGAAATTCGATATTTTAACAAAACCATTTACTACTACAAAAGAAAGTGTAGACGCCGATGTAAGATGTGTTTTTACAATATTATACAAGTAAAAAAATACGAATTAACGTGAAACGAAATATGATTTCAGATACAAACTGGAAGTGGCTGGCAAGTCCCTACCCGTGTTGACAAACCTGGACAAAGGTCGATACGGGGTTCTGATCTTCGAGAACCTGAACAAGTACCTGCAGATGGATAAGTGGAATCGCGAATTGCTAGACAAATATTGCAGAGAGTACTCGGTTGGCATCGTGGGTTTCGCGCCGTCCGGCGAGGAAAGTCTCGTCGGCGCACAGCTGAAGGGATTTCCTCTGTTTGTGCACACTAATCTCAGACTGAAGGTTCGTTCGAAAAATAGATTAAATATCAAACAGAACTAAAGAAATGTAGATAACTGAAACCAAAGATATTGCCATTTTAACCATTGTCTCTTTCGTTTTATGAGGAAATAATAGACGCACAACGTTTTTTCTTTTATATCATTTTGTCGAATTACGTACGATCCATTTTGTTCTGTCGAGACAAACGCCGCGACATTTCACAGACTTGGTTTAACGTTTTTATGAAGGTGCACTGTTGTAAAAAACACGTTTGGGAAAGGGAGACACTTTTCGGACAACCTAGTAGTTCGAGCAAGTAACAGGCGAAAGTAAACTCTCTATATGGTAATTGACTAAAGACAGTTCTACAATTTGTCCAATATTTCTAATTTCTCTCGCCTATCATCTTATACTTTCATTTTTACGATTTTTAAAGCTACAATACTACGCGTCTAAATACATTCACGCGTCACGATTTACGACAAGGAAAAACTACGATTTCCCAAAAAGCGTAAAAACTTGCCCCGAACGCTGGAAGAAGATTCGAAAGGATTCTCTCGATCGATCTTACGATCACGTCCGGCGGAAGCAATTCTCTAAAATGAAACGTGTCCACAGAGGCCACGAAGTGTCGGTAGTTTTTATTGGCCGGCGGAAAATAAATTTTGTCGCGATAACGTTTTTGAGCTGGGATGGTTGTTGGACAAGACGAGAGGAAACCTGATCGCATGGCGAGCTCGGATTGGCAATCTCCGTTGCCGTGACGAAACGGCTGCAAGTTTATTTCGTAGAAAAATTGCTACGCCGCCAGGAAGCTTCGTAAGAAAGGCCGTCGAAACGTTGTAATAAAAGCATCAATACCTGGAAACTGGAAACGCTATTTGCCGGCAGCAATACGACAAACGCCGCTTTGACGGCTCGCGGGAAAAGGTTGCCACGGTGAATCAATTTGCATGCGGCGTGAAATCGCGCGTGTCTGCATGTTGCGATTACTGCCGGTAATATCCTACGATTTGCTCCTTTCTTTCAGCGTTCCAACGACACGCGATTTACTTGAATCGCACGTACATTTCTTGTTTCTCTTGGCTTTCGAAAGGTTACGGCGAAGTATTATTAGCTTAGCGAACATGGAATTTCGTTCCTTCGAAGCTTAAATGAACCGATGATTATGAATCGTTGTTACTGATTAAATCAAATCCTCTATTAAAAATTAAATCGTCGATTATCAACTAAATTAAAGAAGAAGAGCAACACGAAACGAGATAAATGCGAATAACACGCAGAATAAGTTCGTCGACTGGTTCGGTATATTTCTAACGTAAAGTTAAATCGTTTGCAACTTGAGAAGTAAGCCTCAGACATTTGTACACGTGTTTGTGATATTTGTAACGACCTGCGTATTGAACGTTAGAAAGACTTCTGAAAAAAGTATGAAAATCGTAGCTTGGGAATTTGACGAAATGATATATGTTGAGTTTCACGAGACACACACGAGTGGTTTCTTAAAGATACAAAATATGTTTCCAGAAGATCAGTGTCGTTTGACGTACGGTAAAGTAGACTATAGTATCGATCTTCTATCATAAGAGTCTATGTAACTTAGAAATTTTCCAACGACTTTAATGATGCATGGTCTCCTATACGTAGGAAATATGCTTCCGAAATATGCGCCCGAAAAGTCGACGCAGTGCGGATTATGCCACGGCTGTCTGATACTTACTCATTCTACTTACAGTAACCTCGATATTAACTTCCATATTTCACCTACACTGTAATCTTTTAGTATTAGTTTGTGATTAAGTTTCGTGTACTCCATTTATAAACTTATTGTCATTGTCATCCTACCATTTTGTATCTCAACGTGATCGACTAAAAACGGAAGTAGAATATTTCTCTTTATCTTGTAATCTTTTTTCTTTAGACAAACGGAACAATTCTTGGTAAGCAAATAACAGACTCGAGACGGAGATAGCAATATTTTCGATTTTTACTCTCTCGTAAAGCTACGGGAAAGCGAAAAAAGGATCGGGAAACGACTCACGTATTGTCGACAAGCATTCGAACAACAGACAAAATGAGATCGGTCTTTCCTCCCTCAGGATGCACAGCTGAACGCGGCGTCCCCTATCCTGCGATTAACCAGATCCGGAGAAACAGCCTGGGGACCACTTCCTGGCGGTGACTGGACCATTTTTCAGGCCAATCACAGCACCTACGAGCCGCTGGCTTGGGCGCATCGGGACAGCCTCGACTACCCGGCCAATAAAAGTCCTCTAGCGACTGTCATTCAGGTGAGACACACGATTCACAACATGCTTTTCTATCCATCGCATTCTTCCGCGTTTCGACTCGTTCTACTCGTGTAGACCGAGATTAATTACAAGTGGAACGTGGGAAGATTACGGAATAACTAACGTTTCGTAAACTCGATGATATCGCAGAGAATCGTTGGAATTTTCGAACGACAACGCGATTAAAGCGGTTTGTGTTTCAATTGTCGAGTCATTCAATTATTTCCTGCAAGTGAATTCGCCTAAGCAAAGATTCTTCTGTATCATTTGCGATTCACTACGAATTAAGTAGAACTACAAGCGTGAAACAAATCACGTAATTTTTCCATCTTCCACTTCCTTTAAAATAATGTGAACAAAGAAAAGTCGATACGCGAGGAACGAATCCTAGCGAAGATTACTCGTACGTAGCATATTTCGTTAAAAATCCTCCATTCTCTGACGACTTCCATTTCTCAGCTCGCAGGAAAATTGTATTATTTGCAGAATAACGTAATATTAAATTTTAATTCTGTATTAACCGGCATTCATTTTCATTGTATTCAATGCTTGCAAAGGTTAAGAAGGTTTCCACGTTCGCCCTCAATTTAAATTACACGAATTAAGAGCCAAAATTAAAAACACCATGGAACGCAAGAAACGTCTTTCAGCGCGATCACGAAGAATATAAGGGGTGCAGTGGAATCTCTAACTCGTATCGATCGACGCTAACTTGCCTCTCCTAATTAGCAAATTAATTAACGTGCCTCCTGTTTATCGCTTTTCTTCTCGCAGTTAGCAAAGCTCTCTTCGTCCTCATCCCGTAAATTCATCAGAATCTGGGCCGCTTTGTCCGACCTTGAGTCGCTAACATAATTGCCAGGAATATTAATTACAACCTACAAAAGAGGTATAGCTCAGCCTTTCTCAGTCGGTCAGGAAAAATATACGTGCATCAGGCTTCTTTCCAACCCCGAGCTATTTTATGGGGTGGTAAGGGGTTAACGTTGATCTTTTGTAGAAGCCGTGACCCGATGCCAAGTTTCGTAACGCCAGACAAAATTCAAACAGAAAAAAGCCGCTTCTTACTCGGATTATTAATTAATACCTGCATTGTTAACGTACAAAGTAACGGCGGAATGCGAATTTCGTTTAATTAAATGCGATTGTGCGTCCCGTTGTTCTGTCCATACACCTCGCTTTTTGTTCCACTGTTTGCCTGGTCATACATTTCGTTAACGAACGCTTTTCTTTCGAAACTTTCTTTCCACGTAATATTGGTTACATGAAATCTCTATAGTGTAACGTCCCAAATGAGATAATAATTCTTATACATTTTGATAATTTCGTAATGATATTTCACGTTTACTTGAATTAATAAAATACTAATAATATTTTTAAAACGTTCAACAAAGTGGCAAAGACATACAAATACGTATTTAATGACGAAATCAAATAAAGCTACAGAAACTATAAAACATTTTTATTTTATATTAAATTTGAAAATTGTTCCTTTATGAGACATGGGAAACGTGACGTGTTCTCCTGAGGTCTACGTTTAATGTACCTTTAATTAACACCTTTCGTCCAACATCGACGGTTTTTCCTAATTCCCTTTGACGCGGAAATGGAAACAGCTGCCTCCGATCTCCGATTCGCTCTGTCGAATGTTGTCAGAATCTATACCACGTGGTCTGAACGCGGTAAACGTTGCGGAGATGAGAACACGATACTGGAATCCGTTGCTATTGACCTCCGTGCGTTGGTCAGTTTGCTCGGGACCAAGTAGAGGATGGAATGACTAAACTGGTCGATAACAACGTTTGGTTTCACGAAACTCCTCCCTGACTATCGTCGCTACATAATACTTTTGAATGTGAAGAGAATCTAGACGATATAGGGAATTGGAAATCACAGGAACAATTGTAGTGGCATACACAATTTAATTTTGATAAATTAAATTCTTCAGGGTTGAGTTGATGAACATCGAAAGAAGATAATGCAAATCGTCCAATTCTTGATAACTAATCAGTATAAAAATCAGTATAAAAATAGAAGTAGGAAGAAAATAACAGGCAGAGAAACATGTGCAGGAATATGATGAACTTTGGAAAATATTTTGATACGCGTGAGAAAAATAACTGAAACATATAACGCTATTATTATATCTTTGTATCTTTGTATCGTGTAATCTTTTAAATTCATTAATATTAAACAAATATTAGACCTACAAATGCACATTTCCATGGAAATGAAATTTCCATAAAAAATAACACCTAAGGAAAGAAACCTGTTAATAAAGGAGAATAAGAGTATTCGAATTAATAATTCCAGAGCCGACTTTTCATTTTAATCCCTCTTTTAATATAGAAATCGCTGGAGCTTAAAACGCAAACGGCAAATATAATAATGTTACGATAATAACGGAATGAGACGTGCAAACGGAAATCTCGAATTAAATCAAATATTAAGTTATACGGTAGAATTGTTGCGATATTAATGGAAATTTCAGAACTACCCCGCCTCCGGGCCACCCTTTCAGACTTCGTCGCGACTCTCATTTTCTTGAGAAATGTTAGTCCGCGGAAACGAAAACAAATGTGAAGTCGCGTGCACGCCACCCCAGTTTCATCCTACGAAGCGGAGCCTTGAATCTCTTCTGCGAAAATGAAGATGGAAGAGTGCAGGTACAAAGGTGAGGAGGTGGTGTCGAGTATGAAGAGAAGTACCGGGCTCGATGTAACACAGATAAGAAGCGAAGAGAGCAAATGAGAGTACCAAGGAGAGAATAACGCCGCTCAGATGAGAGAAGGAGGTGAATATACGAGAATAAATGTAATAAGGCAGACAGGAATCTAGAAGGGAAAAATAATAAGAGTTTCTTAGAACAAAAGCAAAAAAAGAGTAGAAAACTTTAGCAATATACAAGAAGAGCGAGTTGTAAAACTAAAATTATAGGGAACTGTAAAGAAATAAGAAAGTTAATAAGAAGTGGGATAAAATAGGAATAAATTATAGAAATGAAGGGAAGAGGGTCAAAGGAGTAACCAAGCAACGACGTAGCAAGAATAATGTGAAATAATGCAAGTTACACGAAGCTGAAGGTACAATAAAAAAATAATAAAATATTGGTAGGAATGGAAACGAGAAGGACAAGACGCATGTCACAGGAAACATATTAGCAAGAAGGAGCAAGTTTTAACGCTAAGATTGTAAACTTTAGATGAACCATCGGCACAATGACAGAGAGTACGAAACTAAGGAATAAGAAACTGTAAAGAAATGAGAAAATCAATGAAAAGAAGGGTGAAAAGAAGGACAGACTAAATAGGACCAAAAAACGACCAAAAGGCTATGATATGAAATAGTGAAAATTAGACAAAGCTGAGAGTAAAATACAATAATATCGGTAGAATGTGGGTAGGAATGGAAACGAAAAAGGCGAGACGCGTGACGGAGGAAGAATATTAAAAACAAGAAAAATTTAGAGTTTAAACGAGCTGAGAGGAAGCTTGTAAAGATACAAAGGAAAAAATTAAGGAAACGAAAGGAGACTATCACAGGGACGAAGCAGAGTGCAAGCGGGCCTGAGACAATCCGTAAAGCTGTTTCATCAGCCGTTTTACATTCGTGTCGGAATTCGCGATTGCAAGATTCCACGGCGCTGTAAAGGCTCGGCCGGAAGCAAGCGCGCACCGGATGAAAGCACCGGTGATGTATAGAACGCGAAAATGTAGACGCGAAGAAGACAGCGGATCTTCTTCAACGCGAAGAAACCCCACGCCACGCAAACAGGAAATATTCGTCTAATATAACAAACGGTCTAGACGTGATATCATCTGCCTCTGCCCGAGCACATCGTAGTCGTGCATGGATCTGCTTCGTCTTACGTCAACTTTGCATGATCTTTCATTACGTCGTCGTTCTTCTAATCTCAACTGTATCATTTGCAGGGTATAATTTAAATTTCTTAATTATTAATATTTGTATCTTAGATCATTCTAATTGATTCTCAGCTCCTACTTATTATAATTAATGACAAATAACGTAGAACGATGACAGGGTAGTCTTTCTTTACCTCGTTCAAAATTTAGGTATTAAATAACCTGAAGTATGGTATCTCCTCAGACATCAAACTAGTTTCACAACCTTCCACAACAACTTTTATGTACACGGCTTTCAAATTATTGCATATTAACTTGGAACATCAGTTCTATCGTGTGATAATCTTTTATTACACGACACGCTAAAGTGTCCAGATAATCTAAAAATAATTTAAGGCAAATCCTGTCTATTTTTCAACGTCTATGTATTTATATGAACTTTTCGAACAATCTTAGTTTCGTCAATGATCGATTAAGTATATTTGACAAAAAGTATCTATAGTATCCAAGTATCTACATTGCAAGGTTACAATTGTGCTTCTATATGTGGCAGGTAACACCGTGGCACTTGCGTGCCACTTGAGCACTTAGATTTAGGGATCGTGCAACCCTAGTAGTGGGCGGATGTAAGTAGATTTAGGGACTGCAACAGCCGTAGAAATACTCACTGTGGAGGTAAATTTAGAACCTTTACAACCATAGAAATTCTGCGCGTAGAAAGCATGCCTGACAATCGTCAGAAAGTAACGTGAAGCCATTGTTACTTACGAAGATTATCGACGGTCATAAGAGTGAAAGATTTTCAGCTATTTTTTGAAAATATATGCGGTCACGATTAAATAATGGCTTAGCGACGATAGAAATTAAGACTAGGCCAGCTGAAATACGGTAACATACACGAATGATTTATACGTTTCGACAGTGTCACCCAATTGCTCTGTCTACACAAAATTCTCGGGTATTACAAAGTCTGCGTGTAATGAAGCGGTTTACGACGCAGGATGCCAGTGTTCTGCTAAGTTCTTCCGGCGACGACAATAAATCTTTCCTATCGTCGACTTGTATCTTCCTCCTAAACAACAATGAATTTCTTGTAGATATACGACGACAAAGAGTTTCTTAAGAGGAAGGTGACTCTATTCTTTATCCAATTGCCGTAGTTCTCCT